>NC_053492.1:97667131-98355464 GCF_905171775.1 Rana temporaria | reverse complement strand
TTTTAGATATTTTTGGGGAATATTTATTATAGCAAAAAGTAAAAAATATTGAATTTTTTTCAAAATTGTAGCTCTATTTTTGTTTATAGCACAAAAAATAAAAAACGCAGAGGTGATCAAATACCACCAAAAGAAAGCTCTATTTGTGGGAAAAAAAGGACGCTAATTTTGTTTGGGAGCCACGTCGCACGACCGCGCAATTGTCAGTTAAAGCGACGCAGTCCCGAATCGCAAAAAGGGGCCTGGTCATTTACCTGCATTTTGGTCCGGGCTTAAGTGGTTAAAGCAGGGATAGGTTGTGAAAAAATATCTCAAGCTTTGAACATCTCACGGAGCACTGTTCAATCCATCAACCAAAATTGGAAAGCGTATGGCACAACTGAAAACCTACCAAGAAAAGGTTGACCACCTAAACCAGGCATGTCCAAAGTCCCGCGGGCCATTTGCGGCCCCTGTTACGGTTTAATGTGGCCCCCCTGGTAATTTGTATATGTATATCTTTTGTGGCCCCCGGGGTCACAAAATATATATACTGTATTTATCGGCGCTGCCTTGGAGGGGACAGGGAGGGGGCCAATTCCCGTCAGATTACATATAGGAGAATCTCCTGTCTCCTCAGTGTCATCTGTAATAGGAATTCCAGTCTCCTGGACTGCCATTGGACGACTCTTCTGTCTATCATAGGAGGCGGGACAGTGTATTAAAGAGGCTGCTGTGTAAACAGGAGATTCTGCTGTATGTAATCTGTTGGCGCTCGTCCCAGCCGCCCCCCCCGTCCCCTCCAAGGCTGAAGATGGGCATCAATCAGGCTGCACTGATGGAAATGGTTAGGCTGCATTCATGGCAATGGTGAGGCTGCATTTATGGAAATAGAGAGGCTGCAGATGGGCACTGATTAGGCTGCATTGAAGGGCACTGACCCTTATTTTACTTCACAGTTCTTTATTTAAAATTTAAATAATTTCCTGAAACTTCCCTCTTAAAGTGAAGGTGCATGTTATACGCCGATAAATACGGTATATACAAATAACACGCCCAAACTCATCCTTATTCTGAGCGGTGCTCAGGGATTCGTTGCGGGCCACAAAAGATTATATATATATATATATATATATATACAAATAACATGCCTGACCTCCTCTCTTCACCACACACAGCCACAAAGGCAAGGGAATTCTTGTTGGGCAGTGTATTAGTGCTCGGACGAACACACTTAGACCGAATTTTAATGGTTCAAAGAATGTCAGGCAAAATGGTCAGCCCTCACGCATGCTCACTTCATCAAATCTGGCCCTCTTTAAAAATAGTTTGGACACCCCTGACCTAAACTGACAGACCGGGCAAGGAGAGCATTTATCAGAAAAGTAGCCAAGAGGCCTATGGTAACTCTGGAAGTAACTCTGGAGGAGCTGCAGAGAGCCGCAGTTCAGGTGGGAGAATCTGTCCACAAAACAACTATTAGTAATGCACTTTACAAATCTTGGCTTTATGGAAGAGTGGCAAGAAGAAAGCCATTCGGGAAAGAAAACCATAATAAGTCACATTTTTAAGAAACCATGTGGGGGACACAGCAATCATGTGGAAGACGGTGAGACCAAAATTTAACTTTTTGGCCTAATAGCTAAGTGCTATGTGTGGCTGAAAACTAACACTACACATCATCCTCACCGTGAAACATGGTGGTGGCAGCATCATGTTGTGGGGATGCTTTTCTTTAGCAGGGACAGGGAAGCTGATAAGAGTTGATGGGAAGATGGATGGAGCCAAATAAAGGGCAATCACAGAAGAAAACCTGTTAGAGTCTGCAAAAGACTTGAGACTGGGGCAGTGTAACAGACGCTCCGCGTGCCTGTTTCTTCTGTAATGCGTTCCATGCTGGAGCGCATTACGGTGTCCGCGCAATGACATCATCGCGCAGAGCCCTGTGCATTCTACCGTGGAACGCGGAAGTGCACCGCACTATACGGCGCTTCTTTCAAATCACTGTGAATGTATTACAGCTGTCTGGTACCTGTCTCCTGCCTATAAAGGCATTCACCTGGTACACAGACAACATTCTATTATTGTCAGCCATAGCTCGGCCACTCTACTCATACCGCTGCCATCGCTCACCATGCTGCAACATCGCTCCAGGCAACAACTACTACTTTGGTGCTCTTGCACCTACTGCAACACAGAGCCATTGCTGGGGACAACCTTTGAGGCCTTCTTGCTGAACACCCTACACCACGGAATCCCTATTTTTCTACATTGAAGCCTGCAAACAGACAAGTAGCTATTCTATCACTTGTAGTCCTATAGGATGATCTGCTGCTTATATATAATTATCTGAGCTATATTGCCTCTCATATGCAACTACTATTACGTGTACAATATTTACCTCATATATGCAACTACTATTACCTGAGCTATACTGCCTCTCATACGCAACTACTAGTTGTCACTACAACTCCTATTTACTCCGAGCTTGACATAAGTACAAATCCCTTTATAGGCCTTGTCCTAATTGTTTGAACATGTTCGCTCTAACTTTTCTATGCTAGGGGTTGATGCTATTTTATACCATCTCCCTTAGTGGCCTAATACATCCCTATATGCTCAAAGTAATAGGATGTAGAGAACCCCCAAATTCCTGTTTGTGTGGAGTAACGCCATGGGGTCCCGTACTGATAATCACTTGTGTAGCGCTACCCCCGCATGAGACGCTGGTTTGATTTGGGCCTGCACTCTACCAATAAACTCCACAAACCTGGCTCAATCCCCCTGGCACACCGGAAGTCTGGAGGGTGTATTGCGGCCCCCGCTGGGCTGAGGGGGGCACAATAACAGGCATACAGTATTCAATGACAATGTAATAGTAGTATTACCTGAATTATGGATGGTTCCTCCAGATAAGAGATGCACTTCACACAGTAGTATATTTAAATCAAAAGAATGAGTTTACTTCACATGAACTCAACGAGAAACAAGCATAAGCTCTAGATCAGGCGTCTCAAACTGGCGGCCCTCCAGCTGTTGCAAAACTACAAGTCCAATGAGGCATTGCAAGAATGACAGTTACCAGCATGACTCCCACAGGCAGAGGCATGATGGGACTTGTAGTTTTACAACAGCTGGAGGGCCACCAGTTTGAGACCCTTGCTCTAGATCATTAAATGGATAACTGTTATGCAACAACACAACATGATTTCGCAAGGGCCCTTTAGCGGGCAGTCCTGCAAACAGCTAAAGTCACGTTGCGGCCGGGTGGTGCACGTTAAAGTTATAATCCACAAGTGGTATTAATAAGGGAAGATTGGTTGAACAAAGTATCCTGAACAGCAACGTTGGTGGGCTGATCGCTAGCCAGCGTCAGTCACTTCAGTGTAATAACTATGAACAGTGAAAGAGGCCTCTAATCTTCAGCTGGAGGCCCTACACATGTCTCCGTCCTGTGGGGTGGCACTAGGTTAACTGTCTAAAGGGATAGTTTCAAGCTGAGCATGTGCTCGCTCACCCGACAGGCCGATCCGCCTGAGTTCTTCTCAGCATGTGTATTGATGAATCATTGCTCCACAGCACAAGGATCCTGGATGAGGATTCTCCACTGTTTCAGTTGTCAGCTGGGTTGCCTCTCCGACCCCTGGGAACACAGCTGGATACTGGAGTCTTGCTTCCTCCCGGATGGCTGGTCTCTCTGTGAATTTAGGCCCAGGATTCTGGCCTAGCAGCACGGCTGTGCTCCTCAGCAGCTCTGCCCAGGGGAAAATGCAGAGCCCAAGAGAGTGAGAGCAGCCCCTCCCTGTCCTTAAATAACCTCCCCCATAAGTCTGTGCGGAGATGTCACATGTTCAAGTGACGCAGGGCATCGTGGGAAGTATAGTCTGTTTCTCTTAAGAGTCAAATGGAGTCCATATCTCCTGCTACTTGCAGTCCCCCAATGCATCGCTTTCTCAAAGGTATCTTACATATTTACAAGCAAGAATAAAGTTCCAGCAGGGATGGCCTGTCATTAGACTCTGACAGGATGACCCCGCTACACATGCATATAGAGGTGTATTGGAATCTTGATCTTTAAAGTATATTATATCATTTTAAACGCTAAGCTCTGGTCGCATGTTGTAATGCGTCCATCCTTAGTAGCTCAACGCCTTTCTTTATGTGACAGAGTGATGATGTAGAGATCCCACAAACTCCTGTTTGTGAGGAGTGACGCCTGGGGCCCAATACTGAGTTGTCACATAAAGAAGCACATTGAAATCCTTGCTAACCACATTTGTGGTTCACTTCGTTCACCAGTGCTGTTACAGGCAGAGGTTCACCTTCCATCAGGACAATGACCCTAAACATACAGCCAGGGATTAAAGCATATTCATGTGTTAGCATGGACCAGTCAAAGCCAAAGTGTTCATAGATGCTCTCCATCCAATCTGACAGAGCTAAAGCTATTTTGCAAAGAAGAATGGGCAAAAATGTCAATCTCTAGAAGCTGGTAGAGACATCCCCAAAAAGGCTTGCAGCTGTAATTACAGCAAAAGGTGGTTCTACAAAGTATTGACTCAAGGAGGCTGAATACAAATGCACACCGCACTTTTCACATATTTATTTGTAAAAAAATGGAAAACCATTTATAATTTTCCTTCCACTTCACAATGTGCCACTTTGTGTTGGTCTATCACATAAAATCCCAATAAAATAAATTAAAATTTTGGGTTGTAACATGACAAGACTTGGAAAATTTAAGGGGTATGAATACTTTTCCAAGGCACTGTATATATTCAAAAATGTATTAATCCTGATGTACTGACTATCTAATTTCTTGAGACCATAAAATTCCAGGACAGTACAAATGACTAGTTTTTGGAATATAGATAGTCCTAGGTATTTAATAAAGCAGAGTTCCACCCAAAAGTGGAACTTCTGCTCATTTGTCTCCTCCCACCCTTCCGGTGTCACATTTGGCACCTTTCAGAGGGAGGGGGAGCAGATACTATCTTTGATTGGTGCATTACATCAACAGCTCGGTTCCCTCCTCCTTCCCCTCACCACCAGGCCAGAAGGAGAGAACATTTGTGCCTCACGCATGTGCAGTAGGGACCTGGCATAAAGCCGTAATGCCTTACTACCGGGTTTCCTTACCGGAAATGGTGGCGGCAGCACCCGACAGCTGAAAGACACATCAGCTGCAGTGATGACATTGCTGGACTCCAAGACAGTTAAGTGTCCTACTTTTCAGTCAGCAGCTGCAAAATTTGTAGCTGCTGGCTTTTAATTTTTGCAGGGGTGGGCAGACCTCCGCTTTAAGAGGCATAGGGAGTTCTTTAAAGTTGTAATTATTTTTTTGTCACAGTTTTTTGGAAAATGAAGGTATTAAATGCAATTTGTTTTTCAGAAAAAATGTATTATAACAAGTAATTTCTCACACACAGCATAGGCATATTTACAATTACACCTCAAAACACAATCTGCTATGCCTTCCGAGTATTGGGATGCTAAATGTGTATGACCTTTTCACAGCCTAGATGCATAGAGGGGCTCAAACCCCAAGGAAGGAGCACCTTTGGGTTTTCAACGAGCATAAATTATGCATCTAATCTCCTGACTACCTATCATAATTCGTGAGTCCCTGAAGTGCCAGGACAGGGGAAACACTAACAAAATGACCACATTTTAGAACGCAAATACCCCAAGGTATTTTCTGAAAGGTATACTGAGACTCCTTTTTTCTACAAGTTTTTTGAAAGTGCAGGAAAGAAAATTAAAATGTCATTTATTATGATATTTTCTACATACATAATATCCATACTTAGAATTGCACCCAAAACACATTTTCTACTCCTCTCTAGTATGAGGATATCATATGTGTGAGACTTTTTCAACATTCAAGAGGCATAAATTACACATCTAATTTCCTGACTACCTATCACATTTGTGGAGACCCTGGAGCACCAGGACAGTGGAAACACTCACAAAATGACCACAATTTGGAAAGCAAACACCCCAAGTTATTTTCTAAGAGCCAAGGTGAGTCTTTTGAAGACTTCGGGGCAGATCCTCGTACAATTGCATGGGCGCAGCGTATGTGAGATACGCTACGCCGCTGTAACTTACTTTTTTAATCTTTGAATCCACAAAGAATTTGCGCCATAAGTTACGGCGGCATAGTGTATCTCTCGCGGCGTAATGGTGCGTAATTCAAATCGGCAAGTAGGGGGCGTGTTTCATTTAAATGAAGCGCGTCCCCGCGCCGAACGAACTGCGCATGCGCCGTCCCTAAATTTCCCGCCGTGCATTGCGCTAAATGACGCAAGGACGTCATTGTTTTGACGTGGACGTAAATTACGTCCAGCCCCATTCACGGACGACTTGCGCAAACAAAACAAAATATTTTCAAATTCGACGCGGGAACAACGGCCATACTTAACATTGCGTACGCTACCAAATAGCAGCTTTAACTATACGCCGAAAAAAGCCGAACGGAAACGACGTAAAAGAATGCGACGGCCGCTCGTACGTTCGTGGATCTTCGGAAATAGCTAATTTGCATACTCGACGCGGAATACGACGGGAACGCCACCCAGCGGACGCCGAAAAAATTGCATCTAAGATCCGAAGGCGTACGAAGACGTACGCCTGTCGGATCTAACCCAGATGCCGTCGTATCTTGTTTTTAGGATTCAAAACAATGATACAACGCAGGAAATTTGAAAGTACGCCGGCGTATCACTAGATACGCCGGCGTACTCTCTTTGTGGATCTGCCCCTTCATATTTTTGCCACATATTTTTGGAAAATGCGTATTTTTTACACAAACATGTCAATTAATACGATATTTCTAACACACAGCACAGACATACTTAGAATTACACCCCAAAATATATCCTGCTAATCTTTCCAAATTCAGTGATACCACATGTGTGCATTAATGCAGCCATGTTTTACTACTGTGATCACATTAAATTGATCCTGTACCCCGATCTGTGATCCACTGTGTCTGAGGGACACTGCGATTTCAGCTCTGTGTGGCTTTGAGCAACAAGAATGGATTGATGTATGGGTACATTGTCCACCAGCAAATGTGTGTACAAGGCTTAATGCTTTGTAAGCGGAAACAGAAACTGTTTTTTTTTTTCATTGTAAAAGTGGCTGTGAGTGTTAAGTGGTTTGCCTAAACCCTCTAACTGACACTATTGCTGGACAGTTTATTCTGTTGAGCCTAGGTTCACACTGCTGCGAATTCAAAATCGCGGTAAAATGCGCGATTTTACCGCGATTTAATGTAAATCGCGGCCCGAAATCGCAAAAAGTAGTACAGGAACTACTTTTTGAAATCGCAGATGCGGCGTCGCACTGATTAGGACAGTGCCATTGCCGCCGATTTGAGATGCGTATTTGACATGTCAAATCGCATCTCAAATGTTCCAAATCGTACCCAGTGTGAACCAGGGCTCAAGGAACTTTAAAAATAACACTTACTGGCAGGGACACCAGGTAATAAAACTATATTACAGGGGTATTCAAAAAAACAAAGACTGCTTTGTTAATGCTACATTTTTTTTACTGATTTATACGCAGCGCAAGTTTACGCTCATTTAAAAACAATAGGCTGGATTTAGATCTGTATAAAAAATGCCTAATGGCCTCATCGCTGGTTGAGCAAAAAAAAAAGACATTACTTTGGCTCGGTTCACACTGGATGTCGATGCGGCTCCCTGCAGGGATCCTGTGTGTCCTGGTTCACCGTTTCAGCTCAGATTTCAGCCCGAATTTTAGGCTGAATTTGGACTTGAAAGGGACCCAAAGACACACATGGTTTCTGTGCAAATTCGCACCGGAGCGGCATCTTAAATATGTGAACCAAATCCATAGAGAGCCAGTCACATTCTCCTGCTATTGCGAACTGAATGCATGGATCCAATTCGCAACAGTGTGAACCCAGCCTAATGTGTAGGCTGCCTTAGCCCAGGTTCACACTGGGTACGATTTGGTTCGATTTGAGATGCGATTTCACTTGTGAAATCGCATCTCAAATCGGCGGCATTTGCCGGCAATTGTCGGCAATGACACCGTCCTAATCGGTGCGACGCCGCATCTGCGGCGCTGCACCGATTTCAAAAAGTAGTTCCTGTACTACTTTTTGCGATTTAGGGCCGCGATTTACATAGACATCTGTGAAGAAACCTGCACAGATGTCTCTTAAATCGCAGCCGAAATCGGGACTGCCAGCGGGAGTGAAATCGTGCGAGTTCAGCTGAACTCGCACAGCTTCACTCCCGCAGCCCAGTGTGAACCAGGGCTCAGTCTGATTTGGTGACATTTGGGTTGATTTACTAAGACTGGAGAGTGCAAGATCTGGTGAAGCTGGGCATGGTAGCCCATCAGCTTCTAACTTCAGCTTGTTTAATTAGGCTTTGACAAAAAAAATGGAAGCTGATTGATTTCTATGCAGAGCTGCACCACATTTTGAACTCTCCAGTTTTAGTAAATCAACCCCACTGTCTGTATTTCTATGGCTAACTGTAGACAAAAAGGAAAGTCCAGACACTAACGAGCTGTTATATATAATTGTGCTTCAGCTGGTGGTGATGGCTAGAAAATGATGATTCATTATACTTTGTGCTAGATGCTGATAAGTTATTGTTTTTCTTAATGAAAGCTACAGATACAGGTATAATACCAACTGATTATTTCATTGTGACCATGAATATGTTTGAATCATTTTTCTCTTCCAAATCAATTACCAGAAAAAAGGACATGTTCTGAATCCTAGGTTCATGGATTAAATGCCTCCTTCACTTTGTAACAAGCGACTATTAAAATAATTGTACTGCAAACTTTGACTAAATAAATGTCACCATTGATTTTCATTAGTACTTAGTTTTTGGGATAGAACAAAAACAACAGAGGTAACTCTATAACTTATTTTGCATGACAAAATATTTCACCGGTGCAGTTATGCCTGAAATGAAAACGCTTTGGGATCCCGCAAGGTGATCTTTTTTCTGAGCTATTATGAGAAAAAACTGGCACTGTTCAATAGTCTATCTGCATAGCTTCCTAAAAAACAGGCAGTCATTTGTACCTTTTCATTAGTGTGATGCTAAATGTTTGCTAGATTTAATTGCCTATTGTAGATATTGTCAGTGGTGGTGCATAATATGCTATTACAAAAAACTCCACTAAGCACATTTTGCATCTAAACTGGTTATATAATTTGTTTTAGAATAAAGACATTTTCTAAAAGAAAAAAAAAAGTATTTTTAAAGCAGAATTTGCTTAAAATGTACCATCTGTTTGCCTTGTAGATACCACCCCCCCCCCCATTAAATAAAATAAAAAATAAATAATAAGAAAATGCATGCTGATTAGTTGAGTGCCCATCACTAAAGTCACTCTAGCACTCCTTGTTAGCAAAAAGAGCGAACTGCTGTAATGATTCTGTTGCCAGAATATGTACAATATGGATTGTATTTTAAGTCTTTAATAAGAACATTGAAATAAAAAATAAAAAATAAAGCACAGCATTATAACAAAAAAATAAAAGTTACTTGGTATACTCACCCCAGCTTCCAAGCCTTCCAGCCATAGGCAAGGGTGACATCTTCGAGCCTGGGAACACAGAGAAGCCTTATGCCCTGTACACACGACCAGATTTTCTTTCGGAAAAACCTTGGATGGTTTTTGCAATGGAATTCCACTCAAGCTTGGCTTGCATACACACGGTCACACAAAAGTTCTCTGAATTTTCGTCCATCAAGAACGCTGTGACGTACAACACTACGACGAGCCGAAAAAATTAAGCTCAATGCTTCTGAGCATGTGTCAAATTGTTTCTGAGCATGCGTCGAAACTTTGCGCGTTAGATTTGCTACAGATGATCGGATTTTCTGATAGGAATTTTTTCTGTCGCAAAATTTGAGAACCAGCTGTCAATCTTTTGCTGAAGGAAATTCAGACAGCAAAAGTCCGATGGAGCATACACACGGTCGGAATTTCTGTTCAAAAGCTCACATCAGACTTTTGCTGGCAGAATTTCCGATCATGTGTACGGGGCATTAGTCTCGCAAGCACTATGCAGGTGCATCTTCTTATAAGCATTTCAGTGTCTACAGAATCCCAGGAGAAGGCCCAGTGACATCACCTTCTAGGTAGGTGGGTTTGTTGGAAGCTAGGGTAAAAGGCAGGAAAAGATTAGGAAACTTTGGTCTAGAGGTAAACACAATGAAATTGTCCTTTCATGGTAGGTGAAGATTTCTGTGGGCTAAAGAAAATGGACCACACAAAGTGTGCCTGGCGTGGCAGGGCAGTTCACATTAAAGCGGTTGTAAACCCGCATATACATATACAGGTGGTGCAAAAAGGTAATAGCTGCCAGGGATGGTCTTATGGAGGTGGCTCAGGTACAGTTCTTAGGTGGAGGTGGGATAGGCTTCCCTGAATAAGCGAGTTTTCAGGGATCGCCTAAAAGTGGACAGGGTAGGGGCTGACTGGACATACTGGGGCAGGGAGTTCCAGAGGATGGGAGAGGCTCTGGAGAAGTCCTGGAGGTGAGCATGGGAGGAGGTAACAAGGAAGCTAGAGAGCAGAAGGTCTTAGGAGTAGTGGAGTGGACGATTTGGGTGATATCTGCAGATAAGGTTGGTGATGTTTCTAGGGGCAATGTTGTGGATGGCCTTGTATGTTGTGGTAAGTATTTTACATTTTTTAAGGCGGGGTAGAGGAAGCCAGTGAAGGGATTGGCAGAGAGGGGCAGCAGTCATGGATCGGTTAGTAAGGTGTAATATTAGTCTAGCAGCAGCATTCTTAATAGACTGAAAGGGGGATAGCCTGTGTAAAGGTATGTGTATGTACACAATAAATGGTCCTTGCAATTCACAGTGGTAATACGCTAAAACACAAAAATGTAATATATTGCAGCAACAGTGGCAGCTAGAGTGTTGAGACGGTTGAGATCAGCTATTTAAAAATAAAAAATAAAACTAATGCAGCCATCACATTTTACAGATTGGTAAGCTGCAATGTAATACATTTTTGTTTTTGTGTTTAACAACGATTGAACGCAAAGCCCACTTAAAAGGAGAAGTATAGCCAAAGCATGTTTGGTTGTACTTCTCCTATGGTTTACAGGAGTGCAATTCGTTTTGCACTCCTGTGACCCGTTTTCAGCAATGTCAGTCCAGGCACTGTGTCATCCCTACCACAGAGTCTGGATCCACCAGGTGCACGGGCGGACTGACCATTGAGTCACTCGGGCACTGCCCGAGGGCCCCATGCCACTAGGGGGCCCCATCAGGGTTGCCAGGCTCAGTAAAACCAGGGACAGTATGTAAAAATCTGTGTGTTTTTTAGATCTGTCCCTGATATGTCCAAAACTGACATGCTTTTAATGTGAATATCCCAAGATTTTAGCTGTCCTGCCTCTGCACTGCCTCCTGGCGTGGTGGCCATCTGTAAGCCAGAGGGGCCCCATAATCTTCTATTGCCCGGGGGCCCCATGAGTTGTCAGTCCGCCCCTGACCAGGTGACTTGACTAACACCCCCAATCAGTCTCTCAGCCAGTTGATTAGAGCCTGAGATGGCCATTCTACCCCCTCCACAGCCAGCGCTCCAGTGAGGAAGAAGAGCAGAGAGCGGTGACTGACAGTCTGCAGCTTTCTGCTCACAAAGCTCTGAAAACTGAGCGTTCAGCGGTGTTAGAACGCTCGATTCTCAGTGCAGAGGAGCCAGGGGATAGATGCAGCATCGGACCCATGCTGCATCCACATAGGTAAGTATGAATGTGCAAAAACCAACAAAAAAAAATAATTCTTTACTTCTCTTTTAAGGGCCCTTTCACACGGGCGGACGAACGGTCCGTTTTTTACAAGTCCGTTTACGGACTTGTAGTGCTTCCCTATGGGATTGCAGACGTTAGCAGATGATGCATCCGCTAACGTCCATAAAGATCCGCCTCCCCAAAGATCCACTTTTTCAGACGGAAGAAAACCCTATTTTTCTTCCGTCTGGCGGAACGGATCGGATGAATACGGACACACAGTCCGTATTCATCCGATTCCCCATAGAGGAGAGCGGAGGAAAGACAGGGTGGTCTCTGCACAGTGTGCGGGGACCGCCCTGTCCATCAACAGCTCAGCGGGGATTTACGGATGATCCCCGCTGAGCAGACGGACACACACGGGGCGGATCAATACGAATCCGCTCCGTGTGAAAGAGTCCTAAGAGTTCTGAGAGCTGTTTATATGTCACAACTTGTCATGAACTTACAAAGAGAGGAGGATCCTGTCCCAGCACCCATGTGACAACATCAGGCACCTGGGTAGACAATAGCGAACCACCAATGCTATCACCCTAGAGGGAGGAGAGTGAGTCACATATTACCCCATACCTGGGACTAAGGTTTTATTTTGTATAATTTCTGGCAGCAACAAGGGAGCGGAAGGCGCTATTTTCTGCTGGGGGGGGGGGGGGCTGTCATTAAAGTAAACCTATCTATGGTCCTAGTAAGGTGCAAGTTTACTTTAACATAAGTAGACACTACTTTGATTCCTGTACAGTTTCAATACACCTGCATTGTAAATATTCCACAAAGATATGTTAACATATGAATAGATACAAGAGTATCCAATATGTTTCCAATAGATTATAATATAGCCATGCGCTTAGAGTTTGTACGTTTGTGATTCAAACTAACGGATCTCTGTCAAACACTCCTGTAAATGGCAACCAATTGTCAATGCATCCAAAATGCATCTATGATGTGTTTGGCAGATGCACTGTGGGGAATTATGTGCTGGGAGTCAAATTGTGTTTTCTCATTTCAAGCAAACATAAACAGCAAAGAAAACACAATTCTTTAAATCTATCAGAAAAAGAGGTTGGCTAGGCACTTCAGAATCCAAAATATTAAACATTGGATCACACTATGGGTTAAAAAAGCGACAGAACAGCAGGAACAGCCTTGGGTTGCATTTAATGACTTACAGTTATTTATGTTAAAATACTGTAACTTTTATTTTTTTTAATTAGAATGAAATGGCTGTTTGAAGTGTTAATTATAGACATTGTATTCCCAGATTCTGGACGCCTACCTCGTGCTGCCATAGTATCAATCATTGTAGGTGCCATCCTGCTGGCTTCTTGGGCGGCAATGTGCTGGATTTTACTTTGTAGAGGGTAAGTTGTGGTTACATATGTACAGCTGCGCTTTCCACTTATTCTGCATTTGTTTACTGTCAATCAGTAGGATAACAAGTCTCTTGTACAATCTCACCTGCAGATGATTGACAATGTAATGTCACTAGCCTGCCAGTTTCGCTATGCCCCAGTGAGTGTATGCATGCCTTTACATCTGTATCTGTGTATTTCTACCTGCTTGCATGGAGCTCCATCTGTCAGTTCTCTCCTCTCCAGATAACATCGTCAATCTTTCTCTGTGTTTTTGCCAGGGAAGCTCCATATCCGTTCATTTGGATCTTTCAGCCTAAACATGCATGTGTGCTGAAAGAAAATGAACCACATAGGATTATAGTAACAATGGGTGATCTATAGAATGCGCCCTAAAAAGTCGCCCACCGTTGCGCCTATGGAGGAGTGGATGATGCCTAGCTGCTGTTTAGAAGATAATAAGTGAACAAAAAGAATGTAAGATGATGAAACTCTCTAAGGAGTGTCAACAAATTAAAACAGCGCTATCAAATAACTGTGCATATTTGACTATATAAAATACATTACTACAACCCATATGTAATGATATACAGTGATAATAAACAAAATATATCCAGTTTAAGAAATAAACACTAAACTGTGACTGTAATAATAAACACCCGTGATTGACTTAAACGTGAAGTGAACGCACTGAAAGTGCAAGAGACAGTCTTTAAAAATAATTTAGAACGTGGCCAAACAAAGCAAAGTTCATGTGTATAAGGATCCTGCGATCTTCAAATTTTTTCAAAAACTTCCACCACACCCGACAGTGCTCAGTGACTCCTCCCCCATCAAATGGACACTCACCGGATAGGTATGCCTCACACTCTCGTGTTTTGGCACAAAAAACCTTATCAGATGTAGTTGTTCCCGTCAATAAAGATGTAATCCAAATATGACATCCAATCAGTTCCACATATATGTCAGAGAGAGACAAAAGAAGTGCAAATAGTGTGATACCATCAAAGGTTTAATAGCACACCAAAATAAAACTTCAAACAGTGCACTCACAAACAAAATCTTGTAAAACAGCAGAATATCACATCAAGAAACTCCTTCAAACGTCAAAATGGTGAGAAGCGGTCACGGCGGACCCCCGATCAGCGAGAAAAAGTGAAACCAATTCTCCTACTCACGGTGCCATGGACTTCTGTCAGATGCAGCTGCACATCCACTTAAATAAAAAACTTCAAACGCACTCTGCATCCAAAAACGCAGCACTCACTAGTAAAATTAGACTGTATGGCAATACCCCGACATGTTTCGTTATAAAAACTTATTCATGGGACTCCCATGAATAAGTTTTTATAACGAAACATGTCGGGGTATTGCCATACAGTCTAATTTTACTAGTGAGTGCTGCGTTTTTGGATGCAGAGTGCGTTTGAAGTTTTTTATTTAAGTGGATGTGCAGCTGCATCTGACAGAAGTCCATGGCACCGTGAGTAGGAGAATTGGTTTCACTTTTTCTCGCTGATCGGGGGTCCGCCGTGACCGCTTCTCACCATTTTGACGTTTGAAGGAGTTTCTTGATGTGATATTCTGCTGTTTTACAAGATTTTGTTTGTGAGTGCACTGTTTGAAGTTTTATTTTGGTGTGCTATTAAACCTTTGATGGTATCACACTATTTGCACTTCTTTTGTCTCTCTCTGACATATATGTGGAACTGATTGGATGTCATATTTGGATTACATCTTTATTGACGGGAACAACTACATCTGATAAGGTTTTTTGTGCCAAAACACGAGAGTGTGAGGCATACCTATCCGGTGAGTGTCCATTTGATGGGGGAGGAGTCACTGAGCACTGTCGGGTGTGGTGGAAGTTTTTGAAAAAATTTGAAGATCGCAGGATCCTTATACACATGAACTTTGCTTTGTTTGGCCACGTTCTAAATTATTTTTAAAGACTGTCTCTTGCACTTTCAGTGCGTTCACTTCACGTTTAAGTCAATCACGGGTGTTTATTATTACAGTCACAGTTTAGTGTTTATTTCTTAAACTGGATATATTTTGTTTATTATCACTGTATATCATTACATATGGGTTGTAGTAATGTATTTTATATAGTCAAATATGCACAGTTATTTGATAGCGCTGTTTTAATTTGTTGACACTCCTTAGAGAGTTTCATCATCTTACATTCTTTTTTTAACCACATAGGATTACTTTAAAATTTGTGCAGGAAAATACTGTATATTATTTCAGCCAATTTATTTAAATAGATGATTTAATGGTGCTATACTCTTTATACCTGGTGAAAAGACAATTTAACCTTTGTAAAACATAACAAAATGTAGTAAGAACAAAGTTATAAGAACCTGTTCATTCTATTGCATTTCAAAAGTAATCAGGCAGAGACACCCAAATAGCTGAATATCCTTCAAAACGTGTCCAAATTAATTTGCAAAGTTGTAGGTAGGTAGGTAAGTAGAGGTTACTGCTGCCCAGTGGGAAATTAGGGCTTAACTTAAACTCCCAGGTTTTTGATGGGTTTTCCTTAGGTCTAACCCTCCAGTCCTGTGTGCATTGACTTTGAATCAATATTGGACTTTGCTGAACAGTTATAGTGTTGCTCACGAATATTCGTATTGCGAATATTCGGCTCGAATATGGCATATTCGAGTATTCGCGATATATTTCGAATTTCGCGGTGAATATTCGCTATTCCGAATATTCGCATTTTTTCAATTTTATTTTTAAAACAGATCACATCCTATCGACGTCTAAAAGCATTGCTGGTATGATTAGAGACCCTGGGCCGAGTAGCTAAGCTGAGGCGATCCTTTTATGTTGCCGAATATAAAAAAAAAAAAAATGCGAATTTTCGCTAATGCGAATGCGAAAATGATTGCGAATTTTCGATAACTGTGGTAGGAGAACTCTGATTGTCTCTGATGCAAAAGGGGGGGGGGGCTTTGTGTATGTTTCTGTTATGAATATTTGTATGTTTGATATTATTTTTTGTTTGTAAGAAGGAAAAAATTGCGCATTCCTTAAAAAAAGGGGAGAATACAGCAGCAACTCAAAAATGTTATACAACATAAATTAATACAAGACAGAAAATGGAGTCGCTCTACAAGAATAAAAAATATGTCTAGTGACAAGACATGTGGGCAAATTATAAAATAAGCAAGCGCAAATAACTTGTGAAATACACAGTGAAACAAATATATAAAGAAATATAGTCCCAATAATAGAAAAATAATCTTTCATAAAAATGTCTTTGATATGTGAAGTGAAAAAAAGTCCAAAGCATGCAGCATGAACGTGTTCAATCTTCAAGGTGTTTGATTGACAAACGGCTGTGACAGATGGATAGAGTAAAGAATCACCACCAATGCAAAACACTTTTTATTTTCTATTGTAAAATATCACGAATATTCTGAGCCAATCAGAGTGCTCCTTCCGCATTTGCCGAATATTCGCAATTATTTTGTATTGTAAAATATCAAGAATATTCTGAGCCAATCAGAGTGCTCCTTCCGCATTTGCCGAATATTCGCAATTATTTTGTATTGTAAAATATCACGAATATTCTGAGCCAATCAGAGTGCTCCTAGCGCTGTTGTCGAAATTTCGCCATCAATATCGCATTCGCATTTTGCGAAATTTCGATAAAATATCACGAATATTCTGCGCCAATCAGAGTGCTCCTACAGCATTTGTCGAAATTTCGCAATTATTTTCGCATTCGCAATAGCGAAAATTCGCAATCATTTCATTTCGATAAAATATCACGAATATTCGAATTTAGCGAATATATCTCGAATATTCGACTATATATTCGAGATATATCGCAAAATCGAATATGGCGTATTCTGCTCAACACTAAACAGTTATACTGGGGCAGCTACAAGCCTGTAGTTAGGGACTAGGGATGTTAGGAAATGTTGTAATTTTATATTGGACTGTCAATGGTCTCTATCATTATGTTAATTTATTCTTCAGGGAAAATGTTTAAAACATTGGGCCAGATTCACAAATATCTGCGGCGGCGTAACGTATCCCCTTTACGTTACACCGCCGCAAGTTTTCAGCGCAAGTGCCTGATTCACCAAGCACTTGCGTATAAACTTATGGCGGTGTAACGTAAAGCCGTCCGGCGCAAGCCCGCCTAATTCAAATGGGGCGTGTACCATTTAAATTAGGCACGTTCCCACGCCAAAAATTTCCCGACGTGCTTTGCGCGAAATTATGGCGCCCCAACGTATTTTTTGAACGGCGACGTGCGTTACGTCGTTTCGTATTCCCGGACGTCTTACGTGAAAAAAAAATTTGAAATTCGACGCGGGAACGACGGCCATACTTTAACATGGCTGTTCTAAATATAAGCCATGAAAAAGCAGGCCTAAGTTTACGACAGGAAAAACCGACTAGGAACGACGTAAAAGATTGCGACGAACGCGCGTATCTTCGTGGATCGTCGTAATCAGCTAATTTGTATACCCGACGCTGGAAAACGACGCAAACTCCACCCAGCGGCCACCGGAAAATTACACCTAGGATCCGAAGGCGTACGATGCCGTACGCCTGTCGGATCTTAGCCAAAAGCCGTTGTATCTTTTTTGTGAATTACAAATAAAGATACGACGCAGCAAATTTGAAAATACGCCAGCGTATTTCCTCTGTGAATCTGGCCCATTGCCTTTACTTGGCCTGAAGTTGCTAAAGGGGTGAAATGCAAGTAACTGGCACACATAGACACAATTTGATGGGCACAGTGGCTCACATGGAGCTGACATACCAACACAGCTGACAAGGCTTAGCTGGATGTCAGTTCAGTGAGGGAGTAGGACGCTTCCCGACGAGTCTGCTCTCTCCAGGGACCAGACAGATAGCCAGCTAGACACCGCAGACAGGCAGGCAGGCTCCTACAATCTTTGCTGCATGAATCAACTTGCAGCCCATAGGACCGGCTCCTTCCTTCCCTTTGTGGGCCCCTCTCTTCAGCTAAGACCCTGTCTTTCAGGGCCATCTTTCCACCCCCAGGAATCGCTAGTGACCGTCCTTTTCAGGACAGCCATCCAGCGATCCAAATTGTGGCTGTTTACCTTCTCTTAGAGCCGCATGCACCCCAATCAGTCACCCATAATCACCCCGGCCACCCGCCGCGCATAGCAGCGCTTTTTTCTGGCGATCGGCGGCTCTTTCCCGCATCCGCGCCAGACCAGGCCTTATTCGCGGCCGCCGCAATTAGGAAAGACCGCGGCTTCAGCCGCGGCCTAGCGGCGCGCCGCAAAAAGGAGCACTGACAGCCTGGAAATTTTCCTGGAATTTGTCAGGGATCATCCCCCTATCCCTGGAGGATCCCATCCTCCCCTGGATTAACAACCAGCTCATACCCACCAAGCCAAACAGCCCCCAAACCTGAGGCCTGTGGCCCGGTCGGCGGCCATCTTGGTACTCCTCAGCTACAGTGACACCCTTCTTTCCCCCCTTCCCCCCCCATTCCAAACAGTACTTGATCCAGGGTTTCGTCCGATCGCCTTTCAGGGATCAGGAAGGATTTTTTTTCAGCTTAGCACTGCCAGGGTTTTTTTTGCCTTCCTCTGGACCAAGGCCAAGTGAGAGGATTCAGCGAATCTTCCCTCTATTGCAATTAATCCCCCCCCCCCCGGTGACTGGCAACAATGGTTAAACTGCGATACTCTGCAGAAACGATTTGGGGTCTGAGACAATTCGCAACAGTATT
Source organism: Rana temporaria (assembly GCF_905171775.1). Classification (NCBI taxonomy): domain Eukaryota; kingdom Metazoa; phylum Chordata; class Amphibia; order Anura; family Ranidae; genus Rana; species Rana temporaria. The sequence goes on along the minus strand of NC_053492.1, from coordinate 98,336,584 downwards.
ACCAGCCGTCACCAAAAAGGCCTTAAAAATAGACCAACTTTTGAGATTCAATCGATGATCGACCATCAAAAATTTCAACCATTTAACCCAGCTCAAGCACATATCATGTGCTTTGATCATCACAAGATCGGCAGTAAAACACCGATCAGAAATCCACGATTTCTTACTACAAAACGATCTAGACTGCCTCTTTATCACAGAAAGCTGGCTTTCAGACGACTGCAACACCATTCTTGGAGAATTGGTGCCAGAAAATTATCGAATTATAACGGAAAACAGAATAGGGCAAAGAGGAGGAGGCCTGGCGGTGATCCATAAGTTTCATATTGCAATCACTAAGCCGGTCCTTCAAAATCCTCTTCCATTTATGGAAACCCTTACTCTTCAACTTCAAACTAACCCCCAGGAGACTGTTCACATTCTCCTCTGCTATAGGCCACCTGGGCCAAAATCGCAGCTTCTACCATCATTAACGGAGTTCATATCCACTTATACCCTTAACAGCAAACATATTTTGCTGCTCGGGGACTTCAATCTGTGGGCCAACTCCTCACAGGATCCCATTGCGGATGCCTGCATCGATCACCTGGAAGGATTAGGACTACAGCAACTTATATGCGGACCCACGCATGCTTCAGGTCACACACTCGACCTAATTTTCAGACAAAATCTGAAAATAATCATTTTGGGAAATGAACCTTTGCCATGGACAGACCACCATGCAATTAGTTTCATAATTTCCAAAATTCCACCAGTTGTAAAAGCACCCAAGCCGGTGACAATACACTGGGCTAGATCTCAGAAGAAGCTCCATTCGGAACTCTTCAAATCTACCTTGGGAAACCAAATCGAAACTATTCATCCTCAGTTAACAGCCTCAGATACACTCGATGCCATAAATGCAGCTCTGCTACAATCAGCCGACTTAGTAGCACCGAAACACAAAGTCCGCATCCGAAAAAAAAAGTCCAGCTGGTTCAACAACCAGCTGTCCCTACTGAAGCAAGAGCGCAGAAGGGAGAAAGCCGCCTGGAAAAGAAGCCCTTCAGAAGATCGCCTCATCATCTACAAGGCAATAACAACACAATATCATAAAGAAATCTTCAAAGCCAAGAAATCATTTTTCTATGACGATTAACAGCGCCATGAACCGCCCCGAGAACTCTTCAAGATGGTCACCCAGACCATGAATCCGGGATGTCTTGAAGTCCCCAATTCAGACACCCAAGAGTTCTGTAATGAACTATCGGATTTCTTCATCGACAAAATCGAAAGAATCCGGGTAAGTATTCTGCAAAATAATACCCCCCTCAGCCCCCTCTTCAATCAACTACAAAACACCAACAGAAACCTTCTACAATCAACTAAGTTCACTCTGGAACCCATCTCCATCGATACCACCAAAAATATCATTGGTGCGTTGCGGAACAGCACAGCACCCAATGACATCATTCCCACCAAGCTGCTGAAGGAATACGCCGACATTCTGGCACCTCCCATCACACAGCTTATAAATCAGTCATTTAAGGAAGGCATAGTGCCATCCCTGCTGAAAGAGGGCACAATCCAGCCCATCTTGAAAAAACCCAACTTGGATCCCAAGGACCCAACTCACCGCCGCCCCATAACAGGCCTAAATATTCTCTCCAAGATAATGGAGAAAATAGTGGTACAACAGCTGCAACAGCATCTGGATACCCACAATCTACTCAATCCATTTCAATCAGGTTTCCGTCCCGGACACGGGACAGAAACGGCCTTAATCAAAATATGGGACGATGCCCTCGAGGCCGCAGACGAGGGAGAATCCTGTCTCCTGGTTCTGCTGGACCTAAGCGCAGCCTTTAACACAGTAGACCACAAAATGTTACTGATGCGACTGGCCGAGGTAGCCAGAATCGCAGAAGGTGATTTACCATGGTTTTCCTCCTTTCTTGAAAACCGATCACAAACAGTGAAACTGGGATCTTTCACTTCGGAAAAACGCACGGTGCCATGTGGAGTCCCCCAAGGATCCCCCCTGTCACCGGTACTGTTCAACATCTATCTTTGCCCTCTCTTTGATATTATCAGTAGCCAAGAACTACTTTATCACTCTTATGCAGACGATACGCAATTGTATTTTCGCATCTGCAACAAAAAGGATCATCATCTCAGTTTAGAGAAATGTCTCTCTTCGATAGAAAACTGGATGACTAAGAGTTATCTTAAACTCAACAGTTCCAAAACAGAACTTCTTATGTTTCACGCCAGCCGAAAGAGTCAACTGGCAACTACCTGGACACCCCCGCCCATTCTGGGCCAAAGCATGACCCCTAGCTCCAAAGTCAAAAGTCTAGGAGTCATTTTTGACACCTTCATGACAATGGACGCACAAATAGGGTCAGTAGTCAGCGGATCGCACCATTTGTTGCGCCTACTACGCAGACTTATTCCATTTATCCCCAAAGAAGACGTAGCAGTCGTGGTGGGAACAATCGTGAATTCCAGACTGGACTATGCAAATGCCCTTTACCTCGGGCTCCCAAAGTACCAAATCGCTCGTCTGCAAATCGTACAGAATACGGCCGCCAGACTGGTGACTGGGAAAAGGACATGGGAATCAATCTCACCTTCGCTGAGAACCCTTCACTGGTTGCCAGTAAAAGACAGAATTGTATTTAAAGCACTCTGCCTGACACATAAGTGCATCCATGGGAAGGCGCCGCAATATCTTTGCGACAAGATAGAACCTCACAATTCTAATCGCGTTCTGCGATCCACTGACCAAAATCTGGTCAAGGTGCCAAAAACCAAATACAAGTCCAAAGGAGAAAGAAGGTTTGCTTTTCAAGGTCCGAGACTATGGAACGCTTTACCAACCAGCGTTCGGTTGGAGAAAAACCACCTGACTTTCAGAAGACAGATTAAAACTCTGCTCTTTTGATGTCATGAGACATGAAACATCAAGCGCCCAGAGGCGATTCAGTTCGCATGTGCCGCGCTATATAAGTTTTTCATTCATTCATTCATTCATAGAGCCAGATTCAGCAAACACTTACGCTGGCGTATCTACAGATACGCAGCGTAAGTAAACAGATGCGCCGTCGTATCTATGCGCCTTATTCTCAAGACTAGATACGCCTGAATTCTGGCCTCATCTGGCCGACGTAAGTCTCCTACGCCGTCGGATCTTGGGCGCATATTTACGCTGGCCGCTAGGGGCGCTTCCATAGATTTATGTAATATGTAAATGAGCAACAGACGCCGATTCATGAACATACTTGCGCCCGTCGCAGTAAGCTACGCTGTTTACGTAAGTTGTACGTCCGGCGTACAGTTATCCCTCATAAAGCAGGGGTAAGTCATGTTAGGGTATGGACGTCGGAACAGCCGTCGGATTTTAAGTCGTACGTGAATGGAGCTGGGCGTAGGTTACGTTCACATCATTCGCATTGAGCCGTCGTATCTTAGGGAGTATATACAACGTGATTCTGAGCATGCGCGTGCATGCGCCGTTCGATAGGCCCTTCATTTACATGGGGTCATGGTTAATTTAAATGTAGCAAGCCCACTACCTGCCTACTTTGAATTAGGCGGGCTTACGTCCAACCAAATTACGCTACGCCGGTGCAACGTACGGGGCGAGTGCTTTGTGAATACTGCTCTTGCCTCTCAGAGTTACGTTGGCGTAGCGCATATGAGATGCGCTACGCCGGAACAAAGATGCGCCGAGCTACCTGAATCTAGCTCATAGTCTACAGCTTGGGTCATTAAACATGTTGGGGTATAAAGACTAAAGATGGCCTGGCGGTTCAACCAGGGGTCATTTCGCGGCGAACTTTGCTCGTTCGCTGTCCGCCGAACAGGCGGACATCTGGCGATATTGGCGGCGGTCCGCCATTTTACATTGAGAAGAACTTTGACCCATGACACATCCATGAGGTGGTGCAGGACAGCCAGCTGTCCTGCACATGGACGTACCCCCTACCTTATAAATAGACCTGATCTGGTGGCCATTTTACATTCTGCTTTTTGTCAGTGTAGGGAGAGGTTGCTGTTTGGAGCAGGGACAGGCTGTATTGAATCAAATAGCTATCTAAAAGGTCCACAATAGTCCTTTTAAGGACTGGTATAGGTGTACTACTTGCTGTGCAGTATATAGGGGTGTAATACACTCATATACTTTTTTTCAGTGTAGGGACAGGTTGCCGTGTGCAGATCAGGGACAGACTGTAGTGACACAAATCGTTACCTAACAGGTTCACAAAAGTCCTTTCAAGGACTGGTATAGGTGTACTATTGTTTGGTGTGCAGTATATAGGGGTGTAATACACTTATAATATACGTTCGAATATAGAAAGCATATTATAGTGGATTTGTATTGTGCAGCATTGTGACTGGTGGTGTATTTGGTTACTGCAGAATGTTTGCCTCTTTCGCTGCGTTACCTCTGCTACACACATTGACAACATTTCCTGAAAAAAAGTTTCATAACTGGTGCGATAAACCAGTGGCCCCCTAAAACGACAGATTGAAGTAGGGTGTTATCTAAAAATATACTTTCATAATAGAGTATTTGGGTACTGCAGAATTACCTCTGCTATACACAGTGACAACATTTCCTGGAAAAAAAGTTTCATAACTGGTGCGATAAACTAGTGGCCCCCCAAAACGACAGATTGAAACGGGGTGTTATCTAAAAATATACTTTCATAATAGTGTATTTGGGTACTGCAGAGTTTTTGGCGCTTTCGCTGCATTACCTCTGCTACACACAGTGACAACATTTCCTGAAAAAAAAGTTTCATAACTAGTGCGATAAACCAGTGGCCCCCCAAAACGACAGATTGAAGCGGGGTGTTATATACCTTCTTCCACATATACTGCGCTTCTCTAGAGACTTTTGTCACAGGGTCATTTAAAAAATGACAGGCAAAGGAAGAGGCAGTGGATAAGTATGATATATGGATTGCGCTACCCTGGTGGTTGGTCTATATCCACCTAATTTGCGATTATTAGCCCCTATATGTATCACCCCTATTGACAATCCACCAAACATATATGTGTATAAAAATGTGTACCAAGTGCTCACATGTAAATGTTCCTCTCAAGACAGTGTAAAAAACACACACACATATGCGTACTATACATATATTAAATAGTGCACTTAGAAAACGTGCATTCCCCTATATCAAATTCAAAAGATCCTTGCCATGAAAACAAACAATTTTTATATAGTTACAACAAAAATATTATGTACAATATATATATATGTGGTAAAAATGTATATATGTGAAAATTGAATAGAGGTCTTCTAAATTGATCCTCTTCCCTTTAAAGTCCCAATATGTTGACCAGGTGCTCATAAACAATCAATGCTGCTCCTGTGAGATGTTAAAACACAACGTGATTTCACCACTTCCGTGATAGTCCCGTCACCGTTAAGAATGGCCACTCACCAGATTACATTTACTAGATGCCTTTGGGTCATTCCCAGGATAACCACTCCTCTTTTGTGTCTCCACAAATGTCAGGTATCTTGGGTGTATTAGTATGGTCTCTTTTTCTCTATAAAATCTCACAGAAAAAGAGTGCTCCTCATAGTGCAGTATGTAAAAAAAAATATTATTTAAAATCAAAACATATATTGCACTCACATTTGGTTGTGCCCGTATGCCGGCACCAAGCTTCTCCAGCCGTGTATGCAAACAGCCGGCACTCAGCAGTCTGACGACAGTACCCAGATCAGCCAAAGGAGGTTGGTGCCCGCTGCCTACTCTATTGTTAGTGATGGGGAAGGTGACGTCGATGATGACGTGTCTACAGATGTCACGTGGGTGCCCCTCCTCGGCTGACTCCTCCTTTTCCGATGCTACCATCTCTTCTGCTGCGCCGCCCAAGATCCCCAGAACCTATTCGACATGCCAGGTGAGACGTTGCCATGCTGTGCTGCGTCTGTTGTGCCTGGAAGACAAAAGCCACACTGGTCCTGCACTCCTTTCAGCTTTGCGTTCACAGGCAGATCAGTGACTAACACCGCTCAATTTGACAGTTGGTAAAGTGGTGTGCGACAACGGTGCCAATCTGCTGAGCGCGCTAAAACAGGGCAAAATTACACACGTGCCATGCATGGCACACGTCCTGAACTTGGTCATGCAGTGATTCGTTGCCAAATACCCTGGGCTCCAGGACGTCTTGTGGCAGGCCAGGAAAATCTCGGCCCATTTCAGAAGATCTTATACGGCCATGGCTCGCCTTGCTGACATTCAGCGGCGACACAACCTGCCGTCAGACGTCTTATTTTTGACTGCCCGACGCGATGGAACTCAACCTTGTATATGCTTAATAGGCTGCTCCAGCAGAAACGTGCAGTTAATGACTAACTGTACGAACTCTGCGGCAGGACAGGTTCTGGGGAGCTTGCTTTTTTTTCACCGTGCCAGTGACTGCTCATGCGCGACTCATGCAGACTTCTGCGGCCATTTGATGAGATCACCAAACTGGTCATTTGCAGCCAGGGTGCCATCAGTGACATTGTACCTTACGCCTTCTTTCTGGAGCGTGCATTGCGTTGTATCATTGATCAAGCCGTCAAGGAGCAGGAGCAGGAAGATGAGGAAGTCGCAATGCTGGATGAATTCCCAGGGGGGGGGCTACTCCACCTGAGACAAGTCAACAACGAAGTCTGAAGAGGAGTCAGAGGAGGATGGTGCTGGGGCCGAGGAGGAGGAGCAAGAAGAGCATGCTTTAAACCTTTCTGGGATACCTGGTGTTGTCCGTGGATGAGGGGAGGAGAACGAGGACGACATTATCCTGGATGATGAGCGGGAGCCAGGCCAGTACAGCGCTTCCAGTTTAGTGCAAATGGGGGCCTTCATGTTCCAGTGTTTTAAGAGGGACCCCCGTATAAAAAGCATAAAGGGCAAGGACCAGTACTGGGTGGCAACGTACTTAGACCCCCGGTACAAACAAATCATGGCGGAAATGTTACCACCATCACAGAGGGCTATCAGAATTCAGCACTTCCAGGCCTTGCTTCGAGAAATGCTGCATTATGCTTTTGCGTGCGTTGGCAGAGGAATTCCGACTCACAGAGAAACAGTTTTGGGTACCAATTCAACAGCGCCTGCAAGAAGAGGGCGGTTTGAAGATGTGTTGGTCACTAATGATATGACATCATTCTTTCAGCCGACCCATCGACAGCTGTCCTCCGGATCCAGCATCATGGAACGCCTAGACCAACAGGTGTTCGACTACATCGGGTTAACGGCCGATGTGGACACACTGAGAAGTGATGAACCCCTGGACTACTGTGTGGGCAGGCTTGACCTCTGGCCAGAGCTTGCACAATTTGCAATGGAACTGTTGGCTTGCCCCTCGTCCAGTGTCCTGTCCGAAAGGACGTTCAGCGCAGCAGGGGGGGTCGTGACCGATAAGCGCACTTGCCTAGCTCACAACAGTGTTGACTACCTCACATTTCTAAAAATGAATGAGGCATGGATCTCGGAGGAATTTAACACATGTGACCAGTAGACCATGTTTGATTCAAATTCAGGTGAACGCCTGTGGGCTAATTTTTTGGGCCTGTACTGTCCGGGACTCAATTTTGTATCCGGTGAATAGCTTAATGTACCTCCAGCCACAGACTACAACGTTGTTTGCTGTCAGGTGAACGACTGTGGCCGTGGGCTAATTTTTAGGGCCTGTAATGGCCAACACTTACTTCTGTATCCGGTGAATGCCTAATGTACCACCAGCCACAGAATACAAAGTTGTTTGCTGTCAGGTGAACTGCTGTGGCCGTGGGTTAATTTTTGGGGCCTGTACTGGCCGGCACTTACTTCTGTATCCGGTAAATAGCTTAATGTACCTCCAGCCACATAATACAACGTTGTTTGCTGTCAGGTGAACGCCTGTCGGCTAATTTTTGGGGCCTGTAATGGCTGGCACTTACTTATATATCCGTTTTTTCTCTTAATACTTCTGGTAGGTCAGTGTCCATGTTGTGGGACTATTTGTGGACAGCTAGTAAGTATTTTGTGGCTGCAAATATGACCTGGAGTTTTTAATATTCGCCTGCCATTAAAGTCAATAGGGCCCGCCGCGAATTTGCGGTTCACGGAAATTTACGAAAGTTTGCGGTTAGCGTTCGCGAACCGTCCCGTCAGATGTTCGTCCATCACTAATAAAGACATCAGTATAAGATTTCATACAGTGGTTACCAAGGGTAACCCAGGTGTGGAATGGAAAAAGTCAAATGAAGTGCAAGCATGGAGTCCATGCTAGGTTGTGCTGGACAGGTGGAGAGGGCATTGGCTCTGCATGTCCCTCCTAAATGCACATGTAACCGTGGTGAGGCTTAATACATCAAGAGAGTTTACTAGAGTTTGTTCATGTTTATCTATCTGTCTGGGTTGTAAGCTTGGCTCTAGAAAAGGTAACCGGTGTACAAAGTGCATAGCATACGCCAGAAGAACCTACCCCAGGGCAGACCTCTCATGTGACCCTTGCTTGGCACCCAACGAAGAGGGAAACACGGAGGACATGATGACAACACCATCACCTTGACCTGTCCCTGCCCTACAAAGTGATTTATTCTACTCTACCAACCTGTCTCTCATCTGTATTCTTTTTCCAGGTCACATAATACATATGTAAACCCCATTCATTTGCTTTTTTATTTCTTCTCTTTTTGGTCCATTAAATTTGCCCTTTAAAGAGTTTTGGTGTATATGTTTGATAAGTACAAAAAAACAGTTGAGCCTTCCCAAAATCATGTTTTTTTTTGGCTGTGCTTTACTCTTTCAAGCTAGCTACGTTTCCAGCTCCCTTTGTAGACTACAGAGCACCCCCATGTTATAGACATGAGGAAAATAGACTGTTCATATATTTTTAAGCTAGGCATCTGGTTGTGTGGATAAGGCCCCTTTTAACCACTTAAGACCTGGACCATTATGCAGGTAAAAGACCTGGCCAGTTTTTGCGATTCGGCACTGCGTCGCTTTAACTGACAATTGCGCGGTCGTGCGATGTGGCTCCCAAACAAAATTGGCATACTTTTTTTCCCACAAATAGAGCTTTATTTTGGTGGTATTTGATCACCTCTGTGGTTTTTATTTTTTGCGCTATAAACCAAAATAGAGCGACAATTTTTTAAAAAAATTCAATATTTTTTACTTTTTGCTATAATAAATATCCTCAAAAAATATATAAAAAAACATTATTTTTTCTCACTTTAGGTCGATATGTATTCTTCTACATATTTTTGGTAAACAAAATCGCAATAAGCGTTTATCAATTGGTTTGCGCAAATTTTATAGCGTTTACAATATAGGGGATAGTTTTATGGCATTTTTATTAATATTTTTTTTTTTTACTACTAATGTCGGCGATCAGTGATTTTTTTCATGCTGGCGACATTATGGCAGACACATCGGACAATTTTGACACATTTTTGGGACCATTGTCATTTTTCAGCGAAAAGTGCTATAAAAATGTACTGATTACTGTAAAAATTGCAATTGCAGTTTAGAAGTTAACCACTAGGGGGTGCTGAAGGGATTAAGTGTGACCTCATGTGTGTTTCTAACTGTAGGGGGCGGGGCTGGACGTGTGACATCAGTGATCGTCGTTCCCTATATCAGGGAACAGACGATCACTGACATTGCCACAGTGAAGAACGGGGAAGGTGTGTTTACACACACCTCTCCCCGTTCTTCAGCTCCTGTGACCGATCGTGGGACACCAGCGGTGATCGGGTCTGTGGGTCCCACGGATGCGGTCACGGAGCTTCGGACCGGGTCGCATGCACGCGACCCATGGCTGGGCTCTTAAAGGCGACGTACCTGTACGTGCCTGTGCCCAGCCGTGCTATTCTGCTGACGTATATCGGCGTTAGGCGGTCCTTAAGTGGTTAAGATGCTTTGAGGTGAGAAGTGCAGAGCCTACCCTCTCCCAAAGCAACCTCCCCCATGTTCAGGGCATGTGACCTTGTATGGTTCAGGAGGGGGGCTCGCTTGGATAAGGGTCTGGAATGGATTTTGTGGGGACCCATATTTTTTTTTTTTTTCACTTTTTAATTGCCTGCATGTTTTTTTTTTTTTATTCAGCTGCATGCGGGGAAGCCCATTTACAGCTGATGAATCGTCAGTTGTCAAGGATGCCGCGGTCAGCTTCCCAGCCCTCTCCTTAAAGTGGAGGTTCACTCTTAAAACAAGTATCATATTTATCGGCGTATACCGCGCACTTTTTTCCCCTTATAATAAGGGGAAAATCGTGGGTGCGCGATATACGCCGATACCCGCTTCCCGCACTCAGTTTGAAGGCCTGCGCCGACATATACCAAGTGCAGTACACTCGGCTACATTCGGCCAGGCTCGGCTTCGTTCGTGCTCATGCATAAACGTCACAGAGCGTGAGCACGAGCGAAGCCGAGCCTGGCCGAATGTAGCCGAGTGTACTGCACTCGGTATATGTCGGCGGAGCCGTTCAAACTGAGCGCGGGAAGCCACTATTCGACGGGGAGACAGCGCGGGAGAAGCCGGGGGGACACCACCGAAGCCGCAGACGGACGCCGGACCCGACGAGGCCGCTGATGGACGCCGTGCAAGACACCAAAACTGTAAGTACTAAAATGTTTTTTTTTTACAGGAATTGCGGGTCCATATTAGGGGTGCGCGCTATGTGCCGGAGCGCGCAATACCCCGATAAATACGGTATATACCATTCAATCCAGCATACTGCCGACATGTACAGTATGCTGTTTTTTTTTTTTTTTGGTTTACATACCGTAGTATAGGTATTTCCCCCCCCCCCCCCGGCTTCCGGGTAGTGAATCCCGTGGGAGTGGGCATTCCTATTCAGAGATTTGACGTATGACAAAAGCTTCACCCCCGGCGCATAATGCGCGTCACCAGTTTCCGAAAGAAGCCGAACTGCGAGTCGGCTCTATACGGCGCTATACAGCACCTGCGCACCGACGTTCAGCGTTTTTCGGAAACTGGTGACGCGCCTTTTGCGCAGGGGTGAAGCTTTTGTCATACGTCAATCACTTAGTCTATGAATAGGAACGCCCACTCCTGCGGGATTCACTACCCGGAAGCCGGGGGGGGAATACCTATGCTACGGTATGTAAACCGAAAAAAAAAAAACCCAGCATACTGTACATGTCGGCAGTATGCTGGATTGAATGGTATATACTTGTTTTTAGGGTGAACCTCCGCTTTAACAACCAGCTATTCACTGGGCCCTAATTAGGCAAAGCTTTGTCCAATTAGAACTCGGAATGCACTGCGGCGTGTTCTCCGAACAGTTCGCCTAACTCTAATGGTGAGAAAGCATTGTCACTCTAAGGCCCCGTACACATGGTCGGTTTTGTCCAATGAGAATGAACCGAAGTTCATTTTCATCGGACCAAACCGAGCGTGTGTATAGGCTATCGGTCTGGTTTCCTTTGGTCCAAAATTTCTAAACATGCTTCAAAACCGAACCGATGGACCGCTGCCCCATCGGACCAAACCGATGGTTAGTACAGAAAAGCATCGGTTCAAAACCCGCGCATGCTCAGAATCAAGTCGACGCATGCTTGGAAGCATTGAACTTCGTTTTATTCAGCACGCCGTGTGTTTGGGTCAGAACGCGGTGACGTCAATCGGATTTTGGACTGATGGTGTGTACACATCCGACGGGCCAGTCTCATCGGTTTGGTCCAACCGTGTGTACGGGGCCTAAGACATGTTGTGATCATCTTAGATAATAAAGGAAAAAAGGATTAAATAAAAAAAGGAAAACAAATGTACCCACCATATCTAAGGACCAGTAAGACACAATATATTATATTTTCAAATGTTCTCTTTATTTGGGATGTGGCAAGGATTGCCAGTTATGCACTCCTGATTGGTTTCTCCTCGTAGTCTCTTTCAATACATATAATAAGGGCTTTCTCTGACTTTTTTCGATCTGCATACTTGTTCTGGGTCAAGGACTTCCAAAACATTGACCATGCAGGCTTGGTGTGACTGCCTGGGAACCTTTTTTTTTAAAAGCAAAACTTTTTATTTATTTATTTCATTTATTTTTCCATCATAGAAAACATTTCTTCAAACCATCTGCAAAGACCATCAGCAGTGAGGAATCGATCTTACAAATGGGTGGTTCCAAAAGTCACACAATATCATTGTCCTTTCCATCAATTCCCTTAGAACAAATCCATAAGGTAAGCTTGGATGGCAAGTATGTGTGCATAACATTTTGTGAGCAAAAAAGATGTTAAAAATTGGCTTTTACATACTGGCACCCCTGGTAAATAATTAAGGGGGGGGGGACTAATGCGCAAACCAAACTAAAATAAATGACTGAAGTAAATTACAACAGCTGCCACAACCATAAATGTGCTCTCACACTAGACAAATGAATAAAGGGGGTGTTTGTGGCACTTGCTGAAATAAACATATCAATAAAGGGCTGAGTGCAATCAAAGTGCAAACACCAATTGTGTAAATCAATACGCTTAAATAACAGTGCGTATCTAAAATAGTGAAAACTTGATCAAATAACCACAATGAGTGAAAAATCCAAATAGCAATGATAAAATATAATCGTATTATTAAACGGTATAATGAAATAGTTATCTTCAAGCAAAATTGCAAACATGTGTCTGTGCAAAATCAATAATAAATAAAAAAATGAAAGTCCAGAAAATAAAGAATCCAAAAAAATGTGATAAAAATTAAAAATAAAACTCCAAAAAAATTGTGTGAAGTCTTCTAATAACCACAGCAACTTCTAAATGTGTAGTGCTCCAATCCACAATGAATTCTGCACTTACAGTTAGGACGATTACAGCATGCACGTCTGTCTCGCAGGACAATAACTAAAGCACTTCCACTCTTGGCCACTAGCGGAGATGATGTCGCCACCGCCTCTCTTCCCTGTTCCTCCCTTACGTGTTATGTGGCTGAACACGCCACTTAATCATAGGGCGTCACTTCCAATGATGGTACTTTTATGGAAATATTTCGAAGAATGTGATTGTGCATACCCATGGCTGGATTAAATCTCATTCAGTAGCATTTATGCCACTTTTTCACAGGATTTATATAGTGCCAGGCCCAGGAGGCAGATGCTGGCATATTAATATGGGGATCTGAGTCTAAAATCCTTACACGCATATGTGCAGCAAATACAACAAAAAGCAGTGCTTTCAATATAAAGGGAGACAGTACAGTTACAATACAAATCAATACAAAAGGATTAGGAGGACCCTGCTCATGAGAGCTTACAATCTAATATGGAGGGGCAAGTGATACAAAAGGTAAGAACTGTGAGGCATGAGCTGAGGTGGGATACTCTTCCCTAAAGAGATGATTTTCAGTGATTACACAAAGGTGGACAGAGTAGGACAGATTATAGTTGGAAGTTCCATTAGTATAAATTTTTCAGCAGCAAATGTTTAAAACTAATTGTGGTAAGCAGCTGTAACGTTCACTATATTGCTTCAATACATCACGCCTTTAACTAAAACACTCACTTAGCCTTGATACACAGACTTCAGTATCCTATAAAAACCATGCGCACATGTTATGCCTTGTACACACGTTCAGACTTTTGACCATGCAAAAGTCCGCCGTGAGTCCATCGGAAGTCTGACGGAAAGATAGAGAACAGGTTCTCTATCTAAGGTCCGGCGGAATTCTGACAAAAAAAGTCCGATGGAGGCTATACACGGCCGGACTTTCCGAGAACAAAAAGCCAGTCTGACTTTTTTTTTGGGAAAGTCCGGCCGTGTGTACGAGGCATAACACTCCCTTCTTGCATGTATAAGCCTTAGGCTGGATTCACACTTGTGCGTTGCGAATTCCAGCTCTGTTATCTCTGCAAAGAGATAAGAGAGCTGTTCAGCAGATCATCTCCGTTTTAGGTGCGTATTTGGAGACCTGTGAGAGGGGAGGGGGAAGTGTATTGAGAAGAATGAGAGAAATCCTGATGAGGAATGAACACATCTGCGAATCAGATGCGTGCCCATAGAAGATAATGGGCCTGAATTCGCAACTGGGCCGCACCGCAATGCCTAGAAAAGGCACACGTTTTTTGGGTAATACGCAGTGCGAATGCATCGCACACATGTGAACCAGCCTCATTTAAATCAATGTACTTTATAATGTTATGCGAGTTGGATGCGGTTTAAGCCATACTCAATTAGCATAGGTGTGAACCCGGCCTTAAAGAGAACCTTTGTCTGGTTGTGCTAACAATAATGTTTCTTTTGTATATTTTTCAGGAAACAAACAATGGTCACCATATTTTACTTCACGTGTGATATTGTATATTGTAGTTTATGTATACAGAAGAATGCTTTGAGTAAAACCACGTTCTCCACGGCAAGATCCAGAAATGTTTATGATGACACACAGGAGCTGTTAACTTGAACTGGTCTTCCTTCGCTTTAATGTCCCCGTTATAAGATGCTCACACTCACCTTTACTTTTATTTTTCCTTTCTGGTCCATTCAGCTGCTTGGAGCTGTCTAAGCTCCACATATGTCAGAACTTGCTCTGGGCTGAGCTTTCGTTGCCCACCATCATGTGACACCTGCTGGACAATTAATAGGTACTAGGGCTGTCATGTGAGAGAAAAGGGTGCTCGCTATATGTGGAAGTACAAAGCATCTTCTTCGCTCCTGGCAGCTGAAATATTGATGTGGTAGCCATCTAAATGTTAGTGGCTGCTGCTCGGGAGGGGAACATCAAAAATAACCTGCTGTTCTGCCTTGTATTGGCAAATTACCTCAATTTTGAAATAAATGTATTCTGTATGGTAACTGTAATGATACTTGTACCTGTAACAAAAGCATTTCCATAGCCATCCTTCTTCATTTTCACATGCTATTATTTTTCTTCTTATTTCCATATAGAACAAGCTATCCAGAAAAAGTGACAGTTACACGGGTTGGGACAAACTATAACTCTTTCAGGAGTGCTTATAATATTTACCTTTTACTCACCGGGTCTAAATTGTTTGGAGATGGGCATTGTTTTCCTGCATTCGATGTGTGTTTGAAAGCACATCAAGTGTAGATTGTTTTTACTTCAATGGTGTAGTCTGGATGACAGTTTGTACAATCCCCGCCACTTCTTCTGAGCAGCCAGGTTAGCATAAAAATTTTGAGAAAAATATAATAAAAATGTACCTAAAACAACAAAGGGAATTTATGAATGAAATGCTATCATTATATTTTCAGTGACTTGAAAAAGTATTCATACCCATTGAAATGTTCCATATTCCGTTGTAGCTCTGGTTGTATGTTTATGGTCATTGTCCTGTTGGAAGGTGAACCTTTGCCCCAGTCTCGTCTTTTGCAGACACTAACAGGTTTTCTTCTAAGATTGTCCTGTATTTGGCTCCATCCATCTTCCCATCAACTTTGATCAGCTTCCCTGTCGCTGCTGAAGAAAAGCATCCCCACAACATGATGCTGCCACCACCATGTTTCACAGTGGACATGGTGTGTTCAGGGTGATGTGCAGTGTTAGTTTTCTGCCACACATAGCGTTTTGCTTTTAGACCCAAAAAGTAAAATTTTGGTCTCATCTAACCAGAGCACCTTCTTCCACATGTTTGCTGGGTCCCCCACATGGCTTCTCTCAAACAGCAAAACTGGAATTCTTATGGATTTCTTTCAACAATGGCTGTGTTCTTGCCACTCTTCCATAAAGGCCAGATTTGTGGAGTGCACAACTAACAGTTGTCCTGTGGACAGATTCTCCCACCTGAGCTGTGGATCTCTGCAGCTCCTCCAGGGTTACCATGAGACTCTTGGCTGCTTCTCTGATTAATGCTCTCCTTGCCTGGCCTGTCAGTTTGGGTGGATGTCCATGTCTTGGTAGGTTTGCAGTTGTGTCATACACTTTCCATTTTTAGATGATGGATTGAACAGTGCTGCGTGGGATGTTCAAAACTTGGGATTTTGTTTTTTAACCTAACCCTGCTTTAAACTTCTCCACAACTTTATCCCTGACCTGTCTGGTGTGTCCCTTGGCCTTCATGATGCTGTTTGCTCACGAAGGTTCTCTAACAAACCTCTGAGGGCTTCACAGAACAGCTGTATTTATACTGAGATTAAATTACACACAGATGGACTCTATTTACTAATTATGTGATCTCTGAAGGCAATTGGTTCCACTAGACTTTAGTTAGGGCTATCAGAGAAAAGGGGGCAGAATACAAATGCACGCCACGCAACATACAACATTTTCCATGGTCTTTTAAAAAAATTGTTCAATGATAACAAATAATTCAGTAATAAATATGATTCTTGCTAAATATATTTTGTTATACAGTAATGATTTTTGGAAATGTTCTTTAGCAAAGTAAAACCACCCTACAGGTTTCAAACATTAGCTACAAAATTATCCTGCTGTCATCGTTTTCCTGATTAGAAAAGTACATTGATCTTTGGGAATAACACATCAGCTTCATGTCCAGTGCCTATACAATGCAAACAATAGATCATAGTATAGAAAGTGCCTGAACAGATTGTATTTTTTACCACATGCTGTATCTAAAGCCTCTTAGGGGAAAAGGTTAAGTTTAACTGTACTCTTTCAAGTTCTGAATTTAAGTAAAGTCACTAAAATTCTTTAATGGTGTCCAAATCTTTGTTTTGACCATCAAGAGTAGGGGTGGGGTTTAGATTCACCCCACTGTGGGTTTGCAGCAAACCTGGGGGTGTTAAGTTTTGGACAATTCATGGTCATTTTTTATTTAAACATTATCCATATTTTTTTTCTGCTAGCTTAAAAAAAAATGGGTTGGGGATTGGTGCTATGGGGTTTATTTTTTGTGAGGTTTAGCGAAGGCTTGATCTACATTGCTATCTCAATGAGCATCTTTTCTAAGGCAGGTACAGTATCTCTTCCACAGCTGCAGGAGCAAAATAAATGTCCTGAAATCACCCCAATACACAGCATCTTAATGCTAACTCTGCAAAACTGATGGCTTGGCAGCTGCCCCCATTCTAGTTTAGGGAATCATCCCCCTTCCATGAATTTATGGCTTGTGCTACACCACAGTGGTGGTTACCCAGGTGCCATTATTTTGCCCAGAATGCCATCTCTGCCCTCCACTAGGATGTGGAAGATAATGTTTCTGTGTCACTGGACCACTGCCAAAACATCAGGGTCCACATGGCCATGCACATGTGGAAAAGCAAGGACAGGGATGCCACAAAATCTTCTAGTGGCTGACCAGCATTCAAGACAGGGCACATGATGCAGCTGGTGGCACTGTTGCATGTCTGATGGTGATAATACAGTCACTTGTACTCATTTCTTCTCATTAGCCTCCTCTGAACATTTGGAGCCAGAGGCCCCCCAAGCATCCCAGGCTAAAAACTGCCTTGCTGTGTTGCAGCTTGTATGCTGGGGGGCAGGAGCGACACTAGAGCAGAGCTGCTGTCAGTTGTCCGTGCACAGGCCAAGACATAGCTGGCCCATACCATCTTTAGCTGGCAAGGCCACCAACCTGGTGGTTCAGCACTTTACCATAAATTACCCTGTGTTTCCGGAGGTCCTACATCAGACCAGAAGGGTTTGTGTTCACTCTAATCAGTCAGTGTCAACATCAGCTCTCTGCCAACCTCTCCACCTGTTACATCCCCACCTAGTGGAACTCAATGTTGGCCACACTGCAAATGCTGCACAAGCAACAACATGCAGCCTCTAAGGAGCTAGGGTTCTGTTATTTTGACCCTTACAGTGACTTTTGTTCCTCTGCTGCAAGTAATTTGTGATGAATTGAGTCTTTTATACTCAAGTGCCTGGGCAAGGACCCCAGGATTAGGATCATTAGAGAGTGACCCCTATTGGGGGTGACCCTGATAGATCACTGAAACAAGTTTAAAATTACAAATATCCTGGCATCATCGCAGAGGGATTTCAATGTGTTGCTTTGAGGAGACGCTGTGTAAGAATATCGTTGCTGTATTACCTGATGGTGGCAGGATCCCCTCTGTTGACCATGACCAACATGTCTCCAATACCCTGATCTTTGAAAGAAAGTTTAGGGAAAGATCAAATGAGAACAGACTATTTAGCATCTAGAAAACTACATTTTGATAGGGCCTAGGGCAGGAAGGCTACACTTGCAGCACAATCAAGCTGCTTAAATGTATGGGTGCCACAAAATGTTTCCAGAGCTTCACCACTGCAGGGTAAATTCTGTGTTGCACCTCAGAATGTGCAATCTTTTCCATTGCTGTGAAACTGTATAGGTGCCGGTGTCCTGCCGAAAAATATCCCCCGGCGGATAAGGACCCCCCTGTACTGTGCAGGCGCTTGCGCAGTACGAACCTCAATGGAGCCGCCGAAAATAGCCGAACATGTAGAGCGGAGAGTCAGCTCTACACGGCACCTGCGCAATGACTATGACACATGCTCCCGATGTTAGCGCTACTCTGAAAGGGGCGAGGGTGATTTTAGCAATAAAGTACACGTGTTAGCGGGGCGTGTTAAAACAAATAAAGGGCTGGTTTTGCAATGTTGATGGGTGGATTTGCACTAACTATTTAACTCACAAAAGAAGCGCTTTTTTAAAATGATGGACAGAGATGATAAGGGCGGGTAGTTCAATGTTGATGGCCAATTTCAATACTTCACAGTTTATTGTTATTATGCTTATGACTTAACATTGCAAAACCCGCCCATCAACATTGCAAAACCCGCCCTACATTTGTTTTAACATGCCCCGGTAACATGTGTACTTTATTGCTAAATAACCCCCGCCCCTTGCACAGTAGCACTAGCATCAGGAGCATGCGGCATGTGTCATAGTCATTGCGCAGGCGGCCTGTAGATTTGACTCTCAGCTCTACATCTTCGGCTATTTTTGGCAGCTCCATTGCGGTTCGAACTGCGCAAGCGCCTGCACAGTACAGGGGGGTCCTTATCCGCCGGGGGGCCGGATATCCACAGCATCACAGAGAGGGAGGAAGGAAGCGGTGTACGTACGCCGTCCTTCTACGATCATGTGACACCAGAGGCCAATCAGCAGTGCAGAACCCAGGCAATGTGGAGGCATACACTGGTGTCACTAAGAGAAATGCCAGGATGTCAGTGTATAGTAAAAGCAACTAAAAAACTTCTGTGGGCATCAGAGGACATCAGAGGTGGTGGGAGTGAGCCGTGACTGACATGTTTCGCATCCCTGACTTTTGACAAATAATATTATTAGTATCGATTCCCCCCCCCCGCTGAAACCACCACCTGTGGAAGGGAATTCCACATCCTTGCCGCTCTTACAGTAAATAACCCTCTACACAGTTTAAGCTTAAACCTCTTTTCTTCCAATTTTAATGAGTGGTCACGTGTCTTATTAAACTCCCTTCTGCAAAAAAAGTTGTATCCCTATTGTGGGGTCACCAGTATTTCTAAATTGAAATCATATCCCCTCTCAAGCGTCTCTTCTCCAGAGAGAATAAGTTCAGTTCTCGCAACCTTTCTTCATAACTAATATCCTCCAGACCCTTTAATAGTTTTGTTGTCGTTCTTTGTACTTGCTCTTTTTCCAGTACATCCTTCTTGAGGTCTGGTGCCCAGAACTGGACAGCATACTCCATGTGAGGCCAGACCAGAGTCTTGTAGATTGGGAGAATCAAAGCTTTATCCCTGGAGTTAATCCCATGACATGTATTTTTTGAATCTTGTCTATATTCCCATCGCACATGTTCCTGGATTACAGGTTCGTCAGTAGCAGGTGGTGTAGTGATTACCAGCTGGGTATTGGATATATCACAGATCAGTACATATATTTGCCAGCGCACACATATTCATGTTCTGTTGGATATGTGTATTGATATGTATTTTTAGAATTCTTCGAATTAAATAAAAAAAATATATACTTATATCAGCCTCCTGTAGTTGAAGGAAGGTCACCACTTTGGATATCTTCCTGTGTGTACAGTGCTGTTAGTAAATAGTTTGTTCACGCTTACAGGAGAGAACAGAGTGGGAGCTTATAAGTGTACTGCTTCCTTCCTGATTACACACTTTTTTTTTTTTTAAATAAGGCCATGTAATCTTAAAGTATAGCTGTGCACATAGTTCCACTGAAATATTTACAAGAGCATTCCCTTTTTACCATAAATATCCAAAGAGGATCAATTGAAGATACCCAATGCTTGTCTTACCACTTGACACATCCTGCTTTCAGCCCATTTGATGAGACAAATGCAATGGGAGTGATAAAAACCGCATTATTTTTTCTAGTAATCTCTAAGATATAATGGAATCCATTCACTTAAGCCCCGTACACACGATCTGAATTTCTGATGGAAAAAGTCAGACAGACTTTTTCCATCGGAAATTCCGACCGTGTGTATGCCCCATCGGAGTAATTTTATCGGAAATTCCAATGAATTCCATCTGAGTTTAGAGTTTAGAACATGTTCTCTTTTACTCTAATGGAATTCCGTCTGAATTCCGATGTGATTTTGGTCGGACAAAGGTCCGATCGTGTGTACGGGGCTTAAGTGATATTTTACCGCATCCAAGTATGCAGTAAAATAACGTATAGCGTTCAAAAACAAAACAAAAAAAACTGTAATTCACAAAGAAACTGTCCTTAAAATCTAGCATGTGCTATATTTCTGAATTATGCCTCAAACACTGCATGAAACCGTGTGGTAACTTATGGCAAGCATCTCGTTTGTGTAAGTGTAAAAGTGTAGGCAACAATTTAATCATGGCTGGTATGGCATGGCTGCTCTGGATTAAGCGCTCAAGGTACCCTATGAGTTGAGTGTAAAGCTCCAATATTAGTGCCTTGGATAGACAGAACTTTTTCAGGGTATCAGCAGCTGTGAATTTCTGTTAAAAGGACCACTTAAGATCTTCTCTCCCTCCTCTTCTGCATTACTTTAAATTCCAGAAGACTAGATTCAAAGAGCTCCATCCTCTGTGTTTGCCATCTGCCAGCCTCCAAAGACAACTCCAGAGTATAATCTAGCTGAGACCTGCTCCAGCTTGTACTTTCCTGTCTATTTTTTTAAACCAATCACTTACCTCAAACCCAAGATCTGACCATTATCATAGTTATCGCAAGCTGGGACCAGTATATAATTACGGCATGCATTTATTTATCTATTTTCTTCTGTGAATTTAATTTACTGCCTTTTTATGCGTTATTTTTTGAGCGTTTTTAGTGTTGGCGTTAAATGCTGCATACGAGTATAGCGCCACCCTCCAATGAGCCTCTTTGTGATTTGTGGGTCCTCTGTTCTGTGCCTCAACTTCAATAATGGGCCCCTCTGGCACACATGGTTAGATATAAAACCACTACAAACACCTTCAAGAATATAAGTAGAAAATACAGATATCCTGGGTGTGGATTGTTACCAGAAACAGACAAAAACACCTGGTAGTGATAAATAAGTTGTGTATATTATCACGGAAAGAAATGTGGAAACTTACAGTACTGTTAAACAGAAATGACAACATCTAATATTTGGCAACTGTAAATATAGTAAAAAAAAAGCACAACAATCTACATGTCCATTGCACGTGCGCTGAGAGGGAGGAGAGAAGGTTTGTAAACTTCTCAGCTCCATCTGGGCCACAATCAACATTGAAAGTAACAACACAAAAAAATATGAAGAAATAGGTTAACAGGTACAGTAAGCACAGTTTTGTAACGTTACAGGTCCTGGAGTGAAGAATACTAATATCTTCTGCTAGCAACCGTTGGGGCCCTTTGTAAAGAGAGTAGGTTTAATCAAGAAAAATGGAGACAGTAATCATCTAGGAAATTCTGTTAGGTAGTGGCTAAAGATGGCAGCTCCAAACAATCATCTTCTGACACTAGGAAGGGGAATAGGTGTCTGCATGCAGTGTCTGTTCTGTGTTAAGAAGGATGTTTAGGTTTACACCTGCTTACCAATCCTCTGTGCGATAACACAATGGCTCCTGGCAATGTTGCCTGCTGGCTGCTGTATGGGATTACAATCAATCATACTGGTTAGAAAACCTGGCTAATTGGTAGTGTTTATTCTCTAAAATAACAGGGAACCCTAGCTGATTCTAACATTCAATTGCTTCAAGCTGTAATGCTACTATACCCTTCGGCATTCATCAAAGTTCCTTATCTTCAACTAATGCCGCCTGCATTGATGGCATTGGTGGCCAAGTCCGGAAGGGGTGGTTGGAACAGGGAACAGCTCTGACGCTGTACCTTCCAACATTCATTTCTATATTTATCATTACACATTTCAAGAATGATCAAGAGGATTGAGAATGTGCATGCCTATTTTATGTCCAAATGGCAGTGTTAACTGTTTGAGTTCAGCTATATGCTAAAGGATAAATGCACTACACTTAAGAAATAAAGGCCCAAAAACATAAAGGTAAAATCCTAATGGTTCAATGCTTATCTCAAATCTGTATATGAACTTGCACTTTGCCTATACAAGGTATGTGACAGTTCTCAGGCATGGCGATGGGCCAATTATGTTGCAGGAATTTCAACTGGGGAAGCCAGTAGGTCATGTTTTTACTTTTACAATGAATTTGTTTATAGGCAGATGAGGGATGTGGGGAAATGTAACAATTAGGGCTGTTACTGATTAAAATGTTTGTGTTCGATTAATCAATTTTTATAATCGATTAATTTCGATTAATTATAACTGTAATGTCGTCATCTCCCCTATTGTAATATCCATGTCATCTCCCCCACTGTAATATCCACATCTCCCCACTGTAGTATCCATGTCATCTCCCCCACTGTAATATCCACATCTCCCCCACTGTAATATCCACATCTCCCCCACTGAAATATCCACATCTCCCCCCCGTGTAATATCCACATCTCCCCACATCTCCTCCACTGTAATATCCACATCTCCCCCACTGAAATATCCACATCTCCCCCCCACTGAAATATCCACATCTCCCCACATCTCCCCCACTGTAATATCCACATCTCCCCCACTGTAATATCCACATCTCCCCACATCTCCCCCACTGTAATATCCACATCTCTCCACATCTCTCCCACTGTAATATCCACATCTCCCCACATCTCCCCCACTGTATATACGATTGTCTGCTTGCTTACCACTACACAAGCAGGCAGATCCACGAGCAGTTGAGGCAGGTGATGATGACGTCAGTGCGACGCTCACCTAGGCCGCCGTCGGGTGTACCAAGATGGCCGCCGCGGCCTTTCCTATGGGCTCAATCCGCGGATCGCGTGGTGTGCCGATCTGTGGAGAGGTGAGTACCGGTCCAAAGAATTTTGATCGATCAAAAAAATGTACTATTAATCAAGGAATTAATCGTTAATTTCCGCAGCCCTAGTAACAATGGTTAGTACATTGTTCCTAAAGTTCCTCAAGGTAAAATTAGGCTGTTACTTTGCCTAGTGTGATGGATAGGAATCTGAAAACAGAGAAGCTGCATCACTGGTGGTCTTTTTTGAGAGAGCAGGTTAGGATACAGATTGTTAAATGCACAGGTCAGGGTCCACAAGCCTAAACCCGTACATTAGCAGTGTCTGATTGCCACTGTCTCAGTGCACTGAGACTGATTTAAATCCATCACCAGGTGACATCACAGGCACAATAGTAGATACCTAAATAGCAATCCAATACTTCTCTCTGCAGGTGGAGCAGGCATACTTCTATCAATGGGAAGGTGGTAGTTTTTTTGTACAGTTAGTATTTGAATTGTAATTCACCTATGTCTACCATTATCATCATTTTATTTTACTTTTTGGATTTGAAATGGTGACATTGTGTACTAAATATATTTTTGACAGACGCTTTTATTTATTTTTACTTTTCATTTCAATCATGTTGCACCACAGAAATTGGCAGACGTCTGCAGTTGTCACATACTTCCTTTTGATATATGAATTAATGTCTGCAGCTGAATGATGAGCAATAAAACCCTGCAACTTATAATAATAGTGCTTGGTGTTATTTTCCTCTTTTTGTGCTTTACAAATGTCACATTCTGCTTATTTACATCCAGCAAATAATGGAACGGTGGTGACTTACAATATTGATATTGTGATTAATGAATAGTGTTTTATTCCTGTCTGTTTTTGAAAAATGCAGGTCAGTATAATGGTGCTTTACTGTTTGCAGACAGAGGAAACAAAGTTTATGCATAAATTCAAAGTAAAACCTACTTATATACTACCAACCATATACAGAATAAATCCTAATATATGTCTTAAAATGGATCTGTATAATCTTTCCAACTTCCAGTAATATGTTATATGCTATTTTAAATGAAAATATAGAATTACTTTAGGTTGTTGCCACTTTATGCTGATCTGACTGAAGCTACATATATGACCTTTTTTACGCATGTGTTTGGGCGAAGCCTACTCACCCTGCAGATGGGGGTACCTTTTTCACGTGAGCACACTCCTCAATGCCTAAAACCAGGTGGGGCTGCATTCACGTGAAAGTCAACATCATGGTGGTACACCAGCTTAAAGGTGAGCAGTACACTGTGAGCAACAGTTAAATGTACCGTCCCTCTGTATAATTTGTGTCTTGTGTAGGGATGAGCCGAATACCCCCGCGTTTGGTTCGCACCAGAACCTGCGAACACACCAAAAGTTTGTGTGAACTTTAGAACCCCGTTAAAGTCTATGGAAGTTGAACGTTTGAAATCTAAAGTGCTAATTTTAAAGGCTAATATGCAAGTTATTGTCCTAAAAAGTGTTTGGGGACCTGGGTCCTGCCCCAGGGGACATGTATCAATGCAAAAAAAAGTTTTAAAAATTGGCGTTATTTATTTGGAATCAGTGAATTTAATAATGCTTAAAGTGAAACAAGAAAAGTGAAATATTCCTCTAAATTTCGTACCGGGGGGGGGGGTATAGTATTCCTGTGAAGTAGCGCTTGTTTCCCGTGCTTAGAACTGTCCCTGCACAAAGTGTAATTTCTGAAGGAAAAAAAGTAATTTAAAATCACTCGCGGCTATAATGAATTGTCAGCTCAAAGAAAAGCCATTCATTAAAAAAAAAACGTGGGGTCCCCCCAAATTCAATTACCAGGCCCTTCAGTTCTGGTATGGATATTAAGGGGAACCCCGCTGTCAAATAAAAAATAATGACGTGGGGTTCCCCCCAAATATCCTTTTCAGACCCTTCAGGTCTGGTGTGTATTTTAAGGGGAACTCCACCCCAAATTTAAAAAAAAATGGCGTGGAGTTCCCCCAAAAATCTACACCAGACCCCTTATCCGAGCACACAACCTGGCAGGCAAAAGAGGGGGGACGAGAGGGTGCCCCCCCTCCTGAACCATACCAGGGCCCATGCCCTCAACATTGGGAGGATGCTTTGGGGGTCTGTTTTCCCTTAAAGCACCATGTCCCTATGTTGATGGGGACAAGGGCCTCATCCCTACAACCCTTGCTGGGTGGTTGTGGGGGTCTGCGGGCGGGGGGCTTATCTTAAAGCGGGGGTTCACCCGGACATACAACTTTTTACCCTTAGATTCCTGCTCATTTTGTCTAGGGGAATCGGCTATTTTTTTTAAAATCGAAGCTGTACTTACCTTTTTAGAGAGCGATCTTCTCCGCCGCTTCCGGGTATGGGCTGCGGGACTGGGTGTTCCTTCTTGATTGACAGTCTTCCGACAGGCTTCCGACGGTCGCATCCATCGCGTCACGATTTTCCGAAAGTAGGAAAATGGATGCGACCGTCGGAAGCCT
The DNA here is from genome assembly GCF_905171775.1 of Rana temporaria. Lineage (NCBI taxonomy): Eukaryota > Metazoa > Chordata > Amphibia > Anura > Ranidae > Rana > Rana temporaria. The sequence goes on along the minus strand of NC_053492.1, from coordinate 98,310,884 downwards.
TTCGGAAGCCTGTCGGAAGACTGTCAATCAAGAAGGAACGCCCAGTCCCGAAGACCCATACCCGGAAGCGGCGGGGGAAGATCGCCCTCTACAACGGTAAGTACTGCTCGAATTTTAAAACAGCTAGCCGATTACCCTAGACTAAATGAGCATCCATCTAAGGGTAAAAATACATTTATGGGTGAACTCCCGCTTTAATCTGGAAAACTCCTTTAACAAAGGGGACCCCCAGATCTCGCCCCCCCTATGTGAATTAGTAATGGGGTTACATTGTACCTCTACCATTTCACTAAGGAAGTGTAAAGAATTGTAAAAAAAACACACACAACGTGGAGAAAGTCCTTTATTAAAAAAATAAAATAAAATCTAGCTGTAGTAATTCACTCTCAGTCCCCGCTCCAACGCTGTCGGTATCCTGCGACCGGTAATCTCCTCTCCACCGGGGTCCAGCGATGAGAAGATCTCTTCATCCAGGTCTGGGATCCAGCGCATGACACCGGAGACAGCCCGGCGAATGACGCGACTTCAGCCAGTGACAGCTCTTATGTAGTGAGGGCACCCCCCTCTGACGCACCCGTCACGTCACTGGGGAAGCCTGGGCTCTCCCTTGCGTCAGGGGGGTCACGTGATGGGTGGCCCCGCCCTCACTACATAAGAGCTGTCACTGGCTGAAGCTGCATCATTCGCCGGGCTGTCTCCGGTGGAGACAGTCTGCGATGCGTGCGCTGGATCCCGGACCTGGATGAAGATATCTTCTAACCACAATAGACAGTTTTTGACAATTCCTTTATTTAAAAAAAAGTGTCCCGCGGTGTACATCCATCGTTAATCATGTCGCCCGATGGTGGAGCCACCTTCTGACGTAACCGAATGACTCCGCCCTGTCTGACATCATATGAGGCAGAGCTTCTTTTTTTAAATATTTTTTGGGTCCGTCGGGTGGCGTAATTGAAGATGGATGGACATGCTGGCACACCTTTTCTTTTTCAACCACTTCAGCCCCGGAAGAATTGGCTGCCCAATGACCGGGTCATTTTTTGCAATTCGGCACTGCGTCACTTTAACTGACAATTGCGTGGTTATGCGATGCTGTACCTGAACATAATTGACGTCCTTTTTTCCCCACAAATAGAGCTTTCTTTTGGTGGTATTTGATCATCTCTACGATTAAATTTTTTTGCGCTATAAACAAAAAAAGAGCAACAATTTTGAAAAAAAAACTATAGCAAAAAAACTATATTTTGTACTTTTTGCTATAATAAATAGCCCCAATTTTTTAAAAAAACAAGTTATTTTTTTTCTCCATTTAGGCCAATATGTATTTTTCTATATATTTTTGGTAATAAAAATCACAATAAGCGTATATTGATTGTTATGCGCAAAATTTACAGCGTCTACAAAATAGGGGATATATTTATAGCATTTTTATAGTTATTGTATTTTTACTAGCAATGGTGGCGATCTGCAATTTTTATCGATACTGCGACATTATGGCGAGCACATCGGACACTATTGACACATTTTTGGGACCATTGGCACTTATACAGCGATCAGTGCTATAAAAATGCACTGACTACTGTAAAAATTTCACTGGTAGGGAAGGGGTTAACACTAGGGGGCGATCAAGGGTTTAATTGTGTTCCCTCGTGTGTTTCTAACTGTAGGAGGATGGGACTCACCTAGAGGAAATTAAAGATCGTGGTTCCTAGCTATTAGGAACTCACGATCTGTCTGTCCTCACAGAACAGAACAGGGACGTGTGTGTTTACACACACACGTCCCTGTTCTGCCTCTCATGCCCGTGATCGCTTGTGGCCGGTGGTCATTGTGATACAATGTCATTGTAATACAATGTATCCGATACCCAGTCACATAGGGGTATGCACTGGATTATATACTATAATATATATATAAACAGTGGGCCAGATTCAGATACATTGCAGTATCTGCCGGCGCGGTATAACGTAGCTCACATACGGTACGCCACCGTAACTTAGGGCGCAAGTTCCGTATGCAGAAAGAACTTGCGCCCTTAGTTACGGCGGCGTAACGTATGTGTGTCTGTGTATGCCCCCCAAATTCAAATGGGGATGATGTGGGCGTGTTTTATGTAAATACACTGTGACCCCACGTATTTGAAGTTTTTTACGAACGGCACATGCGCCGTTCGTGAAAAAATCCCAGTGCGCATGCTCAAAATTACACCGCAAAGCCTCATTGGTTTCGACGTGAACGTAAATTACGCAAAGCCCTATTCGTGAACGACTTACGCAAACGAAGTAAAATTTTGAAAACTCGGCGTGGGAACGACCTCCATACTTAACATTAGCAACGCCTCATATAGCAGGGGTAACTTTATGCTGGAAAAAGCCTAACGTAAACGACGTAAAAAAATGCGCTGGCGGGACGTACGTTTCTGAATCGGCGTAAATACCTAATAAGCATATTCCTCGCGTAACTATACGGAAGCGCCACTTAGCGGCCAGCGGAAATATGCAGCCTAAGATACGACGTGTAAGACACTTACGCAGGTCGGATCTTAAGGAAATCTATGCGTAACTGATTCTCTGAATCAGTCGCATAGATACGACGGCCCGCACTCAGAGATACAATGACGTATCTGGATATACGCCGTCGTATCTCGTATCTGAATCCGGGCCAGTATATATATATATATATATATATATATATATATATATATATATATACTAAACTGCCTGCACGCCACTAACTAACCTGCCTAATCTAGCTCAAGTTCTCTCAATCTATTCACGTTATCACACTACATACGGCCATCACGTAAGCAGCCTTATATAGTGTGGCATGGACTTAGCCCCCTGAGCCATGATTGGCCAAAGGCACCCATGCAGGTCAGGTGCATGGTTTAGCCAATCAGCAGCCGTCAATGCACTGCGATCTTGCAGTGCATTATGGGGTGCTCCGTTGTGCTTAAATTAGCCACAAACGCCACATATGTTTGGTTAGTTTGCGGAAAAATGAACACTAAACGATCGAGTCAAATTTACGTTTGATGCAAACATTGGGACCATCCCTAGTGTTAACCATTAAGCCAAATAGGTGTTAATGGACCCTACAGAAGTTTCACCATGCCACAGAAGTATATGTCCAGTCATGCCTTCAACTCTACCAACTGAAATAAATGGTTCCCTACTGAGGAAAGTGTTTCCATAATCTCCATACAACTGTTGGAAACTGCTGTTGTTTACAAAGGGGCAGACAAAACTAGGGGCAACAGCCATGATAAATATTATACTATTGTGGCTCCATGCCTCTTAAACATGTCTTCTTATATTTCTTTAGAACATTATATTGCTACAGTTACAGTAAGTAATACAGCATTTGATTTTCCATGCCTGAGGCTCCTTACATGCTTTCTCTTACTAGGAGCATTCATTTGAAAGAAGAGCCAAGGACTTTGTACATTCTGAAGTTGGTTATTTCAAATTTTCTCCTGAGGCAAGCTCATTGATATGGAAGGCTGTGCGCCGCAGAATCCAATACAGTCCAATGAGCATGATAGCATGATAGCAATAATTAAATATCTGCATGGTTAGTTAAAAAGGCAGGTTCTGAGCTCACACATCCTTAGGTATTTCTTTCCGTGAATGACTTAAGGGATGAGGTTAATAAAATGACCCCATCAAAAAAGTAGAAACTGTTCTTAGGTGTAGAACCTCTGGAAGGTTTGTTTTGGCATTTCTCAGGTTATGATCTTTCTACAGCTAGAAAAACATGGGATGATTTAGTAATAAATGTTCTTTCTATTAGAAGAATTGTTAATATATTCATCAATGCCATATACGCAATTTTAGCCATAGTACACAAGCAAGACACGTGTGTGAGATGATCAGAGAGAGGTGGCAACGAGGAATAGTCCATGGCGGCACTATCAGCTCCAAATTGAAACATAACGGCCTGACTCACAACCCCAGGTGGAACAAACATGTAAGTAGGAAGCTTATTACTGACAACAGACATTGGCTGATGGACATCAAAAGAGGATTGAGCATTGCGATTTCCAGTGGAGGGGCTAAGTACTGCAAACTTTATTGACACTATTATTGCATTGCCATGTGCAATTGAATTTCTGCACACATCACTGTCTTCCTATGCTGATAGCTATAAACCCCCTCAGCTCTATATGCTCCAGATCCATACATCACTGGATGTCTCTCTCACACACACATTTTTTACCATAGCTGCAGCCAAAGAGATATAACGGTCATAGGGATAATGCACTAAAGAGCCACAGCAGATCAACCTGCATCAGGCAGCCGTAGTGAAGCTCTTCCTAATACAGTGTCTCTCATTACAGGATATCTCAGGAGCTACAATACTCCACCATTACAAATATTGCCCAGCAAACTCATTAGGATCTCCAGTACAACATGGAGTAGCATTGACATTCCCGCCATGGGACCCTTCATTCCTATTTAGCCATTGCATGAATCCATGGCCAACTGAAATCAGATATCTCTCCGTTCCCTCCTGGCCCCCCACGGTTCAAGCCTCCAAGGGATTGACACATTGACACAGTTATTAGACACTTAGGCCCAGATTCACAAAGCACTTACGCCAACGTATCTCCAGATATGCTGCGTAAGTGCAAATATGCGCCGTCGTATCTATGCGCCGGCCCACAAACTTAGATACGCCTAAAAACAGGCTTCATCCGACCAACGTAACTTGCCTACGCCGGCGTAGAGTGGGCGCATATTTACGCTGGACACATTTAGCGCTCCCATTGATTTTCTATTCACATATGCAAATGAGGGAGATACGCCGATTCACGAACGTACGTGCGCCCGACGCAGTGCGCGTAAAGTCATACGTCCGGTGTAAAGTTATGCCCCATAAAGGAGGTGTAACTCAGCAGCATCCATGCAAAGGGCTGCACCAGGGAACACAAGCCAACGTATTTTACGTAGTTTATGTAGGATGTGAATATGACTAGCCGTAGGCAGTGATCCGGCGTATCTTAGGGAGTAGTTCCAACGTGATTCTGGGATGCGTCCACGGGATGGCGCATGCACCGTTCGTTATACGTATCTGTCTGAGACTCAGCCCATCATTTGCATGGGGTCACGCCTCATTTGCATGGCTCACGCCCACTTCCACCTACCCCGGCTTACGCCTAGGAAACCCAGCGCGGTTTTGGCAGCACTGGCCTTGTGAATTCAGTGCTTGCCTCTCTGTGCTGCGTCGGCGTAGTTTACAGGAGATACGCTACGGCGGCATAAATGTGCGCCGCTCTCTGTGAATCCGGGCCTTAGTGCACAAGACACATGGCAGCTGCCATGGAGGTGTCTCTCTGTGCCAATTTACTTGGCATCCAGAACGTCTTGTGTGTGTTTTTTGTTTTCAGTTTTTTGTTATATGTACTGTACCCTGTTTGGAGATTTGATATGGTTTCCACATCTGTAGCTGCTAGGTAGCAACATGACTTTTAATATCATTTTTTGATTAATACATTTATGAATTCTCATTGAGCGATCTGTACTCCCAGTCATTCACAGCCTTTCTTTCTGTTTTCTCCTCCCTGGGGAGAAGATATATTTTCCTTCTAGTATGCTTTGAGGCTATATGACTGAACCATATTGGTATGCGCAGACAGGATATATAGTGCTATGATTTATGCCTTACTCCATTTTTCTTCTTCTTCTTTTTTTTTACACAATAAAGACACACCTGTAAAAGTCATAGTGTTGGACTGATGTAAGGGTTGTATGCTCTGAGCTATGCACAGTGCTACAGAATGTGGATTTGCTTTATCATTGAGAAAAACAAATAAACCATTGCAATATAACAAAACAGTATGATATCGTCAAAAATAATGAGAATATGGTGATAAAAGTAGAGATGAATTTTGTTTCAATTCTTTCAAATTTGCACAGACCTTTTTATTATAATTTTTATGGTTAGTGTTATTTTTTTGATTAAGTTCAAATAGTAATGCTCCTGTATTTCTCACATTTTTAACTTAATATTGTTTTTAACATTATCCTATAATTCTTATACATGAATATACTTTTGCAAATTTGTATTTTTTTGTATGACACTGCTAACGCAGTCTCCAAAAACTTTTACCGTTTTCACATAGTTTTCTGTTAAATTAGCTGTATACAGACTTCCAGAATCAATCCTACTTCTTCGCATCTTCAAAGTCAAGCATCCAATTTACATGTAATGATCTAAAAAATATGTCAGCACAGCACTACAAATAATTTCTCACACAGCACAGTCTGTAAAGTATTGCCTGACTTTTTTTGCCAGAAGTACATTTTATATAAATTATATATCGGGTAAACACAATATTTATTTTAGTGTCATAAAAAACTCCATAGAAAACTGGTTACTTCAAAATTTAACTATTCTCTTCTTTTTTGATAGACATACTTAAATTGTAAACTTTTGAATTTATATCCAAAAGATTGTTTCCCTTTTCAAAAAAAATGTTTAGTTATAGATTTACTGTAAATAGAATGATTTGTAATACAGTGGAACCTCAGTTTAAGAGTAACTTGGTTTGAGAGCGTTTTGATTTGAGAGCAACTTTTTTTTTTAAATTCTGACTCAGTTTGTGAGTGTTGACTCGCAAGTACCTTATTTGGCCTGAGGTACGAGGGCGCAGAAGACGAGCAGAGCCAAAAATAGGCCTGCAGTACCTCATTTGGCCTGAGGTACGGGGGCGCAGGAGTCGAGAAAAGCCAAACATTGGCCTGTAGTACCTCATTTGACCTGAGGTACGGGGGCGCAGGAAACAAGCCGAAGTGTCTTCGGGCCTTTTCAGACGTTTTCGGCGCTCTCTGGCGCCCCCCACCTCTGGCCGCATTCGGTATTGCATCCCATTGAAGTCAATGCGGAACAAATTATTTTCGTTTCCATTGACTTCAATGGGAAAACTTGCTTTGATATGCGAGTACATTGGATTACGAGCATACTCCTGGAACGGATTATGCTCGTAATCCGAGGTTCAACTGTACCAATCCATTGCAATACCATGGAGTATTTACCAAATAAATAAATTATGTTTATTTAGCAAAGGGAAAACCCCACACCCCTCTGAGGAAGCCACAGTGAAAAGGCTTATAATGTGTACGGAGATGAGCCACACCCCTCTGATAAAGATTAGTGAAACACATTAGAATGTGTAGCGCTTCTCTCTCTTACTGGGTTCTCCTCCACCCCCATTGGGTGCCTTCATGCAGACTTATTGGGCATAAGCATGGAAGCCCTACCAGCATCCTTGGGGACACTATTGTTAGTGAATATGGTCCAACTTGGGTGGACTGGTGAGATTAAGCCTTTTCCTTTGTCGCCACATATGGACATATAGGCTGAAGTTTTTCCACATTTTTGCATTCCTTGGAGGGGATTTGTTTATCCATCATTATAGTGTATTGTTGTATATTACACAGGCTGTCTTTCCCTCATGCATGCACTGTATTTACAAGGATACAATTTACCAAGGTCATAAATGCATCAATATGGTCTTTACCATCTGGTCTATCTGCAGACTTGCACTGTGTGGGAAATGACACATGATTTCTGACTTGTGAATGGGCTATTAGGCCCTGGACCAGATGTCCTTTGATGGTCTATACTGTAAACATTATATTCAGATTGGAAGACTTGGAAAAATAAAATTGGGGAAAAACTGTTTTTTTCAAAGCCGTTTTTTGGTTTTGCCAGAATAATTGGGAAAAAAATGAAAGAAGTGTGGAATATGCTTGTTTACCATGATAAATAATATATACGCAACATGGTATTCAAACTATATAACACGAAGACCTTAATGAAACATTTTGGAGTCTTTATGTAAAGTCTTAAATTATTGCAAGTTCTTCCAGCTAAGGAGAAGCAAATCCTGTAATACAATTTAAGTAAGACTGTACTTTTGAAAGCAGTTCTCAAACAAGATAAATATGCATATCTTTCACTAGGGGGCACTGCAGGGGAAAGCCTCTAATTTAGTTTGTGTGTGTGCTCCATCTTGTAACTCCTACTGTTGGGTGATTGTTGGGATATAGTAGATGATAGAGTAGAGATTAGAGTTTCTGTCTTCTTAGGCCTTAATTGATAGGTTAGAGGGTGAATTTGTCTGACAAATTTGTTTATCTTTATAACCTCTAAATGATTCTTAACCATCACAGCATAATGTTTACTGATAGTCTGGTCAGTAAATTGTTTTCTCTTTTCCTACTCTTGGGAAAATGGTAAGACCAACATTTATGCCGCATACACACGGTAAGATTTTCTGTCGGAAAAATCTTCGATGGTTTTTCCGTCGGAATTCCGCTCAAGCTTGGCTTACATACACATGGTCACACAAAAGTTCTCTGAACTTTCAACCGCCATGAATGCGGTGACGTACAACACTATGACAAGCCGAGAAAATTAAGTTCAGTGCTTCCGAGTATGTGTCAAATTGTTTCTGAGCATGAGCCGGAATTTTGCACATCGGAATTGCTACAGATGATCAAAATTTCCGATTAGAATTTTTTCCGTTGGAAAATTTGAGAACCAGCTCTCAAATTTTTGTTGGTGGAAATTCCGACAGGAAAAGTCAGATGGAGCATACACATGGTCGAAATTTCCGACCAAAACCTCACATCGGACTTTTCTTGTCGGAAATTCTGACCGTGTGTACGGGGCATAAGAGTTTGTAAACATTTCCACAGTGCAATTTCTGCTGAGAGCAAAACTGCAATTTGCAAATATTGTGAGAAGAAATATTATTTTGCAAATGCTACAAGGATGACAAAACACATCCTGGCATGTCAAAGGTGCCCCAAAGACACAAAAAATGCTTAATGAATGTGTAAACTGCTTTTGCCTCCAGAGTTCTCATTCCAGTAACACTATTTCTGCTGCTTCTGGATCATTTTAAAGTGTTTCTTCACCAGCAGCATCTTCAAGTAAATAAATGTTGCAAACCACAGTCTCCCAAAAAAACACAACCCCTTCATTTATAGAGAAAATTACACCTGAAAATCAGGAGAAAATTAAACAAGCACGTGCAAGAGCAATATATGCTTCTGGATCAGTGCTGTCAATAACTGAAAATGCGTATTGGTAGAAAGCTTTTACATTATCATGAGAGAAAAGTGGTGGTTACCTGTTTTTATGTATAGTTGAAATGTTCTTAACATATACAGTCCTGGTTCCATTTGTAATAAAAAAAAAAAATTAAAAAGGATATACATTTATTTAAAGCATAATAATTTAATATGCATTGCATTTCACCTTCCCTGTGTAACAACATGACTTTCAATTTGCAAAACTACTTCATGTTGAATTTTTTCCCCATTTTTTCTGGGGAAAAACAGGGATTCTTTTTTTTTTTTTTTTTCCCATGGCTTCACAATATTGGAGGACACAAGTTAGCAGCTCCCCAGTTGGGAGGCCTGCTGTGCTCATTACCTCTGGATCATTATTTTGGAAGCTTTTGTTTTGCTTGTTTGTTGCACTGAGTGAGTATTCAAGGAACCCATGTCTTTGAAGATTCATTGTGTTGATGAAATACCATCTGATCGTCTTATATGTGCCAAGATTTGGAACATTTGCGGGCTTTACAACATACAGTTCACTGTTTGTCATTTTGCCAATACCAGAGAGAATTACAAATAACAATCACTTGGTTTTGACATATTCCAGGCTGGTCTAAGAGTATGATTGCAGATATTACTACAGAAACATATCTTTGAGTTTGGAGACTTCAAAGATGTTCTATTAAACAACATGTGATTAAATGTGATGAGGACATTAGAGCTTAAAGGGTCACTAAAGGAATTTTTTTTTTAGCTTAATAGCTTCCTTTACCTTACTGCAGTCCTGTTTTCATGTCCTCATTGTTCGTTGTTGCTATGATGTTGCTGTAATCCTTCTCTGTTCTGAACAGTCTGTTTCCTGATGAAAAAAGTCATGGGAGCTTTCTCTCTGTGGCACTAATCAAGGAGGTGTGATTACTGTGTGTCTTAAACCCCTCAGAACCAATCACTTTTGTTTTACAAACCACCACTGCCCTCTATTGGCTCTGTGTCTCTGTACTTCACAGAAGCATGAAACTAGATGCATAAACTAAACTGAAACTTATATGATTGATTTTTATCTATTTTTAATCATTTTTAAAAGGAATCAGTTAACTATTATGTCTCTATACCCTGTAAACAGTCATTTCAGCAAAAAAAAATTCCTATACAACTCCTTTAAGTATCAGATATATTTGAACATCTATATATGCAATCTAATGTGAAAAAGGACCCAGCAATGCTTTTATAGAATATTTATTGTATTTACATAGAATTTTGTACTTGTATATCTTATTATTTACAAAACAAACCATTTTTTTTTTTACAGTATTTTGCCAGTGGCATATTTTATTTGAATGGGTACCTATATATTTTAGGTTTGTTGGACCCGCTTGAATACCAAGTCATGTGCAGGGAAATCAAAATCATGATTTTGCTTTTCACATAATTGGATGTGAACATTTATTTACCACGAATTTAGTAAATGAACCCCTTTAAAATATAAGATACATCATTAATGCATGATTGTTAACCACTTGTCCACCGGGCCTATTTTGGCACTTCTCTCATTCATGTAAAAATCTATTTTTTTTTGCTCGGAAATTAATCAGCACCCCCAAACATTATATATTTTTTTAGCAGACACCCTAGGGAATAAAATGGCAGTCATTGCAACTTTTTTTCTCGCAGGGTATTAATGAATTAAAAAATAACAAAACAGTAAAGTTAGCCCATTTTTTTTTTATAATGTGAAAGATGATGTTACGCAGAGTAAATAGATACCTAACATGTCACGCTTTAAAATTGCGCACACTCATGGAATGGCGCCAAACTTCGGTACTTAAAAATCTCCATAGACGACGCTTGAATTTTTTTTTACAGGTTACTATTTTCAAGTTACAGAGGAGGTCTAGTGCTAGAATTGTTGCACATGCTCTAACGCACGTGACGATACCTCACATGTGGGGTTTGAACAGCGTTTACATATGTGGGCAGGACTTACATGCATGTTCGCTTCTGATCGCGAGCTAAAGGGGCGTTTAAAAAAATATATATTTTTTTTTATTTTACTTTTTACACTTTTTTTACATTTTGTTTGATCGCTTTTATTCCTATTACAAGGAATGTAAACATCCATTGTAATAGGAATCACTGTGACAGGTCCTCTTTATGGAGAGATGTGGGGTCAATAAGACCCCATATTTCTCCTCCAGGCTTACGATGCACTATTGTATGTGAAACGCGTTGGTAGACTCCACCGCTGCCATGTTGTATATTTGAAAAAAGCGCTGTTCAACTTTTTGGAATGTAAGTGTTCTTACCTGCATTAAACACTGGTACCTACCTATTCAGTATTACATGATGTGCTCTTCCTTTCTCTTCAAATTTCTCCATCCATTGGTATACTTTTGGCTCTAACTGGGTACCTCCTGGAAGCACCTACCTCATTTGAATCACTTCCTGGTTCCCTTTTGGATTGACGTACGAGTTGTCTCAGTGGTGATTGCAGCTGACAATCCAGGCCTAACAGTGGTTTCAATTCTGCCTTACTGACCCTCTGGACGTATGTTCATTAGGGTACAGTAATTTTGTTCAGCTTCCTCTTCAATGATCGGTGGTGGACACTTTTTTTGCACTTTACCTGTGAATATTGGGAGTTATACCACTCATTTTGAATTTTTGGATTTATATTATTTCACTGAGGACTTTATACACATCATTTAGAATTTTGATCATCTTATGATTGACTTTAATTTGCACTATTTTGATTATTTTCATTGATGCACCTTATTAAATCATTAATTTAACTGGATGATCCTTATTTTCATATATGCATTACACTTTCTATGTTTGTAATGTTTATAAGCATGAGATCGTGAAAAAAATTTCACCGATCTCATGCCGACAGCCGCGTTTGCGGCTTTGTTTACTTCCGGGTACCCGGGCGTGACGTCACAACGTCGCGCCCGGGCCTCTGACGGTCATAGAGATGACTGGTGACCATCTGGTCACCAGTCATCTATATCGGCGTGAGCCGGGAGGCCGTTTCGCTCTCCGGGCCCCCGATGGCACGGGAGTGCCCAGAGAAGCACCGGATGGCTGCGGGAGGGGGGGATGTCGCCTCCCGCTGCCTATAAGAACGATCAAGCAGTGATCACCACACAAAGTCGAGGACGTCATATGATGTCATCGGTTGTCAAGTGGTTAAAAACAAGGTGCAATTGTGGATTCAAGTCATGCAAGATTACTGGGCTGATTTACTAAGGGAGTTGATGATCTTCATACAATAAACGGTGTGATAATTCACTTCAATTTTGCAATTGTGTGAAAAATTCCAGCTCGCTTGGAAAATCCAATCATGTGCACATTCAAGTAAACATGAATTAGCTTTTTTTACATAAATGGGTAATTGAACTGATATTCACCCACTGCATTATATTATAATTCTCAACTCCTTTATGTGATAACTTTTATTGAGAGGCAGTATAATGGTTACTCACAAAATGTAATGTGCACTTCTTCACTTTGAAAAATGGCAATGGCAATGACAATGGCAATGATTAATCAAAATCTAGCAGTTAACAGTTAAAACTTCAATATGTCAATAATTACTTCATTGGAACCCCAAAACAATGATCCTACCACCATAAAATTATAACTGCAAAACCATGGGAAAGTCGTGCTTAGTACCTGGGAGCAGAGTGTAATGCCCGGTACACACAATCGGAACTTCCAATGGAAAAAGTCATATGGACTTTTTCCATTGGATTTTCCGATCGTAAGTAGCCCCATCAGAGTTTTTTCGTCGGAAATGCCGATGAATTCCATTGGACTTTAGATATAGAACATGTTCTATATTTTTCCAATGGAATTCCGATGTGATATAGCCGGTCAAAAGCCTGATGTGTGTACGCGACATAAGGCGCATAGAATTCAGCTTTTAGCTGCGGATAGATCAAGTTATCTACTGCCGCTAAACTCAGACAATGTTTTCCTATTGCCCCATTCACACACTGCATTTAGCAACGGTTTTGTTACATGGGGTTTGGTGCGATAAGTAAAAATAGGTAGCGAGGTACCTTTCACCAACATAGGGTAAAGTCTACCAGCCGATTTTAACCTTGATAGCTTCATCTCTCACAAGATAGTTGGCCAATAAAGTTACAGGATAGTAAGTAATCAGCAATTTATGAAAAGCAAGACTACTTTACTGTGAGATAATGATGATTATTATTGAAAGTAAATTGACAGAAAGCTGTAGGTGGAGGTCACACCACTATATTCATTAACACTTCCCATTCACACCATGTAAGCTGAACTGTGTTGCTCGATGAAGACCCAACACAATAGCAAGCTGAAATCCATTGCTTCTGATCATACCAGTTTACCCCAACGTTCTGCATTGACGTTCACTCTGTTAAATCATACTGCATTTAAAAGCAATGCACATTAACCACTTAAGGACCGCTGCACACCGAAATACGTCGGCAGAATGGCATGGCTGGGCACAGGGATGTATATATACATCCCCTTTAAGAGCCCAGCCGTGGGTCGCACGCGACGCCGGCGTATGCACGCGACCCGGTCCGAAGCTCCGTGACCGCGGGACCCGTGGACCTGATCGCTGCCGGTGTCCCGCGATCGGTCACAGGAAGAACGGGGAGAGGTGTGTGTAAACACACCTTCCCCGTTCTTCTCTGTGGCAATGTCAGTGATCGTCTGTTCCCTGATATAGGGAACGACGATCACTGACATCACACGTCCAGCCCCGCCCCCCTACAGTTAGAAACACACATGAGGTCACACTTAACCCCAACAGCGCCCCCTAGTGGTTAACTCCTTCACTGCCATTGTGATTTTCACAGTAATCAGTGCTTTTTCGGCAACTCGTGACGCGCAGTATGCGCCGGTCGGAAGCACGTCAATCACAGCCTGTGATTAGGAACGCCCACTCCCGCGGGGAAGCCGGGGGTGAAAATAGCCCTAAAATGGTATGTACGGAAAAAAAAAAAAAAACAACAGCATACTGTCGGTCTCATAGGTCGGCTCCATGCAATGTTAGAATTTTTTTTAGGGTGAACCCCCACTTTAAGTGTACTGACTGGGGGTACAGAGAGATCACTGTGCCTGATCACTAGGAACAGACGATCTCTCTCTACTCCCCTGTCAGAACAGGGATCTGTTTGTTTACATTGACAGATACCCATTCTGGCTGTCTGAGGAGCGATGGTGGGTGGCCAGCGGACATCACGGCAGCGCATCAGCTCTTGCGATGCGTCTGCTATAGCTGCTAAAGGGACCGACATACAGCTACGGCGATTCGTGCAGCCGAGCCAACCTGCCGCAGTATAACTGCGGCTGCTGCTCAGCAATCGGTTAAACAAAAAGCAGCAAATAAGACAAGACACACATGTGTATTTAAACTGTATTTAGCCAATTGCACAACTTTGAACTTTAGAGCCCTTTAGCTCCAAATAATAAAAGTTGGCAGCTACAAATACTGTAGCTATACATCTAAGATGGTGCTGCTATAAGACCAAAAACAGTACAAAACAGATTAAAGCACACACATACAAAAATGACATTTATCCTGCAAGGCTAGTTAAAAACACCTGAACATATTCAAAAATACGGGGGTTTGGTCACACTATATGGTCATATAGTGCTAAGCCCACTTACTGCAACAAAGTACCCCAAATTAGTGGGTCCTAACCTGTTAATAGAATGAAAGTACCTAGTGTCTCAACCATGGGAGATAAACTCCTCTATGTGGGAGAACTGAAGGGATTCCTCCTATGCACTGGTGGCCACTAATATGCGGTAATGAAGAGAGGGAGGGGTGCTTACTGTCCAGGGAGCCTGCAAAGTCCTCACCCAAAGACGTACATCGGCTTCACGTGAAGGCATCGGCATCCTTACTAAAGTAAACAGAAAGTGAAGTCTTGCAGCTTCACAGCCTGTTTCCTACTGCGCATGCGCAAGTCTTGCTGCGCTTTCTGAATGGTCCCACTTGTGGGACCTGTGTGTGTCTCCCAGAAGGCAGCGGGGGGAGGAGGGACGGTAAATGACGTAGGTCACTGCGGCAACCTTACACGGAAGTGGAAACGAGTACCGGTTTTTGAGAGGTATTTGCCCCCCCCCCCCGAAAGGTGGCAAACGTGGCACCAGAGGGAGGGAGGAAGCGGGTAAGTGGAGCTTCCACTTTTGGGTGGAACTCCACTTTAAAAGGGAGTGCCGACTGTAGTTTCTCTGAGTTTGCAAAAAGCCTACCGAAGCCTGCTAAAAGTCTGTTTATATTCCCATTCACCTATGGTAAGCTGTGGATTCCAGTGCGGACCAAAAAGAGGGTCCTGCGCCATTTTGGTGCAAATGCGATTTCAGCCATACAAACTGTATGGCTGAATTTTCATCGCACTTACAACGCATGTAATGTGCACAGAAATGCGGTGCAAATCACATGCAATGTCTGGCATTGCATTAGTGGAATCCCAGCCTTGGTGGATCTAAGCAGAAGCAACAGTTGCACATTTGAACAAGCTTTAAAAAGCTTTGAGCAGTTCCAGTGCCTCTTGAAGCTTGCTAAAATGTAATTTACAGTTATGTCAGCAATCCCAAAATAAAAGGGCCACTATTGCCATTCAGCTACAATCTGGGAGAGGTGATTAGAGATCTCTGTGAAAGTGCTGGCATTAGCTGTCAACATGTTTTCAAAAAGATTTTAGCAACTTCAAAATCACTTGAAACTTGCAGAGTTCATGCTCAATAGACTGGGGTTTTCATACTAAAACGAATGCCGCGTACACACCATCACTTTATGTGATGAAAAAAAACTGCCTGACAGAAGCTAGTTATGAAGCGAGCTTCAATGGAAAAAAGTGCTGAACGTAACCGCGCTTTGCTAGAGCATTTGGTGTGTAGGCAACGTCGTTTTTGAAAATTGAAGTTTCAAAAACGTCGTTTTTTTACTTCACAAAAAATTTTGTTTTTTTTTATCACATAAAGTGATGGTGTTTACGCGGCATTACAATTGTAGCCAGTCTGGGCTTGCTGCTGGGGAACTATAGGTCACCTTTTCAGAAGCTGGTGCTGAATTACCTGTAATTATTGGTGTCATAACAATGTGCTTTTGGGTCACCCTGGCATCCCATCCTGCCACTGACAAGAAACTGGCAGTTAAGAAGGTACAGAGAAAACTATTACAACAGAAGATCCTAAAAGTCTCCTTGTAGAGTTCACCTGTGGAAAAAATTGCAGTGATTCTACCAGCGATTTCAAATTGCCAAGTTCAAAAAGGGCCTTAGACTTTAAGTCCAGCACGGACCTACCAACTGCAAACAAGTCCCAACACTACAAAACATTAGGGGTGGTCATGTTTTGAAGGAGCTTGAACCTGAGAGAATCATGGTGGCTGTCAATGCAGAACTCCTTTGAGAATGTTGGTTCCCCTTAGCTGTCTTGCCATTCTCTTATTTCATTCTCATGAAAATTAAGCTACCGTGTGTCTGTCTAGTGCCATCCCCCGAGGAGCTGCTGGATATTAGGTCTCTGTGTTATTGGAGATGACACACCTGGCTCACCCAGCACTTACTGACACAACTTGGGCATTTTAACAATTTATTTGATAAAGCAACAAGCTGACAAAAGACAACTAGCATGTCAAAGAGCACACAAGCAACAAAACAATATATTACTTACCCCAGTGTGTTGGAGGTTAGCATATATTGTGTGTGCTCAGAAAGAGGAGGAGGTGATGAGTGGAAAAAATAGGGAGAGGGTAAGAGTGAGGGTGATATGCACAGGCTTTGGGGAGTAGGCAATACTGTATCCTGGCCTAGGCCAACAAGGCCCAGGCCTAGGGCAGCACTTTGCAGGGGGGCAGCACGGAAAGACTCCCCGCCGGCTGTTAGTGTAACGCAAGCTTCTTCTAATTTTGACTGTCCTATCATCCTGGACCACAAACCTTCCTCACTGTGCTATATGTTTTCTGCTGCACCATTGGTATTGTTATATCTTCTTAGTCCTCTCCATAAAATTATCCGAAAATTGTGCTTAAAGTAGAACTATAGGCAACAATTTATTTTTCATTTTGGAGTAAGGGAAGGTTATAGCCCCTGACAGTTTATTGTTTACTATCCCTGTCCCATTGCAGAGATTTCCCTTCACTTCCTGCCCCATAGCCAAAGAGGAAGTGAGAGGAAATCTATGCAAATTAAGGGAATTCAATGCCCCCCAGGCCCTCAGAACTAGTGTCCCTAGGGGTGGGTCTTAAATATAAAAGGATGTGGCCTTGACAGGAAGGGGTGGGTCATATTTAAAGTAGGGGGTGCACTAATTCAGTCAGGCCTAGGGCAGCACTAAACCTAAATACATCACTGGGTGTAGGGGAGGCATGAAGGATTGGAAAAGACAGAGAGGGAGTAAATGGAAACATATATGTACACGTGCTGACTGTTTGGATGGCAACACGGTTGTTTGTACTTACCTTCATTGTTGTGTTTTAGTTAAAGGTGCCCATGCCTGTTGCTCGCCAATGCCACCCCAAGGAGTTGTACTAGGTTTATACTCAGGTGGGGTGGGGGAAGTTTGGTCAATTAATCAAACAGTGCTGATCAAAAGACTCATGGGTGAGAGTGGAGGCGTTCCACTCTTAACACTCTGCAAAGCAAGATAGAGGAAAGAAGATTGGTCTTTGGGTATGGCACTGGGAAAATTAAAATCTAACTCAGTATAGTGGACCGGTTTACAATACTATTAGTAAGGCAGATGTCACTTTCAGTCATGCACATGGGAATAATGTTTGAAAGATGGGAATTATGGGATGTCCAACTTGACAGTAACAAAACCACTTCATCCCTACTTTATCCTTCTGCACAATAACATGATCCTCTGTACAGCTCTGCTTGATTTACTATTTTTTAGAAACTAAGGGCCAGATCCACAGTTAGAGTACGCCGGCGTATCTACTGATACGCTGGCGTACTTTCAAATTTCCCGCAACGTATCTTTAGTTTGAATCCTCAAACCAAGATACGACGGCTTCTGGGTTCGATCCGACAGGCGTACGGATTTGTATGCCTTCGGATCGTAGGTGCAATACTTCGGCACCCGCTGGGTGGAGTTTGCGGCGTTTTCCGCGTCGGGTATGCAAATTAGGGATTTACGACGATCCACGAACGTACGCGCAGCCGTCGCATTTTCTAACGTCGTCTGTAGTCGGCTTTTTCCGGCGTATAGTTAAAGCTGGTATTTTGCGGCGTATACATAGACTTGCCATGTTAAGTATGGCCGTCGTTCCCGCGTCGAAATTTGAAAAAAAAATTTTTGCATAAGTCGTCCGTGAATAGGGATGGACGCAACTCACGTCGACGTTCAAAAAATGACGTCGTTGCGACGTCATTTCGCGCAAAGCACGGCGGGAAAATTCGAAACGGAGCATGCGCAGTTCAATCGGCGCGGGGACGCGCTTCATTTAAATGAAACCCGCCCCTACCCGCCGATTTGAATTCCGCCGCCAGAAATACACTACGCCGCCGTAACTTACGGCGCAAAATCTTTGTGGATTTGAAAGTACACCAGGTACAGTAAGGTACGGCGGCGTAGCGTATCTCTGATACGTGCCGCAAGTGCAATTCTATGTGGATCTGGCCCTAATAGTCTTGTTAGTTTAGCAACAGCCCCTTACAGCCTAGAAACTCATTCCCTTGAGAAAAGTAACACGTGTTGTGAACTGCATCCTGGAGTAGGTTTGGACACTAATTTAGTTATTTGGTGCCCTTATATCTATTCGTTATTGTTTTCATTTTTTTTTTTTTTTACTAACATGTGAGTAGACAAGGGGCCAGATTCACAGTCGACTTACGACGGCGTATCTCCACGTACGCCGTCGTAAGTCCGAATGTGAGCCGTCGTATCTATGCGCCTGATTCTTAGAATCAGTTACGCATAGATTTGGCCAAGATACGAGCGGCGTAAGTCTCCTACGCCGTCGTATCTTGGGTGCATATTTACGATAGCCGTAAGGGGCGCTTCCATAGATTTACACGTCAAATATGTAAATTAGGTAGATACGCCGATTCACAAACGTACTTGCGCCCGCTACACCGCTTACGTTAGGCTTACATCCGGCGTAAAGTTACCCCTGCTATATGAGTATGGACGTCGGCAAGCGTATCTTTTTACGTCGTTTACGTAAGTCGTACGTGAATGGGGCTGTGCGTAGGTTACGTTCACGTCACAGGCATTTGGCCTGGCGTATCTTATGGAGTAAATTCGACGTGATACTGAGCATGCGCCGTTCGTTAGGCACGTCATTTACGTGGGGTCACGATTAATTTACATACAACACGCCCCCTACCAGCCTATTTTGAATTAGGCGGGCTTACGCCGGCCAATTTACGCTACGCTGCCGCAACTTACGGAGCAAGTGCTTTGTGAATACTGCACTTGCCTGTCCAAGTTGCGGAGGCATAGCGTAAATAGTATACGCTACGCCCGCACAAAGATACGGCCAGATACGTGAATCTGGCCCTTGCTTTTTATCTTTAATATATGTGTTTTACGGATTCACACTGTGTGGGCATATTTATTTTGATTTTATGAGGAAACCTGAATTATCATCATTGCCATATATATCCAATATACTACTCTGGATTGTGAGCTATCATGAGGATTTTATGTAACCAACTGGGTCTTGGCATTGAACATTATGCTACTGTTTGTAGGCTAATCTGACTCTCTCATAGAGTCCATATGTTCTGGTAATAGTCCATCTAACTACTGGTGATGGCCCACGTGGTGAACAGAGACGTTTTCTGATACCTTTCATTACACATTGGTGCATGCATCTTCTAATTGGGACTGTTGTTACCATATTTTCACATTTTATATGGACTTTTAATATACTTTTTGTTACAAACTTATTTTTTACTTCAATGATGTGATTTTGATCACATCATTTTTAGTGCAGTGATTTTCAGTTTATTTTGTTGATTGCACAGTGTGTCCGACTGTTTTTGCCAACGGCTTTTTTTTTTGCACATGCCAGCGCATTTTCTATTAATAATAAGTAATCAA
Organism: Rana temporaria; assembly: GCF_905171775.1. Lineage (NCBI taxonomy): Eukaryota > Metazoa > Chordata > Amphibia > Anura > Ranidae > Rana > Rana temporaria. The sequence goes on along the minus strand of NC_053492.1, from coordinate 98,290,758 downwards.
CCACCATAGTAAAATAGGTTGAAGAAATCTTGACCAACAGTAAGGCAGCAGACAAATTGTTCAATACAAGAGGGCTTTGTACAGCAAGGCCATAGCATAAAAAAAATCATCTGCTTCTAAGAGCCACTTTGTCTAGCCATAAACACATTTTTTGTTTATGTTACATGGTGAACAAGAAGTTAAGCAGATAACTCCATCCACGAATGCAATAATCTCCCATGTCTACGGGGCAGGCCTCTGTTAGCCCCCCCCCCCCCCTCGGTTCTTGAAGCTTGGAGATGTTTCTGGAAACTAGTGGGTGGAGGCCAGGAGGTACTGATCTGCATACTTGAGAGAATCTGGCCAATCTCCAGGCTGGAGGCCCTGGCAGGGTGGTTGGATCAGCCCTTAAATATTGTGGAGCCTGGCCAGCAGGGAGAACCGGGTGTGAGATGTGAGTGAGAAAGGGTTAAAGTTGCCAGGTGTAATATTAAAGGGGTACTTGTAAAGGTAAAAAAAAATCCCCTAAATTGCTTCCTTTACCTTAGTGCAGTCCTCCTTCACTTACCTCATCCTTCAATTTTGCTTTTAAATGTCCTTATTTGTTCTGAGAAATCCTGACTTCCTGTTCTTCTGTCTGTAACTACACACAGTAATGCACAGTAATGCAAGGCTTTCTCCCTGGTGTGGAAAAAGCCTCTTGAGGGGGGAGGGGGCGAGCAGGAGTGTCAGGACGCCCACTAACACACAGCTCCTTTCTCTATCTGCAAAGTAGAGAGTGTCCTGACCCTCCTGCTCACCCCCTCTCCCCTCAAGAGGCTTTCTCTACACCAGGGAGAAAGCCTTGCATTACGGTGGTGAGTTACAGACAGAAGAACAGGAAGTGAGTATTTCTCAGAACAAATAAGGACATTTAAAAGCAAAATCGAAGGATGACACTGTGGACTCTGGTGTAAAGGGGAACTCTGATGTAAGGGGTTCTCTGAGAACCATGATTTGTCTTAGTGTACTTACTCAGAGGCAGGAGAGAGAAGGGGGGAGACTTCAGTCACAGACAGGGATGGGTGGGGAGCTCACTCACCCCTTCTTATTCTGAGGCACAGCACCAGGGATTGGAGTGTGGACAGACACAGAGGGGTAGGAGTGGGGAGAAAGAGGCACAGATCACTCCCTCTCTCCTCTCCTGTCTGTGTGTTTGGGGGGGTTGTTAGTGCACAGCCACTCTGAGCTTAGACATTTACAGCCAGCAACCCTGCTGGGAAGCCATAGTCCAGTCTAAATAATGTGTCCGGGTTTCAGGCAGTCTGAAACCCGGACACATGATTCCAAACTCGAACTGTCCGGGTGAATACTGGACAAGTGGCAACCCTATGTACTACTCAGTACAGCATTTTACCTGTCCTGTTTCAGCCTGCCATAGATATTTCCAGGCTGACTGAAGCTGGGCTGGATACTACACCCATCCCTCCCGGGCACACTTAATGCCAGGTGGGATTCAATGCACCTGGATGGCCCCAATGTGCAAGGGGCCTTGAAATACACTTGTATAAGGGCTGCCATTGTAAGCATCCTTTTAAAAAAAAAGCACAATTGCAAGGCTGTCTCTGGCTGGGATACTTCTGGAAATCAGAAATGTAAAGTCAAACATTTTTAGCTCTTTACTTCACCAGACTAATGGCTGAGAAACTTTTGAAGTCAAAGCATCACCATGAAATCCAGGCAACTAGCATTTTCAGAAGGTCAGTAATTCCTATTTCTCTCATGACAGGTTTCCTTTGTTCTCCTAGGGCAGTAGGGGGAGCTCTAAGTAATGAATCTGACCAACAAGAGCAGGTCTTTCCTCAGACACCTTGATAAATAATGCAATGTTCTGTCCCCTGGGTGGTTTACAATTTTGAATCAGTGTATTATTAATTACCATATATTTTATTCACAAAAATTCTAATAGTTGTAAATAGCTGCTTAACGGACTTATCTGAGATCACATTGAATATAATTAGCTTTTAACTTTTAAACCTTTGGCGCTATGACATCTCCTGGAAATCACAGTGACAGTTCTGATATTAAAGTGTAACAAAATGGCATTGCCTTAATATGAAACAGAAGGCTGAGCATCTTGCTCTACAATTAATTATACTATTAAAAGCGATCACTTCCATTCACATAAATGCACACTGGTTCGTACTTGGCATGTATAAGCGTTGGCTCATCATCTTTAATAAAAGTCTTCGACATCTTTCGCATTAAACATACAGCGTTTTATCTCTAGCCTCATGCGGAGAGGGAGATCGCTTTATGTGAGCGTGCAGTGCCATCTGTTGGTGGAGTACATAAAAATCAGTATGTACCGATTTCGAGGAGAACTATAGAAAGTGTACTAAAAAGGTTGAGACAGTTCACTTATTAAAGTGAATATTCCTGGGCAACGTTTTGGCAAACCGAGTTTAGCAAATGTAGTGACGTGGTGTTCACTTCAATTATCCAATCAGATGCGAGAAAAAATACTTCGGCACTGCGTCGCTATAATTGACAATTGCGCAGTCGTGCGACGTGGCTTCCAAACAAAATTTACATCCCTTTTCCCCACAAATAGAGCTTTCTTTTGGTGGTATGTGATCACCTCTGCAGTTCTTATTTTTTGCGCTATAAACAAAAAAATATATATATATATTTTTACTTTTTGCTTTTTACTTTTTGCCATAATAAATATCCCCAAAAAATAGGCCGATACGTATTCTTCTACATATTTTTGGTAAAAAAAAATGCAATAAGCATTTATTGATTGGTTTGCGCAAAATGTATAGCGTCTACCAAATAGGGGATAGTTTTATTGCATTTTTATTAATAATTGTTTTCTAGTAATGGCGGCGATCAGCAATTTTTATCATGACTGCGACATTATGGCGGACACATCAGACACTTTTGACACTATTTTGGGACCATTGTCATTTTTACAGCAAACAGTGCTATAAAGATGCACTGGTTACTGTAAAAATGACAATGGCAGTGAATGGGTTAACCAGGAGGGGGCGCTGTAGGGGTTAACTGTGCCCTAAGGGAGTGTTCTTACTGTGAGGGGGCGTGGTTGTGCGTGTGACATCACTGATCGTCGTTCCCTAACACAGGGAACAGACGATCAGTGACAGCCACACTAGGAAGCACAAGGATAGGTTTGTTTACACTTACCTCTCCCCATTATTCCTCTCTGTGACCCGATCGTGGGACACCGGCGGCGATCAGGCCTGCTGTTCCCGCCGGGACGGTCACAGAGAAGAGGACCGGGTTGTGAGCGTGCCGCCGGCGGTGCGCTGCGCGACCCACATGTACGCCCTTGTGCCCAGCTGTGCCATTTTTTTCGACGTATATCGTCAGGGGTGGTGCTCAAGTGGTTAAAAATGTTGTTATGCTTTAGGTCAGGGATCCTCAAACTACGGCCCTCCGGCTGTTGTGGAACTACACATCCCATGAGGCATTGTAAAAGTACCACTGAAACAAAGCTCTATTTGTGGGGGGAAAAGGGACATACATTTTATTTGGGTACAGCGTGGCACGTGCAATTGTCAGTTAAAATAATGCAATGCCGTATCCCAAAAAATGGCCTGGTCATGAAGGGGGTAAAACCTTCAAGGGCTGAAGTGGTTAACTAAGCCAATACCTATGTTGCTCAGTGAAAAGTTTCAACCCTATTGTTCAAAGCTAGGGTCACACTATTGTGGTTTCGCTGTGGTCATGTTTGCATAGGCATCCATTTCAATGGGTTGTTGTGTGCACAGAAAATGCAGGAAAAACATCCCTGCACCATTTTTAATGTCACGGCTCCAGGTAAAATCACATAGTGCCATGTTGTTTCCAGCATGGGGAATACACCCTTCAGTTTCCAGTGTGTGATGGTGCCATTACAAATCAAAGGCTCACCCACACATCTGCCAACAGCCCAAGGTTTTTTGATGCAGGTGCAATTCACACACAGTGCCACCCCTGCATATAGTGTGAACCTAGCCTTATGTTAGATGAAGAGTAATATCACATAAAAGAAAACCCCTTAATAAAAGTGTTTAGGCAATGGACCTGCCCCCAATTGCACTGGGCGTAAAAAAATGTAGGTTGAATTCTTAGGGAAGTAAAAATCCTCCCCTGCACTGGGCTGCCCCCACACTGTAAGGAATAAATAATCACTTAGGGTTAGGGGACCAGGAAAAGCATGTTTACTTACCTGATCCTTCACTCCCACAAGCAATTCTGTACAGCTAGTCTAGCCTCTACACTATGGTGGTCAGATGCCTTGTGATGTCATCAATTAGAATGCCTTTCATTGGACTGGCGAGGAACAGTCCACTGCAAGAGCATAGGGGAGGAGATTGCTGACTGCAAAGGGAGTGGAGGATCAATAAAATTGTTTTCCCCAGTCATCTAGACCTACAATATCTCACAAAAGTAAGTACACCCCTCACATTTTTGTAAATATTTTATTATATCTTTTCATGTGACAACACTGAAGAATCGACACTTTGCTACAATGTAAAGTAGTGAGTGTACGGCTTGAATAACAGTGTAAATTTGCTGTCCCCTCAAAATAACTCAACACACAGCCATTAATGTCTAAACTGCTGGAAACAAAAGTGAGTACACCCCTAATTGAAAATGTCACCATTATTTTCCAGCACCACTTTAACCCTCTTGGGCACGGAGTTCACCAGAGCTTTACAGTTTTCCACTGGAGTCCTCTTCCACTCTTCCACTCCTCCATGATGACATCACGGAGCTGGTGGATGTTAAAGACCTTGCACTCCTCCACCTTTCGTTTGAGGATGCCCCACAGATGCTTAATAGGGTTTAGGTCTGGACACATCCTTGGCCAGTCCATCACTTTTACTCTCAACTTCTTTAGCAAGGCAGTGGTCATCTTGGATGTGTGTTTGGGGTCATGTTGAAATACTGCCCTGTGGCCCTGAAGGGAGGGGATCATGCTCTGCTTCAGTATATCACAGTACATGTTGGCATTCATGGTTCCCTCAATGATCTGTAGCTTCCAAGTGTCGGCAGCACTTGTGCAGCCACAAACCATGACACTCCCACCACCATGCTTGACTTTAGGCAAGACACACTTGCCTTTGTACTCACCTGGTTGCCGCCACACACGCTTGACACCATCTGAACAAAATTATTTTTTTCTTGGTCTCATCAGACCACAGGACATGGTTCCAGTAATCCATGTCCTTAGTCTGCTTGTCTATAGCAAACTGTTTGCAGGCTTTCTTGTGCATCATTTTTAGAAAGGCTTCCTTCTGGGACAACAGCCATGCAGACCAATTTGATTGCAGTGTGCGGCATATGGTCTGAGCACTGACAGGCTGACCCCCCCCCCCCCCCCCCCCATGCCTTCAACCTCTGCAGCAATGCAGGTAGCATTCATACATCTATTTCCTAAAGAGAAAAAAAACATATTTAATGCACCTGCTCCCCATTCACACCAGAGACCTTGTAACACTAACGAGTCACATGACACTGGGAGGGAAAATGGCTAATTGGGCCCTGGGCTCGGGGAGCATCGCAGAGGACAGGGATCTGGAAGGAGGTGTGATGCCTAGAAATGAAGTACCAGAAGTGACTCTGCTACTCTGGAGGAGGAACTCTCAGAGAGCCTGGGAAAACATTAGGAGGATCACCAAGGCTGGTGCTGCTACTGGAGCCTTCTTCTGGAAAAGGTACAGATTTCTGGTTTCTGGTTAAAGGCCAAAAGTTAAAGATTTTAGCTGTACTGAGGTCAATAGATGGAGTCTGTGAATTTGAAAGTCAGTAAGGGTGTTCTGAGTTCCCTACCCCTCTTTCCCATGTGATGTAAACAAATCTTTAAAAAGTCCTTAAAGTGACTGGTGCCCATTTATTACATTTCCCACATTTCAGCCATGGATTTAGCCCTGGAAAAATGCAAGCAAACCCTGTTTCGGGGGGTACCCACCTACCACCAGTGGTCATGGGGAGTGCTGTACCAGCAAGTTTTACATTTCAATCGGAGCAAGTTTTGCATTTAGATTAGAGCAAGGTGCATGAGTTTTGCCTTCAGTATCTGGTGATAAAGCCATTTCATAAGTCTTTAGGAAAGTAAGGAAAATGCCACCAGCATGTAGCCCAAAAGGCTTGAGTATAAAACCAAGTAAGTTAATATATACTTTAAATATCACTTTTTTAAGTTAAAAGAGGTAGATGTTTGGAATGAGTGAATTTGGATGTGCATAAACAATAGCTGTATATTCTGGGGCAGATGGTCTACTTTATTAATTATTTAGCAAAAGTCTCCTGAGAACAGAACATTTATAGAAATGAAAACTCTATGGAAAAGTTAGTGATAATGTACAAATTACAAAAACTTTACAGAATTAGATTTCTGAATATATTATATGGAAAGGAAAAATAACTTATACATTGTATATGTCTTTGGCTCAAGATAATGAGAGATAATAACACATGGAGTCATTTTTTTTCATTTATGTGTTTCATGCAGGAAAGAACTATTTAGGCTTGGGGCTAAACTTTGTAGGTGGCCCCGTAAAGCTGAAAAAATAAATTGTGTGGGTTAACAGGGCAACATCAGATATCTTTCTTGACTCTGACAGAGCCTTAACTTATATCTTAAAATTGTAATGACCTTAATGTCAATGTTCAAGCACTGATATTTGCTTAGTGAATGTAACAAAGTTACATAAATGTTAACAGATTTTTAAAAATGTATTCCAATTTAGCAAATGTCATCATTGAAGTGACACTAAAATCTAGATAAAAAAAAAAAACTAATTATATTCAATTAACTTTCCTTAACTCCAAAAGGGAACCGTATTTTACTCTAAGCATCCTCCAAATCTTCAAAATAGTTTTTAGCTTTTTTAGACTATGGACTAATGGGATAATTAGTTTGCGTAAAGCAGTGCACATGACTGCGAGTGGACAGTTATATACAGTATAAGTATATAAAGTTATATACAAAATTGTTCAGTTTCAAATACAGGGAAAATGTAACTAGGCAATTGTGTTAACCAGAGATTGCCAAAAAAAATGAATCATTGAGGCATGTGGGGCTTCCCACATGAACCCTACATGCCACCACTGAAATCTGAACTACAGTACACTGAGCTCACGCCACAGTTTCCATGACACCAGTGAGCTTCTGCACTCCAGTAAACACAGCTTAGATGGGAACTAAACCTGCTCATCCTCTACATCCAAGGAAGTTGCCATCTTTGATTAGTAGTACCTATGGCACTGCACATGTAATCAGCTATGAAACCAGTCATTGGATGGCTTGACAGTTTGGTTGAGAACAGATAGAGTGGTGACAGTTATCATTTATAGCATGTCTTGAATCCATGACACCAGTGACATATACACTCCAGTCCAGGGGCAGACTGACCATTGGGGCTCTCGGGCAAGGACTGATGTGAATGTATAATATATATGTAAAGCACTGCATACATATAAGTACCTGTACCTGTGTATTAACCTCCTTAGTGACCACTCTTCAATCCCTCAATGAACAGTCTCTGAAGCATGGGCGTCCGCTGAACTTTTTTCAGGGGGGACATCATTTTAAGGTCATCCATGCTCAGTCCCTTTTTGACAATGTCATGAAGAGGTGGGGCTTAGTCATTATCACATAAAGCGCAGGCATGCAAAGGTTTGAGAAACCTGATGCAACTAGGAACTTTGAATAACAATATCATAAAAAATTGAGTCCCCCCCCCACCCTTCTGCTGTGGCCAATCATGGCGAGGAAAGCAGGAAGCAAGGCAGCGGCACAGCGAATCCAATTAGAGCCGCTCTCTCTCTCTCTTTCTTCTAGCTCCAGCTGACAGAGAGGGGGAGGGGGGCGATTGGGGGAGATATACAGTACAGACAGCCCGCGGCTCTCCTCTGCCTGTCACAGCACCACTGCCGAGTTCTCTGGTAAATGGAGCAATGGCGCTGTGACAGGGAGAGGAGAGCCGCGGGCTGTCTGTACTGTATATCTCCCCCGATCGCCCCCCTCCCTCTCTCTGTCAGCTGGAGCTAGAAGAAAGAGAGAGAGAGCGTCTCTAATTGAATTAGTCGTGCCACCACCTTGCTTCCTGCCCACTGTTTTCCTCCCCAAGAATCATGGCACTGATTTCTAGGGGGGGGGGGCAAGCGCCCTTCCTTGCCCTATGGAGCAGACGCCCATGCTCTGAAGTATGTGTGGCAATTCCTCAAACATCTGTGTCCAGTGTATGTGCACTAACCCCTCAGTGACCAGTTATGTGCTCCAATACTTCTGTGAGCAGTCACTATCTACATTTACCCTTCCTTATCTGGTCTCTAGTAGAAGTGCATCATACCCTCATGGACCAGTCTACAAAATATGTGCATTGATCTACCAGTGACCAGGGTGCAGTGTATGTATACTAATTCCTTACTTGATTAAAAAAGTTGTAACATGTGTAGACAACCCTACAACCTGCTTAGAACAAGTTAAATTAGAATTCTTGCCTAACACTAATTAGGTTTAACCACTTGACCTCTAGAAGATTTACCCCCTTCATGACCAGGCCACTTTTTGCGATACGGCACTACAGTATGTTACTTTAACTGACAATTGCGTGGTCATGCAATATTATATTCAAATAAAGTTTAAGTGCTTTTTTTCCAACAAATAGAGCTTTCTTTTGGTGGTGTTTGATCACCACTGCGTTTTTTTTTTTTTTTGCACTATAAACAAAAAAAGACTGACAATTAAAAAAAAAAAAAAAAAAAATCTTTCTACTATAAAACATATCCAATACAAAAGTTGAAAAAAATCGAATTTATTCATAAATTTAGGCCAATATGTATTGTGCTATGTGTTTTTGGTAAAAAAAATCCCAATAAGCATACAGGGAGTGCAGAATTATTAGGCAAATTAGTATTTTGACCACATCATCCTCTTTATGCATGTTGTCTTACTCCAAGCTGTATAGGCTCGAAAGCCTACTACCAATTAAGCATATTAGGTGATGTACATCTCTGTAATGAGAAGGGGTGTGGTCTAATGACATCAACACCGTATATCAGGTGTGCATAATTATTAGGCAACTTCCTTTTCTTTGGCAAAATGGGTCAAAAGAAGGACTTGACAGGCTCAGAAAAGTCAAAAATAGTGAGATATCTTGCAGAGGGATACAGCACTCTTAAAATTGCAAAGCTTCTGAAGCGTGATCATCGAACAATCAAGCGTTTCATTCAAAATAGTCAACAGGGTCGCAAGAAGCGTGTGGAAAAACCAAGGCGCAAAATAACTGCCCATGAACTGAGAAAAGTCAAGCGTGCAGTTGCCAAGATGCCACTTGCCACCAGTTTGGCCATATTTCAGAGCTGCAACATCACTGGAGTGCCCAAAAGCACAAGGTGTGCAATACTCAGAGACATGGCCAAGGTAAGAAAGGCTGAAAGACGACGACCACTGAACAAGACACACAAGCTGAAACGTCAAGACTGGGCCAAGAAATATCTCAAGACTGATTTTTCTAAGGTTTTATGGACTGATGAAATGAGAGTGAGTCTTGATGGGCCAGATGGATGGGCCCGTGGCTGGATTGGTAACGGGCAGAGAGCTCCAGTCCGACTCAGACGCCAGCAAGGTGGGGGTGGAGTACTGGTTTGGGCTGGTATCATCAAAGATGAGCTTGTGGGGCCTTTTTGGGTTGAGGATGGAGTCAAGCTCAACTCCCAGTCCTACTGCCAGTTTCTGGAAGACACCTTCTTCAAGCAGTGGTACAGGAAGAAGTCTGCATCCTTCAAGAAAAACATGATTTTCATGCAGGACAATCACGTGTCCAAGTACTCCACAGCGTGGCTGGCAAGAAAGGGTATAAAATAAGAAAAACTAATGACATGGCCTCCTTGTTCACCTGATCTGAACCCCATTGAGAACCTGTGGTCCATCATCAAATGTGAGATTTACAAGGAGGGAAAACAGTACACCTCTCTGAACAGTGTCTGGGAGGCTGTGGTTGCTGCTGCACGCAATGTTGATGGTGAACAGATCAAAACACTGACAGAATCCATGGATGGCAGGCGTTTGAGTGTCCATGCAAAGAAAGGTGGCTATATTGGTCACTGATTTGTTTTTGTTTGTTTTTGAATGTCAGAAATGTATATTTGTGAATGTTCAGATGTTATATTGGTTTCACTGGTAAAAATAAATAATTGAAATGGGTATATATTTTTTTTTGTTAAGTTGCCTAATAATTCTGCACAGTAATAGTCACCTGCACACACAGATATTCCCCTAAAATAGCTAAAACTAAAAACAAACTAAAAACTACTTCCAAAAATATTCAGCTTTGATATTAATGAGTTTTTTGGGTTCATTGAGAACATGGTTGTTGTTCAATAATAAAATGAATCCTCAAAAATACAACTTGCCTAATAATTCTGCACTCCCTGTATATTAATTGGTTTGTGCAAACTTATAGTGTCTTCAAACTATGGGATATTTGTATTTATTTTTTACTAGTAATGACAGCGATCAGTGACCTATAGTGGGACTGTAATATTGCGGTGGACCTTTTGACACTGATACTTTTGACACTTTTTGGGAACCAGTGACACTAATACAGTGATCAGTGCTAAAAATATGCACCATCACTGTACTAATGATACTGGCTGGGAGGGGGTTAACATTAAGGGTGATCAAAGGGTTAACTGTGTGCCTAACTAGTGTTTATGTGAATTGTGTCAGGTGCTTTTACTAGGGGAAGAGATGGAATTTATTGTCTGCTTTGCAGGGACACAAACTCCATCCCTTCCCCTTGTCAGAATGGTGATCTTACTTGTTTACAGATAGCAGTTCTGTGTCTCTGCCTGACGATCGGCGGGTGTCAGGAGACACTGATGTGGAACTATTGAGCTTCATATTTATATCAAGGGGCTTCAAAGGAACCATTGTAAGGACTTTCTAATGAAATTACCATGCCTATATATATATATATATATATATATATATATATATATATATATACAGTGGGGATCAAAAGTTTGGGCACCCCCGGTAAAAATTTGTATTAATGTGCATAACAAAGCCAAGGAAAGATGTTAAAATCTCCAAAAGTCATCAAATTACAGATTAGACATTCTTATAATATGTCAAAAAAAGTTAGATTTTATTTCCATCATTTACACTTTCAAAATTACAGAAAACAAAAAAATGGTGTCTGCAAAAGTTTGGGCACCCTGCAGAGTTAATATCTTGTACTGCCCCCTTCGGCAAGTATCACAGCTTGTGAGACTGGCGGACAAATGGGGGGGGGGTCTTGTGATGCTCACTCGTGAGTACTACTACTATGCTGAGATGCAGAGACATCTTAATGATAACAGTACAGATCAACAATTGAAAGGGGACCCTACATTACGACTTAAAGTTTTATTACAAGATTGGGTAAACGAAGGTGTAGAAAGACAAATTTTAAACCCAAAAGAAGCTGAATATTTGGAAATGCACGCACCCAAGCTGCCAGTTATGTACACAGTACCAAAGATTCACAAAAACAAAGAAAAACCTCCAGGCCGGCCCATAATAAGTGGGATTAATTCCCTATTCTCCAGATTAGAAGAATACCTACAGTAGATGGGTTTTTTAAACCATTGGTCTCATGTAGCCCATCCTATCTGAAAGATAGTAAAGATCTCATAATAGCCATGTGGTAAACAAAAAATTGGTACCACAGAGTCAGCTCTCTGAGGACAGCAGCCGCCATTGAACAGCCACATCACCTGCATTTTTAACCATTGAACTGGCTGTTACTACTATTTCCAATGGACTAATCACCATACTCCTACCCATACATGTACTTTGTATCTGCGCTGACAGTTACCTCTCCTATCATAATAGCCATGCAACATCTTAAAGCCACGGAATTCACCATCATGGCCACTATAGACATCGAGTCATTATATACTAATATACCCCACCGTGATGCCTTGGAGGCACTCAGGTGGGCTCTGTCTAAAGATGCTAAACTCAAAAAACTTCAAATTAACTATCTTATCAAAGGCTTACATCTAGCTATGGGAAACAACTACTTTTGGGCCAACAACCAATACTATAACCAGATTGGGGACGTGGCTATGGGGGCTCGTTATGCCTCAAGCGTGGCTAATATAGTGTTAAATAAATGGGAGCAAGAAACCATTTTTTCTGGGAGACATGAGTCACTCATGTTTTACAGACGGTACATAGATGATATTATTCTGTTTTGGGAGGGACCAGAGAGTGCTCTACAAATGATAGAAAAAATGAATACTAACAAGTATGGGCTAAAATTCACAGGAGAAAGCAATTTGAATACTGTTCATTACTTAGATCTCACCATTAGAAAAAATAGCACTACCTTTGAGACCCTCACATACTTCAAGGCCACTGACCAAAATGGTTTTGTACCTATACGGAGTTGTCACCATCCACAGTGGCTTGGGGCAGTCCCTAAGGGACAATATATGAGACTCAGGCGCAATTGTGCCACAACTGCAGACTTTGTTTCCCAATCAAAAATCATGACATCCAAGTTCCTTGAGAAAGGCTACCCTTCGGATACACTAGAGCGGGTACAAACACAGGTATCTCGAATGGATAGGCAATCTCTGTTGGTCCCCAAACCTAAAAAGGAATTCAAAGGAGAGGTGGTGTTTATCACTGGTTTTCACAAACAGTATAAGCAAATTGAAACCATTTTTTAAAAATATTGGCCTATCCTTATGAAAGATAAGGATTTACAAACTGTTATCTCTCCCACTCCAAGGTTTATTTATAGAAGAGCACCAGGTTTGAGAAATAGAATAACCCGCAATGTCCCTGACCCTCCAAAGAGACCTTATACGTTTCTGGATGGGTCGGGATTCCATTATTGCACGAGATGTAAAGCATGTAAGACCACCAGAAAATCAGGTTCTTAAAAAAAGGTCACTCATTTTAGATCCTCAGTCACTGGTGAGCAATTTAAAATTAAGCCTCTTATTACCTGCCATTCGGATCATGTATATAATAGATTGTGGGGGTGGTGGCGCTGTCCCTACGCTCCCTGTAAGTGAAACCAGGGGGTAAGTAGAAAATGCTGGTTTGTAGAGCCAGTGAAAACCTCATGATTAGCAGCTGTGTGCAACTATATGCTTAAAAGGGGGATCCAGTCCCCTGAACCTTCATATGTTATACAGTGGGAAGGAAAACAAATAAGTGTCACCTATAGTGACAAACCAAAATGAGACAAATAAACACCAGAGAGCATAAGAGCCTCTCCCAAAATGACCACACTGGGTCGTGAAAATGGTATGAAAATATGTGCACATACAATCAAATTATGTACCTGTGTGAGAATATTGAAAAATCAATATAATATAAATATATAAGAAAAATGCATTCACAGTAATGATCCAAGTGGTTAAGGGCATTAGATGATATTGGAAAAATTATTATTTTTTGGCTATAAAGATTTCTTTATGGTATTTCTTAGTTATTATCTTATAAATGGTGTGGTTTTCCTCTGAAGAGCTTCTTTTCCAAGCTGCTTCCGCTCTTCTGCGCTCTTGCTTTAGCAACGGCAGCTGGTCGTTAAACCAGCTGGAGTTGTTTTTGCGGATGCACGCTTTGCGTTTTGGCGCTACTACGTCAGCTGACTGTAGTAGAGCCTTGTTGGTGGCATAAAGTGTTTCTGTGGCTGTTTGATGTTGTTGGATTGTTTATATTTTGTTCCCTAATATAGCTTTGAAGAGTTCCGAGTGGAGCTTCTTCAGAGATCTAGTCCAGTGTGTTGTCACCGGTTTTATCGGGTTTTTTTTTGAGGGGACATTTTTAGTAATTATGAATTTAATTGCATGGTAGTCTGTCTATGGTTGTGGCTCATTTTCCAGAATGTTGATTTCCAAATGTTGTCTGAAAATGAGATTGAGCGTGTGACCTGAAGCATGTGTGGGCCCACATACTAGTTGCTGCAGATCTAATCCTTCCAAATGGTCAATGCAGGCGTCGGCGAAGGGGTCCTGTGAGGAGTTGGCCCAGAGGTTGAAATCCCTGAGCAGCAGGAGGTGTTTGATGTTAAGGGTATAGGTGGAGATGAATTCCATCAATGAGAAGGTGCGTTTTTGGACCAGGTGGTCTATAACACAGTAGTATGTGAACGGTGTCCTGGGGATTTGTTTGCAGTTGCAGAGTGAGGGTTTCCATGAATGGAAGTGAGTTCTGAAGGACTGGTTATGTGATCGAGAGATAAGTCTTGTGGATCAATGCCAGGCCTCCCCCTCTTTGCCCCACTCTGTTTTCTGTTAGAATGCGATAATTCTCTGGCACCAGTTCTCCTAGAATGGTGTTACAGTCGGCTGTTAGCCAGCTTTCTGTGATAAAGAGGCAGTCTAAGTTGTGTTGTAGAATGAAATCATGGATTTCTTGTCGGTGTTTTACTGCCGATCTTGTGTTGACCAAAGCGCATGATATGTGCTTTGGCTGGGGTGAATGCGGGTCATTTTTGACTGTTAATCGTCGATCGATTCTTAACAGTTGCTCCCTCCTTAGAGCTTTTTTGGTGAGGGCTGGTAATATTGAGGCGGCTGGCTTTAGACTCAAAATGGTTTCTGCAGAGTATTTCAGATTACCCATGATCGCAGAAACGCCGGGGAAGGTGATGTTGATCGGGGAGGAATTTAATGACGATAGGAAGGAAGATTTCAAGTGGGTCCCTAACGTGCTAAACCATCCCTCCCCGTTTTATCTAGAGGAAGGCGAAAAAACCCTGGCCGTGCTATGCCAATCAGCAGAGGGATTGATTCAGTGCAAGTGCAGCTCGCCGCTAGCCTGCGGCTGAAGCAGCGGACTTTCCTAAACACGGCCGCCGCAAACTTGTGGGGGCGAGGTGGGGTTTTTAACAGCGGGAGCTGAGGCGGGGGGATGGCGGGGAGATGCTCCGGTTTCGGCTGGGGGTGTGGGGGGATAAAGATCTGGCCATTTACTGCGCAGCCACAGCTCGTCCTGAAAAGGACGGCCGCAAACTGTCAGCATGGGAGGTGGAATACCCCTGGGAACCAGGGCCTTACCTTGAGAGGCTCCAAGGGAGATGATGCCTGCGGGAGAAAGAGGGAGGCCAAAGGGGAAGGGAGAGTGCTGGTCCTGGGTGCTGTAGCAGGGAAGCTGGGAAAATCCTGCCTATCTGGAGCCAGGAGCCACACGTCCTACTCCTAGGAGCGCACGCCGATTACTACTGGCACCAGTTCTAGCCCTGGGAGTGAGAGCCGACTCGTCGTGCAGTCTCACCGTATCTGAGCTGAGCTCCTCAATGCATCAGTTTGGTTGCCCTTCTCTGCACTTTCTCCAGTTCCCCAATATCCTTTTTGAGAACTGGTGCCCAAAACTGAACTGCATATTCCAGATGAGGTCTTACTAATGATTTGTACAGGGGCAGAATTATATCTCTCTCTCTCTGGATTCCATACCTCTCTTAATACATGTGATCTGGCACACAGCTGCCGTTTTGTAGCAGTAAAACTGCTATAGGGTGGTCATCAAAAAAATTGTTTAAAAATTGTTCCCTCCCTATCCTACTACTTATGCTGCCTAACACAGGGGATCAAGTTCACTTGATCCCCTGTGTCAGTGAGCAGTGGCTGCTTACTGTGGGAGCACTCAACAGAAGGGAGGGACCAGGAGCACCAAAAAGGGACCCTAGAAGAGGAGGATCCGGGCTTCTCTGTGCAAAACCAACTGCACAGAGCAGGTAAGTATAACATGTTTGTTATTTTTATAGAAAAAAAATGAGATTTACAATCACTTTAACTATATCAATTCTCAGTTCACAGTAATATGAACATTAACCATGACTATGCATTGTATAATATTTTCATACAACAAGTGTAATGGCACACCACTTTAAGGCAGAATTACTGCCTTATTATCAGAGCAACAACAGTGCTTTAGCAGAACTTTATCATTTTTAAGATTCAGTACAATGACATACAAGCGGAATGATATTATGCAAATAAAGTGAATATCCAAGGTCACGTTACTGCTAGTTACTCAAAAGCCAGAAAATTACTTCCCATCTAGTGGACAAAAAGGTCAGTTCCCTTATATAACCGTCTTCTAGAGAAGAACGTTGGGTTGTCCTTTAGTATATGCCTGCACTAAACCATGATTGATATATTGTTTCTTTTTCTTTTTTTTATGTCTATTAGATCACTGTTTTCTGTATGAACAATATATTACAGTGCATATGTGTGTACATGGCTTCATCTATTATAATCATGATTTATATGAATTGCAACAAATGTTGTATTTTTTTTATATTATTATATGGTGTTGTATTAATATATTGCTTTATTTATTTATTTATTTATTTATTTATTTGTGTACATGGCTTCATCTATTACATCTATTACAATCAAGATTTATATGAATTGCAACAAATGTTGTGTTTTTTTATATATATCTATATAGTGTTTTATTAATATATTGTTTTATTTATTTATTTTATCCATGCTGTTGTTATTTTGTCTGATACTTGCCATATACAGTTGTTTTCAAGAAGTTATTTTTTAACTGTACAGAGTACCAAACAAGAGCAAAGGGCAATGTTTTATGTTCCCTAAACTATAAAGAGCCTTCTGAATCCTACCAGTTCCCCTGCACTCCCTTCTATATTTCTCTTGTTAAATTCTGACAGAAATGTCCATCTGTCGCCAGAAGACTGAAAGAAAGTAAATGGAAAATGAAAAAACAAATAAGGAAAAAAATAAAACAATGTATACATTATACTTGGTGCTACCATCTCTAAACTTGCTGCCCTATCTGATCTGTGAATGGGGAATATCAATGTTGTGCTCTTTAACTATATATAGCAGCCAGCACTTCTTTGTAATTTCTGTTCAATGAGAAAGTACTTTTTTTTTAGCTTATGAAGCTTACAATGTATGAACAACAAAGTATCTTTTGTGGTATATCAAGACTGTTACTACCATAATCATGGAAGCAAATTTTGACATGTGTTCTTTAAATTCTCCATTAGATGGCGACATTCTCCTTCTTTAAAAGTTAAAATACAGTAATTAAACAAAGAGTAAAACTAATGTGAAATTTAAGAGAGGATACATTTTATTTTATAGGTTACAGTGACTAATGAAAAATCTTGCTCCCTCATTTAGGAAAACAACAAAAAAACAAAAACCTTTTGTTTTGCAAATTTCATTTACATTGGGTTTATCGCTAGGGGGTCCATTTATATAGAACATTTGGAATTTTAGTGACAACATGTTAGGTTCTTCATCAGACAATATACAATCTTCATAATGTCTGATGAAGAAACTCAATTTGCTGCTTCAAACACTTGCACTAGTAATAACTGTTAAGTCCTGAACACACGATCGGTTTGTCCGATGAAAACAGATCGATGGACTGTTTTCATCAGACAAACCGATCGTGTGTGGGCCCCATTGGTTTGTTTTCCCATCGGTGAAAAAAAACAGAACATGTTTTAAATTTTTCCTATGGATAAAAAAACGATAGAAAAAAACGATTGTCTGTGTGGAAGTCCATCAGTTAAAAATCCATGCATGCTCAGAATCAAGTCGACGCATTCTCGGAAGCATTGAACTTCATTTTTCTCAGCATGTCGTAGTGTTTTATGTCACCGCGTTTGGACACAGTCGGATTTTTGACCGATAGTGTGTAGGCAAGACTGATGAAAGTCAGCTTCATCGTATATCCAACGAAAAAATCCATCGGTTTAGATTCCATCAGATATCCGATCGTGTGATGCGAGGCTTTAGTCTATACAGCATATCACTCAAAAGGAACAGACTTTCTAGATAAATCGGGAATAAGGTAGTCCTCTAGTTCTTTATTAAGAAGCAGACGTTTGAGGCTACGTTTCCACGAGTGAGACTTGTCATGCATCTTTGGACACATAAAGTTGCACGACAAGTCACAACCCATTGATTTCAATGGCACTCATTCCCATCTATGCGGCTTTGAAAATCAACAACATTGAAAAGGTTCCTGCACTACTTTGATGCAACTTTTGATGACACTTTGATCCAGAGAGTGTAAAGTTGGATCAAAGCTGCACTTAGTCACATCAAAGTCGCACTCCAAAGCCGCACTCTAAAATTTGGGGTCGCAGTAGTGGAAATGTAGCCCTTCTTGCTCAAGCAAACTAGTCAGTGGCAACTCTAGGAACAATATATAGAGGGTCAGGGCCAGATTAAGAACATCATGGGCCTGGTGCTGAGGATTTTGGTGGGGCCTTTTAGGCTGCATTCACACCTCCGCGACAAGTAACGCCGCGTACGCGGCGTATTTTGCCGCGAATAGTGTAACTTTTTTTTTACAAATCCTTCCTATTGCTTTGTATGGCCGAACGCCAATGCCGCCTGAAAAAAAGGATCCGGGACTTTTTTTCATGCCGCAGGTGTACGGCGTCTATGAGATGTGAACCATCTCATAGACAGCAATGGGAATTCTCCCCTCCAGCGGCACGAGCGGCCGGCATCGGGCGTTTTGTCGCGGAGGTGTGAATGGGGTGTAATAAATAATAAATATATGCGTGGGAATGACATGAACGCAGCCCAGCCAAGGCAAGTGACCAAAGGCACAGAACCCAGAAGGAAGACCGGGTGAAGATGGAAGCGCCCGGGCCCCGCCTGATTCATCGCAGCACTGGAGGGCTCAGTCTGACAGGTAAGTGTACCCTAATGTGCTAATATGCTGTGCATACTTGTACATTGTGGCATAACCTACCCCAGGGCCTCTAAAAAGTAGTAATGTCAGGAAAGTTTACTACCGCTTTATTATCACAGGATCCCAGGAGCCTCTCATGGGGCCCCCTACTGACCCGGTGGACGGTGGCCCTTGGGCAGTGCCTAAGTGCACAGTTGCCAACATTTAAAAAGTATTTTCAGGGCCACTTTTTTATATAAGTGCTATATTTAGAGTAGCTGAGATCCCCGATGTTCCTCTATACATCATAGTAGTAATCACAAAATTAAAGGAGTACTAATAATGGGGCAGAACAAATATGAGAACTGAGATTTCCTTTAGTTGAACTAACAAAAGTGTGTCCATTCTAGAGCTGGTAACATTGAGGATATTCAGTATAATTTTAAAGAACTGTTTTTGTGGGTAAGCGACATAGGGGAGGAGTATGGACGGTATATAAGTGGGAAGTATGTGCAGGTGAGGGAGAGGAATGTGGAGGGTCTAACAGTGGGCACTATGTACAGGAGAGGAGTGCAAAGGGTACGGAAAAAAGCACTATGTACAGGAGAGGAGTGTGAAGGGTATGACAATGGGCAGTATGTACAGGAAGAGTGAGGGGGTATGACAGAGGGTAGTACGTACCAGAGAGAAGTGTGGAGGGTATGATGGGGCAGTATGTACAGGAGAGGAGTGTGGAGGGTATGACAGTGGGCAGTATGTACAGGAGAGGAATGTAGATGGTATGATAGTGGGCTCTATGTATAGGAGAGGAGTGTGGAGGGTATGACAGTGAACACTATGTATAGGAGAGGAGTGTGGAGGGTATGACAGTGGGCACTATGTATAGGAGAGGAGTGTGGAGGGTATGACAGTGAGCAGTATGTACAGGAGAGGAGTGTGGAGGGTGCGACAGTGGGCACTAAGTACAGGAGAGAAGTGTATGACAGCAGGCACTATGTACAGGAGAGGAGTGTGAAGGGTATGACAGTGGGCGCTATGTATAGGAGAGGAGTGTGGAGGGTATGACAGTGGGCACTATGTACAGGAGAGGAGTGTGTAGGGTATGACAGTGGGTACTATGTATAGGAGAGAAGTGTGGAGAGTATGACAGTGGGCACTATGTACAGGAGAGGAGTGTGGAGAGTATGACAGTGGGTACTATGTATAGGAGAGAAGTGTGGAGAGTATGACAGTGAGCACTATGTACAGGAGAGGAGTGTGGAGAGTATGACAGTGAGCACTATGTACAGGAATGGAAGGATATTTAGGGACTGAGTAGTGGTTAAGCGGGTCATACATGGATTGAAATTACGCCAATTATGCAGAGACCAGCCATAGTCAATCTATGTATGGGCTAGCTGGTTTTACACAAGTCAATCTATTAATCAACTCGAGTACAACCAGCCTGTTTTTTTTTCTTAAAACAATCAGTGCTGCCAGCTAAAGTTAGCAACACTGATCATTGTATGCACTGGCAGAACACAATAACACTGCAGGAGTGATTCCCCCATTCACAGGTCAGCAGGTGAGAGGGTGTGTGGGGACAGGTGAGAGGGTGTGTGGGGGACAGGTGAGAGGGTGTGTGGGGGACAGGTGAGAGGGTGTGTGGGGACAGGTGAGGGGGTGTGTGGGGACAGGTGAGGGGGTGTGTGGGGACAGGTGAGGGGGTGTGTGGGGACAGATGAGAGGGTGTGTGGGGACAGGTGAGGGGGTGTGTGGGGACAGGTGAGAGGGTGTGTGGGGACAGGTGAGGGGTGTGTGGGGGACAGGTGAGGGGGTGTGTGGGGACAGGTGAGAGGGTGTTCGGGGACAGGCTGGGGAGAGATACTAGTCAGTGGCTGGGTAGGCACCGGTAGTATCAGAGCAAGATACACACAGGTTACATACGCCACGATCGTTAGAGCGAGAACAATAATTCTAGTACTAGACCTCCTCTGTAACTCTAAACATGTAACCTAAAAAAATGTAAAGCATCGCTTAGGATACCAAAAAAAATTGTGCTAACTTAACTAACTAGTGTTTTTTTAATGAATGAAACATTATTTTCCAAAAAAACATGTTTGAAAAATTGCTGCGCAAATACCGCGCTAGAGCTGCACAATTAATCGTTAACAAAATCGTGATCTCGATTCAACCCCCCTGACGATCTCCAATGCAGAGTTTGCTGATTCTTTCATATAACAAGTGGAGAGACTTTCAGCTATCAAAAGAAAATATCTGGGCAGTCTGCCAAGTTTTTAACAGGAAACATTGTAACTGACACTTCCTTCTTAGATCAAAGGGATAAACTTCTCTGTGTGTAAAGAACAAATCTGCCAAGTTTGTAAACAAAATGAAACATTGTAACTAACTAACATTGTAACAAAATTTAACCACTTAAAGTCCAACACTTGTTTCTTAAGTTAGAAAGCAATATTATTTGCTAGAAAATTACTTGGAACTGCCAAACATTATATATATTTTAGCAGAGACTCTAGGGAATACAATGGCTATTGCTGCAATATGTTATGTCACACTGCATTTTCCCACTTCAATGAATAATAAAAACCATAAAAACAAAACAGTGAAGTAAGCCCATTTTTTTTGTTTTAATGTGAAAGATGATGTTACGCCGCAACAATCGTGAGAGAATCGTGATCTATCTTCTAAGCAAAAAAATTGCAATTCTCATTTTAGCCAGAATCGTGCAGCTCTGTACCCTGCAACATAAAAAGTGCAAAGACCACCATAGAGTCATTTTCTAGCAAAAAACAAATGATGATTTTTACATGTAGTAGAGAAGTGTCAGAATTGGCCTGGGTGGCAAGGGGTTAATTACCATGAGTAATATACAAATAATTATTATAAGCCCTGTGATCCTATCAGTCTGCTGTAGTGTGTCAGCTTGTATTTACCGTATTTATCGGCGTATAACACGCACAGGCATATAACACGCACCCTAACTTCAAGAGGGAAGTTTCAGGAAAAAAACGTTCCACTGCCCCCTGGGTATAACACGCAGGCACAGTTTACCCTCTATTTTCAGGGTAAAAAAGTGAGTGTTATACGCCAATAAATACAGTATATTGGCCGCTCTGAATGTAGCTTCTGACAGGCTGTGCAAGCAGGCCCGTATCTCCGGAACCATAAATGATAGCCGTCCCATATTTTAACCAGTTGTGGGGTAGCTCTTCCCATGCCTACCCCCAAATGTGGGGTTTCTGTGACCTCTGGTCATCGAGCTACAACCCCCCAAATTCGATCTTAAAAAAAAAAAAAATTCTTAAAAAAAAAATTAAAAAAAAAAATTTTTTTTTTTTTTTTTTTTTGGGCAAATGGGCCTATCTTGAGAAAGGGGCCTGGAGCTGCAGCTCCATCAGCCCCATTGTTAATCCGGCCCTGTAGAGGGTCACATGAGATACCACAGTCAAAACTGATAATTACCAATAACTAATCATTTTTACCACTAAATCATACCACTGAAAAAATAAATAAGTAAACAACCTTTTTATTGTTCTAACCTAACACTTAAAACACAAGCTTTCAATAGTTAACACAAGAGACAGTCAGAGACTGCGCACATGGCACAAGAGATGATCATAGACTGCAGTCATGGCACAAGAGACGATCATAGACTGCGGACATGGCACAATAGATGATCATAGACTGCGGACATGGCACAAGAGACGATCATAGACTGCGGACATGGCACAAGAGACGATCATAGACTGCGGACATGGCACAATAGATGATCATAGACTGCGGACATGGCACAAGAGACGGTCATAGACTGCGGACATGGCACAAGAGACAATCATAGACTGCGGACATGGCACAAGAGATGATCATAGGCTGTTGACATGGCACACAAGATGATCAGAGATTGAGGAAATGGCACAAGGGACAGTCAGAGACTGTGGACACAGCAGAGGAGACGGTCAGAGACTGCAGACACGGCACAGAAAACAGTCCGAGACTGCAAACACCGCACAAGAGACGGTCAGAGACTGCGAACACGGCACAAGAGATGGTCAGAGACTGCAAACAAGGCACAATAGACGGTCAGAGACTGCGAACATGGCACAAGAGATGGTCAGAGACTGCGGACACTGCACAAGAAACGATCAGAGGCTGCAGACAGATGATGGGCCGGCACAATAATATATGCAGCCAGTCAGACTCAGGCATCATATAGCTTAAAGCAGCTTTGATCTTGCTTGCTCTACCTTCCACAGTGATAATCTTAATCCGTGCTGTGCCAGTGCCACTCTGCTCCTCCTGTGCCTTATGCTGGCCCTTGACCCTCCCCCTGGAGTCCCTCTGCTTCTCCCCAGGCTCCCTCCTCATGTCACATGCCCTCAATTTCAGCAGTGAATGTCTCTGTGTGATGCTGGACTGGAGCTGTTTGTGTTCCTCTCTCTGCTACCACCCAGGCAAAGTGTTCCTCGAGGGCTGAAAGGAGAGGGGGTGTCTCTGAAAGTTGCTCCCTCTACCCTGCATCTGGCAAAGAGGAGGAGTGGATTAGGCATAGCCAGGACTCGGGAGAGCAGCCAGTGGAATGTGAGGGCCCGCTCACTGTGACCCTGGTAGTTCCACCACTGCTTGGCAACCTGTTTTAGTGGGGGGCACATGGGGGGGCAAGGAATAACCTAGGGGTGGAAAATGCCCCATCCCCCATCCCCCTGTAGGGACACCACTGAAACAAGTTCATGTGAGTCAGAACTCATGAGATATAAGCTGGTTTGCTCTAAACATAAGTATGGGTGCCCAATCTGCAGTTTTGATAACGCTAAGGGCTTGTTTGTTCTGAACATAAGTACAGCTGAAATAGGCAATCTGCACTTTTGATAAGCCTGTGTGCTCTGGGCTCAAAGTGTAATTCCGCTTTTGTTGAGGGGAAAAAAAAACCCCTCTTTGAGTGATCTATGCCAATTAAAAACATTGAAAAAAAAAAAAAAAACTTTGTTGCAGAGTCCAACATTTAACTAATTAAAAAGGTGATATCCATGTTGTGAAAAAAAATTCCTGTGCAGGCTGTTGGCACCTGCAAGCGGTATTGTGGAAATGTGTAGCATAAAAGTGCAGTGCCTTAAAAGCATATGAAACAAAAACACATAAGTGAATGATACATAATAGTCCAGGTAACAAAACTGAAATCCTGGTAGAATGTCCCAGGTGATGGTAAATGCAAGGTGATAACACCAGTGTTAATAACGCAATTCTTCTCAGGAGTGCCTCAGTGATCTCCCACCACCAATATACGAAATGCAAACTCACCAAAGCGAGTAGCTGCCGTTACTGCAGCATAAATGCCAAAAACAGCATGTTGCTCAAACAAGGACCATCGAAGCATTGGGGCTCCCAGGACTTCTCTATTAAAGCCTCATCTTTTAACCACTTGAACGTTTGTGGTGTAACATAAAAGTAGCCATGAAAAAAAACAAATAAACTGTTAAAAATAAATGTTTTTTATCTCAATAAAAACGATTGAAAGGTGGCAAAAATAGCCATATGAGACCTGTTATGCAGCAGTGGAACTCCGAATGATAAAAAAAGTTTACTAAAATAAATAAAAAACTAAAGGCAATGTAAACATCCACAGCACCGAGCTCGTCTCCTGGCGTCAGGCTGTGTCTGTACCCGATGCTCCATTCCCGACGCATGTTGTCACGTCACGTGACTTCATCAGGGGATAACACAGGGTAAAGCGCATAAGTTTATATAGTCTTCTAAATAGAACGCCTGTCTGCCATTTTCTAGAAGCCTGCTATTGAGATAAATGGGTCGGCCATTTTCTAGAAGCCCGCTTTTAAAATTAATGGGTCTGCCATTTTCTAAAGGCCCATTATAGACATATATAATAGCTTTTTCGTGATGTTCGCAGCCATTTTCCAGAAGCCCACTGTTTGGAGTGTATAACAAACATCGTAATGATGCATATACACCCACATAACCATAGTCTGCATCCTATATCGGGGCTATAACTATAAAGTGCAAACCATCATGCTGGCTATATAATAAAAAAATAAATAATAAAGACCGTACAGAGTCTAGGAATGACTAGAATAACTACTGGTGACAAAGTCAGCAGCAGTGTAGCACAGTAAATGAAAACAATTTACTGTACCCCAGGGATTGCACCAGGGATTTACTGTTATATTTAGCAGTATCTTAATCATTTTCTTATTCCTCATTTGTTCACCTATTACACTCCTCTTTTTCTTATCCCCTTTCCCCACTTCCCCCTTCCCAACAGCGCAGTCACCATTATTTTTATATATTTATCATATTGTCTGTTAGGATCAGATCCACAGGTTACTGCAGCAGTTTCCCCATTAGGCTGACTAGACAGCGCAGGAGTTCTCCACCTTTTTTGTATAACTCTGGTTATATGTTGACAGTCCTTGTAGCATTTATGCGGCACATGGGGTGGGGTCATAAATAAGGTGTTTTTGGCATTTTATCCGACTGCTTTCATCATGTGGCGACAATGCTCATACATGAGACATGTTTTTTTTTATAATTTAGGTTTTAATGTCAAAACGCAATAAATAGAATTTTTATCTATATACTGAATTTTTTTCTTTCCCTAAGGCCCCGTACACACGACCGAACATGTCTGCTGAAACTGGTCCGACGGATCAGTTTCAGCAGACATGTTCGGTCGTGTGTACGGCCGACCGGACAATTTTACGGCGGATCGGACAGTTTCCAGCGGACAAATGTTTCTTAGCATGCTAAGAAACATGTCCGCTGGAAGCCTGTCCGTCGGACATGTTCGGTCGTCTGTACAGACTCGGCCCCAAGCCCTCGCATGCGTAGAAGTGATTCGACGCATGCGTAGAAGCATTTACCTTCCAGGGCCGCGCACGTCATCGCGTATCGTGTCCGGCCGGATTTCTGTATGATGGTGTGTACAACCATCATACAGAAATCTCTGAGCGGACATGTCCGCTCGTGTGTACAAGGCCTAAGAGTATGAGCACCTAAAAAATCCCACCTCTTTTTTTTTTTGCATGTACATTTGGGGGATGTAGTTCTACACATACATCCAGCTCCATCACATATAGTACCCTTTAAAGCGTTTGTTACCCAAACCTGTTCTCTTTATATTGTTTCCTTTATGTGAAATCCATGGTGTTCCTGTAAGTCCCTCGGCTTTCCTATTAAAAACTGACCACAATGATCAGACTTGCCCTGACACGCCCCACCTGCACATCCTTTCACTGTGAAACTTAGTGTGCTGCTATTTCTCCTCCCCCAGCTCTTATTCAGCTGAGAACAGAGAGAACATGATTGCTTATAAAAAAGGGGAAAAAAGGAATTGATATATACCGTATTTATTGGCGTATACCGTGCACTTTTTTGCCCTGAAATTCAGGGCAAAATCGTGGGTGCGCGATATACGCCGATACCCGCTTCCTGCGCCGAGTTTGAATTACTGCGTTGGCATATACCGAGCGCAGTACACTTGTGTATAGTCGGGCAGGCTCGGTTTCTCTCGCAGTCACATCCTGGACGTACAGGACGCACAGGACGTGACCGCGAGAGGAGCCGAGCCTGCCTATACACGAGTGTACTGCGCTCGGTATATGCCGACGCAGTAGTTAAAACTCAGTGCGGGAAGCGGGGATCGAGCGGGGAGGACACCGCAGAACGACGCCGGACCCGACGAGGAGGACAACACTGAAGCCGCAGACGGACGCCGGACCCGACGAGACCGCCGATGGTAGCCGTGCAGGACACCAAAACTGTAAGTACTGAAATCTTTTTTTTACAGGAATTTCGGGTCCACTTTATGGGTGCGCGCTATACGCCGGAGCGCGCAATACCCCGATAAATATGGTATATTTTTTTATCTCCATACATAGATGTTTTGCCTTTCATTTCTATTTTAAACTGAATGGGTTGTTTTACAATGTGATTGTTTACAATCACTTTAAGGCTCCATGCACACCAAAGCTGATAAACTGTTTATTGGCGTTTTGGCGTTTTTTTTTTAAAAAAGCCCATAAACTGAACTCAATGTTAGCCTATGTGCCCATGCACACATGGGTGTTTTTTAGCGTTAATGAGCAGTGGAGTTTTTTGGCTTTTTTCTTAACGCCCGAAAATCGTGTTCAAAGTGCCGTTTTTCGGTGGTAAAAAAAACGCAAAACGCTAATAAACGCTCAAAAACACTCAAAAACGCAGCTCGCCAGTGTTTTTTTGCATTTTTTATCCATTTTTTTATAGCTTTTTTTTAGCTTCCAGTGTGCATGGAGCCTAAGTATAGTTGCATATATTACCGAAGGATGAGTATATGTACAGGTAAGCCAATCTACACATTTGATCATGTTATAGGAATTTCATTAAACATTCAGTAAGTAATGTTTTGAACACAGATGGAAGAATATCCAAGTCTGACTAAATGATACCACAAATATCTTGACATTTCTTGTCTTCTTTTTAGGCAACAAACACATACATCAAAAGGCTTTAAATTGTTTAACAATTGTAGAAAGTTATTTTGATGAGAGAATAGTTGATGAACACTGATAATGTAAGATCAAAGGAATAAATGTGTCAAACAAATGAGGTTTGAAGAATGCCTTGGTTAAAGCTGATCATGTTTTTCCCCTCTCTGCTATTAATTTTAATGACATCAGTGCAATTCATATCCCTGCTGAATGACTGATGACGCAAAAATCAATTAAAAGATAAGCCACACAAAAAATTGGATTGTTTTGCAATAAGGTAAGTTCAAGCACGGCAGTAAGGACAGACTGCATATGTAACAATCAAATATGGCTGCCATATGTACATATAGAAAACCTTTAAAGAAGAACTCCAGCAAATTGTATATTTTATGAATGTTGATGTCACTGACTGCTTAGTTAGAGCAAATCATAGTAAACCCTTCTTAACATAAGGTATTCACATATCACAAAAATAAATGGATTATTCCTCATTTCAGGACAGTGGGAAAAGCCATGGAAATAATTTCTTTAACCCCATTGGCCAGATGCACATCCAGAACCGTTGGTGTATATGCAAATATGGCCTAATATTATACAGCCATTTATTCCAAACTTTTTTTTTTGTAAAAAAACAAACAGCCAGAGCTTACGGACTTTAACGGTACCAGAGAAGGACTAAACCACATTAAGTTCACATAAAAGGTATTTTATTACAAAAACAATTACATATACATGAGAATATAAAGCTCAGGCTAGTACATATATACTTCGCATATTGTTTCTTTGTAAAGCTGGCCAGGATGTTGACGCGTTTCACAAGCAGCTTCCTCAGGACCTCAAATAAACTAGACCTATCTATGAAACAAAATTCACAGTAATTAATTATATAATCTACAAAAATATACATCATGCAACACAGTATATATCAATTATACCCTATCTCCCAAGGTGGAACAGGGGGGGTCACTTACATGCATCTCCCGGAGCAGAGTCGGTAGCACATCATGCAGCAAAATATGCCTTAAAACAATGGTTTGTTTGTAGGGGTACACTAGAGTTGTATCTAATATTGGAGGAGTGATCAGTTACTGGAGGTGTTCTGTTTGAGCTACAGGTAATGTACACTAGAACAAAAGGGAGGGACGGCTACATATATAGGATGCATTAAGTCTCAACTTACCAATTTAAGATATTATTTTCCTGAAAAAGCAAGAAAATGGTGGTCCTGAAGATTAGTATCCCCAAAAATCGGTATGGTAATTATACTGAGGAACCTGTAACACCCATCAAGACACATATAATAAACCAATCACCATAGCTCTACCTACTTTATATATGCACCCAACAGCTAGCTGAGAGATCTCCATTTTCCTTACCTACAATCTGATAGCAGTATTCCACAACCAACTGGGTCAGAAAAAATATATTATTGCGGTACTTCTCTAAGATTTTCGGTCCAAGGACCACGGCTCTGGAATGCTCTACCCACTACCATCCGCTTGGAGGAAAACCATCGGGCCTTTAGGAAAAAACTAAAGACCCACCTCTTCTGAAAGATCGGTACGACTCTGGATGCCAAGCGCCTTGGGGCGATTAAGTTCGCATTTGTTGCGCTATACAAGTTACTCACTCACTCACTCACTAAGCCGTATCACACAATGGAATCAAGTGAGCTTCAGCTTATGCATATTTAAGGCACACAAAACCCCATCAAATCCTTATAATGACATACCAAGCTTAGCTGTTAAATTCCCATATTGAGGGACTTTGATCCATCATACTTAATGGCCAAACAATCACTCACCTAAAATAATGTCAGCTTTATTTTCCATGTGTTAAACCTCCTTAGTATAGCAAACCATCTGTAACAATAGAGACATTCCTATGCTACTCACTTGATGTAGGAAATATTTCATTGCTCACCTCTCCAGTGCACAGCCAGACCCACACAGCCTCCAGCATCACTCCTCTCCCAACCTACACCACTTATAAGTACTGAAAGGCGCCTAATCACAGGCTTCTCCAATTTGCAATCTCTACATGCTTGAGTTAATAAGTACTCATCTGTGCTGTCTGGGAGCACGTCATCTCCTTCATATGGAGCAGACAAACAGTTTCCTCTTGGGAGGGTATAAATCAAGAGTTTTGGCTGTCATCGCTCCTGTGCACAGGAGCAGCCCCATGTGGCCATTTGCATGTTGCGCCTGGAATGCTCAGAGCAAACTGTCTTCTCCATATGAAGGAGATGATTTGTTCTCAGACAGCAAAGGTGAGTACTTATTAACTCAAGCATGTGGACATTGCAAATCGTCTTGTGCTCCAGAGCCGGATGCATTATGTGGCCGCCCCCTGAGGGGTCACTTTTTGGAACCTCGGCCTCGCCGATTTGTATGTATATGGCTCCACTCGGGCCTCTATTTGCAAAAATATATTTTATGTGATACATCTTTCCAATTGATACTTTGTTGTTCTAGAGATACTGCATACAAATATATACTCGTGTTGGTTTTTGAAATTCATGTATACTCTACCATTCTATATAACAACCTATGTAAATATTGTCAACCAATTTGTCAAGCTAACATCTTGGCTTATATGTTTATGCATTTACTCAGGTTACAATAAACCATGGGCCAGATTCACATACAAATGCGTTACGCTGCGGCGGCGTAACGTATCCCATTTACATTACACTGCAGCAAGTTTACAGCGTAAGTGCCTGATTCACAAAGCACTTACCTGTAAACTTGCGGCGGCGTAGCGTAAATCCGCTCGGCGCAAGCCCGCCTAATTCAAATGGGGCAGGGACCATTTAAATTAGGCGCGTTCCCGCGCCGAACGTACTGTGCATGCTCCTTCCCTAAAATTTACCGACGTGCATTGCGCTAAATGACGTCGCAAGGACGTCATTGGTTTCGACGTTAACGTAAATGGCGTCCAGCGCCATTCACGGATGACTTACGCACGTGAAATTGCAAATTTCAACGCGGGAACGACGGCCATACTTAACATTGGCTAGGCCACCTAGAGGGCACCCTTAGTTTTACACCGCGTATCTCTACGGAAACTACGTAAATTTAGAGCGACGGGCAAATCGGACGTTCGTGAATCGGCGTAACTAGTCATTTGCATATTCTACGCTGACCGCAATGGAATCGCCACCTAGCGGCCGACCTAGAATTGCAGCCTAAGATCCGACGGTGTAAGTCAATTACACCTGTCGGATCTTAGGGCTATCTATGCGTAACTGATTCTATGAATCAGGTGCATAGATACGACAATCGTATCTCAGAGATACGATAGCGTATCAGGAGATACGCCGTCGTATCTCTTTTGTGAATCTGGCCCCATGTTACTATGTTTTACTCTACTCCGTTGGCCCCCATGATTGCCTCATTTAAAATCCCATGGGCTACTTTCTCTTTTTTGCACAGTAAAACATTCTTAAAACAGAAGGTATTCACATGTCACATTCCAACACATATCACAAAAAGCTCCCCCCTCTTCTCGCCTCTGTAACATTGAGGGTTGCTATGTATATGAATATATATGAATATTGATATTGAGTCCACATAGAGAACTGGGAACAATGATAACTTATAACAGTCAACAGAGACAAAAAGCACCAAAAGCTCAGTGGCTGCGTGTCTTTGTTTAGATGGGTGGTTGGGGCTGGTAAAGCTGCCTACTTTTACTGCCCCCTGGCTGCATATGTGAATGAGCCCTTAAATAAAAGATGTTAGTTTAGGGAAATAAATGTAAAGTTTTTGTACATTAACTAGAGATTTTTTTATTTGTTGATAGTGTTATTCATATATATGCATGCTAGTGTTTTACTAAGCTTTGAACTAGTACTGTATGCCTTTCGGATATGCTTAATACGATTGGTTGGAAAATTAATATGTCATGGCTATTTCATAAGCGTACAGCAAACATCTGGGCAAGGATTCTTTATAAAAGCAACACGATATTCCACTTTAATGAGCAAAATGTTTGTTTCAACATTTTATGGAAACTTGGATATACGACCCTATAACTTTTTCCATCCTCCATTATTTATGAAATCCAAATACCTTTTACAGTAAGTGGAAAAGGGTCAGCCAAAAAGTCCCAGTCATATGGCTCTCTATGTATCAAGCATGGCATGCAAAGCTGAATTGCAGATTCTTATGATGGCCTAACAAGGCTTTCTCTTTAATCGGCTGTAATGAAGAATGTCAACAGCAAATAATACACAGTCCTGTTTGCAGCACATAGCTAAGAAGGCTGTGAGAACCAGTACTGGGCATTTTGTAGGGGCTCTCTCTGTCAAAGGGTAGGACAAAGGGCTACAGAGCACATAGCGATATTTGTGATGCTGAGTGGGCTTTGTTCCTTCATTGTATGTACCAACATGATCACTGCAAATATGTCAAATAGGTGAAAATCAAGCAAAGAATCAAAAACTTTTTTCCGTTGACCATGTCTCTGACAGAGTTCAATTACAGGATACCATTTATTATAATTCTCAGTTAATAAATAAGTTCAGGAACAAGTGTTATTCTCTTGGGGCCATATTCTCAAACAAGTTACGCCGGTGTATCTACTGATACACCGGCGTAAATCGAATTTCCCGCCGGCGTATCATTATTTTGTATTCACAAAACAAGATACGCCGGATTTAGACTAGGATTCGACTAGTGTAAGTCACTTACACTGGCCCAGATTCAGGTACGACTTGCGCGGGAGCAAGTGTGATTTGCGCCGCGCAAGTACGGATTTGCTCCCAGGCAAATTTGCGGGTGACCCAGAAAGCAAGCTAAGCCTGAAATGTGCCATTTTTGCACGGAGGCAGTTTCTCTGCCCCGGCGCAATTAAGGGGCAATTTTGCTCAGGGAGCAACTTGCGCTCTCATGGTTTTCCCTCAGCAAATATGCAAATGAGGAACTGCCACTGATTCATAAACTTGCGCGTGTGAGGAGCATTTTGCTCCCAAAGTGCGCAAGCTGTTTGGCCGGGGCAAATTTGCACTTTATAAAAGCAGCGGCAAGTTAGCAACAGATGTCCACAGGTCAGCTGGAGAGCAACTACAGCATCACCAAGACAGACGAGCTGAACAAGCAGAGCACCCACACTTTCTGGATCTCACATCTGTGTGCCAACATGCCAGGGGCAGCTACAAAATAAAAAAAAGCTCATAATCTGAGCATCAATAAAAAAAAATTAAAAAAATCTGAGCATAACCAAAAAACAAGCTCATAATCTGAGCCACCAAAAAAAAAAAAATGGTCATAAATTATTTTTTTCTTTTGGACATCCTTGGCCCAAGGGTGCCCCGGCTCTGGCTCCTCAGACGCCGTGGTGGAGCATGGGGTGGGGGCATCAACCCCTACTTCATCTCTCCTGGCAGGTGGTGGCGTTGGCCAGGCGGTTGAGGACGGTGTTGGTCTGTCCCAACATCCTCATCTGCCATGTGGTGGTTATCCTCAACTGCCGTCGGGTAAGTCTCCCCTCCTCCCGCACAGCAGCAGTGTTGGCCTCCACCGCACCTGCCAACCTGCTCACCTCCGAAGTTAATAATGCAGTGGCATCCTGCTGTTCAACCAGACAGGTCACAATGGCTGCACAGTTGCCACTAACATCCTCCAGGGTCTCATTCTGTCGGTCCCCCCGCTCAGCATGGTGGGTGAGGGCCTGCTGGACAGAGGAGGAGGAGGATGCCAGGCTGTCCGCCACCCGCCTCAGGTCTCCCACCATCTCCCCTATATGGTGGGTCTGCCGGGCCTGCTCCTCCTGCAGACCCTCACGGAGGCTGGAGGGTACACCCCTAGTTTTAGAAAGAGCCTTCCTTGGAGGAGAGGCTGGGGCACGAACTGAGGGAGCAGAAGGGGAGGGGGTCACACAGGAGGGAGTGACACTGGAGGGGGGACACTGGAGGGAGTGACACTGGAGGGGGGACACTGGAGGGGGGGACACTGGAGGGAGGGACACTGGAGGGGGATGATGTTATGGTCGGGGGGGTGGTGGGTCGGTCAGGGATGGTGGGATCCATCCTCCTGGAGGGACACTGCTTCCTCCAGATTGAGGATAACGGCCTCCTCCACCACTTCCTCCTCCCTAGATGGACTCTGGCCGATATCCTCCTCCACCAACATGCCCAGGATCTGCAGAGGGCCTGACTGCACCCCATGATGTTCTGGGGATGGCTTTTTAATGAGGACAATTTTGTCCCGGACGCGACGCCGCATGTCCGTGAACTTTTTCTGGATGTCCATCCAAGTCCGGTCCTCAAAGCCCAGGGCATTGATGTCTAAGGTTATCGCCTCAAATATTGCCCTCCTTTGGGCTACGGTAGTATTTTGGCATTCAGCGCCATACAGAACAGCAGTATGGCGCGTCAGTGCCTCCAGCATGATCTCCATCTCCGCTGCCAAAAAATTAGCCTTCCTCTTTTTTTTTTTGCCCGGGAGGTGCCATCTTGCAGCAAAGGGCAAAATTACCTTGCTCAGGGGGGGGGGGTGGGAAAAGCAGGATGTAATTTTGCACAGGACCTGCGCAGGTCTGCCCCTAATTATTTGCTCAGTGCAAGCAGCTGGGCAGAATTTGCCCTGAAAATAGGCGCAAACCACTGCTGAGTGGAAAAAATATCATTTGCATAGGGCACACCCACTTTCACTTGCGCTGCCTTAGGCCCTGATTTTTGCCTTACAAAGGAGCAAGTTAGCAGACAAAAGGAATCCTGAATCAGGTGGCAATTTTTCCAATTTGCCCCAGCGCAGAGCAAATCAGCTGCTCTTCACAGGTGTAACTAAAGGGCAAATCTACCTGAATCTGGGCCACTGTCGGATCCTAAATGTAATTCGCCGCCGGCCGCTAGGTGGCGTTTACGTTCAGGTCTCATTTGTTTATGCAAATGAGCCTGATACGCCGATTCCCGAACGAAATCGCGTCGCGTAACCGTCTCTAACGTAATTTGCGTAAGTGTAAGGTTACCCCTGCTATATGAGGGGTAACCTTACGCCAGTCCCACGTACGCCATGTTAAGTATGGCGTCGGGTCCGCGTCGTCTTTTCCCGTCGGGTACGTCGTTTTACTAAGTCGTTCTTGAATACGCCGAGAACTGGAGCATGCGCAC
This sequence comes from Rana temporaria, assembly GCF_905171775.1. Classification (NCBI taxonomy): domain Eukaryota; kingdom Metazoa; phylum Chordata; class Amphibia; order Anura; family Ranidae; genus Rana; species Rana temporaria. Next base: position 98,256,512 of record NC_053492.1, on the reverse strand, counting down.
TGGGCTATTTTTAGCCCGGCGCATGTGCAGTTCGCTCGAAACGGGGGCGCGCTTAATTTAAATACAAGCCCCTCCCCGTGGAGTTACGCGGGGATACGCCGGGCCAATTACACTACGCCACCCCAAACTACGGAGCAAGTGTTTGGGGAATACAGCACTTGCTCCTGTAGGTTGGGGCGGCGGAGTGTAAATGGCTTACGCGACGCCCGCCCGAAATCTACGGGAATATGGCCCTTGGTCTCCTGCAGATTAGCTTGGTACGCACTAGAAGGTTTTTTTCACTCAATCCGGCGGGTTGAACGAAAAAAAAACCTGACAGCTCAGGAGGAGCCGCTGCACTAACAATTGGATGTTAGTACAGCGATCTCCCCTGCTGAGCTATTGTGTTCTGACAGGGAGACAGCCCCCACCCCCCACCAGAACACTCTGGTCAGTGCTGGAACGGAAGTCGGTTGGCCGACCTTTCTTGGTCATGAACCTTCGATAGAAAAAATAAGTAAAAACAAACCAGTGCATAACAATGATAGATTTGCAGTGGGTGAAAATGGTAGTCCTTTTATATAAGGTATATGTTGTCCACGACAACCAGTGCCGATCCTGACCTCCTTGGGGCCCTAAGCAAAATGACATGTCACATTAAAGTTGAGGAGCGGGGGGGCTGCTGTCAAAAATGACATGTCACATGAAGCGGGGGGAGGGGGTGTTCTGCTGTTGGAAATGACATCTTACATTAAAGTGAGAAGCGGGGGGTGCTGACTTCTTACCTCTTCTCCCATGCAGCCAGCGAGTTGAGAAGCAGGGTGAGGTGCCAAAAATGACTTTTCACCAGGCCTCTAGTAATTTGGGGGGCCCTCCACAGCTTTGCGGGGCCCTAAGCGGCTTGCATAGTGAGCCTGTAGGGCGGATCGGCCCTGACAACAACAAAGGGTCAATAGGTAATAGTTCAGGTGGCAGCCATACCCAGAGGGTTTTTTCTGAAACTCTGTGTGAACAAATGAGAAGAAGGGGGAGGCGCACCTAAGTGTAGTATTAAAGACACGTTTATTGCACAAAGGTATTGGACTTACAGGAATGAAGATAGTTTGAGCATGTCTGTTGTCATTAAGGAAGTCCTCGAGGGGTGCCTTCTGTCCGGCATGTCTGTAGGATGCAAGGCTGGGAGGCTGGGGATGCTGGAGACACTGGAGGCATCCAGGAAGTCCAGGGACTCCAAGCTGTCTGGTGTGGACTGCACAAGAGGAAATTACGTCACCAGATGGGTGGACATTGATCGTGGAGAGAACTGAGATTCTAGGCTAGGCGCTCAGAGCACACAGCTCCTTCTACTTGCCAGTAGAAGGAAGCCAGTAGAAGGAGCTGTGTGCTCCGAGCGCCTAGCCTAGACTCTCAGTTCTCTCCATGATCGAGGTCCGCCCATATGGTGACCTAATTTCCTCCTGTGCAGTCCACACCATGACCAGAAAGCTTGGAATCCCTGGACTTCCTGGATGCCTCCAGTGTCCCAGCCTTACATCCTACAGACATCTGGCACAGCAGGCACCCCTCGAGGACTACCTTAACAGACATGCTCAAACTATCTTCACTACTGTAGGTGCAATACCTTTGTGAAATAAACAATAAACTTCCCTTTAATACTAACACTTAGGCCTTGTACACACGGTCGGATAAAACCGATGAGAATGGTCCAACAGGCCATTTCCATCGGTTCCCTACTGAAGTGGCCTGATGGTCTGATGTGCGTACACACCATCGTTCCAAAAACCGATCGGGTCAGAACGCGGTGGCGTCAAACACACGACGTGCTGAATAAAACAAAGTTCAGAGCTTCCAAGCATGCGTCGACTTGATTCTGAGCATGCGCGGGTTTTGAACCAATGCTTTCTGTACTAACCATCGGTTTGGACCGATTGGGCAGCGGTCCATCGGTTCGGTTTTGAAGCATGTTTGTGTGCCAGGATCTTGTCTTGCATACTACCTATCCGCAAATTGTCGTTTGACAAACACGAACGTATTGACGTACTATGAGTGTATAAAGAGGAAGTTCATTTCTCAAGCACCACCCTTTAGGTCCCTTCTATTAATTTTGTGTTAGTAGAAATTTGGTGAACATTGATTTGCAATTTTCAGATCCTACAAAACAAATGCCTTTTAAAATACGTTTGGCATAACTACATGCAAAGCAGCTTCATTATTATGCCATGAAAGAAGATGAGAATTTTGACATTTCATCAATGGTTGCGTCACAAATATTAATTCTAGATTACGTACGGTAGTTTACAAGACCAAACTCTTCCAGGTCGTTCCTTGATTCCGTGCATGCGTGTTTGTATTTTTGACTTTTGTGTGACGAATTTGTGTACTGACCATCCGAAAATCAAAGGTGGAGCCGTCGGTCGCAAAAAATTTACTAGTGTAAAAAATGGTACTACAGCGCTAATTAAATATTTAAAAAGATGACATTAACAAAATTACCAAATAATAAACGCAGCAATAGGTGATGTATGTCAAACAAAGTAGTGTAAAAATTATATAAAGTATATTGCGCTGAATATTAACTAAGATAATGTGAAAACCAAGATATAAGTGATTCAAATCCAATAACACAGATCCACAAATAAAACAATTAGTCCAATTGCATGGATACACCAGTGCTTCTTCCGTGAACAACACCCTGTGAAATGATTGAGAGATGTGGGATCTAATCACACTATGTAGACGTCTGTTTCATATATGCAGCGCTTCCTCCACACTGATACAGCTCATAGAAAACAAGAGAAGAGATCTCATAGCGCAAATAACATGAACAAATTGGGGTAAATGATTTCTGACAAGGTCTCACTCACGAATCCGCCGAGTTTAAACAGCATTTAGGACAACCAAGCACCAATCCTTCAATTAAAGCCGCTCAGCGTATCTGATGCACTCTCCTCATTCAGGATCTGCGATCTGTCCCGCTCGTAACTCCTCCCCCACGCGTTACGTCACTAGACACGTGACTTAGTCATGGGTAACTGCTTGCCAGGTCTCAGCTGATGTTATTTATAGTCAGCGAGATCCTTAGGCACCAACGGGATGTGCAGTAAGGGAGTATTTCATCTTACATCATCTCAGGCTAATAAGGATTGGTAACATATTCATATGTACGATTTATAATTTTAATACAAGTACAATTTTAAAATTTGTTAAAAACATTCAAATTCGACAACTGGGGATATGTATATATACATAGCAGCCTCCAGTGGTCGCAAGTGGTACAACACTAAAACCTCCAACACATCATCATTTTATAATGGACAACTGTGGGTATGCATATACGCACGACAGCCTCCGATGGTCATCATATACGCACATCATATACGCACATCTCGCTGACTATAAATAACATCAGCTGAGACCTGGCAAGCAGTTACCCATGACTAAGTCACGTGTCTAGTGACGTAACGCGTGGGGGAGGAGTTACGAGCGGGACGGATCGCAGATCCTGAATGAGGAGAGTGCATCAGATACGCTGAGCGGCTTTAATTGAAGGATTGGTGCTTGGTTGTCCTAAATGCTGTTTAAACTCGGCGGATTCGTGAGTGAGACCTTGTCAGAAATCATTTACCCCAATTTGTTCATGTTATTTGCGCTATGAGATCTCTTCTCTTGTTTTCTATGAGCTGTATCAGTGTGGAGGAAGCGCTGCATATATGAAACAGACGTCTACATAGTGTGATTAGATCCCACATCTCTCAATCATTTCACAGGGTGTTGTTCACGGAAGAAGCACTGGTGTATCCATGCAATTGGACTAATTGTTTTATTTGTGGATCTGTGTTATTGGATTTGAATCACTTATATCTTGGTTTTCACATTATCTTAGTTAATATTCAGCGCAATATACTTTATATAATTTTTGCAAAAAATTTACTAGCCTGTCATCCAACATTTGTTGTCCGAAAATTGGAAAACAATTGTCGAAAGGAGCGTATTAATGGTAAGAAATTCGGACAACAGCCTGTCAAACGACAATCCCCTTCCGCCTTTCGCATTATGTGTACAAGACTTTAGGCTACATTCCAATGACTATACACTTCCCTCCATTGTCATATGTCTTCAGGGGAGGACACGGGACCTTTGGCTTGGGTGTAAAATACAACCAACAGGCCCTTTCATGATAGGGACAGATTTTTGTGGGCTAAAGAAGTGTACTATAAGTGTGTCATAGTTCACTTTGGTCATTGTGAAAGATGAGTGATTCTAAGGCCCCGTACACACCATAGAATCTATCCGCAGATAAATCCCATCAAATGGGTTTCAGCGGATAGATTCTATGGTGTGTACACTCCGGCGGATATTTATCCGCGGATAAATCTCCCCTGGGATGGATTTTCAGCAGATGAATATTTGCTGACATGCTCAACAAATCCATCTGCTGAAGTTCCTCCCAACGGATGGATCCGCTCGTCTGTACAGACTCACCGGATCCATCTGTCCAAAGGGATTCCCCGCACGCGTCGTAATGATTTGACGCATGCGTGGAATTCCTTATATTCCGCGTCATAATAGCGGCGACGGCGCGACACGTCATCGCCAGAGGATTTCAGCACGGATTTCAATGCGATGGTGTGTACACGCCATCGCATAGAAATCTGCTGAAATCCTCAAGAGGATTTATCCGCGGATACGGTCCGCTGGACCGTATCTGCGGATAAATCCTCTCGTGTGTATGGGGCCTGAGGCATGGGTGCTCAATCTGTGGCCCACCAGCTGTTGCGGAAGTACAAGTCCCATGAGGCATTGCAAGCTGCTGACAGCTACAAGTATGACTCCCAAAGGCACAGGCACTATGGGAGTTGTAGTTCTGAAACAGCTGGAGGGCCACAGGTTGAGCACCGCTGTTCTAAGGAGCCATGCACACTGGAAGTTTTTTCAGCTGCTGTTTTTGGCTTTTACAGTCAATAAACTCCCCAGCATGTTATCCTATGTGTCCATGCTGTTATCAACTGTTTTGGGTTTTGGGCTGTGGTGTTTTTGGGTTGTAAACCGCCCCCCAAAACTAGTGGGTTCCGAGAATCAATAAACGCTGATAAATGCTCAAAAACACAGCTCACCTGTGTTTTTTGACGTTTTTGATCCCATTGATTTCTTAAGCCCGAGTTCTGTTTGGAGGTGTCTTTCATTGAACAGTAGCCTGGGTTCACACTGGTGCCAGAGAGAACATGGGAAAAACGCACCGCATTCACATGCGATGTCTGTGCAATGTGATTTGAGCCATACATTTTAATCCCATGCAATTCTTGCAATCGCACTGCATTTTACATTCAGTTTTGGAGATGTCTCAAACAGTAGCCTAGGTTCACACTGGTGCTGGATGAACAGAGCATGTGATTTTCAACCAAAAACGTACCGCATTCCTGTGCACGTTATCTTAGGCTGGGTTTACATACATGTGATGTGAGAACCAGTGCAATCCGATTCCAGTGCGGACCAAAAGAAGGGTCCTGCACCATTTTGGTGTGAACTGTATGGCTGAATTTGCATCAATCAGACATCACACCAGTGTGATCTGTGCAGCCACTGTGCCCATCAAATGCAGCCACTGTGCCATCATTTGTCACCACTGTGCCTCAATTGTCACCACTGTGTCCATCAATTGTCGCCACTGTGCCCATCAATCGCAGCCACTGTGCCCATCAAATGCAGCCACTGTGCCCATAAAATGCAGCCACTGTGCCATCAAATGCAGCCACTGTGCCCATCAAATGCAGCCACTGTGCCATCAAATGCAGCCACTGTGTCCATCAAATGCAGCCACTGTGTCCATCAAATGCAGCCACTGTGCCTTCAATTGTCGCCACTGTGCCATCAATTGTCACCACTGTGCCCTTCAATCGCTGCCACTGTGCCCATCAACTGCAGCTACTGTGCCCATCAAATGCAGCCACTGTGCCCATCAAACGCAGCCACTGTGCCAATCAAATGCAGCCACTGTGCCATCAATTGTCGCCACTGTGCTATCAATTGTCGCCACTGTGCCATCAATTGTCACCACTGTGCCATGCCATCAATTGTCGCCACTGTGCCATCAATTGTTGCCACTGTGCCATGCCATCAATTGTCACTACTGTTCCCATCAATTTTCGCCAATGTGCCCTGTAAAATTCTGCCACTGTGCCCATCAATTTTCGCCACTGTGCCCTGTAAAATGCTGCCACTGTGCCCTGTAAAATGCCCCCTCCCCCCTGCCTGGGACTTACCTTTCAGGGGTCAACCATCCTGCTTCCACCGTCCCTCGATGTCTTCTCCCGCCCTTGATGACGCTTCAGCCAATCAGGTTACCGGTAACCAGAACCAGAACACTTCCTAAGCCAACCAGCTGCCTTTATTCAGATGGCCGGCTCTCACCAGGGGGCTGGCCATCTGAATAGTGAGCGGCAGGAACAATACATACTGTGCACAAGGATAACATTTGGAGGCAGATTGCAACGGATTTTACATCCAACTGGACCAGCTGAGCAATCCCAAGAAAAAAGATAGGGGTACGTGAATAATTTAATAATTATAATAATTAAAACAAAAACGATAAAATCTTGAGGATTTATATATTATATTAGGGTTATAGAACCATTGATGTTAATTTCTTTTTTCTTTTTTAGTAAGATTGTTAAGCAAGCATTGGAAGTCCCTGCGTGACAGAGTGCACAGGGATTTAACAGAAGAGGAAAAGGTTTCTCACAGCAGCGCACTAGCGCCAAAACCATATGTCGTTTTTGAGACAATCAATGATTAACAACAGTAAGAATTTATTTTTTATAGTTTTACATTTTTTGGTTTGTGATTGTTGTTATGTAATTTTTTTATTTCATTTAACCAGTTAAGCCCCGGACCAATATGCAGCCTAAAGACCCAAGGTGTTTTTACAGTTCGGGACTGCGTCGCTTTAACAGACAATTGCGCGGTCGTGCGACGTGGCTCCCAAACAAAATTGGCGTCCTTTTTCCCCCCACAAATAGAGCTTTCTTTTGGTGGTATTTGATCACATCTGCGGTTTTTAGTTTTTGCGCTATAAACAAAAATAGAGCGACAATTTTGAAAAAAATTCAATATTTTTTACTTTTTGCTGTAATAAATATCCCCCAAAAACATATATAAAAACATTTTTTTTCCTCAGTTTAGGCCGATACGTATTCTTCTACCTATTTTTAGTAAAAAAAAATCGCAATAAGCGTTTATCGATTGGTTTGCGCAAAATTTATAGCGTTTACAAAATAGGGGATAGTTTTATTGCATTTTTATTATTTTTTTTTTTTTTTACTACTAATGGCGGCGATCAGCAATTTTTTTCGTGACTGCGACATTATGGCGGACACTTCGGACAATTTTGACACATTTTTGGGACCATTGTCATTTTCACAGCAAAAAATGCATTTAAATTGCATTCTTTATTGTGAAAATGACAGTTGCAGTTTGGGAGTTAACCACAGGTGGCGCTGTAGGAGTTAGGGTGCACCTAGTATGTGTTTACAACTGTAGGGGGGTGTGGCTGTAGGAATGACGTCATCGATCGTGTCTTCCCTATAAAGGGAATGACGCGATCGATGCGCCGCCATAGTGAAGCACGAGGAAGCCGTGTTTACACACGGCTCTCCCCGTTCTTCAGCTCCGGGGAGCGATCGCGACGGAGCGGCTATAAACAAATAGCCGCGCCGTGGTCCCGGATCGCTCCCCGAACGGACCGGACCTCAGCATTTAGCGGGGGGGGCCCCGATCGGACCCCCCACCCGCTAATAGGCAAGGACGTACATGTACGCCCATGTGCCTGTACGTGCCATATTGTGGATGTATATGTACATGCGGGGGTCGGGAACTGGTTAAAATGTTTTTGACATTTGTAAAAAAAAAAAAAAAAATTCTTTCAAATGCAAACATGTAAATACATTTTTTTTAAGGTAAAGTTCTCCCTTTAATATATATTTTTTTGTTTATAAATACATTTTACTAACTATAATTTTACTTTTTTTGTGGTGGATTTTCAGAACAACATTTAATTTACCTGTGCGAGAGAGGAAGCCACAGGTGCAGGTGCAGGCGCAGGCGCTAGAGGAGGTGGAGGAAGATATTGCTCCATATGATCGATCACCATCAGAACTAGTGTCAACACCATACACCAGTGCAGCTGCCCACCAGCTAACCCTACCTAACCCTAAATACAGAGATGTTCCAGGAGCTCAGGTACTTATCAATCCAACTATCTATCTACATTTTATATCTATGTATTTACCAATCTTTCTATTGATCGATCATTCTATCTATCTCTAAATCTATATTTCAAATCGATCTATATGTACATGTTAATTGTATTTTTTTTTTTTTTGCAGGAATTAGAGGTAGAGACAGAGAGCAGCAGCATGTCTTCCAGAGGTCGTGGATGGGGTCATAACCAGCGTCAGAGGGGTGGAAAGCTCAACATGCAATCCGAGCATGACATTTTGGCACTGCTGCAGGAAGTACGTGAGAGGCGGCAGAGCTTGGATCCGCTTTTAGATCCAAAAAATTCACGTTCCAGCTATCTAAGTAACCTTCATCATATTCTGAAGGACATTGGAGGGGACCTGGAAAAGCAATGCATGACAGCATTTATGCTGTGGCGATGATGTATCGTGCAGCCAAACAAAGTGGCAGACCTGCAATACCAAGCATTGTTTTTCCAGGTCAACCCATGTCCACAGGGACCTCAGGAGTGACGCATACTGTACCCTATAACCATCCCTCTCCTCCTCATCATCTGCTTCCACATACCCATGTACAGGAATCTATGTACTACCACCCACAACCTCCCCATGATAAACCCCCAACTAGGCCAGCCCCAAAAGCATATTTATATGGGGAGCCATCTTATGTTCATCCACCCACACATTATTATCAGAAGTTATCTTCTCCCTCATTAACTGTGCCCCAATCCTCTGTGTATGTGCCTCCTCCAGGCATGCGTATACATGGAGAACCATTGCTCCAGCAAACTCAGTCTCTCCAGGCATCATAAAGGAAGAGTTCTTCCTCTCTCCATTATCAGCAGTTGTAAGGGAAAAAATATTTGTTGTTGAACTTGTTTTTGACATAAAAATATACTGTACTTACGTCTTTGTTACTATTTTTGATGATTTGTCTTTGTTGTTTTTAATATTTTTTTAAATATCTAGTATATACTCTGTATATGTCATATTTCATGTTAGGACTTAAAGTGGTTGTAAACCCGTTACAACCACTTTTACCTACAAGTAAGCCTAGATTAAGGCTTATCTGTAGGTGCTCGAAATATCTCCAAAACCTCCACGGTTTAGGAGATATTTACAAATGAGACAGGCGCGATGTCTACGGCGCATGCACTGTAGACATCGGCGCATGTGCTGTAGACAACGGCACAGGCACTCTTTAGAAACCTTTAGAAACGGCGTGCGCGCCGTTTCTAAAGGAAATTGTGCCGTGACTGCCGGATCCTGAGCGCATGCGTCATGGCGGCTCCAGCCTGACTTAAGTCTTACCATACTCCCTGCTCATCTGGTCCCAGCCAGCATCAGGAAGGACATATTGGAGGGCAAGAACTTCAATCTGGCTTCCCTCCACATATCAGTACATGACCTGTCTGAAGGAAAAAAAAACTTAAGCCTGGGGGGACGTGTCAGTGGTTGTAAAATCCAAGGACCCCTGGCTCAGCCGGAAGCTAACAATCACTGAGTTTGTCTTGGCTTTCAGGTTGTTGAGAGACGTCCTTTGCTCAAGCCACCCCCAGCAGGAGGGAAGAGCTGGACTTATACCTACATACAGTGGCGGACCTAGGATACAAATACGGGAGATATTCATTCTACGACTACCACCTGCCGTTTTCGGGCCAAAGCAGCAGCCAGGCTTGACCAGTTCCAGGTAAGTACAAACTGGAGTGTCATTGACACAGAACTGTCGCCACTTTGCCGGTCTACGCTCCCCTCTCTGTGCTATCTGTTAGTCCTCTACTCACACAGCGAACTGGTGCTTTGATGCAGTCACAAGGTGCCCCCACCAATTTCCCCTCCACCTCCGGTTTTGGTCAATGCTCGCCAGCCCCCCCGCACAACCGCGACAGGTGGACAAATTGGGATGGCTTATCTTGTCAGTAGGGGGGCAGCTATATGTAATAACTTTAATTATGGCACATGCACCTTTAGCCAGTGCTGGCTACTTCACATCTGTTCAGATGTAGGGCACAGGAGAAGGTTACTTGTTAGTTGATCCTGACTAGGCCAAGTAGATGTTGATTGGTTGGAGTTCTACCTCTCCACAAACCGCATCCCCTCACTGACCTGATAAATGTCCTGATAAATGGCTTCACATTAGGGTTCCACACTGGCCTCATCACCTTAGCTACTCCACTCATGAGTGCAAAAACTCCTGTCAGCAGCTATCGATGAACAAGCTATAGACACTCTATTACAGGCTGAACTAAACTGAGGTTTCATCATAGACCCCTTCGCACAGTCACCTTTTCAGACTTGGAGAGTCAGCCCTATTGGGCTTGTCAAGTGTAAGTTCTCTAATAAACTTCGCTCAGTGTACAATTTGTCATTCTTCTCATATCCTGATTCTGAATTCCCTGATTCCTTCTGAGGAATTCTCCCTGAAATACGCGTCGGTTGACTTGGCTATCCAGGCCATCATTAAAATAGCTACCGGTGCGTGGCTGTCTAAAGCAGACATTTCAGACACATTTAAAATTCTGCTTAACAAACCATCCCTCTGGTGGTGGCACGGCATCAGATGGAGGGATTCTTATTACGTTGCCACTAAGCTGACCTTCAGGTCCAAAAGCAGCCCATGGCTGTTTAACATCTTCGCCCAGTCTCTTACATAGATCTTATTGCACCAGGCCCAGTGTCAGATGGTCATTCATTACCTTGATGACTTTCTGCTCATCAAACAGCCAGGCTTACCCACGGTAGACCTGGACAGATTAAGAATAGTGTTTAGCAACCTCAATGCACCCAGTCGAACATAAAGTGGAAGGCCCGGCACATTCCATCATCTTCCTAGGCATCACCTTGGACACACATGCCATGCAGGCCAGCCTACCTCCTGACAAACTAGCCCAGATCAGGTCAGTTATTCACAATTTTACCCTTTCGCAAGGCTGTACTAAAAAACAGCTACAATCCTTGTTAGGAAGATTATCCCTCTGGGGTGGTCTTTCATTTCATGGCTCTTGGTCTTCCTCTCTCAGGTACGAGACCCTGATCAAATTCAGACAATGTCATCAGGCAGATGGAAATCCGCCTGCTCCGCTCGATACCTTCCAAACCCTCAGGTAGAAATGGGTCTCTCCTTCTCTCTCTCGGAATTTTTTTTTTTTTATTATGATGCAAACCAATAAGATAACATCACACATACTGGTCCTGCCATGGCAATTCACCATCCGTTCAAACAAATTATGGAGGACAAAGCAGGCAAGTAAGACTTTAATAATGTTCTGAACGTCCACCTGCATACACCACAGCAGTACTCTCAACTCTTCTTTGAGGATGCCACAGGCACACTCTACAAGATTCTCTGTGTGTGGCTCAGTCCAAAACCACTGTATGGCCGCATTAAATTCTCCCCAAGTCCAAACGCTTCATTTGCCACAAAGACCAATGGCACACTAGGCTCCTTTGTGCAGGGTAGAGGCCTACTTGGAGAAATGTTTAGGAGTCCTTCATTCAGGCGATGTCCCAAGGAAGATTGTCTGAAGATGCATGCATCTCCTTGGGTCCTGTATGCACCAACATCCACACACACAAACCGTAAATTTGCATCGGCCAATGCAAGGAGAACCAAAAAATATTTCTTATAATTAAAATACAAAGAGCCAGAATGCAGAGACTTTTTTACCCTCACATTCTTCCCATCAAGGGCTCCGACGCAATTGGGGAAGTTTGTCTTTTCCCAGAATTCATCCGCAATCTCCTCCCGCGTCTTCAATTGGCACAGGCATCATGGCTTCATGCAGCTCCTCCCACAGTGCCAAACAGGTTTCCCCGATAACTTGGGACACCGTGGAGACACCCATGAGAACATAATGGTGCAATGAAACAATGTTTTTCCTGTTGCCAGAAACCTAAAATAATATACAGGGTGGGCCATTTATATGGATCCACCCGGGTGGGCCATTTATATGGATACACCTTAATAAAATGGGAATGGTTGGTGATATTAACTTCCTGTTTGTGGCACATTAGTATATGTAAGGGACTTCCTGTTTGTGGCACATTAGTATATGTAAGGGGGGAAAATTTTCAAGATGGGTGGTGACCATGGCGGCCATTTTGAAGTCGGCCATTCTGAATCCAATTTTTGTTTTTGGTGTATCCATATAAATGGCCCACCCTGTATATAATAAAACAAAACGTTATACTATTACAACATAAAAAATACTCCAAAAAATTGAATGCAATGTGATATAAAAACATGTATAAAATATTTAAACATTACATTTAGAAAAATATAATTCTGCTCTAGTTCCCCTGGGGTGCCCATTCTACACGCTACGTGATAGCTGTATCCTTTGGACATAGCCAAGCACAGATCGTAACCAGCAATCCTGACGGGGTAATGCACACAGATAATCAGGGCACTGATTATCAGTTCAGCCCTATCAGTAAGCACAGAGCTGCTCATCTGTGCCATCAGTGCCGCATATCAGTGCATATCAGTGCATATCAGTGCAGCCTTGTTTGTGCCCATCAGTGCAGCCTCATCAGCACACATCAGTGAAGGAGAAAAAAAGGGCTGAAAGTTGGCCAAGTCAGGAAGGGGGTATACTGTAAGTGCCCAGTATGCACATGATAGAAATACATTTGCAATTAGAGAATGAGAAGTACATACCTAATGGTCACAAGGATAGGTTCCTCTGGTGAAATACTTGTCCTCATCTGGGTGTCCATTCTTCTCAATCTTGATGGTAACCTCTCCAGAAGTTGATCAAATTATGTAACAGACATGCACATAAAGTTAAAGAATTTATCTGGATAACTACGCAGCCCTGTGTACATATTTTCAAAATACCCAGAGGATACACAACGGGATTTCAAAGGATGGGTTCAGAATTGTCGGCGGCGGCTACTTCTCTCCTCCAGCTGTCTCTGTCTGTGCACCATCCTTAATAGAATCAGTAGCCTAGCCTCATCAATATTCTACATCACAGAATCCATAACACAGCAAGAACAATCAAAATAGCTCTAAACTAAACTATGCAGTGCTTCCTCTATGCTCTAGTACTCTTATTATAACTAATGTGGTTTGTTGTGACATACCTTTTTACATCTTCTCTTATCTGCTTCTTTTGAGCCTTTGGTATTAAGTCACATGCCATCTCAGAGCACCAACAGAGGATGGAGCTAGAAGACTTCACTCTGCTAGATGCTTTAATCAAAGGTTTGAATGGGGAGTAAGTAAACATAACACTTCCAGCATGTGACAACTACTGCAAGTCCCATCCAAGCAGATATCTGGATGGTATCTCGACTCTTGGCCACCAGCAAAACATGACTTCATTGTACTGGCCTCCCAGCCAAGTCCTCCTCCTGTATTTCTAATTTGCTACTAAACTTTGATTTGTGACATGTTACATTGTGAAGATTGCCATATGTTAGAGAGAGTGATAGATTAGACCTAGGGGATGATAAAAAGTATATAGTTGCATGGGTGAAAGATAAAGATATATGTAAAACATTATAAGAGCAGATATATGAAAAATATTATTAGAGCTAGTCCTAAATACTGTATTAGATGGTAGGCAGACATTACAACTTTGAACTGTCCCTTTTTAAATATCAAAAGTGTTATATAGTAAAACAAAATGTTTCATCCAGCCTTTAAATTGAATTTGCTATTTGAAAAGTCAATTTAAAGTAGAACTATAGGCAAAACCTTTTTTTCATTTTTGATAGGGAAGGGAGTAAGGGAAGGTTATAACCCTGTCATATTTTTTATTTTTTTCCCCCTATTGCAGAGATTTTCCTTCACTTTCTGTCCCATAGCCAAACAGGAAGTAAAAGGAAATCCCTTCAAATTAAGGGAATTCCTTAGGGTACCCCCAGGTCACCTGAACTAGTGTCCCCATTGGAAGATTTCCTCAAAATGTGTTAATTTCCTTTCTTTTAAGTGATGATGGTAAACAAGACAAATAGAGAGGGTGAAACTTCCTAAAGGGCACCCAGACAGCAATAAAAACCCTGACAGGTGCTCTAATCCCTCTCCACTTTATCCATAAAAAAAGTTTTGCATTTAGTTATACTTTAAAGAAATGGTAAGAAAGCACTTGTTAGTTTAACCAGTCTTTTTTGAGTACTAATTCTTCATATTCCATGCAATGGTGTCATGGCGAGCAGAGTGTCTTTTGTCTATATCAGTTCATGGTTAAACTGTCAAAAGTAATTCTATAAGCGTGCTCCTGATGACATCATTACAACGAAACATGTAGGGTGGATCAAAAGTAGTATTTTGTTGTTAGAAAAACTGACTTATAAGACTGGCTGTTATCCATGCAGTGCTGACAGACACACAGACTGGCTTCCGTGAGCAGTTTCCTGCATGTTGCATTTGGAAGTGACATCATTTCAAAGCGAAAAGTGTTTTTTTTCTTTACGTAAAAGTACAATCCTGTCTGGTTAATAAATATTTATCATTACAGTGCACACTATGTTGTTTGTTTTATGTTTTCCTGAGTCTGCACATGAGGACTGGTCCTGGAAGCCTTGAAATCTGTACCACCATAGGAGGATTGATAGCCTGGCTTGAAAAGGGATATGCATGCAAGACCTTGTTTTTAAAAGTTAATTTCTTTCGGGTGAGAAAATGTCCATATGATTGGTGGTGGTACTCACTGGAAAGTTTATAGTTGGTGTTAAGACTTTCAGTTACTGGTACAGCTGAATCAATGCCCTACCCCATCCTGTGCTTGAGCAGTTAAGGATATGCATCTCATTGATGAGGTCATCCCTGTGCTTTCTCCTCTTGTAAACAAGTTTCTAATGTTAGCCTGACACCACTTTGTACTGTAAGTAGAACTTAATATACAGTGCTGCTTCTTGTTCCATTTTCAGTGACTGAGACCTGATTTATTGCCCAGGACAACAAATAAAGGGGCACTGTGACCCTTGACGCGGTGTCCCTTTTTTATTATGAAGCGTTTTTTTTTTTTAGCCTCTTGTGAATTTTTAGGATTATGCCTCTACCTGAATTTATATGGGAAGGTGAATGGCAGATTTCAGAGGTGTTTAACATTCTCTAGTTGGAGCAGTTGCGTTCCTGTGACACCAACCAGAAAAGGCAGCGGTCACGACATAACTACAACGTTCACTTGACGCAGCTGTTCTGTGGTGTCATGCCCCCATATGTCAGGAATTCAAAGTGGCAGCTCTTCTCATGTTAAGATCAAAATGAATAGAGCTGAGATGTCATGAAAGATCAGAAAGAATGTAAAAACAAAGTCAAGGTATAAGCAGGTTAGATGGTCTTGTCAAACATCACAAAAAAAAGCACTGTACAATCACAAATGTTCTACAGGAAAAAGAATGTGAAGGGCAAGTACATGCTGAAAGAATGAAGATAAACAGTAAAGTTCATACAGTGAAAGTGTATGTAATCTCTAATGCCACGTACACACGACCATTTTTCATGTCATGGAAAAAAACAAAGTTTTTCTCTACGTGATTCTTGTCAAGCCTGCCTTGAATACATACGATCCTGAGGAAAAAAAATGCTCGATCAAAGCGCGGTGACGTACAACACATACAACGGCACTATAAAGGGGAAGTTCCATTCGAATGACGCCACCCTTTTGGCTGATTATGCAGATTTAACTTCTCATAACTTGCTTCTGAGCATGCTTGTTTTTTTCCCCGTCGTTAAAGCCTACACACAACCGTTTTTCACGACGAGAAAAACAACGAGATGGCCATTTTTCTCATCGAGGAAAATGCTCTGGAGCCTACACACGATCGTTTTTAACCACTTCAGCCCCGGACCATTTTGCTGGTCAATGACCAGGCCACTTTTTGTGATTTGGCACTGCGTTGTTTTAACTGACAATTGCGTGGTCGTGCGACGTGGCTCCCAAACAAAATTGGCGTCCTTTTTTTCACACAAATAGAGCTTTCTTTTGGTGGTATTTGATCACCTCTGTGGTTTTTATTTTTTGCGCTATAAACAAAAATAGAGCTATAATTGTGAAAAAAATTATGAATATGTTTTACTTTTTGCTATAATAAATATTCCCCAAAAATGTATAAAAAAAATATATTTTTCTTCAGTTTAGACCGATACGTATTCTTCTACAGTACATATTTTTCATTAAAAAATCCCAATAAGCGTATGATTGGTTTGCGCAAAAGTTATAGCGTCTACAAAATTGGGGGTAGTTTTACGGCATTTTTATTAATATATATATTTTTTTACTAGTAATGGCAGCAATCTGCGATTTTTATCGGTACTGCGACCTTATGGCGGACACTTCGGAAGCTTTTGACACATTTTTGGGACCATTGGCATTTTTATAGCGATCAGTGCTATAAAAATGCATTGATTACTGTAAAAATGTCACTGGTAGGGAAGGGGTTAACACTAGTGGGCGAGGAAGGGGTTAATTTTGTTCCCTAGGTGTGTTCTAACTGAAGGGGGGGTGGGACTGACATGGGGAAATGACAGATCGCTGTTCATACATTGTATGAAAATGCGATCAGTCATTTCTCCCCCTCACAGGACCGGGAGCTGTGTGTTTACACACACAGCTCCGGGTTCACACTCTGTAACGAGCGATCGCGGGTGCCCGACGATGATCGCGTCCGCCGGGCACGCGCGCGGCACCAGGGGCGAGCAGGGGGCTGAAATGCGAAATTATGTAATACATGATTTCGCGCAGCCGAGCCTACCTGCCGCCGTAAAACTTTGGCGGCTGGTCGGCTAGTGGTTAATGACCAATTAAAAAAATAGCATTTTTCTCGTCATGGAAAACGGTCGTGTGTACGTGACATAAAAATGTATTTCTCATTTTTGCTTTTATTTGGTCTGTTAAAGTGTATCGATAGTCAAGGCTCCATTGGAAAGATTCCTTCAGTTCCAGGTTTGGAGGTGGGGAAAACTATATAATAGCAACACAGCAGAAGTAACAGTTTATTCTAGTCGCTAGAATAAATTATAATTCTAGCCAATAGAATCAGGAGGATTTACTAAAACTGGAGCAGATAGCATCTGGAGGCTGGAGCAGCTGAGCAGCTGGAGCAGCTGTGCATAGTAGACAATCAGCTTCTAGCTTTAGCTTGTTCAGTTAAGCTTTGAAAATTAAAGATAGAAGCTGATTGGTTGTCATGCATATCTGCCCCACATTCTACTTGCTCCAGTATTAGTCAATTCCCCACAATGAATTTACGTGTATGCACTTCTAAATGCCATGACATGCTAAAATAAGCTTTTTTTTTTTTATGCTACATTTTTTCTCCTTGCTTCTGGAAGAAGGATCCAGCTGGGATGGAAGCATTTCAATACACAAGTGTGCAGGCAGCCTAAAAGGTTGTCCCAAGAACAGAAAGTGAGTGGAAATCTCATTAATGGAGACCCAGATACATACTGTAGGTATGAGCAGCCTATTGCATTGGGGTGTGCACCCCAAAGCTCGAACACACATGCATGCGTGTGTATGTGTGTACATTGTGCTCAGCCCAGCTTACCTACTCCTGGCAGCCTGAAGTCTGTCCCACACTTTTGCACTATAAACAAAAGAGCGACAATTTTGAAAAAAATAAAAATAAATATGCTATAATAAATATCACAATTTAAAAAAAAAAAATTTTCCTCAGTTTAGGCCGAAATGTATTCTTCAACATATTTTTGATAAAAAATCGCAATAAGCGTATATTGATTGGTTTGCGCAAAAGTTATAGCGTCTACAAAATAGGGGATAGATTTATGGCATTTTTTTTTTTTACTAGTAATAGCGGCGATCTGCGATTTTTAGCGTGGCTGCGATATTGCGGCGGACATATCGGACACTTTAGACACATTTTTGGGATTATTCACATTTATACAGTGAACAGTGCTATAAAAATGCACTTATTACTGTGTAAATGTGACTGGCAGGGAAGGTGTTAACACTAGGGGGCGATCAAGTGGTTAATTGTGTCCTAGGGAGTGATTCTAAGAACACACCATCAGTCTCCTCTCACCTGACAGGATGTGGATCTGTGTGTTTATACACACAGATCCACGGTCCTGCTGTGTTCACTGGCAATCGCGGGTACCCGCCGGGCACGCACCCCCTAGATGGCCGGTTAAGCCCAGGACATCATATGACGCCCGCCAAGGATCCCAGGACGTTATATGTGGTTAAAGATCACCAGGGAGCAGCACACTTTGTAAGGTGATAAAAAAAATAAGGATGGTCTGAAAGAAATATAAAAAATATCCTAAGTTTTTGTGTTTTAGGGTCAGGAGTAAGTAATGCAGAGAGTAGTTGTATGTAACGCAGGGTTCAGAGGTCAGTAGTATGTAACATGGAGCACAGGGGTCAGGGGAAAGTTACACAGAGTTTATACTATACTGTCTCAGCTGCATTTTACTGCCTCCCCACCCCCCCACCCAAAAACAAAAGTAATCAAGACTTAACAGTTAGCATCTCACTGTGCACTGCCAATCATAAGTGGAGGCATTACTCACAGCAACACATATATATGGATAAATGTACACATGTGGCTGTGGAGCAGGGAATGTCTCAACCACTAATGATTGGCAGGGCATGGCGGCGGGCGCGCCCTGTCAGGTAGGCTGTACGGGGCCCCATGATTTCTAACACTAGCCTTGGTTGCTGCACTTCAGTGTTGAACTGGTTAATAGCCATATCAGAAGGCGAATGGAGTTGCTAATCAAGAAGAGTTCAACAGACTGAGTTAGCCTATGTCCTTTCAACTGCCAGATTTAAGACATTAACTCACAGAGTTCTATTAACCACAGAGCCCTATTTCTTTATAAGTAAAAGGACATTGTCATCTGCCAATTTAGAGCAACGTGATAGTGCAGTAAATCTTTAGGTTGTCAGCAGTTGGACTTCTACAAATTTGGCACAGTGCCTAAAAATAGAGAACACTTGAGCATGTGCAGATCAGGATAGGACAGTGTTTTACTAGGTTTTAAATATAGGAACTTATTTTTAATGTTTTAGATAGCTATACCTACAAGGGGCCATCCTGAAGTGATGTGGCAGGACTTAATTTTCTGACTGCAATTACACTTTAAGTAAGGTATAGTATGGGACATTGCCCCTTTGACTATGTTCAGGCCTGAGCAGCCATTGCCAGAACCAAACAATGTCTGAAGGAGGGGCGGTGAGACCATCTACTGTATCTGGGTACGCTACCACACTATCCGATACTGGAGCTTATTCAGGGTGAAATTATGCCATTGGGAGGTGTCAACAGAATGCAGATCTTTACACATACCTTTCTGGTGGGGTGGGCTAACAGGAGACCCCCCACTTAGCCCTGGATGGATAGGTGACGTGTTTCTTAAGGGGTTTAGTTTACTTATACAGTTTTTCAAAATTGAAAAGGGACACAGATCCATCCATTTGATTCTATGATAGCCTCAACTCAAGTACAATACCAGTCTATGGCAATGCAAAATGTGCTGGAAGCAGATCAAATACAGGTCAGATGGAGGTCATCTGCAGGTCAAGTGCACCCGTTAATGAATTGAGTGATCTTAGAAGCATATCAAACTGATGTCAATCGACACAAGCCCATAGATCATCGACACAAGCCCAAGAGCCATAACCACAAGCCCAAAGGCCATCGGCACAAACCCATAGACCAGGGGTCTCAAATTGGTGGCCCTCCAGCTGTTCCAAAACTACACGTCCTATCATGCCTCTGCCTGTGGGAGTCATGCTTGTAACTGTCAGCCTTGCAATGCCTCATGGGACTTGTAGTTCTACAACAGCTGGAGGGCCGCCAGTTTGAGATCCCTGCCATAGACCATCGATACAAACCTAAAGACCATCAAAAGAAACCCATAGACCATCGATACAAACCCATAGACCATCGACACAAACCCATAGACCATTGACACAAACCCAAAGATAATCGACACAAACCCAACAACTGTCAACACAAACCCAAAGAATGTCAAGAACAAACGCAAAAAGACCATCAACTCAAACCCGTAGACTGTAGGCACAAACCCAACGACCACAAGCCCAAAGACTGTCAACAGAAACCCAGAGACCATCGACACAGGCCCAAAGACCAGCGACACAGGCCCAAAGACCATCGACACAGGCCCAAAGACCATCGACACAGGCCCAAGGATAATGCCACTTAGTAGCAACTACAGAATTGCTTTTCTATTTTTGTTGTTATGAGATAACAGTTGCAGTGATGAAAAGCCTACTTTGCTTAAATTTCAAGCAATTTGTAGCTCAGTTCCTTAGTTGAGCAGCTTGCTTTTTGCAGCATTTGAATCTACTCAGGTTATCCATTGCAGTTGCTGATTGGAGACAAGATTTGAGTGTTCTCTGAACTCATCTGTAATTCAAACTCTGAATTTCCACTGTTTTGTATGGTATTGTTTTGTAGCCCAATGGGGGGAATAAACTGTACTTCATTGGGGTACAAAAAAAAAGAATGGGTTCAGGGTTTGAATGAGAGATGAGTTCAGAGGATGCTTAGAGGAGTTGTAAAGGAAAAAATGTTTTTGCCTAAATTTAATGTCTGCAAGGTAGACAGACAGAATAGTGTAATGATTCTGTTAAAAAACGAGTAAATACCTATTAAATTCCTTCATCTATATCAGCGTTCTGGTTTCTGTTCTCTCATTCACTTCCTGCGGGGCTCGTTCATGTAAGAACTACATTTCCCAGTATGCATTGCGGCACGCCCAGTAATTCACACCTCCTTGAAGTCTCTAACACGTAGAGAGCGTCCTGCCGCACAGATGTAGTTCCCAGGAGGGGGCGAGCACGTCACTGACCACCGCAGTAAAGCCTCCCTTCACGGTGGTGAGTAACTATCAGACAAGCAGGAAGTGAACAGAACAGAGAAGAAATAGAGCAACTTCTGAGCAAAAACGAACAATGAGGAATTGAAAAGAGGAATGTCTGCAGGTAAAGGATGCTTATTATGAAAAAAGTTTTTTTCCTTTACAACCCCTTTAAGCTCATCTCTACTGCTGAAAACTATGGCACACTATGAACACTGTAGTCATCTAAAGAAGCAACTTTGTAACAAACTACAAATTTCTAGAGAAAATTTGCAGAAAGATCTGTAGCTGCTATATTACAAGTATGGCACAGCCCTAAGTGTGTGAGGTCAGGCAATTAACGGTACAGCAACTGTCATACTTCAGCTGACCTCTAATTATTAACCTCTTATTGCCCAGGTATAGCATGTTTGCACAGGCAAAAAGGGTAAGCTTTAAGTCCCATATGCCACACACACAGTATATGTCTATGGACGGCCAAGCCAAGGTTTCTGTGCTGAGAGTGCGCTTTCTCGGACTTAAAGTCAGGAGACAAACTTATGCGATCACTGTGACAGTCAATAACAGTGACCATATGATTGGGAAGTACCTCCAACCTCTGGGCTTAAAGCAGTGGTCTCAAACTGACGGCGCTCCAACTGTTACGAATCTACGAATCCCATCACGCCTCTGTCTTTGAGAGTCATGATTGTAACTCTAAGCCTTGCAATGGCTCATGGGAGTTGTAGTTTCGCAACAGCTGGAGGGCCGCCAGTTTAAGACGCCTGGCTTAAAGGGATGCCAAGGCTGGGTAGAAAGGGGTTAACAGTCACCTGTAGAATTACAACAATTTAAGCCTAACAATTCTAGTATACACCTAGTCATGTTTGCAATTTTTTAACTGGTTGTAGACTTCAGAGTTTTACTATATATGTTTTAATGGGTAAGGCAGCCCATATATTAGTCAGTTTTATTCATTCAATCGATAGGTTGAACAAAAGAACAGACCCTATTCAAGGTGGATGGGGTAATCCTCCCGCTGAGCTATTGTATTCTGACAGTGAGGAGACTTTCACAACATCAGAATACACTTAAAATTAAGTTAAAATTTAAGTTGAAATCCCTCGGACTACCAAGTGAACTTCCCTGATGAAGTCACGCGTTGTAACGTAACGCATAGGGTGTGGTCGGATATACTGAACAAATCGGAAGTGATGTAAGAGGCATCCAAATGCTGTCTGCAATGCACTGCTTGCACTTATATGTGTAGCACCTGTGTAATTTATGGTACCGGTGCAAGTTAGATTTAAGGGTAGATCAGAGTGTAGTTAGACTCTGATCCAGATTGTTAAGTGCAAAACAGGGTCTCTGTCTCAGCTTGGCTGTAGGCTATTCTGTTGCGTTGGGGTGTTCTTCCAGCCCCGGTGCTGCAGGTGGCAGCAGTAGAGTCAAGGTTTGGGTGCTCTTTCCAGCAGCCAATCGGGAGGGTTTGACCTCGCTGTGCATGCTGGGGAGGGGTATTTATGAGACAGACGCCATTGGTTCTGGATCTTTTTCGTCCAGTGTGGCTCTCACTTTTAGGGTGACCACATTACGGCACCCCCGCATTATGGTCTACCTGGCCGGGGCGTGCCTGCCACGTGGTGTACCTGGTACCGGGACCATGCTGGCCCGGAGCATCTGAACAGTGACGGGGACCCAGTGAGTGACTGGGTTCCCATCTTTGAGGCTCCCAAACTGTACTGCTGTTCGGTGGGGAGTCAGTCTGAGGAGCGCCATTGAGAGGCTGGTGGTCCAAAAGGGCCTGGACAAACCACCGGGGATCGAGGTAGCTGGACACTGAGGGATTGATCACCTGTCAGTCGGTACCTGGGCGACAAGTTAAAGGAGATCCAGGCGTAACGTATCCAAGGGGGTATATCTCTAAGAATTCAATCGAGAGAGGGCCTGTGGCAGAGGTATCTTTCTGAGGCTCACTGAGGAGGGTCTGTGACAGAGACTTTTCCCCAAGTTCAAGTTCACCAAGGAGGGTCTGTGGCAGGGACTTTATCCTACAAGTTGTCCGAGTGATACTCCGGCTACCAGGTCAGTGAGAGAGGCCTGTCCGGGTACACTAAACCCACTCTGGCAGGAGTGGCGCAGAGAAGTTTTACGCTTGGGAGCAGGACTGTTTCCCTATCATCACGCCTGAATCTGCTATTCTACCTTCTTCTTCAACTTTACTTTCCTCACCGCAAGTTTACTGTTTTTTTCACGGCTGGATAATAAAGAGCACAGCAAAGAGCACCTGTCGCGGACATTCCTTTACTTCTACTATATGCAATACGCATCATTCACCCCTAGGAATTCGGAGGAGCCGTGAGGTAATGTGCCGCCCAAAAATCCAGCAGCTCCTTACAGGGTAATGCTACATATGCATTTATTACCATTTTTAATGTAAGAGCCTATTTGGCCTTTAATAAATCGTGTTTGTGTATACGTTTTTACGCTATGGGAGTTTTTTTTCTTTATCCTTACATAATATTGGAAACCTCAAAACCACCATGTGATTTTGAGCTTGAAAGTAGCCATCACCATTGGAAACCCACAACTGGATCCAGTACTATCAGGAATCAAATTTTCCTTGAGGGATTAGGAGTTGGAGAATTGCCCTGACCCTAGGAGATCGTTAAGGCTGACTGTATTCCTCATTGAGGTAAAAGCTCTGGAAGCATTACGTTTACAAGAATTACGAAGATTGAACACAGAAGAATCGTTTGATATACAGTTTTTAAGCACATTATTTGGAGGGACTTTTTCCACAAAGCACAATAATTAGTTGTTCACACTATTTTGATATTGTGTATCTTGTTTATTTGTTATTATTAGTTGAAGTTATTTCTTTATTTAGATTCAGAAAGTTGCGCTGATCACTATTCACCTATATCGGAATTAGTGCTGCAGCCTCTGGCCTGCAATGCTGATCGAACGGGGAAAATACAACAGGGCAGTTGTACAGAAGTCGTTCGGTATATTGACTTCTGTACAATCACAGTGCCCATACATGGATGAAAATTTGGGCGGTCCCTGCTAAACAAGAAGAATTTTCATCCATGTATGGCCAGCTTTAGTATGTCCATATTGGGCAGCTATCTTTGTATAAGCAGAAATCACTATCTGCTTTTATCTCAGAGAGAGATAAAAAAAATATATTGGTCAAAATAATAAAACCAGGCCAACAGACTTCCAACAACACCTCAATAGTTCCAGGATTCATCAAACAGGGTTTTTTCCCAGACGGACTATCAACTGACATTCTGTGTGGGATATTTATAAACCTCATGCTGGCTCCATAGGTTTTCTCAGTACATATTATTTATAATGTACAATTGCTTACTCTTCAACATCATGTGAGGGAACTAGCACTATTCTGTATTCTAAACTAGGGCCAGGTCTCATGAGAGCATTTTACTGTCTGTTTCCAGTTGAAAGGTCCTCCAAGAACTCATAATCGCTTAGTCAGCTTAGTGTGTGAGTCACTGGGAAATGCTCTAATTCTGTTAGAAATGCATTTTTTTCCCCCCTGTTTTATGTCTGTTCTGTCCAGCTGTTTATTAAACTTTACCATACACCCCAAAGAGGCTAACAGAGATCATTATAAAAGATGGCAAACTAAGCAATACATTTGTAGCGCTACTCCTGTAGGAACTGCTGAGTGTTGTAGTCCATCTGTCACCCTGCCCAGGCCAGGCACACATTTTTCAGTCACTTTAGACAGAAAGCAGTCCTTGCACTTGTTTTTATAGAGGGGAATAAACTTGGATGGGGATAGGGAAAATTATGAGACTAACTGATGATTAAAACTCAATGTCGGACAGAACTATATACACTCCTGGTATATACAATCTCATCTATTTCTCTGGCACAACACTAGCTTGCACTCTCCGGACCAGCTACCACAGATAGATAGGCCTGACACTGGCTTAGCCAAGCCTTAGCAAAATGCCCTTTGCAGGCAGGGACCGTGTGCCCCTAAAGTGTAGCAGAAAATATGGTAGTTCTTGGTGCTAGCTGTCCACGTGGCACTGAGCCCAGTAACACATCTTCAGGGCCTGCCAGCCCTCCTAGCTGCAGATGTCCCTCTATCCACTGCCCGTAACACCACAGTCCATCCCACTGGCTCTGCACCCATCTCAGACTGCAATCTCCAAGTCATCGCAGGTGTGCCTCCCCTGTCCTCCTGACTGTGTGTTTCACTCACTAGCCCTTGTGGTTCTTCCCTGGAGACTTGCCTGGCAGTGCTTCTCCCGCTTTCCTCTCTTGCTCCCCCTGTGCCTCCTTGCCAAGACACCTCCATGTGTTCTCAGAGGGCCCCGTCCACACCCGAGCCCAAGGTCAGACTGAGGAGCTCCCTCAAAGGCCATGACAGCCTAGAACTCCATCTCCAGCTTCCACTTAATACAACTCCTCCCCAGATGGTCTGACCCTGGGTATTTAAGGAGGCCTGCCCCCTGCCAATTTAAGTTAGGATTGGTCAGGGCTCCTCAGAATACCCCAGGCAGCTCCACCTTTCCTCTCCTCCTTTCTTTCCAGAAGATTCCTGAACATTCTGGAAAAAAGTGGGAGGTTTTGGTGATGCTGCCTGTGAGTCACCCAGCTCTGACCTGAGTCACTCCCAACCCAGAAGTGTAAAGGACTAGTAACCAATGTTATCCGTAGGATCCCTGGAACTGATCTTTCCCTGATTACTGACTTACTCTGTCTTGTTCTTTACTTTGTCTCTGTGCAGAGGCAGCCATCTTGGTAGAAGAAAACCCTGGTTTCTCATTTCAGAGCTAACACCTGATGACTAGTATTTTGTTAACTGGGTGTTTAATAACCAATATGCAGGGGGAGCAGTGTAAGAGGTAAAGATCCACAGCATGGATAAAGCTGAAGCAGGGAGATCCTTTCACAGCAGGTCCTTGGGTACAGCTTTTCCTCCAGCATGGAGATTAAACCAGTAGTTCACTAGTGTCATCACCAAAGCACACTCCAGATCTTATGAAACTAGTAGTCAGAGGACTGTAGATATGAGGCTCAACACACTAGAGTACCGTAACCTAGGCACAGGAACTTGTACTGCTATTTTTTGGGGAAGTATTGCAGACAATAGGTAATGTTATACTTAGGCATAATAATTATTTATAGGAGTTCCCTATAAGAAAACACATTTTCACTTTTAGAGTTTAAAAGTGAAATTTTTTGGATGTGTTTGGAACACATTATGTTCCAAATGAGTTTGGACCTGCAGCAGTAACTGAAGACCCAATCCACCCAACATCTTATGTGAACACAAATTTGCTATTGCACCCATAGAGGTGTATTTATTAAAAAATACACCCCACCCTCCCAAAGTGCCCACAGCTTATAAATCTTCCTTTTACATTAAAATATTGCCACTATATACCTTTTAGGCTGATCTGTATACCATGGTCAGTGATAAACTGCACAGTTGGCTACTCTGCCTGTGTTAGCTGGCTTTCCCCAGATAGCCCGTGTAGGAGGGGGAGGATCTGTGCATAAGGGATAAAACAGCCATTTACACAATGCAGAGGCTTAACCCCTTAAGTTCCACGGTGAGTATAACAAGCATCCTATGCTGCAAATACAGACAGATTTTACTGTTGTGGGTTTAGTAACACTTTAACTATGTTGTAATCCTCAGCTTTATCTAGTGGCCATTAGGCTGTATTTTTCCTAACCACTCTACTTTTGAAAGAATAACATTTGACCTGTAGAGTAAATAGAAGGAATTATTTTCAATCCTCCATTACCTTAGGCACTTGCACTTAATTTCTAGAAAAATTTGATGAATTAGTTAACAATGTGGGAAGTTGTATACTATTAACTTGTTTCGTGGCACCTTTCATTTGTCTTCATATACAATTTTTTTTTCTCATTACCATATGACGCAAATATCCCAGAGTTCAGACTATTTAAATAGAAGGGTCAGTTGAAGTATTTCTGTTAAAACACAGGAAATTCCATCAATGTTAAACATCAGTATTTTTAAACACGAGGCTATGTTTTTCCCTTGATGCCCTTTAGATAAGGCAGAATTAAAATCATGCAGAGAGTTAGATATTCCTGACAATGATTATGTACTGTATAGAAATGCTTTAGGCCGGGGTGTAACTAGAATTCACAGGCACCATAGCAAAATGTTGTATGCCCCCCCATTGATCAACAGATTACCACACCCATGTGGCACAGTTTATAAAGGAAAAAAGATTGCGCTATAAAATAACAGTGAGTGGTGAACAAAGTTCAAATCAATGTGAATAGTCCCGCCACACGGGCAAATTAGTAAAGTAATCTCTCAGGTGCACCAACGAAATCCACAAGAAGAGTGCTTAAAGGAAAGATCCTCCACCAAGGTTAAGAAGAGCCTCTTACCGGATGGAATTGATCTCCATGTTATAAGAGATCTCACACAGCATGATAAGAGGTACTGGAATAATCACATAGGCAACCACAGCATATGAATCCTTATCACAGCAAGTCCTCATTAGCCAGAAACTTCCCAGTAGATCATCCACAGGTATGCAAGAAAACAAAGGCTCACATAGTGTAAAATCCTTATGTTTTAATGGAGAAGATAAATGCAAACACACTTACATGTAGTAGTTAAAAACGAGCACATAAAAGCCGGCCAGCTTTGGAATCACAGCCCGTATCGGGTGAAAGGTACGCGGTGACGTCAGCACGCCGCCTCCCAACGTTTCGTCGCAATTGGACTTGATCACGGTACTGTGCCATGTGGCACAGTACCCAGGCAACAGCTTATATTAATTTTGTATGCAGTATACTGTATGCAGCCCCTGAAGGACACACATTTCTGACCTCCATGCATTCTAAACAATTTCTGTTCTGATTAAACTTATGTGTAAATACAAGACACATAGGGGAGAAATAAGACAGCAATGATGAACAGTGGCCCTAATGGTAGTTTAAACAAGTTTATTCCTAAGGTTTCAGGAACATCTGCACCCTTGAACCTGGCATTGCTCCCCCTCTCTTTGTGCCGAAATTATCCTAATAGCAAAACAGTGCAAAACAGATGGCAGTCTCCCACTCCCTTCCTACCTCCTGTCCAGACTCCAGAGCCTCCTCTTGTGCCGAAAACAATGTCCCTTTTTAAATTTGTATTAATGTGCATAACAAAGCCAAGGAAAGATGGAAACATCCCCAAAAGGCATCAAATTACAGATTAGACATTCTTATAATATGTCAAAAAAAGTTAGATTTTATTTCCATAATTTACACTTTCAAAATTATAGAAAACAAAAAAATGGCGTCTGCAAAAGTTTGGGCACCCTGCAGAGTTAATATCTTGTACTGCCCCCTTTGGCAAGTATCACAGCTTGTAAATGCTTTTTGTAGCCAGCCAACAGTCTTTAAATTCTTGTTTGAGGTATCTTTGCCCATTCTTCCTTACAAAAGTCTTCCAGTTCTTTGAGATTTCTGGGCTGTCTGTCACGCACTGCTCTTTTAAGGTCTATCCATAGATTTTCAATTATGTTGAGGTCAGGAGATTGTGAAGGCCATGGCAAAACCTTCAGTTTATGCCTCTTGATGTAATCCCCCGTGGATTTTGAGGTGTGTTTAGGATCATTATCCATTTGTAGAAGCCATCCTCTCTTTAACTTCAGCTTTTTCACAGATGGCATCAAGTTACCATCCAAAATTTGCTGAAATTTTATTGAATCCATTTTTCCTTCTACTCGTGAAATGTTCCCTGTGCCACTGGCTGCAATACAACCCCAAAGCATGATTGATTCACCCCCATGCTTAAAGTGGAGCTCCGGCAGAAATTACACTTTTTAAATAAAAATACCCCTATAATACACAAGCTTAATGTATCCTAGTAAAGTTAGTCTGTAAACTAAGGTCCGTTTTGTTACGTTATTACAGCATTTTGAAACTTTATAAACTAGCATTAGACCGTGGCCATCTTAAGTGTGGGCATATGAAGCCAGACTGTATTACTTCCTGGATTTAAGATTTGCAGATCTCGCACATGCTCAGTGCTGCACAAGCAGTGTAATAGGTTTCAGGCCAGGTTTCCACAGCAACGGCAGTGTCAGATGAAGTTGCCGCCCCTTATGCAAACCTCTCCTGAAATAACCCATTAAAAGTTGATATGCGGGGGGATAGGGATTGCCGATCGCTGAAAGTAAATGACATTAAAAGTTGATAATAAAAGACAATGACATCGCCCACTAAAAGTTGGGGGGGTGCCAATCGCTGAATATAAATGTCAATGACATTGCCATTAGAAGCTGATAACCCGGGGGGAGGGGGGGGTTGCCGATCGCTGAAAGTAAATGGAGAGAAATGACAATCAACTGCCGATCGGCGAATATAAATGACACTGACATCGCACATTAAAAGTTGATAAGCAGGGGGGGGGGGGGTTCTGCCGCCGATCGCTGAAAGTAAATGACAATCAATGATATCGCCCATTACACAGCAAAAGGTTCATAAGCGGGGTAGCGGGTCCTGTCGATCGCATATATATGACAACGACATCAATATGACAGCGCTCATTAAAAATATACAAGCGGGGGGTGACACCGATCACCGAATATAAAAAGACACTGCCATCGCACACTATAACTTGAGAAGTGGGGTGGGGGGCGCCGATCGCCCAATATAAAAGACAATAGACAATGAAAAGGGGGGGGGGGCGCCGCCGATCGCCCAACATAAAAGCGGGGGGACGCCGATCGCCCAACATAAAAGACAATGAGAAGCACATAATAACTTGAGAAGTGGGAGGGGCCGCCGATCGCACATCATAGAAGACACTGAGAAGTGGGGGCGGGGGGTGCCACCGATCGCCCATCATAGAAGACACTGAGAAGCGGGGGTGCTGCCGATCGCCGGACATAAAAAAAACACTGAGAAGTGAGGGGAGATGGGTGGCCTTTTGCCGCCGATCGCCAGACATAAAAAAATATTGTGAAGCAGGGGGCCGGCTGCCGCCGATCGCAGAACATAAAAAAACATTGAGAAGGGGGGGGCGCAAGCCGCAATCGCTGGACATAAAAAAAACATTGAGGGGGGGTGGGTGCGTTGCGGTTGCTGCCGATCGCCGAACATACAAAAACATACAAAAACATTGAGAAGCGGGGTGGGGGGGTTGGGTTTGCCGCCGATCGCGGGTCATCAAAAAACATTGACAAGGGGGGGTTTGCCGACAATCGCGGTACATAAAAAAACATTGCGAAGGGGGGCGCGATTTGCCGCGGAACGCGGGACATTGAGAAGCAGGGGGGCCCATTAGCCGCGGATCGCTGAGAAGCGGGGGGGATCAATAGCCGCGGATAGCGGGACTTTGAGAAGCGGGGGGGTTTGCCGCGGATCGCGGGAGATTGAGAAGGGGGGGCGATTTTCCACAGATCGCGGGACATTGAGAAGGGGAGGCGATTTGCCACAATTCGCGGGACATTGAGAAGGGGGGGCGATTTGTCGCAGATTGCGGGACATTTTGAGAAGCGGGGGGGCGCGATTTGCCGCGAATCACGGGACATTGAGAAGGGGGGCGATTTGCCGCGGATCGCGGGACATTGAGAAGCAGGGGGGGTGCCGCTGATCGCCCATGACAGTTGTACATAAATGGAGAAGTACAGATGTGGAGAAGCTGTTGGTTTGTTGCTACTTCTTTCTCCCACTTCACTAGCGTCCTGCTCTATGGTGTCGGGAGGAAATCAGCCGCCCCTCTAGACACGACTGACCAATAAGAAAACGGGAGGGGTGGCTTAGGCAAATCTGTGCATAGCGGCGGGAGGAGATCCATATAACTAAATAAAACTGTGAGTTTTAAAAAAAAATAATAATAATATGCCAAATGTGTTTAAGGCAGTGTTTCTCAATTCCAGTCCTCAGGCCCCCCCAACAGGTCAGGTTTTCAGGATTTCCCTCAGATGAAAAGGCTGTGGTGATTACTAAGGCAGTGAAACTGATCAAATCACCTGTGCAAAATTATGGAAATCCTGAAAACCTGACCTGTTGGGGGGGCCTGAGGACTGGAATTGAGAAACACTGGTTTAAGGGGACAGAGGAGCAGGACATGAAGAGGACTTGAAAAAGTGGGTGGAGCTCCGCTTTAACAGTTGGACAGAGGTTCTTTTCATTAAATTCTGTGTCCTTTCTTCTCCAAACGTACCTTTGCTCATTCCGGCCAAAAAGTTCTATTTTAACCTCATCGGTCCACAGAACTTGTTTCCAAAATGCATTAGGCTTGTCTATATGTTCATTTGCAAAGTTCAAACGCTGATTTTTGTGGTGAGGACGTAGAAGAGGTTTTCTTCTGATGACTCTTCCATGAAGACCATATTTGTACAAGTATCTCTTTATAGTGGAATAGTGTACCACAACTCCAGTGTCTGCCAGATCTTTCTGGAGGGATCGTGCAGTCAACCGTGGGTTTTGAATTGCTTTTCTCACAATCCTGCGAGCTGTTCTGTCTGATATTTTTCTTGGTCTTCCAGATCTTGCTTTAACTTCCACTGTTCCTAATGACTGCCATTTCTTAATTACATTCCAAACAGAGGATATTGACATCTGAAAACGCTTTGCTATCTTCTTATAGCCTTCTCCAGCTTTGTGAGCGTCAACTATTTTCAGTTTCAGTTTTCTAGACAACTGCTTAGAAGAACCCATGGTGCTGATTGTTGGGGCAAGGTCAGATGAGTCTGGGCATTTAAAACCTTTGAGATTGACATCACCTGGTCTTCCCAGACAATGATTGAGAACAATCCATGACACTGGCAGGTCTCAGCTTTGCAAAGGGGGCAGTGCATGCTATAAATTCTGCAGGGTGCCAAACTTTTGCAGATGCCATTTTTTTGTTTTCTGTAATTTTGAAAGTGTAAATGATGGAAATAAACTCTAACTTTTTTTGACATATTATAAGGTCTAATCTGTAATTTGATGCCTTTTGGAGATTTTTCCATCTTTCCTTGGCTTCGTTATGCACATTACTAAAAAAATGTACCTGGGGTGCCCAAACTTTCGATCCCCACTGTAAATGTAATCAGCGTATGTACCTTAGGATGACCTTGTATCAGCCTCCTGTATAACGGGGACTTCCTGTGAGAGGAAGAAGTCACACAATGAGCCAATTAGTTCATGTGCTGAGAAGAACCCTGCTGATAGGAGGAGTAATGATTAAGCATATATCAGATGTGTGAAACGCATCTACCTGACTAACACCTGGTGTCCCTGGTGTATTTTGACCATCTGCAATAAAAGGCACTTTTGGAAACTTTGGATGTGCAGTAATTTCTTATTTTTCTCAAGTTTTTACAGAGGCAGGCCAGGACTAACACTCCTACTTGATTCCAATCAAGGTATTGCACACACCTGGAGCAGCAGATTCCTCCTCTTTTGATAGGAGGAGTAACAGAGTGACACGAGAGATGAGTTCATCACTATACTGCTTCTTTATTCACTGTCCAGTCACAGGCAGGGACAGATCCAGGACATTCTGGGCTCCAAGTAGTGTATCCCTGGACATAGCTTAAGGAGTTGTAGGGGTCACAATTGCAACCCAGCCACTAGCTTCAGGGGGTCCCAGCAGCCTCCCTGTCATATTTTCATATCCTCCACAAAGTCCGGCTCCGATTTGCCCTAGGGCCCCACAGCCACGTTCCAGTACTGGGCTTCTACTTTGCCTTCCACAGTCCACATCCCTCCAATCTCATTGGCTGGGGAGAAGCTGTGAGGCATTTCCTGAATGGAGATGAGCACAAGGTGAGATCAGCCCAGGATGGGGAAGTGTCTGTGCTGGCAACATGGAATGGTGACCGTGCTTAGTGAGGCAAGAGGAGGAGAGTGCCGTCCTATAGCCATGATGGGACCGATGTCACTAGTGAGGCAAGACACTAAGTGTCTCCTAGTAACCAGCTGGGATTCTCTGTACCCCCCACCCAGGGATGTCCGCTTACCTCACTTCCCTGACAACTGGGGAAAAGGCACACACCTCCGGGAGGTGACCTTCCCCCAACACCTGCCATCACTGACAGAGAAACCTTCAGAAATTGCTAAAACAAATTCCTTAACACCTCCTCAGGGGGGCCCCTGAAGGGCTGTAGGCTCCAGAGTTTGTGTCACCTGTTTTTGTCCTCCCAGATCTAAGTTGCACCCCCCCAAAGCCCCCTGACCACTCCCTCTGCCCTGCATACTATGCCTGGCTGCTGAGCACCTTTCAATTACAGCACTCTATACTGTTCCTCATCTGGAGGGCTGAAATCACATCCCTTTACAAGACAGCCAGTTAGCCATGATCTGCACAAGGTGTACCTGCCTACTGCAACTACACTGCCGTTCTGACTGGAGAATTTCACAGGTCAGAACGGCAACACAAAAGTCAGAAACAGCCTGTGAAAACTGACAGACTTCGGAATAAAAGGCAAAGTGCTGAATTGGCTAAAGTCCTTTCTTTCAAATCGCACACATGCAGTTCATTTAGGGGATTGTAGATCTCTCCCTCGCCATCTACATTGTGGAGTTCCTCAAGGCAGTGCCATCTCACCACTGGCCTTTAACTGTTGCATGCGGCCATTGCCAGACATTATAACGAAATATGGCTTGGATGCTCAAATTTACGCGGATGACACACAAATACTGGTAGATATGGCTAGCGGCACAGGCATGCAATTGAAACTCCAACTTTGTTTAGCTGAAATACATCAATGGATGCTTACTAGTAGGCTCGGTATTAACACTGCTAAGACTGAAGTTCTTTTAATCGGTAAAACTACATCTATATCACCAATTTCTATATCACCAATATCACCAAAGCTACTATCTATATTTTCTTCGGGAAGCTAAAAAATCTGTTTACCGAAGTGAATCGGAAAAAACTAGTACAAGCATTCATACTTTCCAGGTC
This sequence comes from Rana temporaria, assembly GCF_905171775.1. Classification (NCBI taxonomy): domain Eukaryota; kingdom Metazoa; phylum Chordata; class Amphibia; order Anura; family Ranidae; genus Rana; species Rana temporaria. Next base: position 98,222,596 of record NC_053492.1, on the reverse strand, counting down.
GGATTACTCGAATGTTTTTTTTATTAAATCTCCCAAAGAAATGGATTACTAAGCTGCAGTTAGTTCAAAATCATGCCGCCCGCCTTATCAAAGGACTTAATTACAGAGAACACGTTACAAGCTCCCTTCGAGAGCTTCACTGGCTACCTATTGCCAAAAGAGCCGAATTTAAGGCCCTCTGCCTTGTTTTTAAGGCATACTGGAGTCAAGGTCCAATCTATCTATCCAGTATAGTATCCCACTATACTCCCACAAGATCTTTACGTTCGGCGAATTAAAATCGTCTTATGCCTAAACCATATAATTTTGCAGCAGCTGATGGAAAAACTCTCCAAGTCTTTGGTGTATTTCTATGGAATAATCTTCCTGCGAGTATGCGGAAAATGTATTCGCTAATACACTTTCGCAAGGTATTGAAGACTCACTTACTGTTAAATGTATATGGATAAGGGGCGTGTGCTATCTACTACTAACCATCTGATTAGCCCGCCCTGACGTGTTGCTGCTTATTTAAATGTGGTCTGTTATTCTGTTTCTTTAACTATTCATCTCTTCTGCCTTTGTTTAGATGATTCTTATGCGTTCTCAGTTGTTATTTATTACTAATTTATCCTGTATGTGATGTTTGTTATATCTATTTTAAATGTCAGTATATGTATTTGGTCTGTCTAGCACTTAGGCGCAGTTCTTGAACTGTATTTGGCGCTTTACAAAAAATAAAATCAAATCAAATAATTTTTGTTGCCCATCTCTGGACTGGTTCTATCTTATCGATATCGTTATGTATATTTGGTCTCCAGATTAGAACCACAGTATTCTAAATGAGGTCTAACTAAAGATGTACTGTATGTAGGGGAATCAGGATCTCTTTCCTTTATGCTGGTGATCATTCTAGTGATAACTAAAGATCTAAATAGGGGAATCAGGACCTCCTTCTTCCTGCTAGCGATCCTTCTAGTGATAACTAAACTGCACGGTCACACTGCTCATTTTGTGATCATCTTCAATAAGTACCCCCAAATCCTTTTGCTCTGTTGTTCTGGCCAACACTGTACCCCCAATATGGTACTCTATCAAGAAAATAATTTTCCCTAGGTGCATTATTTTACATTTAGAAACATTAAACTGCAGTCTCCATTGCTTTGACCAATCTTCCAATCACGCTCCTAATTACAGACACCTGCAGGGATATTAACCATATTACACACCTTTGTGTTATTAGCAAAAATACATATCTTACCCAACAAACCTCTGGTTATATCACTTATGGCCCGTACACACGATGCGAATATCGGACGAAAACGATTGTCCGTGGAAGAATCGTATGATTTTTGGATCGTGAGTACACTACTTTCGAGAGCCGATCACGACAGTTCATCCGATATTATTCGATCGGATAAGCACGAAAATGTTTCCTCGTACAATGCCAGATCGTACAATTTTCGTTAAGTCAGTACAGTTGTCGTCCGAAAATACAATACAAATACATTACAACACATGACATGTCGTACAAGAATTTTCGTGACTTTATTAACCTATTCAATTTCTACTTGCGACTATTAAGCGAAAAAAGTCATACGATCTGTTTGTATGATATTCGGATCGTGTGTACGGGGCATTACATATAGATTAAAGATGAGCTCTGGTCCCAGTGAAAAAATCTGCAGCTACAAATACTGTAGCTGCTGAATTTTAATATACAGACACTTGTCTGTCCAGGAATCCAGCACTATTATCACCCAGGCTGGTTCTACGCCAGTCCTCAGGTCCCTGGCACCCCCATCTTGCCTGTGGTAAGCCGGCTGTTATTTCCTTGTTGCTCACAGCCCACTGCCCACTGGGCATGCTGCCATGTTACATGTCCCAAGAGGTTCTGAGTGACGAGGGGGGGCCCAACTTTTGCTTGGCTCGCCTAGGTAGCTGCTCCAGAAATAGGTACCTGTTTCAAGAAAAAAATAAAACATTTGCAATACAGACAGAGGTGGGGGGAAGCAGGAACTATAGTGGAACCTCCCTTTTCAAGTGAAGTTCTGCTGTAAATAGAGAACCTAATACAGAGCCTTGTGGTACACCAATAGTGAGGTCTTCATTCTGAATGAACCCCATTTAAAATCCACACTCTGGCAGTGGTAGCTATCCTTTAGCTAACTGCATATCCACTGAACCACCCAAAGGTTAGGTCCTAAGTTCCAACACATATGCGTTTGACATATGCGCAGCCTATTGTATTAGGGTGTGCACCCCAAAGTTCCAACACATATGCGTTTGACATATTAACCGGACTCTTCCCCACTCTCCATCCTGAAATAATGGGAGGAAGGGGGAGCCAGGGAGCACACCAGGGGACCCGGGAAGCAGAAAGAAGAGGAACAGGGACAGGAGGGGTACCAACTGATCCCCTGTATCCTCCTGTGGAAGCTTTATGTGGACGAGAGGGAGCAGAGGAAAAGCCTGCTTTCAGCTGCTGCATGAGGAAAATACAGATCGATTCCACTAAATTCCACCCCCGCCGCTTTTCCTGTCCAGGTTCTGAGCGTCGGCAAGGAAGGATTGTGGTTCAATGGCGAGCAGGTGACAGGTTGCCAACCCCAGGATTAGGGTGTGTCCAGGCACACCTGGCACACCCCTTGCACACCCCTTGCACACGCCTATGGTCACCAGCACCTTCCTGGGTGATCTTGGGAGTAAACTGGGGGGAGGGAGGCTCACATGAATGGATATCTCCATATGTCCAGGAGAAGTGAAATTTGGTGCAGACATCATCCCATGAGCTGACAAAGAGAGCAAAAAATAATATCTTTGGTTAAAATGGTAACGTGGGATTCTAGAGGTAGGCAGGATGGATAAGTGGAGAATAAAAATAAGGTTATAAATTAGAGTGTAAATATAAATTACGGTATCTTGTTTCCATAAATACATTAATATGGCGCTGGAAGTTTTTTGAAGACAAGGGGTAGAAAGGTTTGTTTTAAGGCAGCTCATTCCTTTTAATTGTGCTTGCCAAACTGAAGCAAACTGCTAAATACACAATAGATGAAATACATAAATGAAAGCTGTTTTACCTGCCAAATTAAAAAATGTACACAGCATGGCATTTTATTAATGTAACACGTGTTAATAGGTCCAAACAAAAAAAGAAATAAAAAAAATCTAGGGTCTAACCCAGGGGATCAAAGCTGCATATAAACCTATTTTTATGCTTTATATGTATATATACAATTTTGTTTGTTTCAGCTCTTTTGCTGACAGAGAAAAACTCCATATGTGACTAATATGGGTAAACAATCCTATAACGGTATACAATACTTGATACATTTTTAAAACAGACTTTTGGCATTTGTTTCTTTAAAAACAGGATTGCTTTTCGGAATATTGAGGATCCCTGGGTGGAGAGAAGTACAGTACAGAACACATTTATTTGCGGATGTTTTTTATCCCAATCAGAAACATTGGGGACATGGCACTTTATTTCATGGAAGTTGCACACTCCACATACAAACATCGCTTCTAATTGCAAACGGATGGTGACTCTTTCTAGGTAAACAATGGGAAATACCTTACAGCTGGGGGATTTCCTGCTCTTCTCCTGAAGTCCCTTGCTGTGTCTTGGCAGCCTACACTCCCATGTAATTGTATAGGAGAGCTGGGACTCTGCTTATCTAAAAGTGCCTTCAGCGAAACCCTCCCAATACTACGGAATGTAATTGAGCTTTTAGATTTATAACTACATTATTATATGTTTTTCCATGCATTGCAGGCCATTGTAGGGTTGTTGGGGCATTTTTAAATGTGGGTTTTGTATATATGCTTTCTAGGCTTTTATAAAGCCTAGAACAATCATGTCTTAGCTGAATTTTCCTGTTTGGCAGTGCTTCCTTAAGCAGATTTGCTTGTGACTGATAACTGTGTGGATGCAGCACTGTCCCACCAAAGTGCAGTTTCGCGTCAGAACAGTATGTTAATTACATGCAGAGACGTTTTTTCTTTCCAACACCGGGTGCAAACAGCAGGAATGACCCTAGACTTCACTTCTACACAGCAAACTGTCCCTAGGCCCTGCTTATCTCTCCCTCACAAGCAGGTCTCTTCCCCTACATACTTTCCACATGCTGCTGCTGGGCCCCACAAAACGGCACAACACAACAGTGTCTATATCAAAGATGGTTGTCCAGATCTCAAGAGAACTTTGTGTAATGAACCCCACTTTAGTTGATTCCAGAGAAAAAGTGGTTGCAGAACGAAGTAGAGCTGACATGCATTACAGAACGCTCTGAATTTACTATGGTCACCAGGAAACCTCCCAGGGGTAGGCACTCTGGGTTCAGGGGTAACATCACCACTGCAAGAGTGGCAGAAGTCACTGTTTTAACTTGATAAAACAAGTGATTGCACATGTTCTTCCAGCTGGACATTTCATTCCTGCAGTCTCTTGACTGCAGGATGGCCACAAGGGGCTGACAGATCTCATCCAGAAGAGAGGTCCCTTTCAAAGGCTTGGACATGTCTGTCTGATACTGTAAGGTACCTGGTTGTTGAGCCTAATGTGAAGAGGGAGGCCTCTCTTACAGCTCCAGATTAGGGACCACTGCTAGCGAGACAGTGGCTGCAAGAGCATGTTGAGGTACGAGTGCCTGTAAGATGTCCAGCAGACTGCGCAGGTAAGTAACTGATGCTTCGCCAGGTTTGGACCAGATGGCAGAGGTAGTGGGATGCAGACAGATGCAGCATGACCCTGTACTGGCACACAGCAGACTGGTAGATGACTGGTTGATGGTGCCGCCATGCTGGTCAGGAGGCACTGGAAAGGCAGGGTGAGGCAGGATGCAAGGTCAGACAAGCCGGGTCTGTAACAGAGGTCAGATCACGCATTAATGGCAGGCAGAAGAATAGTCAGGACACAGGCCAAGTTCAGCAAGGGTGGCGCAGGAAGACAAGGCAAGAGGCAAAGGCAGGGTCCAGAGACAAGTCAAGGTCAGGGCAGATATAGCATTCATGCATGATGAAAAGCAAGCCAGGTCAGTAACAGGAATCAAGCACAAGAACTGGCACAGGATATATAGGAACAGACAGCAACTGCCCAGTTCAACAGCTCAACTTAAATAGTCCAATTGGCACCAGTGGGCAAGCACGTGCACATATGCACACACCTGCGCACAACTGTCTGGGCAACCGCAGGCCTGCGCATCTGTATGCACCTCGGAGCTCCATCTACACTATGGGCAGGGCTTCCCCGATACAAAGTCAGCCTTTACTAGGATAACTGAAGAGTTCCATGCCTAAATCAAATAGTACAGGCATACCCCGCTTTCAAGTACACTCACTTTACATACATTTGCGAGTAAGGACATACCCATGAGTGTATGTAAAGTGCCTCACAAGCACTGTACAGACATTTTGCAGCCGCAGTAGAAGGAGCTGAAGCTCAGAGAGCATAGCCTGCCCTGTTCCAGTGTGCCCCTGACACCCCCACTACAGCCCCTGAGACCTTAACTACAGCTCCTAAAACCCCCCCTACACCCCCTGACCCCCCACTATACCATATAAGTGAAAAAGGCTATTGTTTCACTTTAAGTACATCTTCATTTTACATACATGCTCTGGTCCCATTGTGTACTTAAAAGTGGGGTATGCCTGTATCTAACAACACAGATAGCTGACAGATAGCTATGAGAGTTTAAAATATCTGCACAAGAAGCCAGTTTTCTCCATTTGAAACCCATTATGGACAAGGCCTGTGGGAGAGGAGGAGTAGGCATTTGAGTTTTCCCATGGAATGTTATCACAATGTACAAGTCATGCCTCAAATGTAATTACAGAAAGAACAATCATGGACTGTCAGATCTGCACAGCTGGCTCAGCAATATTTACAAAGTAAATTAGACCGCTAACGTGTCTGGAAAATAAAGCCACAAAATAACTGTTGTTTACACGTGGGAGACATTTATCCACACTATGCAGCATTCCTTATTTATTTTAATGCTCAGCCCTTGCTTTAATAAAGGAACACGTGTTTAAATATAAATCTACCCGCTTTGAGCTTGACCAGTGAAAGAAATATTTTCCAAGTTCATTTGTTGTATGAGTAACTGAAAGCTCTTTAATAGCAGTGCATACTTGTATTTTTTTCTGATGAAAAATTAGATTGTGGCTTTTATTTGAAGAGACACTGTCACCTTCTAGGGAAAGGTGACAGTGTCTTTGCAAAGGACTCTGCTACTAGCAATCCACTGTTAATCCTTCCACTTAATGTTTTATAGCACACGGTATAGATTAACACAGTTGGATTTTATTACCATGCAGTATGCTACTTGAAAATAAATAAGATGAATACAAACCAAATAATACATACAGCATATACTGTACTGTAATTACTTCATTCACAATGCTTAGGAAAAGGATACACCTGTATCATTCCCTCCAGTCCTAATGAGACTGGGGAAAGGATGTCGTCTTCACAATGGAGTTACTGTAACGTGTCCCTTGACTATAAGCAAAAATACTACCCAAGGTATTTATTTCTACTGCTACAGTAGGGGGAAAATCCTCTGCTGATTTTGTACGTTTGCCCACTGACAAGGAAATTATCAGTTTTTAATTTTAGGTTTATTTTAACAGTGAGAGACAGAATAACAATGCAGAACAATGCATTTAAAAAAGTTATCAATTGATTTGCATTTTAATGAGGCAAATAAGTATTTAACTCCTTCGCAAAACATGACTTAAAAAAACGTTATCAATTGATTTGCATTTTAATGAGGGAAATAAGTATTTAACTCCTTCGCAAAACATGACTTAGAAAAACCCTTGTTGCTCTCACAGAGGTCAGATGTTTACACACATCTCAGGAGGGATTTTGTCCCACTCCTCTTTGCAGATCCTCTCCAAGTCATTAAGGTTTCGAGGCTGACATTTGGTAACTCAAACTTTCAGCTACCTACACATATTTTCTATGGGATTTAGGTCTGGAGACTGGCTAGGCCACTCCAGGACCTTGATGTGCTTTTTCATGAGGCACTTCTTTGTTGCTTTGGCTATGTGTTTTTGGGTCATTGTTATGCTGGATTACCCATCTATGACCCATTTTCAATGTCCTAGCTGAGGGAAGGAGGTTTTCACCCAAGATTTGACGGTACATGGCCCTGTCCACCGTCTCTTTGATGCAGTGAAGTTGTCCTGTCCCCTTAGCAGAAAAACACCCAAAAGAATAATGTTCCCACCTCCATGTTTGATGGTGGGTATGGTGTTCTTGGGGTTATAAGCAGCATTCCTCCTCCTCCAAACACGGTGAGTTGAGTTGATGCCACAGAGCTTGATTTTGGTCTCATCTGCCCACAACACTTTCACCCATTTCCCCTCTGAATCATTCAAACGTCATAAGCAAGCTTCAGACGGGCCTGTACATGTGCTTTTTTGAGCAGGGGGACCTTGCGGGCACTGCAGGATTTTAGTCCTTCAGAGAGTATTGCGTTACCAATTGTTTTCTTGGTGACTATGGTCCTAGCTGCCTTGAGATCATTGACACGATTCTCCCGTGTAGTTCTGGGAGCTGATTCTTCACCTTTCTCATGATCATTGAAACTCCACAAGGTGAGTTCTTGCACGAAGCCCAGGGAGATTGACAGTTATTTTGTGTTTCTTCCATTTGCTAATAATCGCACCAACTGTCATCACTAGCTCACCAAGCTGCTTGGTGATGGTCTTGTAGCCCATTTCCCCCTTGTGTGGGTCTACAATCTTGTCCCTGACATCCTTGGACAGCTCTTTGGTCTTGTCCATGGTGGAGAGATTGGAATCTGATTGATTTCTTCTTTGGACAGGTGTCTTTTATACAGGAAACACGCTAAGATTAGGAGCACTTCCTTTAATAGAGTGCTCCTAATCTCAGCTTGTTACCTGTATAGAAGACATCTGGGTGCCAGAAATCTTGCTGATTGATAGGGAATCAAATACTTATTTCACGCATTAAAATGCAAATCAAATTATAACTTTTTTGAAATGCGTTTTTTTTTATATATATTTTTGTTGCTATTCTGTCTCTCACTGTTAACATAAACCTACCATTAAAATTATAGACTGATTATTTCTTTGTCAGTGGGCAAACGTACACAATCAGCAGAGGATAAAAAAAAAAATTACCTCACTCATAGTTTATTCCGAGTCTTGACCTATCAGTCAATAGTAACTATACATTTGGATAATGCAGGCATTTTTTGTTCTTGTAATACTCTTTTGTCTTTAGATTTTTTTACATGTAGTAGACAAGTTGCCAACTTTAAGCTGCCTGAAGTCCAGGCAGATGTAAAAGACACAACATAATGCAGTTCTGTATTCATTAATGTACAATTTAATGTATTTTATTTAATGAAAGCAGTGTGATAGAGAGCTGAGAAAATTACTGTGCTGCTTTTACCTCACTGTCCAGTCACAGACTGGGGAGGTACAGCACTTTAGACATTTAGCCCATTTGTAGGGGAATTTCATATATAGTAGTGGGTTTTTCCCCCAGCTACTCTATATGGCAGCTCCCTTCCTCTGCTGTCAATGCTGTCAAACAGTGGATGAAGGCACTTTCCATGTCCTTAGGAACCAGTGACATCATCTGGCTCCATTCACTTGCTGGCTGGGAAACCCTGGCAGTGTAAACAAAGTGGCCATGGATAATTAAAAAAATGGTGTTGGGGTTCCCCCCATAATTCATACCAGGCTCTTCAGGTCTGGTGTGAATTTTAGGTGGACCTCAAGCAAAAACAAAAAAAGCATGGGTTCCCCCAAATCCTATACTAGACCCTTCTGCCTCCTTGCAAAATTCAAGAGATAAAAAGCAAAGGGGTCCCTGTCAAAAAATCTACACCAGACCACAATCTGAGCATGCAGCCTAGCAGGCCATGAAATGGAGGGGGCAAGCATGCATCCCTCTGAATCATACCTGTGCTGTCAACAGCGGGACTGACAACAATTTTCACTACTGAACTACGTAATTGATGATGGATGTACATAATGGGAAATTTTTGGGGCTTTTTTTTTCATTTTTTATTAAAGAACATGTCAAAAAGTGTTTTTATTTTCTTACTGTTTTGTTAATGTCCCACCTGGGGGGATTTCTTCATCTATTTTAGGTGCAAGGAGGAATCTGTTGGATTTTTTCATTTAGTCTGCTGGCTGATTAAAAAAAAAAAAACATCTATGGCCAGTTTTACATCTGCCTGATGAATGTTGCTAGTTTCTCTGCTGAATATAAGAAAATCTAGGTACAGCCAGTGATGGACATGGTGAAGGAGTTCCCTAGGACAGGGGTGCCCAACCTTTTGAAGAGCAGGGGCAATTTGGTAACTTGTCACGGGCCACAATGAGCGGAGCAGGTGAATGGCAGCCCAGTTGGCTCTATAGAGCCCAGTCTACTCTCAGCACACCAAACTCGCAGGTAATAATAGAAGTCTATGGCTCAGTGCAGATAACCCACAGGTGCACTTCTCTGCACCAGCGGATCAGTTTGAAAGCAGCCCAGTAACCACTGCATAACAGATATGCCCATATATATGTAGTGCCCTGCTACTTTCATAGCTGGTGCTGCCTTAAATTTTGAGGGTGGTCAGAGATTTTAGTTGCCTCTGACCATGTTATTTTTGCCAAATTTGGGCCTCTGTTCCAGCCGAGGCTGTACTGTGATTGACCACTATTGTTATCTGGGGTGTTGGTTCCACCCCAGGCCAAGGGTGGCAGCAGTCGAGTCAGGGTATATTGGGTGTTTTTCCTCGGCAGCCAATCAGTGGGCGTTGATCGCCTTGCTGTGCATGCTGGGGGAGAGTACTGAAGGGACAGACATCATTGGTTCGCGGTCTTCGATCGCTGGTCTGTTGTCCCACCACCCCCCGTGTGTGGCCCTCATGGCCGGGGGTGCGTGTTCAAGTGTTCCTGGCCCTGGGACCATGTTGGTCCGGGGTTGTGATCTACCGTGTAGGCCTGGTAGTCAGACTGGGTCTACAGTTGCAGAGTGGTCCTGTGCTGTCCGTCCTGAAGGAGGAAGCCGCCCTATGAAGAACCTGTCTGGGGGAGTACCCAGCACAAGGCTGGTACCTCAGGAGAGGCCTTGAATTTCATCGAAGGACGCACGCTTTCTGAGAGGCTGAATGATGGTCGCCTGTCAGTTCTGAATTCACTAGAGTTTACTAGAGAGAGAGAGAGATCCGGGTGCTTAATCCTGTGTTAAGAAGGATTCTCGACCGTATACATCTCCACCTTTGGGAAGGTCTGTGGCAGAGACTTTTGCTAAAGTTTCTGTGTGACACCCTGGCTGCTAGGCTGGTGAGAGAGGCCTATCCGGGTGCAAAACACCCACTCTGGCTAGAGTGGCAACGAAAGTTTTATCGCTGGAAGCAGGATTGTTTCCAAACAAAGTTATACACCTGAACCTACTATTTGCTATCCTTTCTACCTCTTCAATTACTACTACTTTTATCATTTTACCCCATTGGGTAATAAAGCACAGAAAAAGACACCTAAAGTGTGGACATTGCAGTTCTTCACAGCTCCCATCGTGTACCCTAGACGGCGAAGGAATAGAAGTAACATGCCACCCAAAACAAACCAGCAGCTCCTTCGAGGGTAGTGCTACATATACATTGTGATTTTAGTAATAAACTTACCTTTAATAACAGTATTCTATTCTATTTTATTCCATTCCAGAGCAGAAGGTCGCGGGCCACACCAGAGGGCTCCGTGTGCCACGGGTTGAGCACCACTGCGCCTAGGACATTGTCACAATGGAAAACGGTATCAGGGCAATTGGAATCCATCAATGCTGGCTGACAATTGTTAGACACTGCAACAATATGTACCAGACAGTGAGTCCAAATGTAAATCACTAGCAAAACACTTTTAGCTCTGATTAATATATGCAGCATTTCCGTAACATTATGCAAATAAACACATTATAGTCATCAAAAGTTAATGTCATATTTCTCAAGATTTCTCCGTGAGTATAGTCATTCTGAAATTATATTTAGGTTCAGTCTCTAGGGGTCAATCACAACAACGAAAAGTTTGTCAGGAAGCAAAACTTAAACAAAAAAAAAAGTTGTCCAGTTTTATTATTACCTGTATAACCTTTATTTCACAAACACAATATAAATGAATAATACATTAATTTTATTATATAATAATGTAATAAATGTGTTAGGCCTTGTGCACATGGATGTAGCAAAAAGTGCTTAAAATATGCTGCCAGAAAAAATGCCTCTAATGCTGCATTTCTTGAGCGTTTACATGCGTATTGCATTAAGATGAAAATGAGTGTAAACTAATTTTGTTGACAAGCATATTCATTTATTCTAGGCAATAAAATACATTTTCATACATGTGTTCTTGTGTGTTTAGATGATTTTACGTATGAGTGTAAATGGTCGTGTGTATGTGGCATTAGAGTTGCTTCTAGAGGCATAAAAAAATGCCAAACGCCTCTAGCAGAGGCATTTTCTTTCTGCCCACGTGCATGAGGCCTACGTGCATGCTGGGATGTCTAACAAAAAAAAAGACTAGCACTAGCTCTGTGGATGTTGGCCTGCTCCTACAGATTAAAGATTTATAGACAGAGACGGAGGAGGGTGTCCCTATTGTGAGTTATTCTGATGACTTATTCATATGTGTGCATGCAATTCAACTTCCTGCAATTAGATTCATGTTTTTCATTATTCTATCATCTTTATTAGTTGATGACATCACTACCATTGTACATCAAAAGGATAAGTCTTATTTATTGTATTACTTTATAATTGCAAACGGATCCATGGCACTTTACAAAATGGTCAGAATAATTTATGTCCCTAAATTTTATGTCCCCCAAGTTTAATGTCCCTAACACAGTGGTGCAAGAACAAGCATTCTCTGGCACCAATTTAAGAAAATGCCAATTAACTCCAAGAATATTTAGAATTGTGGGTAAATTGCAATGAATCTATGCAAACATAAGGATGACGTAAAACCTCAGACATAAAAACTAAGGGAAATAAGCCCCAAAACCCACTGCACTACACAATATCATAAATCTTTTTTTAAAGGTTTCATGTTTATTTTTCTTTATTTTGTCTCCATGTTCATGCTCATCTTCATAGTCTTAGTTATGTAAAAATAATTTATTTTTGATGAAATTCCTGTGCTTTACTATGTTGCCTTTATGCAACCATAAAATAAATAATCTTATAATCCTGTTTGTTTTCTGTATTTATACGTTTTCGCTTTTTCTTTTTAACTTGTTCCAGGAAAGTTTATTCCGTCACTGACATGTGGAGAAGCAACGAGACAAATTCTAATTTAACTCTAAAGCAAAATAAATAATCCCAACACTTTGCTTTTGTTGAGCTGCATTAGATGAACATAAAATGTAAAGGTTGGAACTAATATGATTTAAGCCCATGAGCAAATAAATAGGCTGCAGGCAAGAAATAGACAATGCTGAACAGCAATGCACAGATGAAGTTTTCACTTTCTGCATAATAGTAAAAACCTTTGAAGAGTAATCCAGCTTGTAGGGCAGTGAAGCAAAATAATCATCTTTGTAAATAGAATGTATTTGGTATCATATTCCCTTAATGGATTTAGAAGTCCACAGGGAAAAAAAATACACTAATCAAGAAAAGACTTTAAATATGTTTGCAAATCAGATCAGTAACATTTTATGACCATGTGTTTTTGGCACTGTGGTTCCACCAAAACTTTTTGAGAGTATATAAATTAATTAAAATGTACTTTATGCTTACATGCCTACATTGGAGTGAAAGGTGATAAAATAATAAAACAGGGGCAGGAACTTTGCCCCTTATGTTGTGGTTTATGTTCCCTTCCGAAAAATCCAGGTATGGTCTAATATTACTTTGACGCTCAAGAACTTTACACACATGAAATGCTGTGTCTAGGTGAGCATTCTGTTGGCATCAGTGTGGTCACATATTGGGTATTTGAAGGCAATGTATCTTCTGGCATATTAGGCTTTTCTGTCATTGTAATTTACCTACTGGGTTGTTCTGTTGCAATGTTCCTAAAACAATATTTAAATCCAAGACTAAAAATTACATTCTGTATATTGTGGTTTACTTTTTTTTTATATATATATATATATATATATATATATATATATATATATATATATACTGTATCCTGCAAGAAACCTACCTTCTGTCCTAGGTGACCTTACTCACTGGAGGTTACTTACTCACTGTACTGCATCTACAGTATAGTGAAGCAGTACACTATACCTCCCTCTTTCCATTTTAACATAACATAGGTGAATATGTTCTGTAGACCACAGAGAGAGAGAGAGAACTACAAACGATGCTATCTGATAAGAGTACAGTACAGGAAGCCTGGCTTATAAGATTTCTGGCAGGGTTAACGGTTTTGCATTTGTTGAACAGGTATAACAAACCACTCTCAATGGTATATTTAACAGACCAAAAGAGAACAAATACTATAAGTGAAGTTCATTGGTAGGGTTTACATACACTTTAAGGGCAGAGTTTCTTGAGAGCCCTCTCTAGTTTTGCATTGCAAATCCCTCAGGTGGCACTTCTACCCGCCATATTGAAGCAGAAGGCAGCAACATACAGTGCATGTATGGCCTTTTCTCAGCAGATATTAATGGAGACACCATCTAATAGTATGTAGGTTCATGAAGAGGACAGATTAGCCTCCCAAGCTAGCATAGGCCTGGGGCCTGTGGTCATCAGCTCATCTAAGGTCTGTAGATAGCAATATGGATTGAAAGTACTGCTATACTTTAAGTGTTAGCTGGCAATTTAGGGAAACTTTATATGCTACAGGATTTACACAATTTCCTGGCACTACCAGTGCTGTAATATACTTTAACATGCCAACATACAAACAATAATGAATGAAATGATAAAGGAGGCATAGTCAAGCGTAAAATCTGATGGAAATAAAAAGGTTCATTATATGGACAATGTATTTCGAACCAGGGAACACATTTAATCCTTAATTGACCCCTAGTGTTAACCCCTTCCCTGCCAGTGTAATTTTTACATAGATCAGTGCATGTTTACAGCACTGATCAATGTAATACTGTCACTGGCCCCCAAAAAGTGTCATTTGTGGTCAGATTTGTCCGCCGTAATGTCGCAGTCCTGCTAAAGAATGCAGATCGCAGCCATTACCAGAAAAAAACTTTAAAAAAAAAGTCCCTAAATCTATCCAATGGTTTGTTGATGCGATAACTTTTGCGCAAACCAAACAATATAGGCCAATTTTATTTACCAAAAATATGTAGAATAATATATATCGGCCTAAACTGATGAATACATTTGTCTTTTTATATCATTTTTTAGATATGTATTATAGCAGAAAGTATAAAAAAAAAAAAAATGTTTAATTGCTGGACTTTTTTTGTTTATAGCGCAAAAAATAAAAACTGCACAGGTGATCAAACACCACCAAAAGAAAGCTCTATTTGTGGGTAAAAAAGGACGTCAATTTTGTTTGGGTACAGCGTCGCACGACCACGTAATTGTCAGTTAAAATTACGCAGTGTATCGCAAAAAATGGCCTGGTTATTAAGGGGGCAAATGCTTTCCGGGGCTGAAATGGTTAAAATAAATTGGGTCCATGGGTACACACTATGTTTATCACTTAGATTATTATGGCTGTCCCAGGAAAACACATTATTATCCACATGGGCGTCTATGTAATATGTCCTGCTGTATAGCTTTTGATCCTATCACCATTTCTCTAAAGGACATACATTTGTGAATTGTGCTCACTATATTATGTGTGTTATAATATGCTCAATAAGCAGCATCTTTAAAAAAAAAAGAACTGTGTGTGTGTGATCACATTGTTTTTTTTTTTTTTTTTTTTTTTTTTTTAGTGTATTTTGTGCGTGTACTCGAGAGAGGATTCGGACTGCAGGAGTTGGGAGAAGGCAGGCCTCCCCCAGAGGCAATCTGCCACCTTTCTCCATGCCCCGGGTGGCAATGGTGGGTGTGTAAGGGGGTCCTCCCACACAGCCCGCCCTACCTGCTCCGCTTTGAAGCCCAACGGGGCAGAGGGACTCCCTATAAGGGAGTGAGAGGATCTAGCCCGCTCAACCAGCCCCGTTAGTCCTTGGCCTCTCTTTTTAGAGACCGCGTGGTCAAAGTGTGTGCATGTTAACCCAATTTCGAGTGCGTGTAAGTGTGGTGGTTTTTGTGGGAGGGGGTGGGCGTGCTAAGCGCAGGCTTACCTCGCATAGCACACCCACCGGGAGCCGGGCTGAGACCACCAAACTCAATTCACATGTAGCCGAGACCGTGATCCGAACCCCTAGCTGCAGAGGTGAATGGCTTGTCAGCGCAGTGCCAATCGCGTTGAGCCACTGCAGCTCCCTGATCACATTGTTTAGGACTTGTGATCTCCCTTAAAATGTGTCTAAAGCCAAAACTTTTTTTTTTCTTTCCAGGTTTTCATTGCTGATTGTGGCTTCGCTACAGAAGTTCACCCTTTCTACTTGTCCTGGAGACTGTTGTGACTTGGGCAGAATACAGTGGAGAAATCCAAAATGGTACATTTGTCACTGGAACAGGGTACATTTTCCAATAAATGACTACTGTCTAAGAGGGGACCCCCCCCCCCCACACACACACACACACACACTTATGATGGATTGACACCTGTGCATTTTTAGTGCTTTTTTTTTATTTTTTTATTTTTACTACAGTCCATTTAACATGATTTCCTATGGAACACATTCTGTAGTGCAAATCTGCAAAATACAAAAAACACGAAAAATGCATAGGTGTGAATCCAGCCTTTGGAGTAATTCTTAAATTACTGTTTTGTCTCCAGGATAGGAAGTGAAGGGAAATCTCCCCAAAAGGATTCACCCAAAGGCAACTCAAACTAAACTAAAAAAAAGTTTGGCTTTGTGTAAAAAGACCGTGGTCAGACCATTCAGTTCAAAAACAAACTTTGGATAAGATTATATGTGTATTTAACATATTTACTGCAGGATATTTTACTGTAAAAAAATAAAAAAACTCTTGTTTAGACAAGAAGCCCTTAGCGTACTGCTGGGAACTCCTATTTTGGATGTGTAATAAGCAGCCCGATAGGCACAGAGCTGTAACTCAAGTCATACACTATAGCAGTGATAGCAAACCTTGGCACCCCAGATGTTTTGGAACTACATTTCCCTTGGTTCTCAACTACACTTCAGAGTGCACGAGCATCATGGCAAATGTAGTTACATAACATCTGGGGCGCCAAGGTTCGCCATCAATGCACTATAGCATTTCCCTTTACTTAAGGTGACCAGATTTATAAAATGATATCAGGGGACATATTATTATTTTTTTACTAGTAATGGCGGAAATCAGCGACTCTCTGCCCCCCGCCTCACAGCCTGTCAAGTCTCACTCTCCGGGTCCCGGCTACTACTAGGTGGGGAATGGAGGAATATTATTCCACCAGGGAAGGCAATGAGATAAGCAGGCAGGTGTCTGGCTGGGAATTGAGCCAAGGCAGAAGAACATGCGAGCGGAGCTGAAAGGGCATTTGCCTGAAACTGAAGAAATATTCCCTCCGCTCCGACCAGCACATGTTTTACAGAAAGAGGCAGATAATGGAAAAAAATACACCCCACTAAGCAAGAAGGTGCCGTGGAGCGGGAAAGGGGGGTAATATTGTTTTTTTTTTTATTCTGCACTGATAGGGGGTTATCCTCAAAAGGGATAATCCGGCGTATCTACTGATACGCCGTCGTATCCCTGTTTCTATCAATGGAACTGATCCACAGAATCAGTTTACCATAGATAGGCAGAAGATCCGACATGTGTAATTGAATTACACTGTCGGATCTTAAGGATGCAATTCTAGGCCGGCCGCTAGGTGGCGAGGCCATTGCGACCGGCCTAGAATATGCAAATGAACACTTACAGCGATCCACGAACGTTCCGACGGGCCCGTCGCGCTGAATCTACGTAGTTTATGTCGAGTTACGCCGCGTAAAAATAGGGCTAAGTCCTATTTGACTAAGCCCTATTAAGTATGGCCGTCGTTCCCGCGTCGAAATTTTAAACTCTACGTCGTTTTGCGTAAGACGTCCGTGAATGGCGCTGGACGCCATTTACGTTAACGTCTAAGCAAATGATGTAGGAGCGACGTCTGTTAGCGCAATGCACGTCGGGTAAGTTACCCAATGGAGCATGCGCAGTACGTCCGGCGCGGGAGCGCGCCTAATTTAAATGGGACTCGCCCCATTAGATTCGGCACGCCTTGCGCCGGACACATTTAAGTTACACCGCCGCAAAATTCAAGGTAAGTGCTTTGTGGATCGGGCACTTAGGTAGAAATTTTGCGGCGGTGTAAATTATTTATTAAAATGCTTATAAAACACAGCGCAGTCTTAGGCCCCATACACACGGGAGGATTTATCCGCGGATACGGTCCAGCGGACCGTTTCCGCGGATAAATCCTCTCGAGGATTTCAGCAGATTTTAATGCGATGGAGTGTACTCACCATCGCATTGAAATCCGCGCCGAAATCCTCTGGCGATGACGTGTCGCGCCGTCGCCGCGATTATGACGCGGCGACGTGCGCGACGCTGTCATATAAGTAATTCCACGCATGCGTTGAATCATTGCGACGCATGCGGGGGATCCCTTCGGACGGATGGATTCGGTGAGTCTGTACAGACCAGCGGATCCATCCGTTGGGATGGACTTCAGCAGATGGATATGTTCTGCATGTCAGCAAATATTCGATCTGCTGGAATCCATCCCAGGGGAGATTTATCCGCGGAAAAAGATCCGCTGGCGTGTACACACCATAGGATCTATCCGCTGAAACCCATTTGCTGGGATTTATCTGCGGATGGATTCTATGGTGTGTATGGGGCCTTACACACGTGCCTCGATGCGCTGGCGGGATAAAAACAGAACAGAAAAGGGGCAAAAACTACATCGACCAAACAAGTGACAATAAAACAATAACAATCAGTGAATAAAAAATACTGTTCCCGGAAACTGGGAAGTCTGGTCATCCTACCTTTACTCCTCCTCCAGCAGTGTTTTTTAGGGACGAGCTTGGCCAGCACAAACAGTAAGTAGGCATTCCTAGAAGGGGAGAGGGCTCTAATATGCAAGGAAGGAGGGGGCTGTGCAAGGGAATTGACTCTTCCTGAAAAAGTCAAATTTGCTTGGAAATTTGAAGGCACGTTGAAAATAAATACAAAGGGCCAGATCCACAGAAGAATTACGCCTGCGTATCTATTGATACGCCACGTAATTTCAAAGTTCCCGCGTCGTATCTTTGTTTTGTATCTACAAAACAAGATACGACTGCATCTGGGCTCGATCCGACAGGCGTACGTCTTAGTACGCCGTCGGATCTTAGGTGCATTTTTCCGCTGGCCGCTAGGTGGCGTTTCCGTCGAATTCCGCGTTGAGTATGCAAATTAGCTAGATACGGCGATCCACGAACGTACGTCCGGCCGGCGCATTTTTGTACGCCGTTTGCGTTCGTCTTTCTCCGGCGTATAGTTACCACTGCTATATGAGGCGTATCCTATGTTAAGTATGCCCGTCATTCCCGCGTCGAATTTTGAATTTTTTACGTCGTTTGCGTAAGTCGTTCGCGAATAGGGATTTGCGTAGAATGACGTCACTGTCGTAAGCATTGGCTTGTTCTGGTTTAATTTCTAGCATGCGCACTGGGATACCCTTACGGACGGCGCGTGCGCCGTTCAAAAAAAACGTCATTTACGTCGGGTCACAACGTATTTACATAAAAAACGCCCCCATCACATCGATTTGAATTGCGCGCCCTTACGCCGCCAAAATTACACTACGCCGCCGTAACTTGCGGTGCAACTTCTTTGAGGATAAGGAAAATACGCTGTAAGTTACAGCGGCGTAGTGTATCAAAGGTACGCTACGCCGGCCGCAACAATGCGCCGCGCCACGAGGATCTGGCCCAAACTGTTTATGGAAAAGAAAATCACTTCAAGTAAGCATTTAATATACTTTTTTTGTGTGCGTTTACCTTTTAATTTTTAATTAATTACTTTTTTAAACTGGTTACAGTGTCTCCTTGACCATTCTGACCTACAACTTACGCAATTTTAATTCCCAAAGGTGCTGTGACAGTGGTATTAAAAAAAAACGTCTTTGCCACCAGCCCAAGTGGATTTTATCTGGGTTTGTATGGGCCTAATTATACAGGATATGTAATGAGCACTATTGGAATGTTTATTATTTCACTACCATGCACTAGAATATCAAACTTTTAAGAAAGGTGGGGTTAGATGTGTCCCCTGGGAAATCACTTTAAGATAAAAATACACTTTAAAGCTTTTTTTGCAAAGGAATGTTCATTTAAAACCCTTAGTAGACAACTGTTGTGGTAAATGCCAGACATGCATAGTCAATTCTTATGAGACAGGTCAGCCAGCTGTAATGTGTATGGAAAAACTGACACTGCCAGTTAAACACTGCGAGACACTGAGAACTCAGCAACATCTAAGTTCCCTTGTTACTCATTTCTTTTAATGTATTTTAAGTCCAAAACAAAAGACCAACCATAAACTAGAATGCGTTTTTCCGGAACAATATGACCAAGGGAGCAAGCTCTAAATCCCTTAGATAGCATAAACAAGTTAAAATGTAAAACATGCATTAAAAAATGAATGTATTATCAAGCAACAGTAGATATAGATTGACAGTCTGGTTCCTTGCAGTGCATGTGTCTTATTTTGCCAGCTAAACTCCAGTCAGCTAAAAGTCTTGTTCTTTTAGCCTCCCCCAGCCGTAATGCTTGTTTATTCCAGAAGACAAAGAATAGGCAGAAATACGTACCTTATTGATCACATCATGGGAGTGGAGGAGAGTGACAACTGCCAGGGTAATTGAGGATAAGTTAGGTACATCTCTCTGTTGTATCTCCCTAGACCGGGGGTCAACAACAAGTCGATTACGAGCAGGTGCTGGGTAGATTGCATCCCTTCCTTGCCGAACCCCAGAATCTGGACAAGAGCCGGTGCAGCATTCACAGGAACCAATCCCCAGTATTTTCCTCCTGCAGCAACTCCTCCTCACCCTCTTATAAGCATTCAGTTGCTGCAGGGAGAAAATACAAAGGATTGGTTTCTGTAAATGTTGCCCCGCTCCCCCTCCAATTCAGGTTTTCATTCCTTCTGCTCCCTGAGCCCCCAGTGTGCTCCCTCCTCCCCACAATTCTCACAGTGTTGCTAGCTTCCCCTCCTCTGTTCTCCAGCCATCTGTTGTTGGGGATTGTTTCAGGATGCAAAGCGTGTAGGGGCCGGTAAATATGTAATTTACTTGAGCCTTCCTTTTCTGAACAAACACAGTGAGCTCAACAGGGCTGTTAAACAAATAATGAAAAAACTAAATGTAAAAATTATTTTAAAAAATTATATAAAAAAAAAAAAACATCCACTGCCCTACTGACAGCAACATATGCCCTACTGATGCCATTCTCTGCCCTACTGACCAAGTCCACTGCCCTACTGACACCATCTACTGCTCTATTGACTGACACTGTCTATTGCGCCACTGTCACCGTTGGCTGCTCTCCTGACTGATTATAAGTGCAGCCCCCCCCCAGTATGCCCATGCAGGACCACCAGGGATGGCCACCAATAATGCACACCCATGACCACCAGGTATGCCCACCCATGACCACCAGGGATGCCAATCAGTGCCCATAAATGATGCCAATCAATGCCTTCCAGTGCTTCCTCATCAGTAATGCCTATCAGTGCCATCTATCAGTGTCCATCAGTGCCACCCATCAGTGCCCATCTGTGCCACCCCAGTGGTGATCAAATACTCCCCAAAGAAAGCTCTATTTGTGGGAACAAAATGCAAAAAAAATGTTTGGGTACAGTGTTGCATGACCGTGCAATTGTCATTAAAATTACAGCAACATTTGTTTATTATATTTTTTACGTTTTCCTTACTATTTAGTTAGGCCTTGCTAGTTTATTTAGTGGAAAAAAAGGGCACCGAACCTCAGTCATCTTTGATGTTGTTCAGGTAGATCTCCACCTCTCAAAAATTGCTCACCTCTGCTCTAGACTAAATGAGTTTTAGATGCTTACTATCAGGGGAAGGTGCAAGAAAAAGGGGAATTTAAAAAACTGACTGGAGTTCAGTTCAAGCTTTAAAGCAGCACAATGGCAAAATTACTTTATATGATTCATGCATAATATTCTGAACAAGCAGTAAAAGCACATTAAAACAAATTCTCATTCATCTCTTTATCTACGAGCATTGTGAAGAAATGCCTTTTCAAAATGTATAACAAAGGCAGAGAATTCTCTAAGAGAACGAATGTTGACAGGTGACAGCCCTCTAATGTAGGGGTCTCCAAACTGCAGACCACTACAAGATTATATCTGGCCAACGGTTAGCAACCAATGACATAATTGCCCCAGCAGCCTTTAGGATCCCCCGTCTTATTCCAAGTCAGTTGGTTACTAGAACCATGTCCCACCAACCAGTGATGTTCTTGCCCCAGCCAAAGAACAGAACTTCCTCCATCCATACCTTCTCTGCCTCCTGTCTCCTGTTCTGTTGATACACTGACTACAGCCACTGTTTAAGTAAGGTAAGGCAGACAGCTAATAGGGAATTTGATGTAAAGGGGCTTTGAAGGGGACCTTGATGTATAGGGGGACTCCTCAGATGGATTCTGATGTAAGGGGGCTCTGATGGGGATGCTAATGTAAAAGGAGTAATGATGGAGACCCTGATCTAAAGGTGCATTGGATGAGGAGCCTGACATAAGGGGGGCTTTGAATGGGACTCTAGGAGGAGATAAAAGGGGGGCTCTAATGGGGACTGTAGGAGGAGATGTATGAGGAGATTTGTTTTACTGAAGTTCTTTCTCTTTTGTTTTGAACCATATCATGCTGATTTAAAATAAGATCCAAGTAAAACATTTATTTAAAGATTAAAAATATTTTTTCTGCCCATGAATATTTGGAAATATACAATGTGACCCTCGTACTGAAAAGTTTGAAAACTCCGACCCCTGTTTTAATGTAAATACACAGCAGATGTTTCTAAGATGTTAAAAACCGAGTGACGACTGAAAATTCTTTGTTGTGGTTTTTAAGGATCTTTGAGAAGATATAACTTCACATTATAAACAGCTTGTGAGGTAAGGGGTAGCCAAAGCTCTTCTACCGATTGTTTACAAAATGTAAATAGAAAGATGTGCATTTTAAGATGCTTAGTGTTGTCCATTACAAGTATTTCTAAAGCTATAACTCACTAAAGAAGCCACTTCTTGTCCCTGTGTTAAAAGTCAAATGATAATTATGATGTTCTCTCTTCAGTTACTCTTGAAGTGTGATAAATCACTGCAATGATGTGTACTCAATATAGGGGATCGTAGTTACAGCAACGCTATACTGTAACTAAACCAAACACCAACTATGGTGTTTAATAGGGATGAGCAGAACACCCCTGGTTCGGTTCCCAGCAGAACATGCGAACAGGCAAAAAATATGTTTGTACACGCAAACACCGTTAAAGCCTTTGGCACACTAACGTGAAAAATCAACAGTGCTAATTTTAAAGGTTAATATGCAAGTCATTGTCATAAAAAGTGTTTGGGGACCTGAGTCCTGCCCCAGGGGACATGTATCAATGCAACAAAAAGTTTTAAAAACTGACATTTTTCAGGAGCAGTGATTTTAAAAATGCTTAAAGTGAAACAATAAAAGTATTATTAATAATAATATTAATATTTCTTTAAATTTCGTACCTTATAATGAATTGTCAGGTCCCGGCAATACAGATAAAAGTCATTGAAAAAAATGGCATGGGTCCCCCCCCCCCCCAGTCTATTACCAGGCCCTGTGTGTCTGGTATGAATATTAAGGGGAACCCTGAACCAAAATTTAAAAAAAAATTGCGTAGGGGGCCCCCCAAATTCCATACCAGGCTCTTTAGGTCTGGTATGGATATTAAGGGAACCCTGCGCTAATTTAAAAAAAAATGTGTAGGGCCCCCCTCAAAATCCACACCACACCCTACAGGTCTGGTATGGATTTTAAGGGGAACTTAATGCCAAAATATCAAAATGGCGTGGGGGTCCCCCCAAAAATCCATACAAGACCCTAAGCCGCAGGAAAAGAGGGGGGATGAGAGAGCACCCCCGTCCTGAACCGTACCAGGCCACATGCCCTCAACATTGGGAGGATGTCCCCATGTTGATGGGGACAAAGGCCTAATCCACACAACCCTTGCCCGGTGGTTGTGGGGGTCTGCGGGCAGGGGCCCAGATCCCGCCCCCCATGTGAATTGGTAACTGGTACCCCTACCATTTCACAAAAAAAAGTGTCAAAAATTGTAAAAAACACACACACAGCTTGGGACAAGTCCTTTATTAAAAATGAAAAAAAAAATCCTCGACCCGGGATAAGGAAAAACACACAGCCGATCCGATTCCGCCTCCATGGGAGGTGCCCACCGAATGACGCTAGACCCTCCATGACAGCTCTTAAATAGCTGAGGGCGGGGCCACCCATGACATGCGCGGGTGATCCTGCCCCCCAATGCAATGGGAAAACACCTCAGGGTTACCCAGTGACTTGTACGGGTGATCCCACCCCCCTCTGATGCCACGGGAAACCCCCGTGGCATCAGAGGGGGTAGGATCACCCTTGACGCCACAGGGAAACCGCCGGAAACCCCTGTTGCATCAGAGGGGGGCGGGGTCACCCATACATGTCACTGGGTAATCCAGCAGCGTTTCCACATTGCGTTAGAGGGTCGGGGTCCTTGTCCCCATCAACATGGGGACATCCTCCCCATGTTGAGGGCATGTGGCCTGGTATGTTCAGGAGAGGGGGTGCTCTCTCATCCCCCCTCTTCTTCTAGGGGCCTGCCAGGTTGTGTGCTTGGATAAGGGTCTGGTATGGATTTTTCGGGGGACCCTTCACACAATTTTTTGGGGGCAATTCATTATTTATTTATTTTTTGCTTTGGGCAACGCTGTCAGTTTTACATGTTTCAGGTAGGCTTATAGGATGAAAAAGGAAAAACTTGCCAGACTGTGTGGCTTATTTACAATTCAATAAAGCAGGGGGATAATATGGTAAATTGCAAAGCTGTAGACTGTGAAAATTGGTGACATCCCTTGGTTATATGAATAGTGGGGCAGGATTGTATGAATCAGTAGACTAGTTGAAAAGACAAACATTAGACTAATAAAACTTTGTCTGTATAGCAACTACACATTTAAATATCTGGCCGGTGTTCCGCTTTAATCTATGGCCAGTTTAAATGATCCAAATCTTTCAAATTATCAGCCCAGATATGAATGACTTTTGTAAGCTTTAAACTTTGCTTAAACAAGAAAAAAGCAACCATTCAAAGTTAGATTTTCAATCTAGGGAACCTTCCTCGAAATTCTCTTTTTGTTTTCTCTCCCATGTGGGAACAATTTGCACTGTGTATAGGATATATTTTGTCGAGTAGCAGAGTGTTCTTCTGTGCAGCTTTTTATCATTTTAGTAATGTAGCTTTGTTTTATTTATGACACTTCAGCTTGAGGTCAGGATAAAAAAAAAAAAATAATAATATCTGGTATAATTTACACCAAGCTGAGTGTGCAGCCCAATCTCATGTAAACAAGCCGGCAAGACGGAATTGGCAATATAGACAGGCAGAGCTAACTAGTCACAGAACATGAGTCAAGCAGGAAGTCAGCGAGCTCTGCTATTCCCATTATCACATAACATAAAACATACTTCATGAGCCAGCTCTGGATCTGCTCTGTGTCTGAGGCCCAGTGTTTCTTACTAGCTGAAGATACACTGGGAGCATTCAACGGGTCACTAAGCCAACACTAAACAATACACAGACTTAAAAGGAAATTACACACACTAAGAAAGTACATGTCATTTCCTTTAGCTTGATTGGATCATTGCAGGTACAGGTATTCATTGTCAATTGTGTTCAAACTTGTTCTTTATTTTCACAGTTTTAAAAAGATGGGGATGTATGCTGCTTCCAAGAGCTGGCACATAATAAGGAGTTTCAGGAAACCTTTTTTGAGAGAAAGATGTTATTGCTGACTTAAAGCCCATCTCTGGGCAGATAGTATGTCTCCAGGCCTTCCCAACCCCTTTATTGACACCTGGAAATGTTACAAAGTGAGTCCAAAATCTCTTCAACGTGAGGTTGTTGGTAATGCTTTCCAGAAAAAAAAAACATAAAAATTGTTGCAAAGAATGAATAAATAAACCGTAAGGCCGAGTACACACGGTCGAACATGTCCGCTGAAACTGGTCCGCGGACCAGTTTCCGCGGACATGTCCGACCCTGTGTACGGCCTAGCGGACAGGTTTCCAGCGGACAAAAGTTTCTTAGCAAGCTAAGAAACTTATCTGCTGGAAACATGTCCGTCGGACATGTCCGATGGTTAGTACACCTAATCGGACATGTCCGCTGGTTATGACGTGTAACCAGCGCCCCGAAATCCCGCGCATGCGTCGAATTGATTCGACGCATGCGTGGAAGCATTGCACTTCCGTGTTTGAGAACGTCGGTGTCTTCTACGTCACCGCATTCTCTGTCCGCAGGGATTTTGGTCTGATGGTGTGTACACACATCAGACCAAAAGCTCCCAGGAGACATGTGCGATGAAAACGGTCCGTGGACCGTTATCATCGGAAATGTCTCCTCGTGTGTACGGGGCCTAAGTGGTAAAGAACCAAGAAAACCTACATGAAAACAGTTACAGGGGATGTTCCAGAAGATTGCAACACATTTTTAAGCCTCCAAAATGATTGTATGGATGATCCAGTTAATGTAATTTAAAGAAAAGGAAAACCCCTGGATAGCTTGCAATGCAAGGTACAAGTGTTAGCTTTGCCTTCCATTACCTCTACTTTTTTATTTATTTCAGGTACTGCTTATATAGCCATGTCAATTTACACATTGCTTTACATATACATTGTAAATTCACATCAGTCCCTACTCTCAAGGAGCTTATAACCTAAGGTCTCTAACTCACATTCATACATATACTAGGGCCAATTTTAGACAGGATCCGATTAACCGACCAGCATGTCTTTAGAGTGTGGGAAGAAACCGGAGGAAACCCATGCAGGCACAGGGAGAACATTCAAACTCCAGGCAGATAGTGTCATGGTTGGGATTCAAGCCAGCGACCCTTCTTGCTGCTAGGTGAAAGTGCTAACCACTACACTACTGTTCTGCCCCTTTTAGTGAAGTTGTCCATTAATGGTCCACCCTTACGTAAGAGTGAAGCCCAGGGAGTAAAATACTTACCTTCATCCCTGCTTCTAACATTTTTACAGTGTGGCGCTAAAGGTAATTTTTTTTTTTTTTTTTACTACCTAGACTTCACTGATGAAAGAGGGGGGAAACAGTAAAGGACAACTTTACTAAATGTGAATTAAAATGTTAGCAAACCTTAAAAAAATCATGGTCCTTTTTCTTTAAGGCACGATAAACTGCATGGTGCTTTTGCAATGTTATTTATCCCTTTTCATGTCGTATAATACCTGGTTGATCCTGCCTGTTCTTGTGTTCCCATGTGTAAACTAACTGTGATAACCATGGCTGCCGATCCATGATAGAGTGGTCAGTTTACATCTTACATCACAGGGCTCTCTCTATAACCTGACTGTATCTCCCTGACATTTCCATGGTCTGTGTGAAGCTGATCTCCTCTCCCCTCCCCTCCTAATATGTGGATAAGACCACAATAACAATAAAATCTCTAAATCTACAGACATACACTATCTAACACTAACCTATCTAACCCTGTTAAGAAGAAATCAGTATACATACCTTTTTTGGAACTGATCCAGTTTCCAGCAGTGGAAGCTCTGCAGAGGATACAGCCAACGGCTGTGAAATGAATGGGAAGTGACGTCCCCCATAGACTTACTATGGGTCTTCCCTTGCCGGCTTTGTCCTCTGCACCCTCCTCCACAGTGAAGCCGCAGCGGACATCTCAGCGTGGGATCGGGTCAGCACATCTTAAAACAGTTGAGTATACTGATTTATTTTTTACAGGGTTAAATAGATTAGTGTTAGATCATAGATGTCTGTAGATGTAGAGATTTTAGTGTTAAAAGACTTGTATAGTCTCAGAGTTTTTCACCTTAATACATTCTATGCATTACGGTGAAAAACCTTCAGTGCTGCAGCTGTTTCCCAGATCCCCCCCTTTTTCTTACCTGAGCCCGATCGTTCTAGTGATGAAAATGAGCCCAGGAGCTCCAGCTGCTGTCTCAGGTCCTCATTGGATACAATTATAGGATAGCCAATCAAATCGAGTGACATGGAAGCCGATGGCAGGGCTAAGTCCTGCTGTCTGTGTCAATAGATGCAGCAGCCGGACTTGGGAGCGTGCCCGCACGGAAAAAGGCTCTCCATGGGGGAACTCGCGAAAAGGAAGAACTAGGAACGTCTCCGGGAGACACAAGAAAAGGAGGATCGGGGCCGCTCTGTACTAAACTCTTACACAGACCAGGAAAGTAGGACATGTTTGTTATTCAAAAAAACAAAAACCTTTCCAATCACTTTAAGGCTGGCCATACATCATTGAATTTTTCTTTAAAAATCAGAAATTTTGTGCGTTTTGTGATCCGATGGTGCCATCATTGATCTCAAAATTCGACCAACCAAGCCTTCAATTTCACCTCCTCTTGCTACAGAAAATAATTTTCAATCTTTGGGAATCTTCTTTTCTTTCTGGGATTTTTTCCTTTTCTTGCACATGGGCATTTCTTTTTCGATTACATTTCCCAGTGATTCTCCCATCATTGATTAGAAAATCATTTATTTTTCAAAAATTTCCAACAAGCCCGATTACACAAATTCGATGGCCACGCGAAAATCATCTGTTTCTGCAGCCCACTAATGGTGACAAATTAGAACAAAAATTCTTATATAAGATTTTCGAAAGAAAATTCTTTCTAAATTTGACTCATGTTTGGCCTACAATAGGTGGACTTATCCTTTAAGGATGCCGATGAGAAGAAACTAAAACTACCTAAAAAATCATAACAAAAAAAAGTGCTAGTGATGCCCTACCTAAAATTAGCACTGCTCAGCGCTCAACAATAAACAATTAAGATCATTAGCAACCAAGTATAGTGTAAATGTATAAAAGCAACTGCTTAAAACACATAAAACAAACAGTAATATTAAAAACTCTCTAAAATGTCCCAGAGTCCAATATACTACTGTAGCAGCGCTACTATCAAACTGCTGTTTGAAAGACCTCTATGTGTGATACACACAGGAAAAAATCATGGTGCAGAGGAAAATGGATGTTCTGCCCTTTTGGGGATGCACTCACCAAAGTGTAAAATCAGATCAGCATGGAATCATCATATACATCTGCCATAAATATTGCACTCTCCACCACTTGCTCTTGCTTGTTGAATTAGGTCCACAATCCCATGTGAGGAAATAAAATTCATATAAAGCAGTACCGTTTTGTAAAAGTTTATTAAAAACCCACCAGTACCCCTTATATATGTAGCGCCTGGTTACTTCTAAGAACCGGTGCTAATCTAAATTTAGAGGGGGTCAGAGAGTAAGTTACCTCTGACCAGGCTAATTTGTTCAAATTTGGGTCTCTGTTTCAGCTTAGCTGTGCTGTGGGCTCATTCTGTCGCTTCTGGGGTGCTGATCTCACCCTAGGACGTCAGGTGGCAGCAGTGGAGTCGAGGTTTGGGTGCTTTTCTCCAGCAGCCAATCTCGGGGAGTTTTCCTCGCTGTGCATGCTGGGGGAGGGTATTTATGAGACAGACGCAATTGGTCTGGGTCTTCTTCCAGTGTGGCACCCACCTTAAGGGTGACCACACCACGGCGCCCCAGTGAAATGGCCTTCCAGGCCAGGGTGCGCATGCCACGCGGTGTTCCTGGTTCCGGGACCACATTGGTCCGGAACGTTTGAGCTGTGGCCAGGCCCCAGTGATCGACTGGGTCCCCAATCATGAGAAGATCCCAAGCGTTGTTCCTTTGAGAGGAAGCTGTTCGGTGGGGAGTCCGGCTTGAGGAAAGCCAAGAGAGGCTGCCAATCCAATAGGGTCTCGACCATCCACCGGGGATCAAGGTAACCGGGTACTGAGAGGCTGGACGTTGGTCACCTATCAGTCGGTAACCTAACTGCAAACTACCTGAAGGAGATCCAGGTGTAAAGTCTATTAAGGAGGATTGTCTCTGCTATCTCAATTCTAAGGAGGGTCTGTGGCAGAGACTTTTTCCTATGTTCCGAGTGATACTCTGGCTGCCCGGTCAGTGAGAGAGGCCTGTCCAGGTACACTAAGCCCACTCAGGCCGGAGTGGCGAACCAGAAAATGTTGTTGGGAGCAGGACTGTTTCCCTATTGCTACGCCTGAATCTGCGTTTTTTCCTTCTGCTGAATCTCTACTCTTCACCACAAGTTTTATTGTTTTTACCCGGCTGGGTAATAAAGAGCACAGAACATGTTGTGGACATAAACAAACAAACAAAACAAACCAGCAGCTCCTTCGTGGGTAGTGCTACATATAAATGTGCGTACCCCAAGAAAAAAGATCTCAAGCAAATAATAATTGATACTTGTGACTGTGGTCACTCTGATCACCATGACACTGAAGCCGCTCTGATTACAGGTGAGTCTACAGACTTCCTTGTTCCTGGTCCTTGGAACGCTCACAGTATCATTTATTGTTTGCTTGAGATCTTTTTTCTTGGGGTACGCACATTTATATAAGGGGTACTGGTGGGTTTTTAATAAACTTTAAAAAAACGATACTGCTCTATATGAATTTTATTTCCTCACATGGGATCTCGGACCTAATTCAACAAGCAAGAGCAAGTGGTGGAGAGTGCAATATTTATGGCAGATGTATATGATGATTCCATGCTGATCTGATTTCACACTTTGGTGAGTGCATCCCTAAAAGGGGAGAACATCCCCCCACGTGGTGAATATGCCTTGCCCTTTGATCAACTACATCCATTTTCCTCTGCACCATGATTGTTTCCTGTGTGTATCAGTATCACACATAGAGGTCTTTAAAACTGTGGTTTGATAGTAGTGCTGCTACAGTAGTATAATGGACTGTGGGACATTTTAGAGAGTTTTTAATATTACTGTTTGTTTTATACTTATAAATCATACTTAAACCAACCCACAACTTTTTAATAAAAACAAATTATACAGTTTGAATTACACATTTATATATATGATTGATAACATACACTGGGGATTTATTTTTTTATTTGCGTTAATATATATTTTTTAATTATAACCATGTGGACGGCACAGCACCAATCAGCGCTGTGTGGGCACAAGGTCAAAGTGTAAAGATTCCTCTTCCTCTGCTGACGTAAGTACATCCCACTGCAGAGGCTTATCAGCCCCCCCCAATGGAGCCCATCTGCTCGGGAGTGAGACCCGAGAATACCACGTGACCGCACAGAACCACTCCTTTTGAAAAGGTACTGATGCCCGGTACACACTGTCAGGATTCCTGACGGGTAAAGGTCTGTCGGAAATCCAGATGGGAAAATCAAGAACCTGCTCTCCCAAACACACGAGCGGGTTTTCCGATGGGGAAACTCAGAAAAGAGCTTTTGGCCAGGAATCCCGGTCGTGTGTATGCTCCATTGGAGTTTTTCCGACGGGAAAAAGTCTGCCGGGAATCCTGGCAGGAAAAAAGAGAGCAGGTTCTCTTTTTTTGTCTGGTGGTTTTTAGGCAGTCTTCCCGTCTGAAAACTGCGAGGAGCATACACACAGCCGGGATTCCCGGCCAAAAGCTCTCCTCAAAGTTTTCCCGTCGGGAAAACCAGTCGTGTGTACGGGGCATTAGAGTTTATATTGGCAAAAAAACACAATGCTATTACTATTGTTCTATAGGAGAATGAAAGGTCACAGCAATAAGCTGGACCAACATGAGTTAGCTCACAGGGAGAGCTTGCAGTTGTTCCTGCTGTGTTTTATTCCACAGGTTGCTAGTGGTAGCTGCGGTATCCCTGGGCAGCAACAGCCGTGGGATTGGTGGAGGCAGCAAAGCAGGCTGATTGGTCGGATTGGGCGGTTTCGTTAGCCTGCGCGAAAGAAGCTAATAAAAGGACCGGGAGCGCCGGTCCCTCTGACCGTTCCTGACCAGACAACGACGCCCACCTTCCCTCCCTATCTTCGGACTCATGCTGCTGCCCAAATAGGGGAGTAGTCATCCAGCTTTGGCTGGATGGACACCATTTAATTTTTTGTTAAATATATTTTAGCCAAGATGGCTTATTTATTTGTATTTAAAAGATTCATGTTAACCCCTTACAGATAACACAGTGGCCATATAAATTCCAAGTTAAATAAATATGTGTTGTATTATGATATTGTATTGTCTCTTTATTTGGAATACCTTTGTGCTAGCCCATGTACCATGGGAATTTATTCTATAGACTTTACAAGCACTTTAAAGAGGTCCCCACACTCCGGTGTCATAGGAATGAATTATAGTTATCAGATCAGCCCTGTTTGGCTCCAGGAGACGGTAGGTAGGATAACAAGGATACACTGTCCATCATAAATTTTGTGATGTGACCACATCACCGTTATTATAGTTATCATGTGAGTTGTGTTTCCTGACTGGCTAGGGGTGAGTATAACAAGCAAGGAAAGTGCCTAACCCTAATGAGCCCCACTGCAAGTGAAGCAGAGAGCACATATGAAAAGCTCACATCTGTGCTGCCATATCATGCTGAGGGATTTTGGTTTAATCAGTTGTATGGCCATACCACTGCTTTATAAATATGTCTCTTGGGCTGCAACGATATCTAAAACTGACACAACATCCTGTCCTCCAATATTAAAAACATTTGTGAGGGATTGTAGGAGATTTCAGGAAATAAACAAGCTAAAGACCAATCTAAACATATGTGTGTTCTTTCCAGATGTGCGGTTTGGATATACAAATTATATTCTATAAGGTTTTCTGCGGGATCTTTCAGCAAACCATTACAAAATAACAAAAAAAATAATAATAATCCAGGCACAATTACAAGCTATCCTGCAAAAAACAGATTGACCCTGTCTGACAATTCGCATTAAAAATAGAGGGTTTGGTTGTACGCATTTGAAAATGTATGTGAAGCTGCACTGCTTTGCCAAGGCTCCTCTGTTTGCTGCGGTCTTAAAGTGGAATTCCAGCCTATAAAAAAAAAAATATTA
This sequence comes from Rana temporaria, assembly GCF_905171775.1. Lineage (NCBI taxonomy): Eukaryota > Metazoa > Chordata > Amphibia > Anura > Ranidae > Rana > Rana temporaria. The sequence continues at coordinate 98,190,375 of NC_053492.1, read as the reverse complement.
AAAGTCAGCAGCTACAAATTCTGCAGATTCTAACTTTTATTATAAAGACACTTACCTGTCCAGGGATCCTGCAATGTCAGAACCCCAAGCCGATCGGCTCAGGTGCAGGCTTCAACATTGCACTTTCTGAATGGTCCCATCATCTTCTGGGGTGACACACAGGTCCCAGAAGGCAGTGGGGGGAAGGAGGAGGGGCTGGACATGATGTAGATTGTCATGTGCCTATCACTTCGCTCACCTCAAGATGTAGACCACTGAGCTAACAGATGGTCAAACACACATGTCCCATATGGGTAAATCATCCAGGCTGGGTTCAGGACCTCCAAACGATTTCCCCAGGAGTAGAAATGGGGAGACAAAAACAAATCTAAGTGCTCACTGATAACGAGTTGTAATAGGCTTTATTTAGGTAAAAAATGGCTACTCACAAAGGGCTTAGGTAAAAGCGCATTTCCAGAGCAGGCTCTGTAGTGTATGAGACGCAGGTCAGCACCGGGTGACGTCAGCATGTGGCTCCTTCTCCGTACCTGTTACGTTCACAGGAACTTTGTCAGCTTTGTCATTAGTACAGTGACAGTGCATATTTTTAGAACTGATCACTGTATTAGTGTCACTGGTCCCCAAAAAGTGTTAAAAGTGTCAGTTAGTGTCAGAATGCCCACTGCAATATTGCAGTCCCACTATATGTTGCTAATTACCACCATTTCTAGTAAAAAGAAATAAAAATATCCCATCAGTTGTAGACACTATAACTTGTGCACAAAGCCATCAATATGCGCTTATTGATTTTTTTTTTTTTTTTACTAAAAATATGTAGCATTGGCTAAAATCTATGAAGACATCATTTTTTATTTTTTTATTTTTATTGGATAGGTTTAATAACTGAAGAAAAAAATATATAGAAATATATATTGTTTGTTTCAAAATTGTTGGTCTTTTTTATAGCATAAAAAATAAAAAAGGTGATCAAATACCATCAAAAGAAAGCTCTCTTTGTGGGAAACACAACTGCACAATTGTCAGTTAAAGTAATGCAGTCTCGTGTCACAAAAAATGTGCAGTCGGTTTTGCACAGAGTAGCCTGGATCCTGCACTTCTGGGGTCTCACCGCAGCGTTCCTGGCTCCTTCTCTTTTCGAGTGCCTTGTCAGAGAAGCGCTCTCCTTCGGGACACCCGTGCGGGTGCGCTCCCATGTCCTGCTGCTGCATCTATTGACACAGAATGCAGGACTTGGCCCCGCCCCCCAGGATTCGCATCATTGGATTTGATTCACAGCCGCGGGAGCCAATGGCTGCGCTGCTATCAGTCTATCCAATTAGGACACAAGACACAGGCTAGAGCTGGCGTGCTCATCCCCGGGGCGAGAAAGAACGGGTTCGGGTAAGTAAAACGGGGGGTCTGGGGGCTGCTGCATGACAGAAGGTTTTTCACCTAATGCAATAGGATGCATTAAAGCGGGGTTCCCATTACATTTTTCAATTTTTAAAAATATCACCTTTCATTTCGCGTTATACATCTCTCTAGTCTCACTTACTATTTGCAAAAGGCCCGCCATTCCGCCGAGTTATTTAAAACAAATAGTTTATATTCCTCTCTGCTGAGCATTCTCATTTTGCTTATGCGCATTGTGAAGCCCACAAGCAATTACTTCCGGGAATACTGGGGATGACTAGTTGAAAAGGCCGTGCGTCCCGCCCCATTCTCGTGCGTCTGCAATAGACCTGCAGCGCCGCGCCGTCAAAAACTTGGGTTGCCATCACAACGATCGGCGGCGGCGGCGAAAGTGCATGCCGTTGTGATTGCAACCCATAAACATCAACAAGCCGGGAGACACAGGGGAAGCGCACGGCATCCTGGGAGCCGAGGGAGCTGACGTCAGGATCCGAGGTGAATAGGAAGGCAGATTTCGTGGGACCGCATAGCAACAGGCATTTCGAGGTAAGTAAAACATTTTTTTTTCTTTTTCAGGTCTAAGCTACAATATAAAGCAAAGTTATATTTTTGATGGAACCTCCACTTTAAGGTGAAAAACCTTGAGGGTTTACAACCCTTTTAAAGGCACAGGGACACATTAGAAGAACAACAAGAGCACAATAGCAGCTCATAATGACATAACTCCATCCAGCATGGACCACTTTAAGCCCTAATCCTTCCACTGTTATGAAACTTGCCATTATCTGCTGGATATAGATTTCTAACATTCAATGCAATGTCTTCTGCAGCTTGCAAAGAGAAAGGAATGCAGTATTCGCACGTACTCTGATATTATATTAGGTTACTGGTGATTTGTGTCCCGGCTGGAGTTGTTTTTTTAAAGGGAAGTTCAGATTATGGGTTTCAATTGGTCATACTTTTTGTGTAGGTTTATACATGAACATCTACATTCCTTTGGGTACCGTTATTAAAAACAAGTTTTGAAGTTAAACCTGATTTAAGAGCGCAAACATGGCAAAATACATATGTTCTATCTAACTGATCTCTAAAGCCATGGAGTGAACATCCTGTTTACAATCCGAGTCTTCTAATTCCCCATAGTAATGCACATCAGCAAGTGTGTAGGACGGTCTTCATGCACTGCACTGACCACAAATGCCTTATGGTGAAATCTGAGCTCCGGTCAAGTAAACAAGGATAGAAATGGATTTCAGAAATGACACGAGTGAGATATTGTTCCCAGACACACTACATTTTTCCACAGCACCTCAAACACCCGGAATCCCTCTGGGTGCCAACATTCATATATAAGGAAAGAACAATCTAAACAACACTCAGAAAATAAGATGCATTACCAAAGCCACATGTACAAAACAAGAAGGAAAATGTCTTAAAAATGTCTTAAAGCAAAACAGTACAATGCCCATGGAGAGACAAACAACATGTTTAGTTTAAAGTAACCCTGAGACTATGAGATTTATAGAAAACTAAAGCCACAATGTAAAAGATGGATACCTACCTTTTCTGTGATCCCTGTACAACTTGCAACTTTGCTGTATTGCACAGCCACTGGCCGCTGATAGGATGAGAGACCAGTTTGAGCAAAGGAATGACTTCATGCAGTGGGTAATGAAAAGAATTCCCCCCCCCCCCTTTAAAATATTCTCATTTTGTTGCTTTGCAGCCTGAAATGAAGACATACACAGATTTTGTTTTATCCAGCTGTATTTACTGAACTTATAACATCCACGTGAAAGATAAAAACCAACATGTCAGAAAAAAATAAAACAAAATTCAAAAACAGAACTACGGAGTTGGAAAAAGATCACCCCTTGTGTCAGTATTTTGTTGAACCACATTTTTTTTTTTTTAAATAACAAACATGTTATACTTACCTCCACTGTGCAGTTAGTTTTGCACAGATTGGCCCGATCCTCATCTTCTGGGGTCCCTCAGCGGCTGTCTCATCTCCTCCCTGCAAGAGCTAACCCCCTTCTGGAAATCGCTCTCCCAAGGGGGTTAGCTTGCGGGCGTGCTCCTGTGTGATACATTTGTGGCCATAGCCGCCGTTTATCACTCAGCCCCGCCCCTGGCTTGCCACGCCATTGATTTGATTGACAGCAGTGGGAGCCAATGGCTGCGCTGCTATCAATCTCCAATGAAGAGCCTCCTCAAGCTGGGGGAAAGCATTGCGGGATCGTGCCCATGGAGTTTCGTGGCTCAGGTAAGTAAAACGGGGGGGGGGGGCGAGGGTGCATATAATGCATTAAGGTGAAAAAACACAAAGCTTTACAACCCCTTTAATTACAGCCTTTAGTCGGTTTGGATATGTATCTGCTTCCCTGTGAAATTGGAAGATTTCAATGCTACAGACCAAAAAAGACAAAGGAGAATTTTAGGTTTCCTGAGTAAAAAAAAGTCTCTCAACATGCCCTAATCTAAGTATCCACAAATGTTAAGAGGTGATAGGAAGAAGGAAATAAAAGAAAAAAGTCACAATTTGTATGTTTTGCGGCTTGATGCTGCCCTCAGTAACTCTCACGCCATTATGGTAAAGGCAACCCTAACCTGAGATGTTCAGAGGAGACCAAATGTCACTAAACATTGACCCTCATGTTTACTGAAGAGTGCAGTTCTATTCACATTTTAAATCAAAAAGGAATATGCAAAGAATTGACTAAGCAATCAGATTCATCTCAAGCTCTTACAACTTGAAGGGCAAGCAACCAAAAACAGTTCAAGTGTTTTAAATTTGTTAAAAAGAGAACCAACCACATTGGAGATGACATTATTGGCTAAAGGTTTGAATTTGTGTCCTAGTAGACATTTCAACTTATGTGAAACCATTCTTGATGTTAACAAATTTGCTCGGAACCTGACAGTCCATATACAATATTATAACGATTCTCATGATGATATTTTACAAGTTATGGATGACTCTATTACATCAGAATCGTCCATGTATATGGGGTTCCAGAATTTGTGTATTGTACATAATCTTGAGCAGTTGTAAGGTGAGTCTGCTATGAGTCAGGAAGGAGCACATACCCCCCGGTAGAGGCTTCCGTCAGACTTAGGTCAGACTTTTATCCCATAAACTAGTGATGTGTCCAGTCTGTACTCATCGATTCCGCACACATTGGGTTTGCGGACGGTTGAGTACTTTCTGGACAAGCACAATGGGTATTCATCTATACTGAAGGAGTGTATCCTAGAGTGCCTTGGTTATCTCCTCACACATCATTTTTTCTGTTTTGACAACTCTTTTTACTTCAAGAGATGCAGAGCGTCCATGGGTACTCAGTTTTCCCCCTGTCTCGCCAACCTATACACCCATTCCCCTCAGCCATTCGATTTTACTGTCACATTATTGACGATCTGCTGTTCACCTGTTCCAGTTCTGTGGGTACTTTGGAAAGTTTTTGAATAATAATAATTTAAACGTTCAGTTTACAGGACATTTGGACAGTAAATTGGTTAAATTTTTAGATGTTGTTCTATCACACAGAGGGGGCCCTATTACATCTAGCCTTTATAGGAACCCATTGTTAGGGAATACCCTTCTCCGTGTGGATTCTGGGCACCCTAGACATGTCAGCTGCAGAATTCCAGTGGGCCAGTTTTTGAGGTTGTGCAGGATCTGCAGTGAGGAGAGGGATTTCCAGCAGGAAAAGGAGATGTATGGTAGGTTTTGTGCTTGAGGTTATGGTTCAAACGCACTGCAAATAGTGATAAATATTTCTGAAGATACACCTAGAGAGCACTCATTACAAAAAAGAAGATCAAAACCAAATCTGGCGAATATCCCCATTTTCTCTACTGCTTATAGTTTAGAATTTTGTAAAATTAGGAAGATTATGGAACGTCATATTTCTTTTTTTTTTTTTTTCTTTTTTTTTTTTTGTCATAAAGATTTTATTGAAAAAGAAGAGTTTTTACAGGCATCTTCAACATCATCATCATAAATAAGTCAAAACATACAGTCCAAGGGGCTTCATTTGCATGTAGGACACAGATACATATAGTGCATTCCTAGAATATCCAATCAGAACTGCAGTAAATAACATGAACAGCAACATATGTAACATACAAGTTAGATAACCTACCCGGCAATAAGGCTTATGTGGGTCTATACTAGCTCCCATAAATTGCGTCCCGGTAATGTAGACCAATGGGTCTACCATATCCATTTTAAATCTTTATATTATCGCTTCTTTCCCGGAAAGGACCCAAACCCCTACAGGAGTGGAAAGAAGTAACCCCTAAGGCAGGTCTATCTCCTCACTAAACCTTACCAGTAGATCCCGTACAACTTAAAAAAAAAAAAAAAAAGGGAGAAAATAAAATGGATGATCAGTAAAGAGGGGAAGTGGGAGAAGGAAATAGAGGGGAGAGAAGAGAAAAGAAAAAAAAAAAAAAAAAGGGGGGGGGGGAATCATTTACAGGAATTCTTAATGCACGTATTCGGGAGAGGGGGTGGGAAAACCACCAACTACCCTCTCCGGCTTCTATATCTAGGCATCAGTGCAGATCCACCAAACCGTTATTTTTTTCCCCGGACTGGGCATCAAAGTCGCTTTTAGCTCACAGTCTGTGTAAGATCACGGTAAGCCGAAGAATCTCGAAACTTAAGCCAATCATCCCAGATATATGTAAATCTGGAAATTCTATCTTGTGCGTTGTATATCAGCTCCTCCATCACTGAAATGTGGTCAATGCGTGTCACCCACTCCTTAATAGATGGTGACCTCACAGCTCTCCAGTGGACAGGTATGCAGAGCCTAGCTGCATTAATCATGTGTATCGCTACTGATCCACTGTATCGTTTCTTGGAGATTTTTGAGAGATGGAGAAGATATTGTTCTGGGGAAAACTCCAGGGGTAGCAAGGATACTTCAGTCGTCACTCTGTGAACCTCCCTCCAGTAAAGTTGGATAATCGGGCACTCCCACCAGATGTGGAGGAAAGAGCCTGTGTCCTGTCCACATCTCCAGCACTGATCCGACACAGACGGAAAGAATTTGTGGATAAGATCTGGGGTCCTATACCATCTAGTCCTAATCTTGTACCCGTTCTCTTGGGTGTTCACATTAAGCGAGCCTTTATGTATGTACCAGTGAACTTGTTCCCAGTTCTTTGCTTCAATTTGTTTGCCCAGCTTATTTTCCCAAAATGAATGCTCCTTCTGCATAGCCGCAGAAGGGTTTGCGAACATGGATGCATATAATACCGAGATCACATGTCTTTGAGGAGCCGTGCCCACGCATAAAGACTCAAATGCCGTGATCGGCCTCATAAAGTTTTCTCTGATCTTTGGGTTGTCTAAAAAATGCTGTATTTGAAGGTAGGGCATAAGGGGAAAGTCTCCAGTTCGAGACATCAAGGACAGCTCTCTTATGGAGCAAAATTTACCCCTAAAGAAGTGCTTGGCCAACATTTCCGAGTGGGGCCATGTGCTCATCAAGTAAGATCCATCCATTCCCGGCTGAAAGTCGGGATTCCCTCTAAGGGGAGTAATGCCACATTCCGTCGCCGAGATTGAATGTGCTCCACAGGCTTTCACAAAAGCCGTCAAGGTTGCCCCAACCAGAGGGTGGGATTGAGCATCGGGCTTCCAATGCTTCCTGGACATCCAAGGCACCTTGCTCAGATCTGACCCAGTGACCATGCTCTCCAAAAGTACCCAACTTTTGTGTCGGGCGTGTATCCTCCAGTCCACTACTCTCGTCAGGTGCGTGGCCCAGTAGTATCTCTGTATGTCCGGGAGGCCGATGCCCCCATCTAATTTCGGGAGCACCAGTTTCGACCAGCTGATCCTTGGTCGTTTAGACCCCCACAAAAACTTGCTACATATCTTCTTGTAAGTCGCAAAAAAGGGGGGCGGCAGGGAGATCGGCAGTGTCTGCATCTTATACAACATTCGGGGGAGCACCGTCATTTTTAAGATAGAGGCTCGTCCGAACCATGAAATTGTGGGAACATCCCATCTAAGCTAGTCTTGTTGTACGGCCTTCAACTCACACAGGAAGTTCTTATCGTAGAGATCTGATAAGTTGGTCGGTAGCCTAATGCCCAGATAGGTAATGTCATCTGGCTTCCATCGGAAGGGGAAGTTCTCCTGACATAAACTGACCATCGAGGGTGGCAGCGACACGTTCAGAGCGAATGATTTAGAGTAATTAATTTTTAAATGAGAAATAATCCGGAATTGCTCAAGCGTATGCATCAGGTTGGGCAAGGAAATCAACGGAGAAGAGAGGAATAGCAAAACATCATCGGCAAAAGCCGCTATCTTATATTCTTTCTGGTGTACTCTAATACCTGTTATGTCTGGGTGTGCCCTTATGCACCGTAGAAGAGGTTCCAATGTGAGGATATACAAGATGGGGGAAAGGGGGCATCCCTGTCTGGTACCATTATGGATGGAGAAGGCCTCCGACAAGTGGCCGTTGACCCTGACCCTGGCCCTCGGTCTCATATATAGGGCCTCAATATAAGCCTTCATCTTGACCCCTAGGCCTAAGGCGTCCAGGACCGAGTACATGTAGTCCCATGCCACTCGGTCGAAGGCCTTCTCCGCATCCATGGACAAAAAAAAGCCTTCGAGCTTGGAGGACGTGAGCCAGTGATGAAGATTGAGGGCCTTAATGGTATTGTCCCTGGCCTCCCTGCCAGGGACAAAACCGACCTGATCTAGCCCCACCCAAGCCGGGACATGGTGAGCTAAACGGGTTGCCAGGATTTTTGAGAAAATCTTGACATCCACATTCAAGAGTGAAATTGGTCTGTAATTCGCTACGTCAGAGGGGTCTTTGTTTTCCTTGGGTATGACTGAAATATATGCCTCTAACAGAGTATTAGATGTACAAGGAGATGTTGAGAGAGAGTTGAAGGCTCTGAGAAAACCCGGTGCTAAAAGGTCTGAGAAATACTTGTAATATTGTGCCGTAAGGCCATCAGGCCCTGGACACTTGCCAGGTTTCATAGCTTTTAAAGCATCAACCCATTCCTCTAAGGACAGCGCTGAGTCTAGGGCTTGTCTATCTTCTGCGGATAGGGCTTTCGGAGAATGTTGGAACGTCATATTTCTATCCTGTATGAAGATAAATGCTACCAAAAAATTCTAACTAAAGGGTTTAAAGCGGTGTCATGATGAGTTCCCTCTCTAGCCAATACATTGTCTCCTAGTGACTTTGGTTCTCGTATTTGCAGTAGAACATGGTTGGATTTCACAGGGATGTTTAAATGTAGGACAAATTATTGTCCTTGTTGCTCTCGGTTAATTAAAGGTGACCGGTTTAATTCTACTGTGAATTGCAGAACCTTTAGGCTTCATTTCCATGCACGTTTTTACAGCCACTTTCTTTAGCCTTTTTTACAGCTTAAAAATGCCTGTCCATTATTTTATTTTTTTGTTTTTGAGCTGGAGCTCAAAAACGCTGCGGTAGCGTTTTTGCGCGTTTTTTGAGCGTTTTTGAACGTTTTCTAACGTCTGGCGTCTTTACAGCTCTAAGGCTAGAGCTTCAGAACGCACTGGTCCTGGGTTTTTTTTTTGCAGCTTAAAAACGGCTCAGCCATCTACAGCTCAAAAACGTCATGGTGGGCATGAGACCATAGACTAACATGGAGAGCCGTTTTTAAGCTGCAAAAAAAGCTCAGAAAAGTGGCTGTAAAAACGTCCATGGAAATGAAGCCTAAAAGATCAAAATTTTGTTAACTGCCACACTAAAAATATTTATTTGATTACTTGGAGGGCATGTGCAATCTAGTATTTTGGTTGCACAAGGAGACTTCGGGATCTTTAACACGATTATGTCTATGACATTGAGAAGCAACATGGTACTAACATGGCAAGACATTTTAATGGGGGAGATACTTCTTTGTTGCCGATACAAGGTATAGGGAGAATCAGCCCCCCTAGGAGAGGTGGAGATAGTTTCAAGATATTATGCAAGCGAGAGGTATTCTGGATATTTTCCTTACAAACGAGGATACCAGTGGGCTTACATTTTGAATGGGATTTGACACATTTTTATGACTGATCCATTGCCTTGCTTTGCATTACCATTTAATATTGTTTGTATTTATTAGTTATTATGCACTTGGTCCGGTGATGCGGCATGAGCATTGGAACAGGGTCATCATTTCTATGGTGTACATATTCCTGTGATAGGAAGGTGTGCTGTATCTTTTTATTGTTTTTTTTTTTTTTGTTTCCAAGATATTTTCTTTCTCTTCTTTTTTTTTTCGTTTTGGTTTAGACATGTATTTATATAATTGTATATTTTTTCTTCTATAGATACCATTTTATTTACATTTGAGAATTACACTAGGATCATTGGTGTGTTTTATAATGGGAACAAGGAACAGACTATGTGGGTTCAATCACTGAAGTGATTATACCTGTTTCTGTACTAATTGCATTCAAGTGATCTTCTGTATATCAATGTGCTGGTTGTTGTACCCTGTATGGCAGAGGTAGGCAACATGGGGCCCTCCAGCTGTTGTGAATTTACATTTCCCATGAGGCTGGCAGTTACAATTGTTCCCAGAAGCATGATGGGACTTGTAGTTCTGCAACTGCTGGAGGGCCCCTGGTTGCCTTCCCCTGCTGTATGGTTTTGATGAAGCACGGTAGTCATGTGAAACGCTTCACCTTTAATCTCTATCTATATGCCACATGTCATGTGTGCTTGTTTTTATCATGTCCTGAATAAATCACATTGCATTGTATAAGAATACCGCCATCCTCTTTTTTTTACTTGTCTACAATCAGGATTCATCCCTTACTCATCTACAGTAGATACAGTAAACTGATTGGTTACTAGGTTACACACACCATATATCACAAAACGCTATTGTAAATTCATGCACTGAAACATTCCTTTGCTGAACAAATGAAAAGTGTAACCACCTGTAAGCAGGGGTGTATTTAGGTTGTGTGCCGCCTTAGGCCTGGTGAAACTCGAGCACCCCCTACATTATATATGACACACCCCTTCCTTTTTAAGACCCGCCCTGTCATTTTCATGGAAGGGGGACAGAGGGACAGGATGGGATGAGGACAGGGGGACAGGATGGGATGAGTACAGGATGGGATGAGGACAGAGGGACAGGATGGGATGAGCACAGGGGGACAGGATGGGATGAGCACATGGGGACAGGATGGGATGAGCTTTTTTGCCACCCCCCGCAAAGTGCCGCCCTAGGCCTGGGCCTTGTCGGCCTAGGCCATAATACATCACTGCCTGTAAGCTTATTCACATGTACTATTAGTTATATTTTGTATGTTTCGAAGATGTTCTCCCTCATCCCATGCCCAGTCTGTTGAGCAGGCTCATCATTGGTCCTTACATTGTACTAAACTACATTGTTAAATTAAACCCTACCATTCCTCTATCATACACATGCATTAAGGATAGGGTTGTCCAGATACCGATACCAGTATCGGTATCGGGACCGATACCGAGTATTTGCGGGAGTACTCGTACTCGCGCAAATACCCCCGATACCTAAATAGAATACTCCCCCCCCTTCCCCCCCCGCCGCATCGCGCCGCCGCATCGAGGGACATGGCTAGAGGGACATTGCTGCATATGTGAGGGACATGGCTAGAGGGACATTGCTGCATATGTGAGGGACATGGCTGCATATGTGAGGGACATGGCTAGAGGGACATTGCTGCATATGTGAGGGACATGGCTAGAGGGACATTGCTGCATATGTGAGGGACATGGCTAGAGGGACATTGCTGCATATGTGAGGGACATGGCTGCATATGTGAGGGACATGGCTAGAGGGACATGGCTGCATATGTGGGTGACATGGCTAGAGGGACATGGCTGCATATGTGGGGGACATGGCTGCATATGGGGGGGACATGGCTGCATATGGGGGGGACATTTAAAAAAAAGTATCGGTATTCGGTATCGGTGACTACTTGAAAAAAAAGTATCGGTACTTGTACTCGGTCCTAAAAAAGTGGTATCGGGACAACCCTAATTAAGGATGTTGTAAGTAGTGTTAAGCGGAATACGCCATATTCGATTTCGCGATATATCACGATTATATAGCCGAATATTCGAGAAATATTCGCTAAAATCGAATATTCGTGATATTTTATCCAAATGAAATTTTTGCGAAATTTCGCTATTGCGAATGCAAAAATAATTGCGAAATTTCGACAAGTGCGGTAGGAGAACTCCGATTGGCTCATGCTGAAATCGAATATTCGTGATATATTATCGAATTTTCGCAAATGCGAATGCGAAAATGATTGCGGAATTTTGACAACTGTGGTAGGAGAACTCTGATTGGCTCTGATGCAAAAGAAGGGCGGAGAAAATAATCGCGCAATATTCCTATTGCCGAATATTCGCATTGCGAATATTCGGCAATATAAAATGATCGCTTCAGCTACTCGGCCCAGTGTCTCTAATCATACCAGCAATGCTTTTAGACGTCGAAGGAGATCACTAGGATGTAATCTGTTTTAAAAATAAAATTGAAAAAATGTGAATATTCGGAATATCGAATATTGGCCGCGAAATTCTATATATTAGCGAATACTCGAATATGCCATATTCGAGCCGAATATTCGCAATACGAATATTCGTGAGCAACACTAGTTGTAAGCCCTTTATTGCTCTCCCTCTCATATTAAGCTTTCTAGTAATCCCGAGACAGGGTAAAACGGTGGGGTTGTGTTGTCTGTCTCTATGTGAGAAGTGATCTCAGAGCAAAGGTGTAAGAGGACCTAGTTGATGGAGAGTGTGATGAAGCATTATGGGTGGAACTGTATATGGGTGTGCATACTACAAAGGTTGTCATTGGAGTTTGATATAGACCTCCCAATATTAGTGAGGAGGTGTAGACTTAGTTTCTTGCACAGATAGAAAGAGCTGCAAGGGCTGGGACAGTGATAATAATAGGGGATTTTAACTACCCGGAAATTTACTGTAGAAATGGCACTGCTGGGACAGTTTAAGGGCAAAAACGTATAAACTATTACAAGACAATTTTATGGTCCAGTTTATTGAGGCCCCGACTAGGAATGAAGCTCTGCTGGACCTGGTAACCTCAAACCATGCAGAGTCTATTACCAGTATTCATGTAAAACAACATCTAGCAATGACCATAACATGATTTTATTTAATATTAGCTGTAAGCAACAAACACATACAGGTAAGATAAAAACACTTAACTTTAGGCTCAGTTCACATCTAAACCGGTCGCGAATTGCACAGGAATGCTGTGCGTCCCTGTTCTCCGTTTCAGGGACAAATCAGTGCTGAATCTTTGCCTGCATTTGGCCCTAAAACAGAGCCAAAGATGCACGTTTCTGTGCAGTGCGCTCCGCAGCTGCCCCTGAGATATGTGAGATATGTGAACCGGCTCCATAGAGCGCTGGTACACTTTTTCTCCTGCTATGCGAATTGGATGCAGTGAAACCACATCCTATTCGCATAGGTGTGAACCCAGCCTCAAGAGAGAAATTTTTCCAAGGATGAGAGCTGCTCTCCAGGACTTAGACTGGGAGGGAATATTGCCATCAATGAACACAGAACACAAATGGGAATTCTTCAAAGTGACTGTATGTAAACTCACTGCAAAGCATATTACCATGGGCAACAAGTTTAAAAAAGGCTAAAAATAAAACCTCACGGCCAAAGTTAAAATGGCTATAAATAATAAAAAAATATATAAAAATGAAGGAACGCCACCATCGTTTAAATGTTATAAAGAATATAACAGAATATGTAAAAAGGAAATCAAGGACGCAAAGATTCAAAATGAACAACAGATTGCAATCAGATAGTAGGACAAACCCCAAAAACGGGTCAGGTCTGAACATGTAGGCTCTTTACAAAATAATCTAGAGTGGGTAATTGGGGACAAAGAGAAGGCCAATTTATTAAATACGTTTTTCAGCTCTGTGTATACAGAGGAGCTCATGTGCATAATGTGGATGGTAATGACACAGCCCCAAAAGATCCACAATGGCTCAAAAGGCAAATGGTCCAGAAATGGTCAAAGCTGTAATAGGAGAGAGAGAAAAAGAAATAAACAGCCTTTATGCACGAGTACTGTTAAACTACTGGACAAATATTTTTCTTAATCAATTTGTGGAATGCCAGACGTTGTTATTTTTTTAGTTTAGTGGTGAAGTGTGGGAGCTTCCACAATGGTTGTAATGTTGTATTTGCACCAATCAGGTAGATACAGTGGAACCTCGGATTGTGAGTAACGCGGTTAACGAGCGCTTCGCAATACAAGCACTGTATTTTAAAAAATCTTAACTCGGTTTGCAAGTGTTGTCTTGCAAAACGAGCAGGACTCAGGCCAAAGCGGTGTGCAGTACCACGTTTGGCCTGAGGTGGGGGGGCGCCAGAGCTGAATGGCGCCAATCACAGCCAATCGGTGCCATTCGGAAATGCATGGAAAGCCCGAGGACAGCTCAGTTGACCTCGGCAAGCCTCTGGGAACGGAGTCTTTCTGAGGTTTGCCGAGGTCAGTCGAGGTGTCCTCGGGCCTTTCTGGCCGTTTCCTAGGCTCTCTGGCGCCCCACCACCTCGGGCCGCATGCAAAATTGCATGCCATTGAAGTCAATGTGGAACAAAATTATGTCCGTTTCCATTGACTTGAATGGGGAAACTTGCTTTGATATGCGAGTACTTTGGATTACGAGCATTCTCCTGGAACTGATTATGCTCGTAATCCGAGGTTCCACTGTATGTCTCATGTACCCACTTGGACATAGAGTAAAGCTGGCCATACTATTAGTGCGATTTTGTTAAGATGCTTTTCTTTTTAGGAGCATTCATTCGATTTTCTAATGGTTAGTAGGTGGTTAGATGTCAAATTGACATTCATTTTCTACCAAAGTGACAGGAAAATTTGAATAAGTAGGATGGAAAAAAAAATGCAAACACATTTCTAACAGTGAATGTGATTTTTGTTCAGTCAAGTTCATTTGTTTCAAAAGCCAATGAAATTTTGAAGCACCTTCGAAAAACATTTGTCAAGTCATCAAATGTGCGAAGAAGCTTCATATGAATATTCAATTTAAAATCTACTAGTGTATGACCAGATTAAGGGAACAATCTCATCTCTGTTCACCCTCTAAAGTCAACTGCTCGGTGTATACATTGGTGAATTGAAGGCTGGAAATCTTCTGAGCACCTGCTGGAAGGGGGGCAGGGTGTAGAAAGACCTGGCGAAAAACTTGCTTCTGCTTGAACTTTTTAGGATAAATTGCTTCACAATGCCTGCAGGTACATTGATCACTGAGGTCTGGTCCACACCTATGCAGATTTCAGTTTGTATACCGTATTCCAGGTGCATTTTGCATTTTTCAATACACGTTTAGATCCATTAAGGTTTGTGGAACCAAAAACCATTAAAAAAGCCCCTGGCCCTTTCCATAAAATGCATAGATGTGAACATGACCCAAAGGAAACCATGTTAAATGGTTTCAAAACTGATAAACGCACTAAAAAAAATGCATAGGTGTGAACCAGGCCTGAAGGTGTGTTTTAAAGTTCATTTGCTGCTTAAAAATATAAAATACATCATTGCCTGGCCACAGGGTCACTTTAGGTAGGACCTTTGTGTTTCAAATATACTATATGCATTGTCAAACCATGGTTTGTAGGAAATTTCTCCTAAAGCTCTACATACAATGTTGTATTAATATATTTGAGCAAGGACTAAACCGTGATGCCTGTACACGCTTCAGTGTTCAAATGAATGTAGTAGTAACCTGACTGGTATTGTGAAAGGGGTTAATGCTGCCTTTTCCTCAGGTTTTTGAATGTGGGATTGGCTTGTTAGTCTTCTTTTGGCCAAGTTTTTCTTTCACAGAAAGACCTAAAGTTTTTCAGAAGACCGCATTCCTTGGATCTCATCTTGGATTCATTTCAAACATGTGCAGTCTATTTAGCAAGGGCCTGGAAAAGCAAACTGAACAGACTGCACCGTTTCAGAATTACAAAGCCAGAGATGGAATCCCACATACACTATATTGTCAAAAATATTGTGACACCTGCCTTTACACACACATGAACTTTAATTGCATCCCAGTCTTAGTCCTTAGGGTTCAATATTGAGTTGGTCCACCCTTTGCAGCTATAACAGCTTCAACTCTTCTGGGAAGGCTGTCCACAAGGTTTAGGAGTGTGTCTATCGGAATGTTTGAGGTTAGGCACAGATGTTAGATAAGGACCGGGTCGCAATCTCTGCTCCAATTCATCCCAAAGGTGTTCTAATCGTGTTGAGGTCAGGACTGTGCATGCCAGTCAAGTTCCTCCAACCCAAACTCACTCATCCATGTATTTATGAACCTTGTCTAGTTGAAACCAAAGTTCAGCTGTGAAAAATTGCTAGGAGTTCTTTTTTTTTTTGTCAAATAAGACATGCAAAGTCTCTTTTTCCCAAAAATATTTGCCATACTCTACCAGCATTTTTTCAGTTGCTGTGTACAATGCACAGCACATGCCGAACATATGGTGGAGGAAATGTAATTTCTGTGCAAATGTTACATCACCGATGGCCAGTCACAGAGGTCAGTCACTGCTGGAGATGGGAATTGTGTGAGATATTGAGCTGTGCATTTTTACACATTATGGGAAGTGCCCACCAGAAGCCTATAGAATATAGTTCTGTTTAATCTTCTGTGTATAAGGCCGGCCATACAAGGTGCAAAATTATTTCCTGCAACCACAAGTAGCAGGAAAGAAATTCCCCCATGACAGGGGAATCAGCAATTATCCTTCTGGTGGGGGTAGTCGGGGTTAGCCGTCCCTGCCGGGAGAAGACCGCGATTGCTGCAGCCACTAGTGATAATCGCAAGGGAATCCGGAAGGCTGGTTGTATCCAAGTTGGTATATTCAGCCTGCCAATTAACGGTTCAGCAGGAACTGGCCAAGATTTGAACCGTGTATGTCCAGCCTAAATATAAAGAGGACAAAATTTGAGACAACTGTGCTTTCAGGTTTCGTGCAATTCTGTGCACCCTTTCTGTAGGTTTTCAAAGTAACACTATCAAAAATAATAATTGTAAAAATAACATGAGACAGACAATTGGAAATATGGCCTATTTATTTAAGAAGCATTCATTACACAGTGCAATCATTTCTTTGGTAAAATCACTGTTTACAATAAAAAAAAAAAAAAAAATAGCAAGGCACTCGGTACTTTTGGTAACATCAAGACCTGAAAATAAATATGCACAGTTTGTAGCATCCAGAGGTATAGCCACATAACAGACAAAGTACAACACTCAGTAATGCAAGAAAAACAAATGACAATAAAACAGTCCTAATGTATGAAACACAGCTGTACAATTGTGGCAGTGAAGATACAATGTGAAGTGCTCTGAGGACTGTAGTTTATAAAAACACTGAGAAAATAATTTTTCAGTGGCAACACCTTTAAAAGAGGAGACATATTTAAAGCCTAAATGAATTTTCAATTTAAAAATTGACCAAGCACATTACAGATGCATCAAAACATTTAAAATCTTTTATTTCTCTATAAAAATCAACCACAGCCTGAACAAAAAAGCCTGTGAGGGCAATAAAACCACTGCTCCCACACAAACAGAATGGGTCTCACTCTGAAGCTGCTGGCAGGGGACAGGCTTTTTTCCCTTAAACTGTGGCTGCTTTGAAATATAAAATGAACCATAACACATTAAATGTCCTTAACTGATTTAAATTGGTGGTTCAGTTGGTCATTAAATGCATTAAAAGTCATCAACACTAAGTTTTAATCTGGTGGATAAAGTCCATGATAAAAAATACTACTTGAATCCATTCTATGGCAAGATTTTCCTATTGCAGTTTTCATCTTTTCCTCTCTGCTACAGCTACGAAGACATGCAAAAACGTCTCCTGTATTTATTATACAATAAATGAAAAAAAAAATCCACATAATGCCCACATCAAGTTTGCAAAACTACCTATATACAGCTAACAATGAAGTGTCAGAGTAAGCTACAGAAATCCAGTATATGCACCCGTCTTCCTTATGTTCAACTGATGTCCAGTATAAACAGATGGGATATCCTAACATGATGGAACTGACAGTCTGGACATGGACTAGAGAAATACAAGTCTGGCAGTGCCCCAAGTTCTAATACAAATATCTTTATTTGCATTGAGAACTTGTAGTGCCGTCAACCTGGTATTTGTCTGGGCTATAGGTCTCAGTGACAAGATGGATGTGCACCTAGGAAATCTTTTGTGGGCAAGAGTGGACTGGCCTGAAGTGGTAATGTTTACTAGTAATATTGTCAGGACAAGGAAGGTTTGGTCAGGGACTTTAAACAGCTAGGAATTTAGATGGATTATATTAGCACAGCAAGCTAATCTAACCCCTAACCAAATATATTTCATTCAGGTGGTTACTACTGAAATGTTGCTTCATCAGTGCACATCAACCCTAAACAGCTGCTGCTGTTTCTCCAGTGTGAAATCCTGAGGGGCTTTCACACTGGAGCGGTGCGCTAGCAGGACGGTAAAAAAAAGTCCTGCTAGCCACATCTTTGGAGCGGTGTGTATATCGCTCCTTCACCGCTCCTGCCCATTGAAATCAATGGGACAGCGCGGCTATCCGACGGCAATGCGCCTCTGCATAGGCGCATTGCGGGCGGTTTTAACCCTTTCTCAGGGGGTAAAACCGCGGGGGTAAAACCATGCCACGAAATTAGCGGTAAAGCGCCGCTAAAAATAGCAGCGCTTTACCTCCACCGCACCTTCTGCCCCAGTGTGAACGGGGCCTAAGTGTAGTCTCGCATAGGGAAAGCTGGCAGTTTAGTGCCCAATGCCCTTACAAAATAGCATCCATTATATGAGTTTAATGAGAACACCAAGGTTCAAATGCTGAAATTCAGGTTCAGTTTACAAGAAAGCTGCCTCCACCATAGGAATGGTTTATTTTACCAATGTCCCACATAATGCATACAACAGTCACTGTACTGTTACCTCTTAGGCCTCGTACACACGAGGGGACATGTCCGCTCGGAGATTTCGGTCTGATGGTTGTACACACCATCAAACCGAAATCCCCGCGGACAGGATACGCGGTGACGTGGCCGCGCTGTCGCCGCGACTATGACACGGCGACGTGCGCGACCCTGGAAGGTCAATGCTTCCACGCATGCGTTGAATCACTTTGACGCATGCGAGGGCTTTTCGGCCGAGCGGACGTCAGGTAAGTCGTACAGACGACCGAACATGTCCGACGGACAGCCTTCCAGCGGACATGTTTCTTAGCATGCTAAGAAACATTTGTCCGCTGGAAACCTGTCCGATCCGCCGGATAATTGGTCCGCGGACCAGTTTCAGCAGACATGTTCGGTCGTGTGTACAAGGCCTTACCCTTTAAAGCTAATCCGTGGCCACCTCACTAAAGTTATATTTATAATTATTATGCTCTAAAATGTATTTTGTAGCTGTGAAATTCAAATCTATGGATTTTGAAACTACTTGCTAATGACTTCTCTAATGACAGCCCATCCAGCTGGGAATGTCTGTAGCTTAAGCCCTTGTGAGACAGAAGAGTGCCCACACCACCATATCGCATTACATTTAAGACTATGGACTTGAAGGAACATGAACAGCGAGTTTTCCGGATCCTTACTGCTTGTAAAACCACTTTGCAGGAGGCTATGCTCCAAAAAAGAGTGTAATATATATATATATATAAATAAAAATTGAAGCTGAACAGGTTTCTATTTACAGTATTTGTTAGATACACTCTGGTTTCCAAAATATCAGGGAATTTTCCAGTGGAAAAGGAAAAATTGATTCAATTGTAGCATTGTACAAAGCATTGTACACAGCCTGGTAACTCCACTTAATCTTGTAATTTTTGATGACATCTTGCTTTTCTAAGTATATTTGCATATATTTTATATTACTTGAGGTTCTAACAAGATGTGAAGGGAAATTTTTCCAATGGGGACACATACTGTTCTATTCCTCCCCCACTGTCCAAAAAGAAAAAGGCTTCAATCTCCTGTTTTACTAATTTGCCTATGGAACCGTTTAGAATAGACAAACCTATCCTCCTCCAATAAACTCATAGCCAGTAGAGGAGAGTAGAAATGAATAACCTTAGCTGGATAAACTACTACTCTGGGATCCTTCGCTTGAGTGGAGAATGCATGAACAAGAAAACAAAAAAATGCATCAAACCATATGATCACCCACTAAAGCAGGGATATTTAATTATGCAATTAGAGGACCGCCAGCTGTTGCAGAACTACAAGTCCCATGAGCCACAAGCATGACACCCAGAGGCAGAGACATGATGGGACTTGTAGTTTTGCAACAGCTGGAGGTCCGCTAATTGCATATCCCTGCACTAAAGGATCACAGTGCCAGGATATTTTGGTGGAAGCTGCTAAAGTTGACTAGTTAATAAAATCTGGTATTGGGTTTGTCAATCTCTGACCTGGAACAAGCATCACAGCCACTGATAGGTTTAATTCCTTTCCTGCATGCTTGGTAGTAAAGGCGCAGTCAGGATGACAGCCCTGGAATTCACACCTTTGCAAACAAATCAGCAACGGCAGATCCCCATTTCCTATCCTCACAGATCATTAACTATGATGACTACAAAGCCAGCTAATCTAAACATGGTAAATGAGATTGCTTCACTGTACGGTGTAACTTCATATAAACCTAAAACAGAGACAGCAGAAATGTTCTACCTTCTCTGGAAGCAGATTTGCAAGATATGTAAAGTTAAAATCCTAAGTGAAACAGCGGAACAAAATCATAAAATACTGTCCTTACGTAAATAACAGAAAATAAGCAAAGTGGTCCTCTTTGGTATTAAAAAACAAAATGTGGATGATTTATTAAAGGCAAATATGCTGTTCACTTTGCAAATGAAAATTAACTCTGAGAAGGAATGTTCCCCAGAGATTAGTGGACGTGGTGAAGCTTTATTTTGCAAAGAATACCCAATCACATTCAAAGCAAACAACATTTTTACTTGTACATGATTGAAAGAAGGAAGTCAGAAGAGCTTTGCCTTATTCAATAAGCTCTGGAGACAATTGCCCTGCAGAGTGCAACTGCACTTGCAAAGTGAACTACCATATCTATTTTTATTAAGTAAATCAACCCCATTAAGTCTTTACGGGTATTGTACTAAAAGAAATGTTATACTTGCAAAATTACCATTAATAGCAACTAATTCAAATGTATCAGTAGGGCACTATGAAGATGAGGACACTAATTTCCCACCTTGTTTAGTTCACCTGTTTGTTAATAAGTAAATCACATGGCTGCATCCCTATACATAAAAAAGAAGACATGGTGAAGAGGTGCCTTTGTTTGACTGAACATCCGTCATAGGAGAAGGGCCAGAACTGTTCAAGCAAGCAGGAAGTCCACAGCTGGTCACATATCTGTGCTTTACAATAACGGTGAGCAGATGGGTTGACGTTGACTCCTAAATAGGATGGGCTACACCAGTTCCCTCTTTTATCAGCCAGTAAACAACTTATCAAACTGGTTGACAAAAGACTGCAATAAGTTGCCTGGTCTGATAAATACAGTATTTATTCTGCTGTCCTATGCAGCTGGTAAGTACCGTATATACTATATACTAGAGTATAAGCCAAGTTTTTCAGCACATTTTTTGTCTGCTGAAAATGCCCCCCTCGGCTTATACTCGAGTCATCTTTTTGCGCCTGATCTCCTCAAGTTTGTTGTCTGGGGGACCTACGGCTGGGGAGCACCGATTTTTCAAAGCCAGGCACCCCTTCCATAGACTCCCATGTTAAATGTCAGTCTAGTCATGGGCACAGGGAGGCATGGACACAGTGAGGCATGCACATGGACACAGTGAGGCATAGTGAGGCATGCAGATGGACACCTAAGGCTTATACGTGAGTCAATACGTTTTCCCATTTTTTTGTGGTAAAATTAGGTGCTTCGGGTAATATTCGGGTCAGCTAATACTCGAGTATATACGGTAATTCTTTCAAATTACATGGAAAGGGAGGTTCCAGTCAATGAGTGTGAAGATCAAAAATATGCAAAAACCTAACATACACCAAAATGCCACAGTAAGAGGCGACTTGCAAAATGACTTCTGTATTGAAGTCAATGGAAGTCACCCCCAAAGTAGTACAGGAGCCTTTTTTTAAGTCGGAGCGACTTGAGTCACTCCTATTAGAACGGTTCCATTGTACAGAACAGGACATGACTTGTCAGGCGGCTGAGCCGCCTAACGAGTCGCCCCTGTGTGAACCGGCTCTAACATTTCAGTACATTGCTAATCCACACTGCTGAAGCCAAATCTGTAGTTTTAGTTAGGCGTGTCAAATAAATTGAGGGCATAACAATACTTTGGAGGTCGCTAAGGTCACTAGGCATTTTACAACCTGAAACTGGTAGCATAGTTAGAGGAATGCAGATTGCTCACTTCTAATCTAACTCCAGGTGGGTCTACAAGGACTCCAACACAGATTGTGTCCTTCCATAATTAAACAGATGAATGCACCGTAATGTATTTTTTTCACAGTGCACCATATTAAAAAGACAGACAAATTAAGCTTTTTTTTTCTTTTCTTTTTGCTTTGGCACTGCTGTCTTCAGTTACCTGCTATGGTTCACCCAGGTGGGTAGCTGCAAGAGTGCCACTGGTGTTACCCAGAATACTAAAAATTTTATGTAGACCCTGTGTACTAAGCATAAAACCTGCCAAACACAAAACATCAAAAACACTACACTCAAAGTTAAAAGTCCTGGCACACATCAGCAAGGCAGGAGTAAACAGAAACGTGCAAATCTCTACAAGTTTGCCAAAAAATGCACATGAGGACTTCTCACTTAATAACAGATGGATCTTACCATCTTTCAAGAACTATATTTCTTCATGACAGTGACACTATTAATTATGAACAGCACTTTATTTTATAAATCAGAGACATGCTGTATTGGATAATGACTGGATATAACCATGTTCTCTAAAAAATAAAAACTTGTTCTTGAATTAAGTCATAGGACATAGAGTGGATGGTGAACTTGGAGTTCACTCATATACATGCCTTTTGGGCCTTTTCTTGTTGTTTTCATGGTATTGGAGGGCCATTTAAAAAAAAAAAAACGGCTTTCTTACTCTGGAGAAACAATTGGCCCACAAATTCAAATACATCTTAAAAGGTTAAATCAAATAAAGCCTACACACACCAGACTTAAAACACAATAATGATAGCTGGGACCTTTAGCCACTTTGATTTTATACATCAGTTATATTGTGAAGACAGCATAACCTAAAATGAGGACATGTGTGACATGTTCACTGTTATCAGTCAAGTTTTTATGATATAGATCAGGTATGATTAAATTACATGCACTTAACAGGACATAATGATATTTTAAAATGCTATATATTTGGCTGCTGTTCAAAGAAGACTGTTTTGCCCTTGAAACCCATATCAATGAATGTGTTTTAAATATGGTACACAGAAAATAACAGCTGTAATGAATTTGCCTGCTCTGTACTGTATAGTATCTCCTGCAGCTATTAGGTTAACAATAGTGCAATGGCCAAATCATAGCCACCCCAACCAACCATATCAAAATAAATCGGACACAATGCTATGGTTTTATGACACTATTAAGATGTACACTGTACTTCAAGAGCCACTGTACATGTAATTATAAATCCAGATAGCTTTGGACTTTGCTTTTTAATTCTATATAATTTAATGTAAATATCAAGACTACACATCAAACATCCATGGACAGTAGCCCTTACAGAGACTGTCCAGAAAAAAGTAAACAATACAATCTCTCAGGGCGTAGACTGTTTACCGAGTCACAAACTTGTACTCTTCTAAAACCCCTTAAACATCCACTATTATCCAAATGCATACATTTCCCTGGGAACCCTGAATCCCAGGTGCTCTATTAAGCAAATCTTGAATTGGGACGTCAGTGTTTGGCCCTGCCTTTTTTCCACTCCAATGGATCTTTGTTCTGAATGATGAGACCAATAGTTGAAATCTGCATAATCGCCCAGTAATTAATCAGATACAATCTTTATTTATGTTTGACCCAGTGCTATGAAATAGCTGTAACCTGGTTGGCAAAAACACTTTCCACTTCCTTAGATATACCATGAAGGCAAAAGTGAAGTTGAAACTTGAATAATAGAGCACCCGAACATTGAGGCTCCTGAGATGCTTTTGGAGAAAGCTAAACCTACCTGTGGGCAACTGGAAGTACATGCTTTTCAATGAACGTAGGCATTTTAGGAGATTTAAAAGGAATATAAGTACACTTCCAATGGAAGAGTGGAGGACCTTGAGCAACCAGGGCCCTTACCTAAAGCTAGATGTGAGGTTGTCTGATGGTAAGATGAAGTTCTGCTGTAGAAAATCTTTAGAGCTCAGTAGGTATTAATGGCAGAATCACGTCTTAACAACTAGTAGTATCAGCACAGTTAGTCTTAGACTGGCAACAGACATAATGGTATTCAGAGGATCCAAGCACTAAATTAGTTTGGTAGAACAGTCACTGATCACAGGTGCAAAGGTGCCCTCATATATACAACCATTTTCCTGATCCAACTGTTGGCAGACAGGTAATCTTATAAAGAAGCTGTATGGAGTATGAAGATTGCCACTGCTTACCTAACCATTAAAAACAGTCAAAATCATGCCAAAACTTGGCTTAGGTAATTTTTAAGTCGTTATCCCACACACATATGCAGACCCAAAGTTCTGACTGATCTGGACATCTTTTCTGGTCAGTGACTTAGAAATTGGTAAGCTCAGGGACAACTAGCATCTTAAGGAAGTGATGATCAGCAATGCCAGCCTCCATATTCCTCTCATCACAGGTCTCCTTTAAATCTGTGGAATCTTTAGAAACGTTAAGGTTAGACTTCACAAAAGTCTCTGCAGTTCTAAGATAGTTACTGAATTGAGGGCTGTAACTCACTGAACCAGTCCTGATCCCGAGCACATGGAAAATTTAAATTGTTTCCTTCATTCTTAAAGAAGACATGGCTAAACTTTGTTTTTTACTTTATTTCCCTATGCATTCATATATGCTGGTTAATTTTCTTTCTTACATACCACACTGGAGCACCACATAGTGAGCAGTTTATGAGGTATGGCTATTGTCCTTCAAAAAAGCTAGAAAGCTGGACTTCTTAAAGCTTTCTACCTTAAAAACTAAACCAAGGCAAGCTTGATGCAACTGAAATCCTAAAGCAAACCTCAAAGTATTCAAATGCATATGTTCTGTAGAGAATCAAAGGGTCAACCATTTTTCTGCAGCAAATCATAGAGAATGGGAATGCAGGTCATCTGTTCACAAGGAATGTGTATCCCATTTAATGTAGGTGATTGGCTGACTGCATCACAATGATATTGGCTCAAACCTCAAAATGGCTACCTTCAATTTTAAAGGAGTTGTCCATACCATTGAAAAATGAATATGGTAAACACAGCAGCAAACAAGCAGCAACAAACTATAATGCTCCCCCGCTGCAAGCTATAACATCTATTGCCTTTTCATAACAGCAGTGCTTGGAATTTTAATATGTACATGACAATTGAATTAAGGAAACCAATTCCTTTGTCAAGCCTGACCATTAGAGGAAAGGACTTCAGTTTGCAATAAGCATTTGCTATACCTAGGGAAACATTTACCATGAATCGTTTTTAATTATGAAGTGGACAGGAAGCTACATAGTCAGTAAAGAGCTTTGATATAAAAAAAAAAACAAAAAAAAAACAAATTGCATACAAAGCCATTAACCTATAAGCAAAATGCAAATATTGTAAGCAATGAGGAAACTTTAAAATGTTGTAAATCCCTTTAATGTTGGGATTCTAACTGTGCAATGGGTTCAGGTGGCACCATCTTCAACAATTCTGGTCTTGTGTAAGCAGCACTTAAGCCACAGTTTGGGGGTAGATGGGGGATAGCAGAGGAAACTGCATAATGACTACATACAAAACATGTAGTCACCCCCTTCAGAACATGGCTCCTAAGGTCACATTCACTTCACATGCAAGATGGTCATTAGAAGACTGAGTCTAAAGCCTTCAAATATTTGAGCATCTTAAAACAACCTAGAGACGGGCGATGCCAAGCTGTAAGATATTAGTATGAGTCATTTCTGGAATGCAACTTTAAACACTTGTGAAACATTCCAACTTGCTAAAGACAGCTGGTCTGCAGTGCCATTGCAGTTCAGAGTATTATCCTAAAAGTGTATGTAGCTAAATACTGTCCCCACCCTACTTGCCCAATATCTGTGACTAAGATATTTTCAGTTCCAATAACCTTCAATATTCCAGAGCAATATGTAAACAGGTCTTTCACATAAACTTGTGTTCAAGGCATAGCCTTCAAGGGCAATGTGTAGAAAACAAAATGTCGGCAGAAGTGCATAGAGCTGTTTAATACCTAATAACAATTGTTCTCACTATAATACTTGGTGATGTGATGAGGTCTAGTAATAAGAAGGCACATAATACAAAAAACAAGGAAAAAAAAACCCACAAACAAGTAGTCGAGTCACAAACGTTAAGTCCTTTTGCACAGTGCCTTTAAACAGTAATGCTATGAAAGTTTTATTGTGAAAGGCACAGTATAGAATCTATATATAAAAACAAAAATATATACTCAACATTCTTGTTCACGTTGGGCCTGAGTTATTATAAAAATGTAAATAGTCTTCCATAGGCACAAAATAATCTCAATTAATAACACTGCTCAGAGGGCACTGGGGAGCCAGTACCTGCTTGCAACATACTAGAGGCTAAGCTAGGCTGCTGAAAGCTGATTTAAATGGTTATTTGTCACTGACCACCACTGCGCCTTTGCACTGTGTTATTAAGGATGCCCATTGGTATTTTTATTACAGTATGTCCTTATGACAAAAAATTATTATTCACATTTGAATAAATGTTTTCTGTCACTACAGAATAAAAGGATATCTTAAAAAAAAAAAACTTTATACATATTGAACATCATTTCTAAAATCTCCTAAGTTTGAGGGGTTTGTGTTGATTTTAGTATGAAAAGAATATTATGTGTGTTTAGCACCACTTTAGTTTCCTAACCTGAGAAGCATTTGAACCAATAAAATATGGCCGACATATAGTCCAATATCCTGTCATCGCTTTATATATTTCCCTTTAAAAGAGATTGTGTACGTACAAAAGAAAAGAAAACATATAATAACAACCAAAGCAAGTCGTGTTCTGATATTGTAGAGGTGAAGATTGTGAATCTGTAGGAAGTGTATGAAACTCTTGCTGTGACCCTGGTTTTACTGACTTCAGCTGCTGCGATGCATGGAAACCTGGGTATTATGTGTTCTTGCTGTTATCTGTGCAGACCGGACAGCAAGATCCTTCCTTGAATACTGGCACCAAGCAATGAGTTGGAGGGCAGGATTCCACAAAACATGTAATTGAGCCATCCTGGAAAATAAATTATCAGTTTTAATTAGATATAAAACAGCTGGTATAGTTTAGGAAAGAACCATTAAGATCATTGTAAGGTCCACCAAAAGTGTACAAAGTCTTTCAATACCGTCCTGGTTTACAATCTAGGATAAACTAGGTATGGATAGAGTAAGGATGATTAAGAAACCCAGTACGTCTGCATCATTGGGGAGATTTGCAGCGGGGACACAGACAGCAATACAAAGCCAATTGTTTATAATTACTTCCTGGACAGACTTTGTGTCATGACACAGGAAGGAGTTGACCAGCTGACCTCATTAGCACACACCCTGCATTATCCACCCTCAGCTGGTCAACTCCTTCCTGCTTCATGACCTAAAGTCTTTCCAGGAATTAAGGCTGAAGTAATGGAGCAGTGTTTACAAACAGCCATTAAGGCAGTGAGGTAAGCGTGTGTAGAATAAATGGAAAACATTTTTAATTTTGCAAAAGAAGTACATTAATGCTATATTTGTGCATAGGAGAGCTTGAATAAAAAATAAATAAATAAAAGATAAACAAAAAGGTGACCTTAGAATTTAAAGCAGTAGTCACCAAACTGTGGCCCTTTGCTTGCTTTTATCTGGCCCTTGGGGCGCCATTTCATCCACTGACACCAACATTGGGTCATAATTCCCTGCACTGACACCAATGAAGGGGCACAATTCTTCCCAATGACACCTATGATGGGGCACAATTCCTCCCACAAACACCAACGATGAAGCATCATTTATTCCCACTGATGTCAGGACATTTTCTACTTTGTAAAGTCTGAAGGACAGTCAACTGGCCATTTTGTTTAGAAAGTTTAAGGCAGGGGTCTCATTAATAATATTTAAAAAAGGGTAAGTGGGCTGCATAGAGCCCTGACCTCAACCCTACTGAACACCTTTGGGATTAATTGGAATGTCAAAAGCAAACCAGGTCTTCTCGGCCAACATCAGGTCCTTGGCTTAAATAGGCACAAATTCACTCTGTAAACATTGTGAAAAGCCTTTCCAGAAGAGTTAAAGACTGTTACAGGCAGTGGCAGCCGGTCCATAAGGGATGTCGCCGTCGCCCCCCCTTCCCCCCAAATGTTTCCAAAGTTAGTTTACAAATAACAAAGCTAATCATAGAACAATTTACTTTTAAATAACCATTAATATGACTAACATTTTTTATGTTAAATGTCATATTAATAGCTATTTAAAAATAAATCATATTATCATTTATTTAAAAACAAAAATTGTTCTGTGTGTGCACTGTGCTGGGTGCTAGGCTAATGGGTTTCTATTAGGTCTGTCAATTTTTTACAAGCATGTGAGTCCAAGGCTCTAATTGGCTTATTTTAGGTTATCCTAACAACAAGGAAGCTGCCGGGTATCAGGGGAGCCATGACCGCTGGAGGGCTCCATTTGTAAGTAAGCCTTATGGCATCTTCTGGTGAGTGCCGACCTGGAGGGGTTTGTTTGGGCTCCCCCCCCCCAAAAAAAAAAATGTTTTAGCACCAGCCACCACTGGTTAAAGTAATTGTTAAAAAAAAACAAGAACAGTAACATTTTGCTCTAACGGTTGATAGCAGTGGACAGATCTTCCCCAATAGAAGCTGCCCAAACTTCAAGTATCTACTTTTTGGTGGACTAACCCTTTGCTCCACCAAGACACTGACCACATGGAGTATTTATGTTCACCTCAAATCTCTTAAAGGTATTACAATTTACCCACAGTATGGAAACACACTGGAGGGTAAGGTATAGTGGAGTAAAAATATTTACATGTCGTTTAGTTATCCAAATGGTACAACAGCCTATATTTTAACACTGCATCTGCATTTTTTGCGTACATGTGGAGGGAAAAGACAGCACTGAAGGATTTTTTTTTTTATGTGTATATATTTATAAATGATAGAGTAGGAATATTGCTTATTGCTACTTACTTTACATTCACATTTTGTACAAGGATCTTTTCTCCATCTTTCATTAGTGGCATATGGTTTTCCAGTTTCATCAGTGCAGTCTGTGCTGCTTACGCGAGATTCGAGGTTCTTGATCTAAATATAAAAAAAGATGACAAATTGAAGAGCAGTGCATGAAGCTGGACAAGGACCGTTGAAAGGGTGCACAGGCTCCATCTGTCTGCCCAATGTTCTTTAGGGCACCGTTTCTCAACTCCAGTCCTCAAGGTGCCCCAACAGGTCACCTTTTTAGGATTTCCCTTAGATGAAACTGCTGTGGTAATTACTAAAGGCACTAATACACGGTTCAAATTTCAAAAGAATTTTCTTTCGAAAATCGCATCAAAGAATTTTTGTACGAATTCCTCACCGTTAGTGGGCTGCAGCAACAGACAATTTTTTTGAAAAACTAACGATTTCTGATCAATGATGGGAGAATCATGCGAGAAATGTAATAGAAAAAAAAGGACGATTCCAGTTAATCCTACATTCTACTAATTCTTTAGGTAAGACAAAAGGAGTTTCGGTACTGATATCCAGTCAGACCCCTTTCCAGACAATAGACACCCTAATAGACCCTGAAGGGAGATACATTTTCCTCAAAGGGAAACTGAGTCAACACCCCATCACTATCGCAAACATCTATGCCCCAAATGTTAGACAGGTAGCCTTCTTCCGCAAAATTAAAGAGCTACTGACAACTTTCGCCTCTGGCACCCTCATTCTTGGAGGAGACTTCAACACTCCCTTAAACCCTCTCATAGATACCTCGAATGGAACTTCAAGTTTAACGTATAGAGCCTTGAAACAAATTAAAAACCAATTCCAGGAGCTGGCATTGCATGATGTCTGGAGAATTCTAAACCCTCAGACCAAAGATTATACCTACTTTTCTAATGTCCACCAAAAGTATTCTAGAATTGACTATTTTCTTCTCTCACAACCAGACCTACCTCTATTGACTAAATCAAATATTGAGTCAATGACCATATCTGACCATCACCCAATCACCATGACGCTTACATTCCCAGATAGAAATAACATAACTAAAACGTGGAGACTGAACACCACAGTACTGAAAGATCCAGTGCATATTTCAAAGTTCAAGGACACATTGAATGATTATTTTCTACGGAATGAAAATGGAGACACTTCATTCATAACACAATGGGAAGCACACAAATGTGTCATTAGAGGAGAATTTATTAGGAAACTGACAAGCATAAAAAAAGAACAACAATCCAAAATAAAATCTCTACTTGAACGCATACACCAATTAGAACGAACTCATAAAAGAACTGTGGCGGGTTCGACATTCGAGGAACTAACTAAGACAAGAACGCTGTTGGCAGAAGAACTAAATTTGAAAATCAAAAGGCAATATATCCTGAGACACAAAATATACTATGAACAGGGAAATAAGTGTGGTAAATTACTGGCAAAAGCTGTTCAAGCTAAGAGAACTGCTAATACTGTTCACCACATAAGAGACAAACAAGGCGAGTTGCGGTCTTCGAATGAGGAAATTGCCAAACAGTTCGAATCATACTATCACGATCTATACAATATTCCATCTAATCCAAAATGCCCACAGGGATCAGACAAACGAAATAAGCTCATCCAGGAATTTCTTGGAAAATATAGTCCACCCCAAATATCCGAGAATGTTGCCAAGGAACTTGAAAACCCCATCTCCAGTCCAGAATTTGACAGAGCCCTAAAAGAGATGAAAATAGGCAAAGCCCCGGGCCCAGATGGACTACCCCTACAATATTACAAAACTTTTACTGATATATTGAAGCCAAGGTTTCTGAAAACATTTCAGACACTACATTCGGAACAAAACCCCCCCAAACAATTGCTAGAGGCCCACATCGCGGTAATACCCAAAGAAGGAAAAGACGTGACACAGGTCAGCAATTACAGACCAATTTCACTAATAAATGTTGATGTAAAGATATATGCCAAAATATTGGCAAATAGAGTCCTCCCCCTGCTAACCTCTCTTGTAGCCCTGGACCAAGTGGGATTCATCCCGGGGAGGGAGGGTCGGGATAACACAATAAAGGCCCTCAACATTAATCACTGGCTAATGTCGAATCAGAAACAGGGCTTTTTCTTATCCCTAGACGCCGAGAAGGCGTTCGACAGAGTGGCCTGGGACTTCATGGACGCAGTGTTAACACACATTGGCTTTTTACCTCAAATGAGAGCCTATATCAAAGTCCTGTATTCTAATCCTACCGCCAGAGTTCGGGTCAATGGACATCTGTCGGGCGCCTTCAATTTGCGTAATGGAACCAGACAGGGATGCCCTCTTTCCCCCCTATTATTTGTACTAACACTCGAACCCCTTTTAAATAAAATTAGATCAAACGAAGATATCAAAGGAATTGAGATCCAGAATACTACATACAAATTGGCAGCCTTTGCAGACGACCTGCTCCTCTTCCTTTCAGAACCTCACATAACCCTACCTAACCTTCTTAAAGACCTGGAACATTTCCATTTATTGTCTAATCTAAAAATAAACCATTCCAAATCTAATGCCCTCAACATCTCAATACCTTCCAGTGTAATAGACCTATGTAAAAAAAACTTTTCATTCAACTGGGCAAAACGAAGCATCAAGTATTTGGGAATTGAAATCTCTTCTGATCTGAAAGACCTTTTCCATCTCAATTACATACCAGCAATGAAGGAAACACAAGAGGATCTAAAGAGATGGAATTCACTTAATATTTCTTGGTTCGGACGAGCTTCATTAATCAAAATGACTATCCTACCGCGGTTCCTCTACATCATGCAAACATTGCCTATCAAAATTCCCCTTTCATTCTTCAATACCTTCCGTAAAGCTTGTTCCTCCTTTATCTGGAGAGGCAGGCCCCCAAGAATTAGATTTACCAGACTAAATCTGCCCAGAAATGGTGGAGGCATAGCTTTACCTGATCTAAGAAAATACCATCAGGCGGCCCTACTAACAAGAATCGTGGACTGGAACCTACATCATAGGGTGAAAGATTGGGTGAACCTTGAACAATCCCAATCCCCTCACGATTTAAAATATTTACCTTGGATTAACCCCAAATATCACTCAAAGTCAATCAAAACACATCCCATTATAGGCCCCACCCTAGAGATCTTTCGCTACACCTTCAAGAGCATAAATCCTTCCCCTTGGCTAGGTCCTCTAACACCACTTTTAAGCAACCCAGACTTTCCTCCTGGTCTGGAAAAATCGTTCCCGACGCATAAGTGGCCTCACAGCAATGTCCTATCTAAACACTTCTTTAAAAATGACAGGTTCTTATCTAGAGAGGACCTACTCAAGAACATCAAGCCCTGTATCTTATCACATTGGAACTATATCCAAATCAAGCACTTTTTAACCAAGAGAGATAATATTCACCATTGGACAAGACCCTTGACAATGTTAGAGAAATTATGCACCAAAAATACTCCTCAAAGACACATTATCTCATCCCTTTACAACTCACTATTTGAGGACTCCAACGACTTCTCCAGTTCATCATGTAAGGCGTGGGAGAGAGATTTAGACGCAACTTTGTCAATCGAAGACTGGGAAAAAATATATTTGTATGCCCAAAAAGGATCACTCAATGTGGCCACACAAGAAAGTTGTTACAAGATCATAACCAGATGGTACAGAACCCCTTCTACCCTACACAAAATTTCACCTCAGGTATCTGACAGATGCTGGAGATGTAAACGCGAGGAGGGCTCGATGCTACATATTTGGTGGTCATGCCCCTTAATTCAATCTTTCTGGATATCGGTACACGAAACTGTTAAACAGGTTACCTCAGAGAACCTGAGCTTTACGCCGCTTCAATACCTACTACACTATAACTCTATCCCTAGGAAACAATACCTGAAATCCCTCTCCATGATCATGATCAATGCGGCGCGACAGTGCATTCCATGTCACTGGCGATCCCCCCATGTGCCAACAAAAGTGGAATGGTTTCGGAGAATTAATAACATAGAAAGAGTTGAAGAAATTATCAGCATCTCCCAAGAGAGAATTGTCCATTTCTCAGCGATTTGGTCCAACTGGACTACATTTAAGGTATCTCAAAATTACCAGCAGGTTATTTCATGAAAGTGGTCTAAAGACAGGAAAACACCTTAGATTTCAGTATATATACAATCTTTCCTCTATCTACTTATGTCACTACGGTTAAAATGTCATGGAGAATTTTTTTTTTTTTTTTTTTTTTTGTCTCTCCCTTTCCCCTCCCTCATACCCCCTCCCACACACCGGCACAATATGCACTTACATGTGCATACATATATTTCTTCTCTTTTTTTGCTTTAGTCAGAAAACAGTAGAAAATGAGAAAACACAACTTAAGGTGATAGTTCTGCTATTTATGCTTGATTTCCGAAGATAATCCTTGTAATAACTAAACAGTTGTATTCTATCTATGCAAAAATTATTTTATTGTCAAATTGCCTGCTTATTGTATTATGTACTTTGTATGGTACACTGTTATTCACCCAATAAAGAATTTATGAAATAAAAAAAAAAAAAAAAAAAAGAAAAAAAAATGCGCATTTGAAAGAAAAGAATATTCCCGGAGAGAAACGAATATTCCCGGAGAGAAACGAATATTCCCAGAGAGAAACAAATATTCCCGGAGAGAAACAAATATTCCCGGAGAGAAACAAATATTCCCGGAGAGAAACAAATATTCCCAGAGAGAAACAAATATTCCCAGAGAGAAACAAATATTCCCGGAGAGAAACAAATATTCCCGGAGAGAAACAAATATTCCCGGAGAGAAACAAATATTCCCGGAGAGAAACAAATATTCCCGGAGAGAAACAAATATTCCCGGAGAGAAACAAATATTCCCGGAGAGAAACAAATATTCCCGGAGAGAAACAAATATTCCCGGAGAGAAACAAATATTCCCGGAGAGAAACAAATATTCCCGGAGAGAAACAAATATTCCCGGAGAGAAACAAATATTCCCGGAGAGAAACAAATATTCCCGGAGAGAAACAAATATTCCCAGAGAGAAACAAATATTCCCAGAGAGAAACGAATATTCCCAGAGAGAAACAAATATTCCCGGAGAAAAACAAATATTCCCGGAGAGAAACAAATATTCCCGGAGAGAAACAAATATTCCCGGAGAGAAACAAATATTCCCGGAGAGAAACAAATATTCCCGGAGAGAAACAAATATTCCCGGAGAGAAACAAATATTCCCGGAGAGAAACGAATATTCCCGGAGAGAAACAAATATTCCCGGAGAGAAACAAATATTCCCGGAGAGAAACAAATATTCCCGGAGAGAAACAAATATTCCCGGAGAGAAACAAATATTCCCGGAGAGAAACAAATATTCCCGGAGAGAAAATAATATTTAAGGGAACATGAAGGTTTGGTAGGCCGAATTTCGAAAATCAATGGTGGCATCATCGGATCACAAAAAAAACGAACTTTCTGATTTTGAAAAGAAAATTTGTTCGAAATTCGACCGTGTATGGCCCGCTTTAGGCAGTGAAACTGATCAAATCACCTGTGTAAAATAATGGACAGTCTAAAAACATGACCTGTTGGGGCCCCTTGAGGACTGGAGTTGAGAAACACTGTTTTATTTAACTTCAAGAAGCAGTAGAAGACACATGAGCTCCGGCGTTGTAGTTTCTGTTCTCTCATTCACTTCCTGGTATGCATCGCTCGTTCATGTAAGAACTACATTTCCCAGTATGAATTGCGGCACGCCCAGTAATTCACACCTCCTTGAAGTCTCTAACATGTAGAGAGCATCCTGCAGCACAGATGTAGTTCCCAGGAGGGGGTGAGCACGTTACTGACCACTGCAGTAAAGCCTCCCTTCACGGTGGTGAGTAACAGACGAGCAGGAAGTGAACAGAACAGAGAAGAAATAGAGCATTTCTGAGCAAAAACTAACAATGAGCAAGTGAAAAGAAGAATGTCTGCAGGTAAAAGATGCTTATTATGAAAAAAAATCCTTTACAATCCCTTTAAGTACTTGCACTGCTTGCATTTACATGTTATTTTTAAAGCTGCACTATATTCACCTCCAATGGTGACATCTACATTTTTTTAGCCATCTTGTATGGCTTGGCTGGTATGATGCAACTACCACACACATAGGTGGGAGTTCACTTCTCATGCAGTTGAGGTATGAATGTTAAAAAAAACAAACAACGGTTTTAACCCCCCCCCCCCCCCCCCAACCAAAATGAAAACATTTTGGCTTTTTATATACTTTACCACTATCCGACTGCCTTCAACAGATATACTGAGGCAAATCCTTCCGGGGCTGAAGTGGTTAAGCCTACACATTTTTTCACATTTGGCATCATATACATAGTCTTTATATGAGAGTACCTGTTTCCTTAGACTTGTTATTGTCTTTTGCAAATCAAGCACAAACTCTTTGAAGTCATTCACTAGTGGCAGATTGGCTGTTTGCTTGGTGGTTACAGTTGTGTTCACAATAATCTCTGGCAAGCTGGAAAAGGGCACATAGAACAGTTAAACTAAGCACTTTGTAAAGAAATGCAAAAACAAACAAAAAAAAAAGAGCCAACATTATTTTCCAAATTCACCCCAAATATCCTTGAACCCTGTGGAGAGCAGGAACAAGAAACAAACCCTCACCTTCATGCACCTGATCCACCAAAATAAATTCTAAAATTGTGCCCTTGCTCAAAATGGCAATGTCTATACACAATTTATGCTCAGCATTAAAATTAAAATGTTTAAAAAAATATATATTTTTAGTAAGGTATGTAATAAAGATTGCCCTTTAAGGATTTTGTTAACCACTTCGTTACCGGGCCTATTTTGGCACTTCTCTCCTTTATGTAAAAATCACAATTTTTTTGCTAGAAAATTAATCAGAACCCCCAAACATTATATATTTTTTTTTAGCAGACACCCTAGGGAATAAAATGGCAGTCATTGCAACTTTTTTTCTCGCACGGTATTTGTGCAATAATTTTTCAAACGCCTTTTTTTTAGGGAAAAAACTGTTTCACGAGTTAAAAAATAAGTAAAAGTTAGCCCAATTTTTTTGGATAATGTGAAAGATTATGTTACACCGAGTAAATGGATACCTAACATGTCACGCTTTAAAATTGCGCACACTCATGGAATGGCGCCAAACTTCAGTACTTAAAAATCTCCATAGGCGACGCTTTAATTTTTTTTACAGGTTACTATTTTTGAGTTAGAGAGGAGGTCTAGAATTGTTGCACACGCTCTAACGCACGCGATGATACCTCACATGTGGGATTTGAATGGTGTTTACATATGTGGGCGGGACTTGCATGCGCGTTCGCTTCTGTACGCGAGCGACCGGGACAGGGGCGTTTTACATTTTTTTTTTTTACTTCATTTTTTTATTTTTACAGGCTTACAAGCATGAAAATCGGTGAAAAAAAAATCACCGATTACATGCCGACAGCCACGATAGCGGCTTTGTTCACTTTCGGGTACCGGACGTGACGTCATAACGTCGCGCCCGGTCCTCCGACGGTCATAGAGATGACTGTGACCATCTGGTCACCAGTCAACTCTATGGTTCACCAACGAGCGCCGGCCGATTCGCTCTCCGGGCCCCCGATGGCACGGGAGAGCCCGGAGAAGCACCGGATGGCGGCGGGAGGTGGGGGAGGTCCCCTCCCGCTGCCTAGAAGAACGATCGAACGGCGGAACCGCCGCTTTGATCATTCTTCTGGTGCACAGAATCGCCGGCTGAAGACGGCGATATCTGAATGATGCCTGCAGCTGCAGGCATCATTCAGATATCACCGCACAAAGCCGAGGACGTCCCAGGACGTCCTCCCGGTCTCAAGTGGTTAAACTAAGTATTGGCTCTACTCTTCGCTTCTCGGCCTAAGTTTTGACTAAAATCAAGTGTAGGGTTTGAAGATACTCTGACATATTTCTCAAAACCTCTCTTTTCTCAAAAACATTTACATTACCTGGACTCTTCTTCAGTATCAGGAAGGTCCTGAGGTTTTTCCTCTTTATAGCTGTGTTCTGTAGACCGTTTACCTCTGAAGTGACCCGAGAAGGAACTAAACTGTCCTCTTGATCTACAATCTGAATACATACAAGAAAACAATGAAATGCATACACCACACCACTGGGGTTATTTAACAAGGATCTCAAGAAAAGTAGAAAACAAAACAGTCAGGGCACAGTTCCATTTACTTCCTGCCCTGATGGGCTGGTGTCACTAGGACATGGGAATCTCCCCAACATAGACACTGACAGCAGTTATCACCTCCTAATACACTAAACAAAGATGGACAAAACTCTACTTTAAATTCACAAGCCAGTTAAAGAGTTATGCCCTGTACACACGATCGGTTCATTCGATGAAAATGGTCTGATGGATTTTTATCAGATATCCGATGAAGCTGACTTTAATCAGTCTTGCCTACACACCATCAGTTAAAAAAACGATCGTGTCAGACAGCAGTGACGTAAAACACGACGTGCTGAGAAAAATTAAGTTCAATGCTTCAGAGCATGCGTCGACTTGATTCCGAGCATGCGTGGATTTTTAAATGATGGACGTGCCCACAGACAATCGTTTTTTTCAATCGTTTTTTTAACCTTAAGATAATTTTAAAACAAGTTTCTATTTTTTTCACCGATGGATAAAAAAACGATGGGGCCCACACACGATCGGTTTGTCTGATGGAAACGGTCCATCAGACTGTTTTCAGACGAACCAATCATGTGTACGTATTAGCCTGGTTGAAAAGACACAAAAGTCCAACCAAGCTAAACCAACCAGCAAAATATAAAACAAAATTTACAAAATGAATAGAAAGTGGAATTTTTACCTAATGCAAACATAAAACCTGTGCTTTGTTTACTTGCTCCGCAGCTACACCACTCAGCACCGGGAGCAGAAACACCAAGGTGTAGAGGAACAAGGTACAGTGAAGTGCCAATTAGCTTTGTCAAATGTGGCGTCCGTAGCCCTGTGTAAGCTATGACTACTTCAGTGACCTGGGCTTTTCTTAACTCCTGGCTGAACAGAGTAGCAGAGAAACAAAGGATAAAATATGCATTGCTAGGGGAAGATGCTTTAAAGTGACCCTGCATGGGCACAAGACTGCTTGACTTCTAGCTTTTGATTTTTTTTTTTACAAATAACTAAGCATGTAACTGTTTTTTATAGGAAACATCATTTTCGATATCTTAAAACAATTATGATTTACAACAATATTGGTATAAGGACGATAAGAAATTTCACCTTCACAGCAGTCCTTCCACATTCGTAGGTCCATTTTGGGAATCTTCTTGCAGTCAATATAGCCATGAGGAAATTCGACAACTCTAAACACATCAGTTTGGACATGGGTGATGTTGTCCCCATTGTCACACATAATTCTGGCGAGAGAGGTCTGCTTGATCTGGGTCAGCTGTGCAGGGGCGAACACACCAGGATTTTCATACCAGAGCCTGTACCAAAATGTCATCCATTACTTTACTTTTAAGTTTTACAACAATTCCTTATGCAGAGTAGTTTATACTAAATTGGAGAGTTCTCCCTCCTGAACCACATATGGTTAAAGTAAAAGTACATTTATTTATTTTATTTCGTTTTTGAGATCATCACACGTTTAATAGACAACAATAAAGAGGAGCTCCCCTGATGAAGTCATGTGACTATGACGAACACGTGCGGTAGCACAAGGCACCGGAAGTGACGCTAGACGAGCTCGCTGCTCGTTTTTGTTATGCCCGTTTGATACTTCCTATTGTGAGTACCTTGTTTTTACCATTGTCATATACCCAATAAATGTTTGGAAATACTACACTATCGTGCATCCCTCTCTACATTTCCCCATGCCCCAATGCGAGGCTTACTTGATGCAGACATACCAGGGACACAAAAGGGGACTCTGATTCCAGATAGGTGACACAGACCAGCGGAGACGGGGGACTGGGGACCTACCAGGAGAAAGATTACGTTGCACGGATACACAGTAACTACATATCAGTAGCACTCCAAGCCAGAGAGTGACTACCAGCACCATTACTTTCACCTTGATCACGGTGAATACACAGTCACTTATTCAGCCTGGACGTTTTCCTCACAATTTGTTCATGCATTATTTATTGTGCTTTTAAGTGTACCAGATGAGCAAGCTTCACACTAACAGTTTTTTGATTATTTATTCTTATTTTGATCCTCCAAGTGCACCCTTCACCAGTATTTTTTCACTTTACTTGGACACTATATTGGTATTATTAGTCCACTCTGGCATTGCAGCCGATACTGCATGTTGGTTATTCTTTTTGATATTTTACTACCGCTAGTTATTGATCTTAGTATTATTGCCTCTTATAAGTGTACCTGTCACGCATCACCTTTGCACTTTATTTCATATTGATGTACAGCGCAGGACACTATTTTTACTCCACTTGGGTTCTGATATCACCTTCAGTGTTTGCTGCAGTACCCCGATCCATAGACTTGGCAGGCGTGGGAATACTTCATTTTTTTCTAATAAAGAAGAGCTTTGCTGCAGTTTACCATAGACATTAGTTTCATTGACACTGGATATAACACACACACTGCTCTTCTAGCACTGCAACAAAGAATTTCAGAGCTTATACAGTAAAGAATCCTGATGGTCAATTGCCCCTTGTCCATTCACCAAAAGCCCTACATTCTTTTCAGTCAATGCTAGAAGTTTTGTGAATGAAGGGAGGGGTGGGTAGACAACAAGATCTCCACTCATTCGTTCACAAAATGCCTTGCATTCCATGAAAATACTACAAGTCTTTTGGTGAGTAGATGAGTGGAGAGCAGGGGCTGGGTGAACAACAGGATCCTTTACTGTATGAGCACTGGAATTTCTCAGCTGCAGTACAGAAAAAAAACTGGTATATAGAGTATCCCGCCATGATTTCACTGTAAACTGTGGATACACTTTATTAAATCTTACTTATTACATTTGTGGAGTTTGAGAAAAAAAAACTGAAATTCTGCTTTAATTTGAGGGCTAGAGCTGAAGTAGAGAGACGGGAATCAAAGCCCACTACGAACATTTCTAAGGGCTCATTTACATTTGCTTCGGCTTCATCAAGGCTTTGTTAAAGCTCTCTGAATGCCAATCAAAGCCCCTGTCACTGAATAACATTATTAGCTTACAGTCCTGTGTAAGCTTTGCTTTTGCTTAAAAAATGATACCCCATATAGCTTCAAAGTGTCTTCCAAGTCTTCATAGAAGTCTATGGCAAAGCTTGCTTGAAGCCCCACAGAAGCCCCACCAAAGCCTCACCAAAGCCCCACCAAAGCCTCACAGAAGCCTCACCAAAGCCCCACAGAAGCCTCACCAAAGCCTCACCAAAGCCCCACAGAAGCCTCACCAAAGCCCCACAGAAGCCTCACCAAAGCCCCACAGAAGCCTCACCAAAGCCCCACAGAAGCCTCACCAAAGCCCCACAGAAGCCTCACCAAAGCCCCACAGAAGCCTCACCAAAGCCCCACAGAAGCCTCACCAAAGCCCCACAGAAGCCTCACCAAAGCCCCACAGAAGCCTCACCAAAGCCCCACAGAAGCCTCACCAAAG
Organism: Rana temporaria; assembly: GCF_905171775.1. NCBI lineage: Eukaryota > Metazoa > Chordata > Amphibia > Anura > Ranidae > Rana > Rana temporaria. The sequence continues at coordinate 98,149,897 of NC_053492.1, read as the reverse complement.
CCCCACAGAAGCCCCACAAAAGCCTCACCAAAGCCCCACAAAAGCCCCACAAAAGCCTCACCAAAGCCCCACAGAAGCCTCACCAAAGAACTCTAGGAGAAGCCTCACCAAAGAACCCCAGGTGAAGCCTCACCAAAAAAACCCAGGAGAAGCCTCACCAAAGCTCCACCAAAGCCTCAATGAAACCCTAAGCACAATTAGCTGTAAGCTAACCATGTACAAAAGTAACAAATAAAGATCTGTTGTTCTTAATGCATTACCCTGAAAATCCTTAACTTGCTTCCTATAACTTTGCTGACAATGAACATAAGGAAGGAACCTAGTGTTCCCAAAACAATAAATTCTTATATTTTAAACAGCCACTAATAGATATTACACTTTAGCAATATGCTGTGCCTTCTCTACCTATACATGTGTCCTTGACAACATGGAACATCATTTGCTGGCTTCTTTAAGGCCTTGTACATATTAGGAAATTTTTAACGAAATAATAAACATGTTATAAATAAAGGAGGTTGACGCGCTGACATCATCACCAGTGGACGGGCGTCTGCAGGCTGGCTGGCTTTTACATATGGACATGTTTTTATCGTTCTTTCTGTAAGTGAGATTCTATTTTTAATAAACCACACGTTTACAATTTGGGGCATGACTGGTGGTTCCTCTGAGAAGTGGTTGACCGTGCATACCTCTATGGGATCCAGGATACATCCATCCATAACGATCGGATTGCTACAGAGTGATATCTGATAGGCTCTGTAATTACTCGCCTTTGGTAAGCAGCCATTTCTGTCGATTGTGGAGCACTAGCGTTTGTGGTGTTAACTTTTGGGTGCCATCCTCTTTTCGATTCCATCGTCACCTCAGTGGGTGCATCATGGCCTTGATTTAAGAATTTGGACTTTTTATCATCATTTGAATGGTTTATTTTCTATCCATTATACCTCTCACTGGTTTCACATGGACTTCTCATATTAATTTTTCTAGTACTTAATCCATATTCTTACCACTAGCACATTAATTCATGTTTATATGTAATTTTTGGTAAAGGATATATTTTTTTCATTATTGGTACCTGACATTTTAGCGCAGCTTTACATTTCTTTCTTTCTAATAAACATGTTATACTTACCTTCTCTGTGCAATGGTATTATACAGAACGGCCCCAAACCACCTTTTCTGGGGTTGCATGCCAGTGTTCACGCTGGGATGTGTGCATCCATAGACAGACACAGCATAGCATGGCCTAACCGCCTGCTATCTTCTCAAAAGTTTTGAGTAACAGCAGCAGGAGCCACCAACTCCTGCTGCTTTCAACCAAGCAGCTGAGAGTGGGGATAGGGGATAGAAGAACTGCAGATGGGCACAGCCATGAACTGATACAGAAACTGCTTTTCTCTATCTGCAGCCTTCTGTCCATGTCCCCAAATCATCTAGGAATTTTGCAAAGCAGTGTTGGTAGCTCTGCACATGCTCAGTTTTTATTGAGTTTCTATATTGAGCATTTCCTCCCTATCGCACCTGAGCAGCCCATGTGACTATAGAGTCACACGTGGGCGTATACAATGGTAAAATCCTTTAAATTTTGTGGTAAAAGAGCATCTACTCCCTCCTTCCTCCTCCATGCCTACTAAGTTAGTTAAATACAATTGGGATGGGATATTACATGTAGATTGGTGGAGGCTTCTTCTCCCTCTTATTCTAAGACACAGGCTGGAGGGGTGTGACACAGCGTGTGATTGGCAGAAATCCGCCAACATCATGTCATTGCCAAAAAATAAAAAGGATTTGGATTTCAAATATATATTTTTATGATGATTTAAAACAGTTTGATACTTATTTTACTCTATATTCTAAAGGTTGTTTTTTATGTTGAACTTGAGACCAGTAGCAGATGACTAGAAGCTCCTTCTACCACTGTTTCCCTGCAGACAGGCTGGGAAAGATCTGGGTCATGTGACAGCTGTCTATCGATTAGGAGAAAGGTACTTCGATTTTTTTTATTTAAATTACAGTGTCATCATCCATATACAGTGTGTACACATCAGTGTACATATACTGCAGCAAAATCGCAAAGTCACGTACATGTGCAGGGGGGGGGTGGAGTTTTCTTCGACTCAGGGGCGCGCGCCGCATGTAATCCCAGGCCACCCTGTTGAACGTCTTCTCTGCATCAAGCGATAGGAGAAAGCCCTGGGTTTTAGAGGAGGTTAGCCAATGGTGAAGGTTTAACGCTGGGATGGCATTTTCAAGCAGCTGATTTTATTGTGAGTTTCTGTCCTTTGGATAATTTTAATGTTTTAATAGAGATTTGATTAATTACAACAAAATATTCTGCACTATAGTCCTTTTCTGTTCTCCTAGTTTGTGAGTCCTGGAGCAAAGCTTGCTGATACATGACTATATCAGGCAAGAGAGAAGTGGAAGTCCTTTCAGTCAGTTACATGCTGCATTGTGACCAGCTACAGAAGGGAGAGTTGCCTTGAGAAATCTTTGTGTTTTGATCTATTTGCTTTTTTTTTTATATGTCTGATACGTGTGCAATTCACCTGTGGGTGGTGTGTGGCCATACACCAGAAGATTTGGTCCCAAACACCATTGGTGATGGTGGAGAAGAACTTTATCATTTCATGAACTTTTTGCATTTTTGTAGTTGTTGCACACATACTTTCACATTGTTCAGATTTGTTCAGATTTGTTGTGACTGAGGTTTTTTCACTTTTTTGTTAATTCATTTGTGTTTTTATGCTGCCATAAATATTATTGTACAATAATAAACCGTACCCAGGTTTACCAATTCTTACCTGTCTCCATCTCTTACGTTTCTAAACTGAGTAGTAAGTAGACACATCAGTGTTGGTCCCAACCGACTCCCAGGAATGATGTCCTCCACCATCAGTGCAGGGAAGAGATCTATATTTAACGGTGATCCATATAACCTGAAGACAGAACCAGAAGACTAAAACACTATGCAGTGGCTGTTTTTTTTTTTTAATAAACTGTTATTACATTTTTAAGTTGTTTGGAGTTATTTTTAGTGAAACATGGAGGCGGTCATTGCTGATGTCATCATATGAAAATGCTGCATGCAAAGATATTTTTTACAATTTTCAATAGTTAGTTACTCACTAAAAGTCTTTGTTTCTTATGAATCACTTCACCTCAAAACTATCACATAGTTAAGATATGTACATCTGCACTTACAGTTCTCTTTTAGTCCCCCTGCAAAACCCCACTAACAGAGGTTTATCCTGCCAGCGAAGCGAACCCAAAACAGCTTCCTGTGACGGGGTGGCAATGATGCTGTAGTGCTCCTGCAATCACAGCAGAGTTGCCACTCCCACATAGGCTGTGCCTGCTTGCACTATAGTGGCATAAAAAAAAGTTGAAGGGGATGTGGCTATCAGCATTGTCACTGCTGATTCACAAGCTTGTAACTCAGCTCCTGGCTAGAGCGATAGATGTCACCAGCACACCATGGATCTCCAGAATGGGTCCAAAGCTTTACTGAGCGATCATCAAGGCTTTGGACCCATTCTGGAGATTCATGGTGTGCTGGTAATATTTCTCGCTCGGTCGCTTCAGCACCCACTTATACTTACAGCCATCTCGGCAGGAAGGTGTATGTTGGGAATAGCGTGCTGGAATCTTAGCAGCTGGTTAAGCCAGCTCCTTACTGGAGTGACAACACTGCCTCTGTTGCTGAAACCCTCCCTTTTTGAGCTTCAGTGCCTTAAATGGGGGGTGCATGAAGCACAAATAGAGGCTTTGGCTCATCTAGGGAAAATAAAGGATGTTTTATTACACTTAAATGAGGCTTGTGCATCACTTGATGCATTTGGTACATTTTTAGAATCATATAGGAGCCATAAATCGTATATAAACACATGAAACTTGATCCTTGTGAAAATTAAATTTCCCATACAAAAATATCCCAAAACCTTAAAACATTAAAATACAAAAATGAAAAATCCTTTGGCCAGCAGGTGTTAAAAAATAAAAATAAATACTCACCATTCTCTTCTGTGCTGTACCCTGCAGATTCATCAGTACTGCCTCCAGCGGTTTAAAACCCACAAAACAGCTCTGCCAATCACTGGTAATCTCAGAACCAAACCAAATATCTTGCTGACTCACTCAGGAAACCTGAGCCCTCAGCAACTGCAGTACTGGTATCCCACACAAGGCAAGCTAAACTCCACAGATGTTCATGGCTCTGCAAGTCTGATGTGTGAATACAGAACGCTGAAAATAACAACCTCCCTTGTGCCCGCACATTTTCTAGGTACAATAGCAAGTAAAATTTTTACTTTTGATTCAATAAGACATGCATTTTGACCCTCTGGTATTTCCCTTTCCAATTTACATTTATTTATGTTTTACTAACAGGCAGTAAATGAGCTTTAAAACAAGTCCAGACCACTGTAGCTGCCACCGCTGTAGAGACATCCTCAAAATTCACAGCAGAACCCGTTTGAGCAGCTCAGCCTATTCTGCTCTCTGCTTACAATAGTTACTCGACAGCCTTTCAGCATTCTAATCGCTAACGTAAACATTTACCAAAAGCGCTGGGAGAGCAGAGCTCAAGACTTAATGGGGTTGTAAAGGTATAATTTTTTTACCTAAATAGTTTCCTTTACCTTAGTGCAGTCCTCCTTCACTTAACTCATCCTTCGATTTTGCTTTTAAGTGTCCTTATTTCTTCTGAGAAATCCTCACTTCCTGTTCTTCTGTCTGTAACCTCACACATTAATGCAAGGCTTTCTCCCTGGCGTGGAGTGTCGTGCTCGCCCCTCCCTTGGACTACAGGACAGTCAGGACGCTCTCTACCTTGCAGATAGAGAAAGAAGCTGTGTGTTAGTGGGCATCCTGACTCTCCTCTAGTCCAAGGGAGGGGGCGAGCACGACACTCCACACCAGGGAGAAAGCCTTGCATTACTGTGTAGAGTTACAGACAGAAGAACAGGAAGTGAGGATTTCTCAGAAGAAATAAGGACATTTAAAAGCAAAATCGAAGGATGAGGTAAGTGGAGGAGGAATGCACTAAGGTAAAAGGCTATTTAGGAAAAACAAATTGTACCTTTACAACCCCTTTAACAGACTTCACTTCATTCCTTTTTTTGTATACTTTGAGGATAACTTCTTCCACAGTATTTACTCCTATGCAACTCAGTATGGACGTGATTTAACGCCCATTTGCTGCTTATTAAGAATATGTTAAAACTTAAATGTCCATGGCCTTGCCCCTTTTTGACCATGGCCTTGCCCCTTTTTATGCCATTTTAAATCTACATGAAAAATGCTACTTATCATGATAACACTAATTTACCGTACCGCAGAGAACTAGTATTGAGTGAACTAGTTAACTGACACGTGCTGGCACTGGTAAACTTAGTGTGATTATCTAAGCTTCTAAAAAACCTGGTCATGAAAGGGTTCTTGAAATATGGAATTGATGGAGACCCAAGTCTTTCCATTCTACAGACATCCTGCCTACAATTAAATTTGTTCAGCCACCACCAATGCGAACAAAAAAGCAAAATACTTTTACAGTATGTTTGATACCATCTTTGACACCAGAACAGAACTAATATACGGTAGTTAAAATTTACCTTCTTAATGTTTCAATTATGTCTGGATTTTTGATTTCATTCCTTAGATCTTCAAAGGTATTTGCTGAAGAAAGATTGCAGTATACTCTAAAGTCATGGTAAGGTGGAATTCCATGGTCACGTCCCCTCTGGATGTTGATGGCTGCCAAGTCTAAGGCTACAGTGTGTGCCATTGAGAAAAGCTTCTCTGTCAGCTCTGTATTTAACAGCTGGGATGGAACCCGCATTTTCCCAGCAACCCCAAAAAGACCTCGGAGAAGTGGATCTATTCCCCCCTCATTTACAATCCTATAGGGGGAAAAGAAAGCCCTGTGTAGGGGTAAATGTCCTTGCGGAATTGGCTCAAAGTTTTCATCCAGTCTGTAAAGAATAGGATTAATGAGGGTGTGACCAAATCTAAAAGCAGCTGTAGCAAACTCATTCAGAACGCCGGCATTGATATTCGGGTCATATCCCTTGTAATCACCAAGCATTTTCATGCCAAAGTCTCCAAATATCTTTGGCAGCCAATGAGCATAGGTTATGTGCTGCATTTCAGCTCCCACTATTTTACGAGTTTCATGGTAAATTGTATCTCCATCCCAGTGTGGGTTCAGTCTCAACAATTCTGCAGCAATTCTATTATGTTCTCTAAACCACAGTGTATGCATGCTGGTTAGACCGAGTTGCTCATTAGCTCTAAAGTCACCAGCTAAAAAGCATGGAATGGGACTTTCATTTTCATCCCTCATGCATTCAGTGGGAGGCCCAGTGGCGAAAGGAAGTAGTGGTTTTCCAGATCTTTGAACAATGCCTTGTTTTAAGAGGCCCCGATGGCTTGCTGAATCTCGGACTTCCTGAGCTTCATGGTCAGAGCTTCCATATACATTGGAGGCATCAATGTAAGAAGTCAACTGGTTCATCTGTTCTCGAGGATAAACAGAATTCATTAACAAGGAGGTCATTCCACTTCCACAAACCGGACTAGATCGGACAAAGAACATACAACGAGCACCATTCCTCACTCGTGGGTCGTTTGGTGGAATCGAAAGAGGAAAGCAAGGTGCATCATTTGTGCAGACTGCACTGCATTCCTGGCCATCAGAAAACCTAGCTTGACTCAAGGCAACTACTGTAGAGTCCAGGTCATGGTCAAGGAACTGTCCCCATTGCATCAACATGTGAGTAAACTGCTCATCCGGAGTTATAGTATGAGTTCCAATCAAAGTGGTTGAAACTGTACGAGGCATAGGAAGGGGAAATCCATTATATAATCTATTGTATACACCTCTTGGCAAATTGAAGCCGTTCTCATATACAGATTTCAGCAGACGCTCAAAGGCTGTCAATGATGCTCCCCACATTGGGTGCTGAAGGTTATTGCAGGTACCATCATGTGTTCTGTATTTTTGGTGAAAACACATGTTGGAACAATTATTTATCTTTCGATGGGCTCTACAACCTGAGAGATTGGCAATCATGTGAAGATAATGAGGAGAAACCAGATCATTGTAATGGTAGCCTAAAAAAAAAAAAAAAAAAATTGATTTTAGTTAAACTGCAAACAATTATACAGGCTATTATAAATGTACCTCATTCAAAGATTTGTTTACCATAAATGATAAATGTTTGAAACCACAGAAAGTTTGGGTTATGCAAAGAGGAGATACAAATAAGGCCCCTTGTGTTAGATATTTGTTTCATAGTAGAATTGAAGAATCCTTAGCTCATAGGATACTTAAGAAAAATGTTTTATTCTTCAGAAAGATAAGCAAGACAAGACTTGCGTAGTGACATTTGGCAACATATGGTATGACTTCAGACAATAGGAGGGGAAAGAGATGACAGATGTTAAGTCTTCCACAGTGTAGGGTTCCTTCCCTCTCTTCCTAACAAACCATTCAAAACCTTGTATTCTTATACTATTTAGTAAAGTTATGTCAGCACTTCACGAGAGTAACACCAATTCTGCATATATGGTTTGAGGCTATAGTTAAGTAACATAACTCCACCCAACGTACTGACCTAGTAACTCAGAATAGAAATAAATACACTACAATACAATACAATATGTCCTCTGTCAAAGACATATTGAAGTAACCTTCAAAACTAACATCATTACATTATAACATTAATATGTATTGTATATACTGTATTTATTGGCGTATAACACTCACTTTTTACCCTGAAAATAGAGGTTAAACTGTTTCTGCGTGTTATAGGCAGGGGGCTGTGGCATGTTTTTTCCTGAAACTTCCCTCTTAAAGTTAGGGTGCGTGTTATACGCCGATAAATACGGTATATTTCAGAAACTGTTATCACTTAAAATAATAATATACTCAAAATCTCTAACACTTTGCAGGGAGGAATGACAGGTCTGTGTCTGCTCCACTATGCAGAGCAGATAGAGCCTGCTGTTCTCTATGGGGCGGTCGGATGGAAACAGAGGGCCAGATTCTCGTAGAATTTCGGCGGCGTAACGTATTGCATTCACGTTACACCGCGCCGAAGTATTACACCTACAATCCGAAGGCATACGAAGCCATACGCCTGTCGGATCGAAGCCAGAAGCCGTCATATCTTGGTTTGAGGATTCAAACTAAAGATACAACGCGGCAAATTTGAAAGTACGCCGGGGTATCAGCAGATACTCCGGCGTACTTCTTCTGGGAATCTGGCCCAGACTGTCTGGTCATTTCCATATGACTGTCATTAGATACCCAATCTGTCTGTTTTTAGCTGATCGCACTGGATCAGAGGATTTGCCGCTTCATTGAGAGAAATGGATGGTCTGTTCGGGTCCGCCTGGAAAACTGACAGGCAGACCCAATCAGTCAGTCAGTGTGAAAGAGGCCTTTCAAGTCATTTTAGTGAAAATAATTGACGATTGCTATTATTATTATTAAACACCCTACATACAGTGTATACACACAGAAAAAAAACAGAAAGGAAAACACTGAAAACAACAGTTATGATGCACTTGGTGGCACATTTCAATATGAAGTTCTAGGTAGGGCACACTACTTGGAGTAGCAGAATACATAAATACTTACTTGTCCCATTTAAATCAACCATCAAGCCATTATGTACATGGTCTTGTATGAGCTGAAGAGTCCGTTCAAATATCTCCCCTGCTCTGGCTTGTTCCACTGTGTAGGGATCGCGGGGATATCTGAATAGGGCCAGAAGATCATTCGGAGAACGTGGGCGACTTGTATAAAAGAAGCAAAAAAAAAAATAAATATTTAACATCAGTGCATTACATCAAAGAGTAACATGTTTACGAATGTTGAGCATCTTTCATGCATTCTAGCAAATTGCTGAACTAGTAGTAGAAACTAAAAGCATGTGCTGCACAGCCTCAGAAATAACATAACATTTCTCATATGTATCTCATTATTCATCCACGCTAATGCTAAACCGGAGTTAACCTACTGTGTTTTTTTTGTTAGCCCCAGAGTTTAAATAAGGACATTCTGCAATACCTGGTCAGGTCATTTAGAAATGTTCACCGAAAACATTCTGCCCCACCTGAAAACTACACAAAGCCAATAAAATAATTTCTTATCAAAAACTACACCCTAATGTCAACAGATCTTTGTTGCTGCATATCTTATTAAAACATTTCTTTATTTCTCTTTCAAAAGTAGCTGGCATTAATCTGCACATATCAGACATCCAACATTAACAAAATGTTTCTTATCTTAATAATCATCTTTTGAGATGTGCAGAGTCAAGAAGGACTGGATTACCATAAAAATATTTTAGAAGTGTGTCTATGGCAGCAAACGATCAGGGCTGATCCAAAATACAAAAAACCCCACTTCTTGTATAAAGTTTGGGCTGAGTAAGAGCAGACTTTCATTTCCTGACAGATCTCTACTACTCTACCATATCTTTATTTTCCACTGCATCTGTGATTAACCTAGCTTGGCTATTTCGGTCTTATACACATATAGCGGTGCCCCCGTGGGGTCGCTGAGTGTAGTAGTTCCACACGTCACCCTGCTTGGCCAGACATTCACTTTCAGACACATGTTGCCAGACATTCACTTTCAGACACATGTTGCCAGACAATAAACAGTCAGCTTGCATTTTATTAGGGGATTTAACTTGTACTGAGAAAAGAGACATGGGATGCCCAAATAATTGATCTTGTTGAATTGAACAAACGATTTTAGATCTATATTGGCAATCTCTAAAGCTCCTTACTCCTCCAGCACATCACTTGAGTCAACACTACTTTCTCTACTGCACAATCCTAGTATCCTGTCACAGTTAGCACATAGTTAGGCCTCACTCTGAATAAGCCCTAACGGTTCAATAGCCACCATTTGCTGGCAGGGGTCTGCCAGCCCATTTGGTGTGGCAACCAACAGTGATGAAAATAAGTACTTTTGTGCCAACTGAACCTTGGTGGACTACTAGTCTCAGTAAGTCCTGTGCAAGTCCTGCCAACCCTCCTGGCTGCAGCAACTTGACTCAAAGACCAGCAACATCAGACTCTCCCTTTGGCTTCACATCCAATCCTGGAAAGTCTCTCCCAGATCTCCACACTGTGCTGTCACTCACCGACCCCAGAATGGATCCCTCATAGTGACTTGCCCGGAAATGCTACCCTCTGTCTTCTTCCTGCGCCTGTTCAGGACACCCCGAGATTGATTTTGTATGAAGGGGTATCTTCCCAGCTCCCAAGCTCCAGACCCAAAGCCCCCCCCCCCCCCCCAGAAAGGGAGCTCCCGACAGGGCCACGACAGCCTAACATTTCCGTCACTTGTTCTTTCAGTGTCCAAAAAAGACACTGGAATGAAAAACTGCAAAGCTTAAAGTGGAACTATAGGCACATTTCCCCCCCCCCCATTTTGGATAGAGTAAGGGCTTTTACCACTGTCCATTGTTTTTTCTCCATCTGTGTCCCATTGTGGAGATTTTCCATCACTTCCTGTGCCATAGTCAAACAAGAAGTGAGAAGAAATCCCTGCAAATTAAAGGAATATCTTGGGGACCCCCCAACTCACTATAACTAGAGTCCTCATTGGAAGATGTCCCCTCCATTACTTTTCTGAAGAAAAATGGGGAATTTTCTGTTACTTTTAATAATAGTGGTAAACAGGACAGATAGAGAGGACAAATCTTCTTGATGGCAGCACAGACTCCACTCCCTCTCCACTCTATACAAAACAAAAACAAAATAACTTTTGCCTTTAGGTTATACTTTAAACACCTGAAGATAGAAAGCCACGTTTAAATATCAACGCTCAGAGTGCCAAATTAATCACCTTAAACAGACCTAAACAAAAACATTTATCAAAAAAGCCATACCAAGTTTAATAATGAAATGGTAAATTAGGCAACTTTTGGTCTTTATGGTTATGAGAGATATAAAATGCAGAAAGTGATCATGGATAAGAAACACCAACAGAAACAGCTGGAAACTACAATTATAGATAACTAAAAGCACGACTGAAGAGGGGCAATCTGCTTTAAATCCGGCAATGTCCAAAAATATAATCAAGGGTCAGTTGCCTAATAAATGTGCATAACAACTCAACAGTGTATGTAAAAAAACAAAAAAAAAACAAACACACATTTTGACTAAGCAGATATGAAATATTTTTTAGCAGTCTTTTAAATCAAATTTCCATTACCCATCAAACAAATGTGACCTTGTTGAGTTAATGGCCCTATCAACGGTTGCAATAGCTTCATTAATTGATGCAGTAACAAAGGGGTCTCCGGTACGGCTGACTTCCGGCACTACAAAAGGAGGAAATAACACAATGATTAGTTAAAAAAAATGAAGGCCACACCAAAAAATCTACAATTTCACTCTGCACAATGTCCAAACCCGTTCAGCCGCTTGTAATCGCTCTATTAGTGATTACATGCGATTGGCCATAAATATCTGTCAGTCTCCTCTTGTTTTCAGTAAGGCTCCCCACATGCAGCTAAGTGCAGAGAACTCCCACTGGGTCTCCTGCATCCCATCAGAAATGGCCCCATGCGCAAGTGTGAATAGGGCCCAAAGTTTAAATGGCACTGCAGCAAATCTACACAATTTTGAAGTGTATGTATGTCTTGGCTTTGCATATGCTTTGATTACTGCAGAACAGAGCTCTTCATTTAACCAACAGCCTAAAGCAGTCAAAGCCTCCAGAATGAAAGTGGCACCAGCAGAGAATAGCTTACATCATGGTCATTATAAATAAACACACACATTTGAGCAGCATAATTAAAGGGAAGAATGCTAGTGAAATATCTTTTAAAGGTTTTCCTTAGTTAAGAAACATTTTTTTTTTTTCGATCAAAGTGAGAACATTTCCAATGATCCAATCTTTATAAAAGATGATGCTCCTGTTGGCATTAATTGCATACAAACAATTAAGCCGAAACACATGTGAACCATCTGGGCTGCGTAATCTCCACTCAGTAGATTTCTGTTCTGAAAGAGCATGAAATATACAGTTACAAATGAAAATTCCATATGGGACATTATAGTGTCCTCCTATCCGCAACTAATATTTAGGATTGTGTAGTTTAATCGGCTGACAATCTCTCTTTGGGACTCTATTGTTGAAATGCCTTTGCTTGAGTTCCTAGGTCTGAACACCCGCTGTGGCCATTGTGAGGGGTCCTGTTCTACTTGTTAGATTATTTTTTTATTTTAAGAATGCAAATATGTCACTATTCATTTTGTTAAATATTTACTGCCTCCATTACACCATTAATGTAGCCCAAGCCCCACACCCGGTTAACATTTCAGTGGATTACAGTTACATAGTTGGGTTAATAAAAACAAATCCATCTAGTTCAACCAACAGAAAAAAAAATAATACATTAAAAACTTCTATATAAAAGAACCTTATACTAACAGTTGATCCAGAGCAAAAATAAAAAAAAACTTATAGGTCTAGGTCTTATATTTAGGTCTGTGCATATAGGAATCCTTCCAGCTTTTTTATTAACAAATCAGTTGAACTTGGTGGAATTAGTTTCAGACATGTACCAACCATTCATTGTTTGGCTCTGGCATTCTCTGCATTGGCTTCATCCACCAAGTTTATTATGCTGGATATTTGTTTGGGATCAAGCAAGATGGTCATGCCAATCTGCTGCCAAGTTATCTTTGAAAGATTATAACATTTCCTGAATAAATCTTTTTATATTCTCACCTGTTACAGTCAGCACCATGCTCACTGAAGAATATCCAATGTTATTTCTTGCTACACATTCATATCGACCTTGGTCTGCTGGGCCAGCATCTTGAATAGTCAATCCTTGAAGACTGACGTGAAACTTTCCACTCTCAGTAATCTGTATTCCATCCTGCAACAGTTATTTATCCAATTACTATAAACAATCCCATTTCAGTCATCAATCCATACGCTAAATTACCAAAGGTATTGGGACTGCTGCCTTTACACACACATGAACTTTAATGGCATCCCAGTCCTAGTCCATAGGGTTCAATATTGAGTTGGCCCATCATTTGCAGCTATAACAGCTTCAACTCTTCTGGGAAAGCTGCCCACAAGGTTTAGGAATGTGTCTATGGGAATGTTTGACCATTCTTCCAGAAGCGCATTTGTGAGGTCAGGCACTGATGTTGGATGAGAAGGCCTGGCTCACAGTCTCTGCTCGAATTTATCCCCAAGGTGTGCCATCGGGTTTAGGTCAGGAAACTGCGCAGGCCAGTCAAGTTTCTCCACCCCAAGCTCCTAAACCTTGTGGACAGCCTTCCCAGAAAAATGTAAGCGGTTATAGCTGCAATGGGTGGGCCAACTCAATATTGAACCCTACAGACTAAGACTGGGATGCCATTAAAGTTTATGTGCATGTAGGCAGGCGTCCCAATGTTTTTGGTAATATAGTGTATGTACACTATTAATGGCAAAAGCAATCATGACAGTCTAAGCACACCACATAGATGGGTCTACATTGCTTGATTTCATGATTGACAGGTTTATGGAAATGGGTCATACACAGAAGAAATTGTAATCAAGGAGGTGAGGATTGCTTTTGATGTCTATATGTAAATGCCTCTGGCTTGTTTCAACAAACCTATGGATCATGCAGTCAAGCATCATAGACCTGTCTATAGGATGTAGTGGTGTTGCAGCAGGACCATACAAGGTTTTGGACCCACGGAATGGTTAGCAAAGTGGACGTTATAAATAGTGTTTCTGGTTTGTCAGATGCAGCGAAGATCCACTTTAAAAGCAAAAAATCCCTAAAGTATTAGAATGTAAAAAAAATAGAGTAGGTGCTGTTATGTCATTGTGCCTCACTGGGAAAGCAGACTACTCCATATTCCCATAGAGTACATTTCTGCACATTCTGGAACACTCTGCTTTCACAGTAGGCAGAGCAAAGTCACTTTCGCCTACAGAAATTAAATGGATGTTGATGTTTTTACTTTTTTTCTTTTAATTTTTTTTGCACATCTGCACCCCATACTTGTGGCTCTCTGCTTCTATATATGTGGCCTGGCCTCACAAGTCCCACTACCATGTTGCCGATAGTTCACAAGATGAGAAGGAAGGTGGATGGGGTTCTTGCTTTTTTTTTTTTTTTTTTTAAACTGGACTGCACTTTTGAATTAAATAAGTTACATATTTTTCAGCAGGGAAAATTTAGCAAAGTCATCAGAGACAAGTGATACAAATGGGATTTGATAAAAATCACCTATGTTACTACAGCTGGATATTAAAGCTGCACACAGTTATAGTCAACATTGACCATTTTTAATCCTTAGGCCTCATGCACACTGGATGTTAAAAAAAAAAAATCCCCAGTGGAATTAGCTGTAGCTATAGAATGAGCTATTCAGTGTTTTCGCAGTAGCGTTTTTTCAGCGTTTTTTTCACAAAACTATATTCCTACAAAAGCTTATGGCTCAAAAACACCCAATAGCTGCGCTTTTCTGCTTATTTTGTGTGCGTTTTTAAGCTTTTAAAGCCACGTACACAACGATTTTTCATGTCATGGAAACAAACAAAGTTTTTCTCGACGTAACTCCTCACGTGATCTCTCAGCAAAATAAAGCATGGTGGCATAGATGGATGGGGGAGTTTGCTTTGAATATTAAAAATAAATTGAACAGCGTTTTTGGTTTGTGGTGCTCAGATGCAGTGAAGTTTCGCTTTTACTTTCATGTTCTGCACAAGACAAGTATCCTAGATGTGAATCCCAAATATAAAGCAATTGTTGTGGAGTTAAAAAGCTTACACTTCTTTTTCAAGAAATTCAATAGGGAACCTGCAATATGGCTATTATTTATTATTATTATTATTAGTTTTCCTTTAGTGACTGCCCTGTACTTCATGTCAGCTTTAATTTATTTTACATAGCATCTGTCTGTAAAAAAAATATATACAGGTTTTCAGTGTTCAAGAAATCGTAGATACATTGGTGTTATTAACCTGACAGCAATGCAGTGGGGTAAAAACATTAGCAGCACATTTGCCAGAAGTTACCTTATTCCATGTTATCGCTGGCAGAGGGTCCCCTTGGGAACTACAAGGAATCTGAACTTCGGTGCCAACTTCTGCTGTCATGTCACTGGGCACAGTAGCAAAAACTGGTGTAACTGAAAAAGTCAAGAGAATAAACACAAAACAGCATTTAGGGATTCATAAAAGGCTGATGTGCTCTATTACTGTTAGCTAACTTTTGTATTGGTGCAGTGTAAGTACACACAGGGGATGATTTCTAAAACTGAGTGCAAACTCTGGTGCAGCTCTGCACAGAAATCAACTTACTTTTTTTTGGTCAAAGTTTAATTGAACAAGCTGAAGTTAGAAGCCAATTGGCTACCAGATTTTGCACTCTCCAATTTTAGTAAATCAACCCATTCATATATCCAAAAGCTTCTAGACACCTGACCATCGCACATACACAAGCTTGATGGACATCCCTTTCTAATCTAATGGGCATATGAAGTTGACTTTGTCTTTTTGCCTCTAACCTCTGTGAAGACGTTCCACAAGATTCTACAGTGTGCCCATTTGGCCAAACCAAAATTTGTGACTTTAGGTACTGAGGGAGGACAAGAAGGTCAGGCTTGCAATCGAATTTATGTAAAAGGTGCTTAACAGGGTTGTGACCAGGCTACTTTAATTTCTCTACACCAAACTCCTTATGGGGCTGGCTTTGTCCGCAGAGACACTGCAGGATTGCCAACTTTCAGTAAATTTGCAAACAGTTTGTAAAATCCATAATTGTTGCATCTGTCCATGAATGTCAGTTACAGACATGCAGCCTACATGTCCGTAATGGACATTCAAGGACAGATGCAAAAAGTACAGATTTTACAAACTATTCTTAAATTTACTGAAAGTTGGCAACCCTGAGACATTTATGGTGGAACAGGAAAGGGCCTTGCCCAAACAGTTGCCACAACGCTGGAAGTGCACAATTATTTAAAATGTCTTTGTATGCTGTCACATTAACAGTCCCCTTAACTGGAAGTACCTAAACGCAATAATTTGGAGGGTGTGATGTCAGGGGGTTCACAAACTTTAACCATATAGCGTACATTTAATTACTTTCAGTTACGGCACCACTAGCTCGGCTGATGTTAAAAATTCACTGGATTCTCTGTATGTGATCCTGTTGCCCTGTTACTTTTTGAGAACTCTGATGCCCCGTACACACATTTCGATTTTCTGTCGGAAAAACTTTGGATGGTTTTTCCGACGGAATCCTGCTCAAGCTTGGTCACACAAACATTCTCTGAACTTTCGACAACACTATGGACGAGCCGAGAAAATTAAGTTCAATGCTTCCAAGCATGCGTCGAATTGTTTCTGAGAATGCGTCGGAATTTTGCGCGTCTGAATTGCTACAATCAGAATTTCCAATCGGAATTTTTCCCGTCAGAAAAATTGAGAACCTGCTCTCAATCTTTTGCTGGCAGAAATTCTGACAGCAAAAGTCTGATGAAGCATACACAAGGTCAGACTTTTGCTAGTGGAATTTCCGACTGTGTGTACATGGCATTAGGCAAAAGAACATTTAAAGCACCATCAATTGCTATACGTTGAAGTTGATAAATATCCTGAAAAATCCACATTATGCTCATCCATAGAAAAACGTAGGCAGGGAAACCTGATCCTGGGACAGAAGTAACTGAAAGACTCAAATATCTCATTGTATCCCCTCATCCAATGCTGAAATGCAATTAAAACTAAAGCTTATTAAATGGACATTCTTTCAAACAGTCAATCAGGGTCTGCTTTTTAATACAATGTTCAGCATGTTGTAAATAGTAATACAAATTATTTATGTCTTTTAGAAAATCTGCACGTATTCCACAAAACAAAAACCTTGGCTGGCTAGCCAGCTTCTGAGAGAGACCCTGCCAAAATCAAGAGTAGGAAATTCAGGCTCACAATATATCACTGCCATTTACAAAATGCCTTGAATTCATAAAAACACAAGATACAGCATAAGTGATAATGAAAACTAATATACGGTCAGTTCAGCCAATGTGTAATCTGCACTTATATGGATCAGTCTGGGATTTTATAGAGATCAGACATGTCCCCAGCTCTGCCCTCCTTACTAAAGAGGGGAAGCGGCTGGAGCTAGGAATCCAGGACAGTCATTATATTGTTGGAGAACCCAACGGGACAAAACCCACACATCATCCAACCAATGAGAATCTACTCAAAACATAGAAATCACTTTCAGATGAAGTGACCTATTGAAGTGCATACCAAGCAATGTGAACATACATGCAGACATTCACACGCTTATGTTCTAGAAGTTTCACATTTTAAGTATTGTTTTTCCATCTCACACAATAGACAAACTGAAATAGATTACCAACTATACTTTGGCTACAAACAAATAAATAAAAAATAGCTCCCTCCCAAGCCCCCTTAAAATGTTCTAACCTAGGACCCCCCCCCCCCCCCAGCTCAATTTAAAGCAGAACTTGGGGGGAAACATTTTCCCCATGCAGTGGGGCTGAGCCAGCACTGCATGGATTTGTCCAGGGGCACACAGAAAGGCTATACGTACCTGATCCTTCGATCCTCCGGAAAACAGCGCTCCCCCATGTCCAGCACTGTTCCTGCAGTCCTCGCACCCGGAGGCGGTCTATGGGTGTGATGACATCAGGAACAATCAATGCTTAAAACCTCTAGTGTTCGGGGAAACAGGAGCAGCACTTGGTCTTGCTCTTGGAGTATTGTCGGATTAGATAAGTATACTTCCGCTCTCCTCACCCCTCGACAAAAACAAACAAACCAAAGCAGTGCAGGCACAGCCCCACTTGCATGAGGAAAATGTTTTTTTTTTCCTGGAGGTATTCTTTAAGTTTATAGGGAGCTGTGCTTCCACACCAAGTATGTGCACACTGTGGGGGGTTCCTTCTGCAAAGAAGAGGTATGAAATTATGTGAGCTTAAGGGTTCTGGTACAGTAGTTCCAATGTGACCTAAAGCGGTTGAAAGATACATACTGATGTATCTCACTTTATCTAGCTTGAAGGGTGGAAAGGCTTACTACATTAAAAAAGGTGTTTTCTTGGAGCTTCATTCCGGTGTTGAAGTCCAGTTTGGGTATAAACAGAAAAAATGGATCGTTCAGAGCAGCCTACCAAAAAAACAGCTTCCCAATTTCTGGTGCCGTCCCCTGCAGATTAGCCCACTAACTGATCGAATGATGTTTGCCTATTAGGTTGAATGATACCCAGGGTCATATAACCCATTTCCTATGAGCCCTGGGCGTCATATCTCCACCCTGGTCTTAGACTCAGGGCAAGCGAATGCTGCAGAGGGCGATCTCATGTCGATACAGGATGCTGCTCTCTGCAGTATTTAGGATCTACCCACCACTGGAGAAGGAAGAGGGCAAAAAGGAACTGTGACTTCGCTGGGCATCACTGGAAAAAATGTTAGGTATAGAGATTAGAGAAATTAGGGAGCCTGGCGTTGGTCTCTATGATTGAAAAGCAGCACAGGACCTGACACTGAAACTTTTTTACTTGCAACCTAAATGCCATTTAACTCCGTAATATTTATGTCACTTTCTCTCATTTCATGATTCTCCACCTTTCTGTGCCCTTCTGGAACAATGAAATGAACACTCTTTAACCTGTACCTGCTAGACATTGCAGAGTACAGCAACCTCAGCATACATGGGAAACGTTACAGAAGACCAGAATCAGGTGCCTCTGCAAATGTAGATTCTTATGAGGTAGAATACAAAAATCTATTTTAAAGTGGTTGTAAACCTCAGACATGAAACCAGAACAAAGTATATCCCTCTATAGCAGTGGTAGGCAAACTACGGCCCGCGGGCCGTATACGGCCCGGCGGACCTTTTAATCCGGCCCTTGGACAGTTTGTTAAAACAAGGCACTTTTCCCCTGTACGTAAATGTAAGGGAAAGGTGCCAGTAAAAATGGCGGCGATCGGCTCAGGGTCAGAACTGCGCATGCGCAATTCCCAGAAATACCAGAGAAGATCCGATGCTGAGCCGCCGAGCCTACCTCCTGCCCAGCCCACCTGCCCGTGCAGCCAATGCAGTGAGCGCATTTTACCGCCAGCCTATGAACAGGCATACAGGACGGAGGAGCCTCTTAGAGAGATCTGAGAGTCACGGTCTGTGACCTGAGCGGCTGCGGAGGGAGCCTGACCAGTCGGGACTGGTGGACTGGATAACAGAGCACACACACTCCCATCAGAGCAACGGACGGACCCCTGCCAGTGCCTGCCCGACTGAGTAAAGTGTGTGGAGACTGCTGCCTGCCGTTGACTGTGTGTGAGGGTAAGCAGGGAGACAGCCAGGCTGGAATGATTAATTGATGGTGGAGGGAGGAGGGGGCTCAGGTGGACCTACCACATCAACCTCCACCATCAATAAATCATTCCAGCCTGGCTGCCTCCCTGCTCACCCACACATGGACAGGATACAGGAGATATCAGAGACAACAGACAGATTGCATACAATGATTTTGTACAATCTCACCACTGCCATTTTTGTCTGTTAACTGCTGCCTGTGCCTGTCTGACAGCACTGTGCGTGGTTGCTATTAAAAATGCTCTAGTTTAGCTAATTTTTTAACAGCATGCATGATGTTTTCAGTTACCTCAACTTGATGTGCTAATTAAAAGAAAACCCCTTATTCTGATGAGCAATTAGCTTGTGGATTATCAGTGATTTTAGGTATAATGGTGCTGTTAACCATTAAAGGGTTTCTGCTGTCAGACAGGCACAGGCAGCAGTTTCCAGACAAAAATGGCAGTGGTGAGATTGTACAAAATCATTGTATGCAATCTCTGTCTGCTTTCTCTGATATCTCCTGTATCCTGTCCGTGTGAGGGTTTTGTAAAATAACTATTTTTATGCTTTTCTACCTTAAATTAATCTAAACATTTAATGTTACAAATTTAAATTTAATTTATATTAATTTACACATACTCTTCCATCTACTCTTGGTCCGCCCCCCGGGTCCAATATATGAACCCATTGCGGCCCTCGAGTCAAAAAGTTTGCCCACCCCTGCTCTATAGCGTATCCTTGTCTCTATCCAGAGCACTAAGTCATTACTGTCTGCTGCTTTTTTGTGCTGCTATCAGCATGAATCACCTCTGACAAGTTTTCCTGACATCAAATCGAAAAATGGTGACAGGGAGGGATCCCCAGCTGATTATCAGCCTCAGCTCTGTTCCTGTGTGGTGTGTGAAGTGCGCCCGGGGGAAGGGGTGGTGTCTTCTCCCCCCAATCAGCTATTAGAGCTCTCCTAACTTCACTCTGCAGTGTGTAAATTCAGCTTTCCACTCCTTTTTTAATGAACTCTCAGACAAGCTTTACAAACTTTGGACTTTGAACATATGTAGAGAGGAAAAGACTGCAGATAAACAGGTACAACATATTGTGATGGTGGGACTCTGTGCCAGGGATGGACTGGCCATTGGGACTACAGGGAGTTTCCCGGTGGGCCGATGGCTCAGTGGGCCGGCTTCAGTGACAGCGGACCGCCGCCCCCCTCCGCTCCTCTGTCTCTCCCTTCCCACAGCGCTCACCTTCTCTCCCTCCCCGTAGCATTCACCTGGGGGGAACAGAGAAGCAGGGGGGGGGACCAGAGGGGACGACAGAGGAGCATGGGGGAGGGGACAGACAGCTGACTCAACAGCTATGGCCTGGGAGTTTCTCATTTCTGCCTAATCTTGTCCCATAAGGGGGGCACAGAACTGATTCTTTGCCCCGGGTGAAATAATGTCTAGCTTTCCCACTGGTACTGCCTGTAAGAGAACCAGTACCAGCCGTTCTACTCTAATAAAAGTAGAACGGCTAGTAGCTAGTGAAGGGGGAGAGGGGGCTTGGGTGGGCTGGGGTGCGGGAATTGCCCGGCTGCCATGGGAGAGACCTGTTAAAGTGGGCCAGTCTGGATGAAGTCCAGGGACAAATTTCTGTCCCAGTCCAGCCCTGCTCTGTGCTACGTGAAAGGTTCCTGATTTACACCATATTTTGGAGAGAAAGACATTAATTGCACAGCTGTGTCATGGGCTTTTTAGTTCTGACCTGACATGGCTCAGAGCCCCACCCCACAGACAGGAAGTCTCTTCCTGGGAGACAGGTGAACTCCCATCTCTCTAAAAGGAGTCAGAGACTATGCATGGGTGCAGCTAGAGTATGCATGTCTGCAGGAGACAGATGTCATTGGTGATTGAGCAGCAAGACGCTGATCAGGAGTAAGCGAGG
Source organism: Rana temporaria (assembly GCF_905171775.1). Lineage (NCBI taxonomy): Eukaryota > Metazoa > Chordata > Amphibia > Anura > Ranidae > Rana > Rana temporaria. The sequence continues at coordinate 98,128,590 of NC_053492.1, read as the reverse complement.
AGTGAGCTCTTCTCTAGGAAACGGTTTGTTCTGAGGAACTAGGCTAAAGGCCTGAAACAGCCAGATGGCAAGAATGAAAGTCAGGAGGCTAAAGTGTTGAGTATGCAAGATACAGTAATGGTGGAACCCCCCATGCGAGGGCTGCTGATGCATTTGTGAATTTTTGTGCTTTTAAATAAAAGTGGGCTACCAGGCCCTTAAAAACTCAGTTCTGGACTGGCAGACTCACTACAAAACGCACCTACCGCTGATCATCCCCCAATCTTACAATATGTAGGAGGATTTGTTTTATATCTGTGTATCACCTGAGGCCAGTCATGTCATTTGGGTATATGTAAGGGTTTACAACCACTTTAAGTGGCTCAATATTAGAATATATTATTTATCCCAGTGAAAGGCGTATGAACATAGAAAATCTCATAGCTTTGTGTTATTATTTTGAGGCATGAATGTTTTATTCAAAATATATAAAAACGACTAGTTAGAATTACAGATAGCTGGCTGTATGCCACCAGAACACAGTCTGGGATCTCATTCCTATTCAACAGTACAGAGAAGCTGGAGCAGGACACAGGGATCCGTCAGGACTCTTACCTCTGGCTTGTACAGTCATATGTGCTGAGGAGCTCTTGGACCCAACAATGTTTACAGCTTGACACTCATACTGGCCCTGGTCATGCAACGCCACACGAAGAATCCTCAATGTCCCAGAAGACAAGACTTGATGCCTTCTGTCAACGGACAGGGGGTTTCCTAAAAGAGCACAAATTTATTACCCAATAAACACAGAGCACATAATCAAATAAACAGTTCCGAGTCATTTATTTGAGATTAATTTCAGAGGGATTAGACTTGAATGAGAAATAAGAGAAAGAACATGATACAGCAATAATCCCGAGAACATTCTGTAAAAATCTCAGGTTAATTCTCAGCAAACAGAAGGACAACTGTTATTGACAGCTAAGATAAGACAAAAAAATAAAATAAAGAGCGGCCCAGCAGTGCAAGTAGTTTACGTTTTTTAAACTGTTCAGAATATGTAACATATTATACAGACATATCATCTGGGTATATATTTATTATAACATACAGTGGGGTAGATTCAGGTAGCCTACGCTATAATTTACAGCGGCGCAGCGTAGTGTATTTACGCTATGCCTCCGCAACTTACAGGAGCAAGTGCAGTATTCAGGAAACACTTGCTCCGTAAGTCGCGGCGGCGTAGCGTAAATGGGGCCGGCGTAAGCGCGCGTAATTCAAATGGGGAAGGGGGGGGGTGTTTTATGTTAATATGTGATGACCTGACGTGATTGACGTGATTTACGAACGGCCCATGCGCCGTCCGTGTACATATCCCAGTGTGCATTGCTTCCAAGTACGGCGTAACGACGTATTGGTTTCGACGTGAACGTAAATTATGTCCAGCCCTATTCGCGAACGTAAATAATTCAAATTTCGAAGCGGGAACGACGTCCATACTGAACAATTGCTGCGCCTCCTAATAGCAGGAGCAGCCTTACGCCGAAAAAGCCTCAACACAAACGACGTAAAAAACCAACGCCGGGCAAACGTACGTTTGTGAATCGGCGTATCTAGGAAATTAGCATATTCTACGCCGACAACAACGGAAGCGCCCCCTAGCGGCCAAAGTTATATTGCACACAATTCTACGCCGCCGCAATCAAGTTAAGTCGGTGGAGGAAGCCTATTTTTTCAGCGCAACTGCCTTTGTGAATCGGCGTAACGCTACGCGGGCGCGGAATTCAAATTACGGCGGCGTATCTGGAGGATACGCCGCCGCAAAAGGTACCTGAATCTACCCCAATGTGTTTTGAAATACATCTAGCATAACTACCTGAAGCTATCCTTATTTTAGCGGACAGTATTTCTCTGCACTGCAGAACTGGGGATGGCCAAACAGACCATAGTATTGCACAGTGCAGTCAATCGTTAACATTGGCAACAAAAGGGTAAACTTCTCACTAAGTTTCCCCGTCTTTTTACTCCTACCTCCCTAAGCATGTGTAGCCCACACTCCCCTCTCAAAGCTCTATACTTGGATAGATCCTGTGCCGGGAACCATGGCATTATTTACATTGCTCCCCCAGCTCCTTGCCCAATATCTGTGCATTTAACTTTAGCAGCAAAGACGTCTATTGGACTGGGAGACAAATTGGTTCCTCTGATGACTATAAATATTTAAATATTGCACTTAATGTGCTTATATAAACAGGTTTAACCCAATGTCCTGGTGCTTGGAAATATCTTTAGTTCTGGGCGGGTGAAAGCTGGAGACTGGTACAGAGCAGCCCTCCTCCAGCTGCTCTGAAACCAATTTGCTAACTCTGCTGATTGCAAGACCCTGCAATTTATGTTAAGTTCTTTTAAAGTCTACAGTGTCCATGCATCTAGCTAGTACTAAACATGTTCATACATCCGACTGTCTAGGTGACATTGACATTGAGATTGAGGCAGTTTTTGATAATCTATTTTTTGGATGCTGACAGTATAGTTGAGCCTTCTGTACCTATTGATGCACTAGTATGCTTTTCTTGTATACATAAAGTAAAAAAAAATAAAAAAGTCCATTTATATCAACTGTTATGTGTATGTGTGCGTGATTTTTATCCTCCAACAATTCCCATAGCCCTGTATATTCCATTTCCTGAGGAAGGCATTTACTTTTTTTTTAAGCTTTTAACACTCTCAGCTGTTACCACTTCCTGTTAATATCCACATTATTACTGCTCCAACAGTAAGGCTGGGTTCACACTTGTCCTACAACGGTCCTACATTGGGAGCTCATGTAGCATGACGTGTGAAAATCAATGTTTCCCTATGAGAGCTGTCTTAACTGGTCCTACACAAGTCGGTCCGACTTTGAAACTACTCCCTGTACTACTTTGGTCCTACTTTGATCCTACATCAGCCCATTGAATATCATTAAAGTAGGATCAAAGTAGGAGCCTTGTCCTAACCATCCGACTTTTGACATCCGACTTGTGATTACAGCAGCAGTAAAAGGAATTTATCTCACTCTGGGATTGTTTTGATTGGTCAAAGAACAAGTCAGACTATCACAAAGTCGGATCAAAGTAGTATCCTGTTCATGAAAGTAGGATGGATGTAGGACCAATGTAGGACCAATGTAGGATCAGTGTAGGACCAATGTAGCAGAGCAAAGTAGGATCAAAGTAGTGTAGTAGTGTGAACCCAGCCTAAGGCCCCTTGCACACTGGGGCGTTTTTCATGCGGTACAGCGCTAAAAATAGCGCTGCTATACCGCATGAAAAATCATGCCCTGCAGTGTTCAATGTGAAAGCCCGAAGGCTTTCACATTGAAGCGGTGCGCTAGCAGGAGCGCACCAAAAGTCCTGCTAGCCGCATCTTTACCGCGGTATAGGAGCGGTGTGTTCACCGCTCCTATACCGCGCCTTCCCATTGAAATCAATGGGAAAGCGCAGTAATACCGTGGTATTAACCCTTTTTCGGCCGCTAGCGGGGGTTAAAACCTCACCGCTAGCGCCCGAATATCGCGTTAAACACGACGGTATAGCCGCGCTACAAATAGCGCGGCTATACCGTCACCGCGGCTCCACGCTGCAATGTGAAAACAGCCTAAAGAAGGCTTTCAGTAACCCAAGAAACCTCCTTTCTTCTAACCTCAAATTGTGGGCATGTGAATATTAAAGTGGATGTAAATCCACTCTCATCCTTTCTAAATTACTGCTGATCTATAAGGATATAGATGCCTCCTGCATGTATCCTTACCTGTCAAATGTCTCCCCTCTGTTTGTTATAAGAACTGAAAAACTGCAGATTCTGTGGGTGGATCTGTTGTCTGGAGCTCGGTGGGTGGAGTCGTGATGTCAGTAGACTCTGCACCCTCCTCTACACTCCCCTTGTCAACATGAATTTTTTCCTGTGTATTCCTTACACTGAATTCTGCTATGATCACTAACATCCAGTCAAAATCTAGAAAAGTAACCACATGACTTCAGAAAAGGAGTGGGGGTGGGAATTAAAAAGTAATACCCGTCTCCAGGCTAGTGCATGAGATATGTAAATAACCTGTCACTCACAGCAAGGGGGCGGAACGTTTTTTCTCGGCAAGTGTTTTATTTCACTGAACAATAAAAGAGGATTGCTCAGAGCTGGATTAACTCTGCGTGGCAAGACTGGGCACAGATGATAGGAAATCTTATACTCTGCATTGTGACATTAAAAAATGTCGGGTTTACATCCACTTTAAGTCTTTAGCATTGTATCTACGGCCAATTTATTTTTAGTTTTGGATAGTGTAGGATAGGGGTAATCAACTCTATCACATTTTTTTTCTTCACTGTTTTTTCCTTCTGGGGCGACTCACCCTCGCTATTTATTCGGTTGACCATTGAAAGTGAGGGAAAAATCTAAAATGTAAAAATGTCCTCACTTTGGAGAGGATTTGTTTATCACAGTACTACAGTGGGCTGTGCACCTGGATGCTCAGTGGCATAAAAGAGTATGTGTGGTTAATGGATTTGTATTTCAGGTCTCCCATAGATAAGCCCCATCATAACAGAACCACTTTATTGGCACAACAATGCCAGTGTGGGAGTAGGTGACCAAATAAGATGCTCTGAAATCTAACTAAGGGCTCTTTCACAAGGCATTGAAAATTGGCGGTTGGGTCGTGTTTTTACAGCTTCCTGACAGACTATCAACGCCATTCAATATAGTTAAAATAGGGAGGGGATGCAAAGTTAGCATTGCCTTGTATCACATTGAAATAAAATGAACACTGCCTGCAAAGTTCGGCAGGCGTCGATGCTTTGCTGCCACCTCCATTCACTTCTATTGAAATGCACCACAATTGCACTGTAAACACACCTAATGCCGCGTACACACAATGGAATTTCCAACAAGAAAAGTTTGATGTGAGCTTTTGGTCGAAAATTACGACCGTGTGTAGGCCCCATCGGAATCAATTAGATGCATGCTGGGAATCACTGAACTTCATTTCTCTCAGCTCGTTGTAGTGTTGTACGTCACCGCGTTCTTGATGGTCGGAAATTTGTGTGACCGTGTGTATGCAACACAAGTTTGAGCCAAAATTCCGTCTGAAAAAATCCACGGTTTTCTTGTCGAACGTTCCAATCGTGTGTACGGGTCCATAAGAGTCAATTAGTGACTTGTACAAATAAAAAAAAAAAAAAACACATCTCAGGGTGTTTGAGGTGCGTTGCCGGATGCAAAATGAACGCCTGTGCAATGCAACCAAAATGCTATTAACACTATAGGTGCATTAATGCTGCTGTAGAATTTAATGCCCGTTTTAAGGAGCCCTAATAATGGTATCTCAGTCACCTTTATCTCAGCTTCAGAAAGCTAGCATGTGGGACGCACTATAAGGCTGCATGTGCAAGTTACAATGGATAAATCAATAGCAATCAATTAGAAATGAATGAAAAATTATTTAAGACACAATGTAAGGACCCATCACATGCATCATTCGACACCAAGTAGTCACATACTGTAGCAGCTTGTGTGCATGTCTGTCTATTGGGCAAGCTGATCTTTCCCTTCTGTGGGGTTAAGACTTTTTTTCACCAAGGTTAAATAAGGCCCAATAAGTTTGTGGTGTCTGGGATTTAGCACACATGTGTAATCCGCTTCTTAATCTCTTTTTGATAACTTACTGGTGTGTTTAAAAAAAAGACAGGAAAAGCCTCAAAGCAGTCATAACACCATTAATCTAAATAGCAGTGTAATGTCTTGGCCTAAGCAAAGGGTTTCACTGTTACGCTGTTTGTGGCTTCCTGATGAGGGCGAGCAGAAAAAAAAAAATACTTCTTGGATGATGTGCTATTGAGTTGCATTTGAAAATACTGCATGAAGCCTGTTACCTCCTTTGGTCCAAGCAATTACTGGCTGTGGATTTCCTTGAGCTTCACAATGGAAATCCACATTATGGCCTTCAAACACATTCCGGTCTTGTGGAACAACGGTGAACTGAGGAACAGCTGAAAAGACAAAAACGTACATAATGTAATGTGCAGGCCTTTATTATTGTTCAGCCCTATTTCAACTATATGGTTAATATAAAGTGAAAGTTGAGGCACCAGAATAAAGACCCCGTTCTGTGGAGAAATGCTAAATATATGCATTAGAATCTTTTTTTAAAATTAAAATAATCTGTAAAGAACTACAAAAAGGACCGCTAAAATCAGGTCACATGAGCCTGCTGTATTGCTTGTTATTTACAAAAAAGTCAGCCTAAGAAAACATGTTGTGGCTGAGGCTCAATAATGGAACATCTGATATGATCTGCGCTGCATTAGATTAATTGGAAAACAGAGAAGACATCAGGGGTCTTTTAGACCCCTTCATGTGATGAAAAAAAAATAAACTGTAAAAAAAATAAAAAAAAGTTACATCCGAGCATAGAAGCCGAAATAAAAAAAAATTTGAGGCCCCCCACCCTCACATACACGCACGTATAAATGTAAACACACTCGCCGGGGGGAGCCTATATATGAAAACCTTGATACATGTTACAAATTGCTGCACATGGCGGTGGTCAGAGCAATAATTCTAGCGCCAGAGGTCCTGCATAATGCTAAACAGTTGACTGTAGCAGCTTTTCAAGCAACACTTATGGAAAATATAGGGCACTGAAGTTTGCTGCCATTTCACGGGTGTACACAATTTTGAGGTTTGACATGTTGGGTATATATATTTTTTTTCACAGCTTCATCTTTTATGTGTTACCAAAAAAAAAATGGGTAATTTATTGCGTGTGTGTGCCCTAAAATTAACTTTAGTGTATTTTTAAAGTGGGGGTTCACCCAAAAAACTAATTTTTAACATTAGATTGAGGCTAATTGTGGGAAGCAGAATCGGGTGTTTTTTTTAAATCAATGCAGTACTTACCGTTTTAGAGATAGATGTTCTCCCGCCGCTTCCGGGTATGGGCTGCGGGACTGGGCATTCCTATTTGATTGACAGGCTTCCGACCGTCGCATACAGCGCGTCACGAGTTGCCGAAAGAAGCTGAACGTCGGTGCGAAGGCGCAGTATAGAGCCGCACCGACGTTCGGCTTCTTTCTGCAACTCGTGACACGCTGTATGCAACGGTCGGAAGGCTGTCAATCAAATAGGAACGCCCAGTCCCGAAGACCATACCCAGAAGCGGCGGAGAACATCTATCTCTAAAACGGTAAGTACTGCATTGATTTAAAAAAAAAACACCCGATTGCTTCCCACAATTAGCCTCAATCTAATGTTAAAAAAAAAATTCGGGTGAACCCCCGCTTTAACTTGTTTCTTAGATCTTTTTGCCAAAATCATTGCATCATGAAAAATGGAAATTACCACCATTTTATTTTCTAGGGTGTCTGCTTTTAGAAAATATATAATTGTTCCTGGGTTTTATGCAATCTTCTTTGAAAAAAAAAAGCAAAAACTTTTTTGGCAGCAAAAGGGTTAAAGTCCAGCCATCATACATATGCGTTCATTGCAAACATCTCTGGCAGCAAAAGGGTTAAAGTCCAGCCATCATACATATGCGTTTATTGCGGTAGGAGATTTGTGTGCCGAGAGCGCACACACGGCACATCGACCAAGCATTCACTGACAGCTCTTGGTCAAGGCTTCTGATAAGGTCAGCAAGGTGGGCTCCCAATCACATGGCCTCTGTGAGAGCCAATTAAAGCAGAAGCCATGTTGCCTCCTGAGCATTCAAGCCTGTTAAAAAGGGCCGCTTGGCAGTGGTGTTAAAGCAGAGTGCCACCCAGAAATGGAACTTCCGCTTTAGGGAAGGTGACCCCCTGATATGCCACATTTGGCATGTCATTTTTTTTGGGGAGGGTTTCCGCTCCCACTTCCTCCCTGGGCACCATGGCACCCGGAAAGAAGGTCACCTCTCCCCCCTCCCTCTCTGCAATCATCAGGGACACGTCACAGGTCCCATATGATTGCTCGACCAATCACAGAGCGCAGCTCGCGCATGTGCAGTGCGTGCCCGGCTGTGAAGCCACACTTAAGCGCCCACAGTAGTGATGCTGGCACCGTGGGGAGGAAGGGGAGACAAGTGGGGCTTCATTCCCCTGCATCGCTGGATCCTGGGACAGGCAAGTGTCCGATTATTAAAAGTCAGCAGCTGCAGAATTTGTAGCTTCTGACTTTTAATAATTTTTATCTTAGTAGAAACTCTGCTTTATAAGGTTAATATAAAACCTCCATCTCCCCAAATAAATAAATAGGTCTTATTTTAATTTTAAATGCAAATCTCCAGGGTTAGAATATCCTGACTTGGCAATGAAGATAATTATTATGGTCAGTTTAGGCATAGTACTTAGAAGAGCCCCCAGCAAAGAGATTGTTGATCTTCTATAGTGGATAGGATCCAGCTGGCTGACGTGAGAGACCTGATTAAGCAGAAATACTTATGGAGGGATATTGATGGAAACAAGACTGCAGCTGGGTCAGCCAGATGACCAGGGACTCAGGACTTTGCAGCTGCTAAACACCAAGAGTTGCACAGTTCTGTGAAATGTATGAGGATTCAAGGATCCCCTAACACAGGATCACAACTGACTCCATTACAACATCCGTAAATAAATTCCTTGCATGGATTTTAGAAATTAAATTTCATAATCGCCTACACCTGCAAAAATGTGCATTGTTCCTCCAAGTAGCTAAACTAGAATTAAAATAAAGCTAGTTTTACTACTTCATTTTCCATCAAATTTTTTTGGCAGATGCTAAAAGCAAACAAATAAAAAAAAAAAACATATGTAAATAGCAGCAAAAAAATGAAAAAAAAAAAAAACTGACCAAAACAGACAGCAAAGTGATTAAAAAAAAATGCAATGTTGCAAATCACACAGCCCATGCTTTTCCCACTCTTTCTTAAAGTAAATCTTTTCAGACAAAGATAACAGCTGCTAATGCTAATCTTATTCTAAAAAAGGTTGGCTGCTTGGCTGTCATGCTGATCCATTGGCCACAATTTGATTACTTGAAGCAGAAGATATACTGTATTTGCTGGCGTATACCTTTTACACTTAAAAAAACTGGCCAAAAAGCAGGGGTCGTCTTATACGCCGGGTCAGCTGTTCGGATGCCTGCTGGATGTGCTGTAATACTGTATGTAGCTTTGGCTACATACAGTATATACCGATTAGCCAATCCCGGTGAGCGATGTATTCAAATGAATATAGAGCCTTCTCGGATTGGGGTAACAACCACTGCCAATCCGAGTGCCTACATACAGTAGGCTGCTCGGATTGGCTTTGAGAGTCAGAGGCGTGGGCTGATGATGTTACAGCCTTTTCCAATCCAAGCAGGCTTTGTAATCATTAATAGAAGACATCGCTCACCGTGATTGGCTCCATCTCCAGCAAGAATGAAGATTATGGCTCCAGAAGAAAGAAATATGAAGCATCGAAATGGGGGTCGTCTTATACAGTGAGTACAGGCAAAAAATCTTAAAAAAACGTAAAATTAGGGGGTCGTCTTATACGCCCGGTTACCTTATACGCCGGCAAATACGGTATGCAGATTAAGAAATTCAGGGAAAAGTCTGCAGTCCTTATCTGCAACCGTTATTCTGGTCAGTGACGCAGTATTGATGCAAGAAAGTTGAAAGAAAATTTCTCTTTAAAGGCCCCTTGTGCATGGGGGCATCTAGCTGCCGCGAATCCCTCATGGTGTTTTAATGAATGCGGGAGGGACAGGTGTAACGTACCGCCATGCTGCCTGTCAAAGTCTATGGATGGGGCTGAATGCTGTACTGAGTGGAACTCACATTCAGGGTACTATGGATTCAGGGAAAAATGCCCCAAATTTCATTCCTAATGAAAAGACACTCATTAGAAATTGATCTCATCTATGCAACGTGCGGCAGACTCATGTAACTGTCAGTAAGTTATAAATAAATCTGTCGCAGAATTGTTTCTTTAATTTGTTGCACATGTAAGAAATAGCAAGAAAACATTTGCATGGCTTTCATGACTTAGATGCAGGACTTTCTAATATGCCCATAATGCCAGAAAAGTGTTACAAATGATTTATTGATCTGAACCCCATTGTAGCAATAATAATTAGAAAAGAGCAGAAAACACTGCATCTGTCTGCACATACCTTGGACTATAATGTAAGCCGTGGAGTGAATGGTGTCTACAGTGTTTGATGCAAAACATGCGTACTCTCCAGCATCCTCCTGGTTCACATCCTGGATATACAGTCCTCCAGAGGGGGTGATGGTAATACGAGGGTCACTTGGCAGCGGGGTCCTGTCTCCTCTGGTCCATGTGATCCTTGGTTGTGGCTGGCCTGCTGCGCTACATTCCAAAGTAATGCTTTCACCAATCAGAACTTCTGTGTTTTGGGGCTGAATCACAAAACTGGGCTTGGCTGTTTCAGGAAAAAAAAAAAAGTGAAAAGACCAAAGTTTTACAAAAAAATCACAGATTGTTCAGAATTCACTCTCCTATTCATATTAATGACCTGGCATTTCATTGGGGAATTTATGGACTGCTCAGAAAAATCTCACTCCCACCAATTTTTCTCCTTTCAATCTCATTCTAAACTCAGATTGACTGCAGGTTAATTGTAAATGTGGTTGCTTGTCTTCTTCCACTCTCCAGGAGTCCTAATATGTATGACAATATGGACATGGTCCCAAAGGCCAACATAAACAATCACCACTGCATATAAGGCCAGATTTACATCTTTGAATTGCTGCACGATTCTGGCCAAAATGAGAATCAATTTTTTTTGCTTAGAATAAAGATCACAATTCTCTCACGATTCTTGCGGCGTAACATCATCTTTCATATGATACAAAAAAATTGGGCTAACTTTACAGGTTTTTTTTTTCTTTTTTTTTAATTCATTAAAGTGTATTTTTTCCAAAAATATTACGTTTGAAAGATGTGTGACACAGTGTGACATAACATATTGCAACAAATGCTATTTTTATTCTCTAGGGTCTCTGCTTTTATAATATTATATATATATGTTTGGGGGTTCTAAGAAATTTTCTAGCAAAAAATACGTATTTTAACTTAGTGTCAAGAAAAAGTGCAACAAGTGTCAGAAAAAAGTTTGATCTTTAAGTGGTTAAACTGCCCTCATCTACAGACAGAAGTTCTTGATTTAAAAAGAACTACATGTTAAAAATTCTCTTTATTGCCACCTAAGGCCCCTTTCACATGACTTGGATCCGCCTGTCTGTTTTTCAGGTGGATCCAAGCGGGACTTTTATGGGCAGGCAGATGTCAGCGGAGATGTGTCCGCTGACACCCGTCTGCCATCTGAACATAACGCCATACGTCTGTCTTGATCGGTCTTGGCGGATCGAACGAGATCTGCTGAAAATGGACATGCTGTCCGTTTTCGTCCGATCTCCCCATAGAGATCAGCGAGGCTCTGACAGCTTCCTCCCCGCTCGGTGAGCAGAGACGAGAGATCAACAGAGCAAGCCCCCGCTGAGCTGGCGGAGTCTGCTGAGCAGATCCACCTCGTGTGGAAGGGGCCTAAGCGATGTTGTGATAAACTTGGCAGGATACCTGTCTTATTTTTTTTGCAACTTTTGGCACTTTTGGCAGTCAGCAGAGAACCTTGCACTGAATCGAGGAAACGCTGTGTTAAGATTGTGAGGGGGGGTAGAATCATAATCTCGATTCGTTAACGATTAATCATGCAGCTATAAGATTAAGTGTATATTGTACCCTGTGTCAGGGAATGTGCAAAAATATATATATATATAAACTTAACACACTGTGTAAACCTATAGGAGATCAAAAGGAGTGCTTTACTAAACACAAAAAAAACAAACTTATATAAAATTAAAACCGCGCTGCCCTCTTCAAAAATACTCAAAATATATATACCATCAACACGTTCTTTTTCCCACATCCTCTTTTCATTTTTCACCTCTTCTTCCCTCCCCTCCCCCCCCCACTTTTCCTCTCCCTTCCCACATCTACAACTTTCCTTTCCCTTTTTCTCTTTCCCTCTCCTTTCTTTCCTTCTAGCCATTTACCTTTCCCTCCCCCTTCCCCCATACCCTTCCCTCTTTCCCAATTTCTCCCCCTTTTCCTTCCTTTTCCCTCCCTCCCTTTCCTCCCCCTCTGCCTTCACTCCCCCCTTTCTTCCCCCTCCCCCTTCCTACTCTCTCCCTTTCTTTTTCCCCTCCCCCTCCCCTTTTTTCCACCCCCTCCCCTCTTTTTTTCCCTCCTCTTCTCTCCCCCTTTGTCCTAGCTTTTCTTTTGCTTTCTACATTCCTGCACACTCTATATAATACCTCACCTGCACGGTCCTCCATCCACTTTTTTCACATTTAATTAATATATTTTCACCACTGATGCATATCCTTATCACTAGGTCCGTTCCAAGAATTGCTTTTCTTGGCCTACGTGTGAGCTATCCACCCACCGTTTGTTTTGGACCCTTTTGGGGTCAGAGGACGCTGTGCCTTTAGGTAGGAGACATGATTTTCAAATTCCCCCATTACGTTTCATATCGGCTTTCAGGGGCCGTTTCCCACATACCCCCTGGTAAAAAATGATGTGCTGCTTTTAATGTTTTATTTATGTCTTGTATTATATTTTAGACTGTCTCCTGACGAAGCGAAAACAAAATTCGCGAATCTAGTTGAGACTAGAGACTGCCTGTCTCATGGCTTCAATTCTTTCACCGATACCCCCCTCTTTCAATTGAAGGGATTGCACGACCGGTGACCTGATTGTGGTCAAGTGTTTTTTCATTGTATTTTAATATCATGTATTTTTTATTCTGTTTTTGATGTTTTCTATGTGAATAAAATTTTCTAAACTTATCCAATGTAATTTTTACTTGGTTGACCTCAACCAACATATGTAGTACCGGTATAGTCCTCCCCGCCCACTTTTTCCTGTCGGTGCTTCAGGGTTTGTGGGGAATCCCTGAAACCCCTCAATTTATTCTAGAATATTAGGACGATGGTACACCCCCTATATTTTTGTATTTCTCTAATCATAAAAGGTTAAAGCGGTGGTTCACCCTGCTGAACAACATTTCAGCATAAAATCCGGCATAGTAGCGCGAGCTACACTATGCCGGTCTTAATTTTTTTATCCCCGTACTCACGGTTATATCGTACATAGACGATTCCGTCTGCCGCGGGGAATGGGCGTTCCTAGCAAGAGGGAGGGTGATTGACGGCCGGCTCTGGCACGTCACGCTCCCCGAAGACAGCCGGAGTAGGTCTCGGCTCTTCACGGCGCCTGCGCACAGGCTATGCGCAGGCGCCGTGAAGAGCCAAGCCTATTTCGGCTATTTCCGGAGAAGCGTGACGTGCCACGGCCGGCCGTCAATCACCTTCCCTGTCCATAGGAACGCCCATTCCCCGGAATCTTCTATGTACGATATAACAGTGAGTACAGGGAAAAAAAAATACAGACAGGCATACTGTAGCTCGCGCTACTATGCCGAATTTAATGCTAGAGGGAAACATTTTATTTATTTTTTTATATATAGGGTGAACCCCCGCTTTAAATTACAACAGTGAAAAGGTACATGAGTCCAGAACATCAATTAAACAGAATCAAAGTCCCATATGCAACTTGAATGGGGAAAGATGGCTGTGGTGGTAATCTTTCACCATACAAGTTGTATATACCTGGTGGCAGCTTCAGAGGCGCCTATATACTGTGAGTTTGATGTACACTTTTATCTGCACTTTTTATTAAATTAATGGTTTTACACTATGAGATCTTCCTCCTGGTATTTTATTGCACGAGTATTGGAGTACCTCAGACAGAGGACCCACAGAATCAAGGCATAGAAGACCAAAGTATACATAGAGCAAAAGCGATAATTGACCTGTCTAGGAATAAAGGATCAGTATCTGATGTGGCGCGTCAGTCTATGTGGGGACACCAGAAACACCTGCAAGTGGAACATCTGTTTTTCGTCTTTATATTGTATGAGCACTTTTCACTGTCGACACAGTCCGTGTGGAAATTTTATTTTATTTATTTAACCACTTCAATACTGAGCACTTTCACCCCCTTCTTGCCCAGGCCAATTTTCAGCTTTCCGCGATGTCACACTTTAAATGACACTTGCACGGTCATGCAACACTGTACCAAGACAACACTTACAATACAATAGAGCTTATATTTTGGTGGCATTTATTCACCACTGTTTTTCTTTTCTTTTTTGCTAAACATATGAAAAAAGACTTAAAAAAAAAAAAAGCTTTGCTTCGTTTTGGTTATAACATTTTGTAAATAAGTTTTCTCCTTTACTGATAGGCACAGATAAGGCACCAATATGCAGCACTGATGGGCACTGATAGGTGGCACCGATATTCAGCACTGATGGGCATCGATAGATGGCTCTGATGGGCAACCTTTATGGGCACCAATAGGCGGGCACTGATGGATGGCACCGATGAGATAGCACCGACAGGCATCTCAGGTGGGGACTGGTGGGTATCGCTAATGGGGCTGAAATCATAATCACTGCATTGATCATCAGTGCAGACCCCCCCCCCCATCAGGAGAGACACTTATCAGCTCCCCTCTACTCACGCCCTGTCAGCAGTAAATAGAGGAGTGCAGATTACCTGCACAGCCTAGTAATGTTGTGATAAGCTGTGATGAACACAGCTATTCACATGATAAAGAGCCTATGTCATAGGCTCTTTACAGTGACTGGAGATGCGGTGTGTCAGAGCAACACACCGCACTACCGATTGCGGCACTGCGCCCCCGGAGGCATGCACAAGTGGCTTGTTCTGCTGGATGTCATATGACGTCCAGTCAGATTGGGAGAGCCGCCGCCCATCCGTCATTGTGCTATAGGCTGGGCGGGAAGGTGTTAATTGAAGTTCAGGACTACTTTGAGTATTATTGAAGAGAGAAGTGCGGTTTTAATTTTATAGAAAATTAAGTGTAGTATCTGTTCTTGTCAAATTTTGGTAAAAATAATGCTGTTGTACCTTTGAGCATGAGGGTGTCATTTAGTCATTTCTGGTGTAATAAAGTGGGTATGGTGTGCGGGATCCTATTCTCCCAGGTTTTATCTGGTCTGGTGCACCAGGCTTGTTCCTGGTTGTATGCAGCTTTTCCCTAAGTGCAAATGCCTTTCTGGTAAGAATGGAGCTGCTCTTGTCTGGCCAGGGGCTGGGATGGCAGAGATACCAATGTATCAATGCCCCATGCTCCTAGTTTCACTATGGATTGTGGGTCCCCATTGTGAGAATGAGCACTAGGACTCAATGTACCACTTGGTTCTTTTCCTGCTGTCACTTTTCTAGGTTTCTATAATACCACGCCTCATGGGCTAAGCCTTTTGACCAAGACCAGGGCAATTTCTGTTACTAGGCCACAAGGTCTAGCTATTGTTTTGCACATTGGCGCTTTATTTTTTTCTTCACATTTGTCAATGCACTCATTTGTTAGTGTCTTTCACTCACAGGATGTTAGGATATAGGTCTTCTGGCCTAGTCTAGGAGGTAGAAGTGTATCCCTTAGGTTTCTTCCTCCCTTGCCTTAGGAGTCTATTTAAGAGTGCCTTGGCCCTGACAGGAGCCTCTTGGAGGGTCAGGTATAGGTCACTACTCTTTAGGAAATAATCATACTACACACCCTAATGCACTTTTGTGGATGTGTTTGCATGCACTTTTTTGGTTCACCATGTGGTATCGTTTTTATAAAAAAATTGCAATGCACAAAGCACAGTGTGGCACTCTGTAGTTCCATTAATTTTGTGCATATCCTCAATGCACCACAAAAGACCTACACCGCCATCTGGTTCTCTTCCGTCGGGGAGGGGCGCTTTCTTCATTAGTTCTTTTACAGCGCCCTCCTCCCGGGCTTCTTCGACGTCTTCGATGTACCCCATACTGATTCACCTAGGGTGGGGGGGCCGGGATCTGGGGGCCCCCTTATTAAAGGGGGCTCCCAGATTCCGATAAGCTCCCCTCCCGCATACCCCGACAACCAACGGCCAGGGTTGTCAGGAATAGGCCCTGTCCTCATCACCATGGGGACAGGTGCTTTGGGGTGGGGGGGGACACAGGGCATCCCCCCTGCTCCAAAGCACCTACCCCCCCCATGTTGAGGGCATGCGGCCTGGCATGGTTAAGGAGGGGGGGGCGCTCGCTCGTTCCCACCCCCTTTCCTCACCTGGCTGCTGCTCGGATACGGGTCTGGTATGGAATTTGGGGGAACCCCACGCCGTTTTTTCGGCGTACGGTGTTCCCCTTAAAATCCATAGCAGACTCAAGGGCCTGTATGCTTCTGTAGGGGGAATCCATGCCGGTTTCTTATTTGAAATTTGGCGTGGAGTTCCCCCTCGAGATTCATACCAAACGCAGCTGACAGTGCACTGCGATTACCTGCGGTTATGTGCCGATAGCTGCGGGATTTCGCAGCTGGACGCATTGAGATCTATTCTTTCTATCCGCACAAAACCGTGGGTAAGAAAACCGCAGGTAACCGTAGTGTGTGAATGATGTCATAGGAAAGCATTGTGTGCTTCTAGCTGCGGTAAAATCCGCAGCTAAAAGCACTATTCTGTCCGGCCGTGTGAAAGGGGCCTAAAACAAGTAACCAGATTATTATTATGAAGTTATATGGTAAATAAAAAAGAACTTACTTGGTGTTCCATAATATCGAAGAGTAACCTCATGAGTCTTCACCTCTCCAGCCACATTTTTTGCCATACACTGATAGATGCCTTGATCAGCCTCTTGGGTATTTTGGATCATCAACGTGCCATCTTCCAGGAGATTCAGTCGGTTATCATCTTTCATGCTCAGTTCATTTCTACATAGATGAGGCCAAAACATGTTTACTATGGGTAGAGGAGCATGAACCTTGATACACAACAAAAGACTACGGTGGGGTCCAGTCCAAAGGGTACAGGGTATGAAAGGTACTGGACATGTTCTGAGACTCCTTTGGTCCTGGTGCAGGCCTGACCAGTCTGGATCCATTGGGCATTTAAAGAGGACTTTTATTTTTGTCTACATGCATGCATAAGTATAGACAAGTATCTAATCAGCTGATTTTGTTGCAGCAATGAGTGCAAAAAAAATCATGCAGATACAGTAATTTTTCGCACCAGACACCAGAATAGGGAAACTGATCTCAGCGATTTTTGGTATGATTGTTATTGCCAAACAAGCTGGTTTGAGTATTCTTGTAACTGCTGATCTTCTAGGACTTTCATGCACAACAGTCTCTAGAGATCACTCAGAATGGAGCAAAAAAAAAAAAAAAAAACGAAACACCTTGTTGATGAGAGAGGTCTGAAGAGAATAGCTGTGGTAACTCACCTAAAGTGGTTCTATAGGCCGAAGGTTTTTTCCTTCCTGCATTTTATGAATGAAGGTAAAAAACCTTCAAAGTGCAGCTCCTCCCTCAGCTCTTCTAATACTTACCTGAGCCAAATCGTGATTCAGCGCTAGCTACAGGAGCCTCGGCTCTCCCAGGTCTCTCCTGAGATACAGCCAATGGCTCCCGCTGCCGTCAATCGCAGCCAGTGAGGAGGGAGAGGGGGGCAGACTGAGCCATGCTCTGTGCACCCCATAGACACAAATAGGCAGCTCGGGAGTGAGCATGCATGAGTGCCCCAGTGCAAGCAGCTTACTTTGGGGGCATTTGGGTAGTGGGAGAAGCAAGCAGCGCCGGTGGGGGACCCAACAAGAGGATCGGGGCTGCTTTGTGCAAAACCATTGCTCAGAGCAATAATAAAATAAAAAAATGTACCTTTAGAATCACTTTAAACATTCTCCGTAGCAAGCAACAAAGATTATGTACCGTGTTAGCCAGAATTTAATACAGAGGTAGAAGGCAAACACACATTTTCAAACTGATACCTTTTTGTGGCTAACTATAAATATAAAAAAATACAAGGTTTAGGAGTTTTAACGCTCCTTCAGGTATTATGACAGATCAAAAGTCTCAAGAAGCTAAATAGTCTGAAAGCTTTTTCTGATAATTATGATGAGCAGAAATTAATCTCAGAGTGCACATCCAATTGAATCTTGAGGAGGATGGGCTAGAACAAGAGAAGAACACAATGGAGTCCACTGCTGCCAAGAACAGAAAGCGGAGGCTGGTCTGACGGGTCTCGATTTACGCTGTGGCACACACACATAGATGCTATGATCTGATTCCAAAAGAACACCTTAGGGATGTAGCAGAATGGGAGATTTGCAGCTGATAAATCTGCTTGATGCAATCTTGTTAACATGGACCAGAATCTCAAAGGAATGTTTGTGGGATGTGGAGTCCATGCCATGAAGAACTGAAAGAATTTTTGAAAGGTCCTGCCCAGTATTAGTATAATAAGGCTCTTTAGTGTTGGAAGCCCTTCCTTTCTCTTTTAATTATCTTGACATTTTTATACATCTGTTTAGAGTTATCTATATGTAAATTCTTTTTTGTGAGCTCATTTGTCCAGCTATCCATGATCAAAAAATAACTTTTACACAAAGCAACGCCATCTCCTTAGGAGACTTGCTCAACACGCAAATAAAGAAGCAATGTCAAAAATTCAGTCAACTGAGTATGCAGGAAACTGAGCCATACCAAACCTCTTTATTTAGGCAATGCAACATAACCTTGCTTTGATGGAGGGGTCCTGCCTTTCATTATGCGTCAAGAATAATACATTGAATAAATATTAAAGTGGTTCTGAAGTCTGGACATTTTTACCTTAATGCATTCCCTGCACGAAGGTAAAAATGTCCCAGTGTTTGCATTACCCCATCACTCACCCCATATACTTACCAATTTCAAGCCAATTATGAGTGGTTCTGTCCTCTCTCCCTGCCCACAGAGGCAGCAGCCAGACCCATTGGTTGCTGTTGCTGTCAATCAAATCCTGTGAGAATAGATTGGGGGGGGGGGCTGAGCCATACTGTGTGTGTCAATTGGCACACACAGCCTGGTGCCCACAGGTGTGCCCCTATAGCAAGAAGCATGCTACAGGGGAGCACAGAGGAGCTGCCAGGGGGACCCCAGAAGAGCAGGCAAGTATATGATACCTTTGCAAATTATTTAATGTATACTGGTGACCAATTGTATACTTCAGGAGAATAAGAATTTTGGAAATGCTATATGGGCAAACAAAAAACTCCCACAATGCCATAGTCACGTCTAACATTGTTATGAAAGAACTGAAAACCGATTGGGGATTTCATCAAATAGCAAAGAGGTCTGCCCCTCGAACACTACCCTATATACAACCAAGGCACCACTGTCCTACTTTTTCCACAGTTTGCTGGACCAACAGCGGTGATCACAGAACTCAAATTAAACTCTACTGTTGCACTGTAATAACAGAATTCAGCTGCAGCTGAAGAAGCAATCTGTGAGGGCAGCGCCTGGTTCAGGAATACCTGGAAGCTACAAGAGAGGATGGAATACTCCATAATAGAACACAAAAGAGGGCTGAAAGAAGTGGATTTCCCCCTTTTTTGCAACTTACAAGGCATAAATTACCGTAGGTGGGGAAAAAAAACGAAGTTACTTACTGGTAACGTTCTTTCCCGTAGTCTTTCAGGACAGCCACGAGAGACCTTGGCTCCTCCCCTCTGTTGGAAACACCGCGCCAGCCCATAAATTTCCTCCTCCCCTGCTGGTCCTCAGTTCTTTTAGAGCACCTCCAGTTGCTGGGGAGACACAAGAAAACATGATACACATCGTTAACCATATCACAATTCCTGTAAGGAAATCTTATACATACCTTTGGGTGGGTTACCCGGCTGTCCTGAAAGACTACGGGAAAGAACGTTACCAGTAAGTAACTTCGTTTTTCCCCTAATCGTCTTTCAGGACAGCCACCTGAGAGGATAACCGAGCACTTACCCTAGGGCGGGACCACAGCTTGTAAGACCTTACGTCCAAAGGTCTGATCCTTAGCTGACCAAAGATCCACCCTATAGTGTCTTACGAAGGTGGCAAAACTGGACCATGTCGCCGCTTTACAGATCTGCTCCGGCGTTGCTCCAGCTCTCTCTGCCTGTGAGGCTGCCATAGACCTTGTGGAGTGCGCTTTGATACCCTCTGGGATCGGTATGCCTCCTAAACTGTAAGCTTTTTCAATGGCTTCTTTTAACCATCTAGCTATAGTGCGTCTGGTAGCTCTATGTCCTTGTCTAGCTCCAGAATGCAAAATAAATAAAGAGTCCGTTTTCCTTAAAGTTTTAGTCACTTCTAAATAATGCAAGACGCATTTCCTGACGTCTAAGCTATGGAATTTCACTTCCTGTTCTCTGGAAGGGTTCGGACAAAATGAAGGTAATATAATTTCTTGTTCTCTATGGAACCTTGAGATTACTTTAGGCAGGAATCCCGGATCCAATTTAAAAATTATACGATCTGCAAAGATCTGAAAAAAGGGGGGTCTGATCGATAGGGCCTCCAACTCACAGACCCGTCTTGCAGTGGTGATTGCCACCAAAAAGACTGCTTTTAGTGTCAGCGTCTTTAGATTGCAATCTTCTAAAGGCTCAAAAGGTTTGGCTGTCAAAGCTTGTAGTACCAAGGACAGGTCCCATTTCGGGAAGACCGAGGTTTGAATAGGTCTCTGTCAGCTTAAGGATCTGAAGAATCTGACTATCCATGGGTCAGATGCTAGCCTTTCCTCTAGGAACACTGACAGTGCGGATACTTGACCTTTTAGCGTACTAAGGCTTAGTCCTTTTTCTACTCCCTTTTGTAAAAACTCTAGGACGGCCACTGAACTCTGTGTATTAAAGGAGTTTTCTGTGCACCATTTGCCAAAGCACTTCCATACCTTTTCATAAATTTTGCGTGTCTCTAACTTTCTGCTTTTCAGTAGAGTCGCAATTAAGTGGTTTGAGAAACCCTTTGCTTTCAGCAGTTGCTCCTCAGAAACCACGCGGCCAAGTTCCACTTTTCCACTTGGGGGCAGTATACTGGGCCTTGGGAGAGTAGATCCTCCTGGACTGGCAACAACCAGGGGGGTTCTATAGCTAGCTCTTTCAGTAAAGAGAACCATGGTCTCCTGGGCCAGTGAGGTGCTATGAGAATCAGGTTGGTGTTCTCTGCACGCAGTTTCCGTAACACTTGTGGAATTAATACGGGTGGAGGAAAGGCATAACATGTCCTGAAAGTCCACCTTTGTGCTAAAGCATCCACTCCTATTGCTCCGTCCTCTCTGTTTAGTGAGAAGAAGGTCTTGACCTTTTTGTTCTTCTTGGATGCAAATAAATCCACTTGAGGTGTTCCCCATTTTAGTGTGATCTGCCTGAACACCTCCTGATTTAGTTCCCAGTCGCTTTCCTTCAGCTGAATTCTGCTGAGGAAATCCGCTACTGTGTTTAAATCCCCTTTTAGGTGGATTGCTGATAGCGAGAGAATATTCCTTTCTCCCCATGTCAGGATTTCTTTCGCTAATGCCCACAGGGTTCCGCTCCTTGTTCCACCCTGCTTGTTTACATAGGCAATAACTGAAGCGTTGTCGGATCTTATTTGAACATGATGTCCCTTCAGTTGTCCCTGGAAGAATTGAAGTGCAAGCCCCACTGCCTTCAACTCTTTCCAATTGGAGGATCTCCTCCTCTCTTCCCTTTTCCAAATCCCTTGGGTTACTTGGGAGCCTAGATGTGCTCCCCATCCTATCCCACTTGCGTCCGTGGTAAGGATTTGGGAAATGGGAAGTGTCCACAGCCGACCTATGGTCAAGTTTTCCACCGTCCTCCACCACCAAAGGGTTCTTTTTACCTGTGTCGGTATTCGAACCTGGGTGTCTAAGGACTCCTGCCTGTGGTCCCAAACCTCTAGAAGGAACATTTGCAGTGGTCGGAAATGTAAGGCTGCCCATTGAACAGCTGGGATTGCCGATGTTAGCAGCCCCAGTGTTGACATGATCTGTCTGATGGTACATGGTGAATTCACCTGAATTGCCTTTGTTTCTTTTTGGATCTTTTCTAACTTCTCTTTGGGTAGAAAAATCCTTTGCTGTACAGAGTCTATCACGTACCCCAAGTATGTTATCTGTTGTGTGGGCTTTAGATTTGATTTTTCCACATTTATTAACCACCCTAGATCTTTCAAAAAGATCTGTGTGGTCTCGAGGTTCTTTTGCAACCTCTCTGGGGTTTCTGCGAACAGCAGCAGATCGTCCAGATATGCAATGATGGAAATGCCTTGGACTCGCAAGGGTGCCAGGGCTTCCGCCAGAATCTTGGTGAAGACTCTGGGTGAGGAAGAGAGGCCGAAGGGTAAGGCCTGGAATTGTAAATGTAAGGTTCTGTTTCCCGTCTCTATCGCCAATCTCAGGAACTGTTGGTGGTCCCTGTGTATTGGAACGTGTAAGTAGGCGTCCTTTAGATCTAAGGAGACCAGGAAACAGTTTGGCGGTAGTAGGGCTTTCACTGAGTAAATTGAGTCCATTCTGAACCTCTTGTAGGTTATGGATAGGTTGAGGGGTTTTAGGTTTAAGATTGGTCTGACCTTCCCCGTGGGTTTTAGTACTCCAAAAATGTGGGAGTAGAACCCAAGTCCCCTTTCTTTTTTGGGGACCTCCACTACGACCTCTTGTTTCTTGAGATCCTCTAGGGCTCTCATTAACCCTTCGGCCTTTCTTCTGTCCTTCGGAAGTTTTGTTAAATAAAACTTTTTTGGGGGTGTTCTGGAGAATTCTAGATGATAACCTTCCTTTATGATCCTCAATATGAATCGATTGGAAGTCACCTTTTCCCACTGAGGGAGGAAGTCCCCCAGTCTTCCTCCCACTGTGAGCAATCTGTCATTTTTTATCATAGGCTTGTTCAGGAGCACGAAAAATAGCTCCTGCTTTGCCTTTCCCTCTCTGGGCCCAGGGTCTTTTCTGATTGTCTACCTTGGGTGTGAAGCGGGGGCCCTTAGGTACCCAATTAAATTTGTTCTGTCTCTTTTTGGTCTGCTGTGGCTGACTCCAGGGTGCTTTGCGTTTCAGCGGAAACGCTTTTTTCTTGTCCGCTGTACGGTCCAGCACTTTTTCTAATCCCGGCCCAAAGAGCAGGTCCCCTGTGAATGGGATGCCGCATAATTTGGTTTTAGACGCGCAGTCCCCCTGCCACGTCTTTAACCATAAGGCCCTCCTGGTTGAGTTAGCTAATGCAGACGATCTAGCTGCCATCCGTACCAGTTCAGCTGAGGCGTCTGCAATATAAGCTATGCCTCTCAACAATGTGGGAAATGAGGCTAGGATTTGGTCTTTTGCCGTCTCCTCCTCAATGTGCTCCTGAATCTGGTTCAGCCAAAATTCCATGTTCCTGGCTACCACGGTGACTGCCATTGCTGGTTTTAAACTACCCAGCGTGGAGTCCCAGGACTTTTTTAGTAATGAATCCATTTTCTTATCCATTGGTTCGGATAGAATGCCCATGTCCTCAAAAGCTAGGTCTGTGTGCCTTGAAACTTGAGAAAAGGCAGCATCCAGCTTTGGCGTTTTATTCCAAATTGAGGATGGGTCATCCGAAAATGGAAATCGTCTTTTCAAAGCTTTGGAAAAGAATGGTTTCCTTTCTGGTTCCTGCCATTCTTTTTTAATTGCTTCGATCAAGACATCATGGACTGGGAAATTTTTACTTTCCTGGTCGCCTAAACCCTCATACATTTGGTCATGCAATGATAATGGTTTTTTCTCTGCTTGAATACCCAGAGTGGCATAAATAGCTTCCAATAAGTGGTCTACATCCTCCAAGGAGAGCTTGTAGCGGGAGGGCTTCCTGGAATCACCTTCCCGAGCCTCCTCCTCTGATTCCTGTGAACCGGACACTGCGCTGTCAGGTTCCTCTTCTAGCTCCTCACTAGGAACTTTTGAAGGGCCTGCACTAGTGGAAGGTCTTACTCCCGGGACTAATGTTGTTGCCTGTACAGGAGGAGCTGACTGAAGCTGCGGGATCTGGAAGTTTTCAAAAAATGTTTTGAATGACCCAAAGGTATTAGAAAGTTCTTTAACTGATGATGCCAAATCACTTTGTTCCGCAGTGCGCTCCTGTACTAACTTATCAATACAGTCGCTACAAATAGCCTTTTTCCATGACTCCCTAAGTGTGACTTTACAGGATGGACATCTTTTCTTTGTACTGTGGGTATTCTTGTCTTTGTCAGTTTTCTGAAAGACACAAGCGAAAATATATACCCCATGATTAGTACCGTAGCCTTCCCCCTGCTCACGGCAGGTGCGCAGTGTCTTCATATGGGCTTACCACACTAGGGGCCCCATGAATCACCCTCTGACACTGAGGGGTTAACCCACCTCCCCCTCCCTATTACCCTGGGGGGTGTAGAGGGATGGTAGGCTATTTTTTAGGAGAGGGGAAATCCACCCTAGGTTCCCCTTACCTTGCTGTGGCTGGAGCTGGTCTCTGCTGGAGCAACATCTTTCCCCTCTGCTTCCGACATGTCTGTGTCACCAGCGCCGCGTGTGCTGTCTCTACAGCGTCTATGCAGCTCCCTCCAGCCATTGCCTGGCTCCGTTTTTGAGTTTCGCGCCCGGAACCGGAAGCCGCGAACCCGGAAGTACCCGCCCCCGTGCCTGAATGACGTCACCCGCCATCGGCTCCGAGCGGTCCTAGTACACAGCGTGGCTTGCGCGTCTGGAATCCCCATTCCTCCGGCAGCCACATACGCTGGTCTAGGACGCTGGCTGTACCTCCTCACACCGCACTCGGTGCATACAAAAACCGGAGCCCCCCCGACTTACACCTGCGCTCAGGGATGTGAGGGTGGCTGTCTTTCAGGTTAGTACCTGTCTCTTTTGTCCAGAGAGCCCCTGCTCCCTTTCAGGATCGTCTTGCCTGAGCCTCCCTTGGCTCTCCTGGCTTGTTCCTATGGTGTCTCCCCTCTGGAGGAAACACAAATAACTGAGGACCAGCAGGGGAGGAGGAAATGTATGGGCTGGCGCGGTGTTTCCAACAGAGGGGAGGAGCCAAGGTCTCTCAGGTGGCTGTCCTGAAAGACGATTAGGGGAAAATACTCCTTAAAGGAGGTTGTAAATAATCTTTTTTTTAATTGAAATAAACATGTTATACTTACCTGATCTGTGCAATAATTTTGCACAGAGTGGTCCCTTAATGGGGTCCCCCACTGGCGCTCCTCCTATTCGGTGTGTGCCTCCATAGCAAGATGTGTGATATGAGAGCACATGATGGGAGCGCTCCCAAGCCGGGCTGTGTGCGTTCATTGACACGCACAGCGTGGCTCGGCCCTGCCCCAAGCTCCCTCCCCACAGGATTTGACGGACAGCAACAGGAGCAATGAATACATTAAAGCGGAGTTCCACTGAATTTTTTTATTTTTTTTAAAAGTCAGCAGCTACAAATACTGCAGCTGCTGACTTTTATGGACACTTACCTGTCCAGGGCTCCCGCGATGTTGGCACCCGAAGCCGATCTGTCCCTCGGCTTTCAGAAGGAGGTGCCGGCATCTTCAGCTTCACTTCCTGGTTCCCTACTGCGAATGCGCGAGTCGCACTGCCCAACCCACTGGTCCCTGCCGTCTTCTGGGACCTGTGCGTCTCCCAGAAGATGGCAGGGGGGGGGGCAGAGGAGGGGCGGATACTGCGGCAATCTATGCCCGGAAGTGGGAGCAAATACCTGGATTACACAGGTATCTGCTCCCCCCTCCTCCCTGAAAGGTGCCAGCCAAATGTGACACCGGAGGGGGGGGATGATGCCAAAAAGCAGAAGTTCCATTTTTGGGTGGCACTCCGCTTTACGGTAAAAAACATTTTTTTACTTTACAACTAATTTAAAAGTATGCATGAAGAAATGTAAACATAATTGTAATCATCACAATTTCATATAAGCTTTAAAGCTCTACTCTGAGCAAGGATTAAATGTTAAATAAGTCTAAAGACCCGTACACACAATATGAAAATTGGATGTAAAAATTAGTACGACGAGCTGTCTGACAATTTTCGGATCGTTTGTTAGCTTTCGACAGCCGATTTTGTTTTTTCGTCAGACAAATCTGGGTGTGCAGACTACTTTTTTTGTCGGATGTGAACTCAACATCCGATTTTCGTTTCATCAGTATGGTTTTCGTACGAAAAAAACATAAGAGCTCTCCGTGTTTTTTTTTTTCATCCTAGAGTTGGAGTTTAATATATTATGTCACAGCGCACTCACGCGCTATCATGAACTCTGAGGAAGAAAACATTGATCCTGCTAGAAATGGTGCCAGGATATCACGTCCTTTTACGGGAAATAAAGGACACCGTACCACTGAAATGGCAATCAATGTTTTCTCTGCTTACTCAGATACTGAGGCCTGCGCAGTCAAGTGATGTGTAGCTGCCGTAACTAAAGAGCATGGTATTTCCAACACGATTTAAGTGTTGTAAGCCGCTTTTTGGCAGTGGGGAAAACCTGTGGCATGGACTTCAATTCAAGATATTACCAAGTTAATTGAATTTTAGAATTAGCCTTTACAAGGTTAGCAACTAACCCCTTTAATGTGATTGCCTTCTACCAAAGTTTTATCACTGCATATATAAGTGTCCAGGGATTGTTTAAAGACGGGAAGTTTTGTATAAAGCAGCAGATACTATTAAGACAAGGAGTGACAACACACAGGGGATGTTTCCAAAGAGACATATGACTTGGCAACAACACTGACATTTTTTTTTCCGTTAACATACTTGTTTCGGAGCCAGATGATCTCCGGCTTGGGGTTGCCTTCAGCTCGACAAGTGAAGTACACAGTGTTCCCAAAGGTGACATCCACATCTTGAGGCTCTGATGTAATCCTTGGCCGCTCTGTAAATGGAAGTCATTTTAGGTCTAATTTAATAATGAGAAGCAATTTCTAAGAAAAGGATTTAACAGAAATGTACATGCTTGGCAGACAGAATACTAGCTCCTCTTCTCATTCTTCATGGCACATAGTGGTCGTACTCGTAAAGTGGTTCTAGCGTTAGGCAGAACCAAGACAGTGGAACAGATATCTATCTGGAGCTCAGCTGTAATGCACAAGATTATGTGCACTTTCACACGCGATCATTGATTTTGATAGGTCCATCAACATGTGTTATTGACAATTAGGAAGGAACAATGCCTTACATAGCGTATTTTCTAGACACAGTGCCCATGAGCTTTAAAGAAAGTTTAAGGCAACATAGACTCCAGGTAAAAATTCTTCATGTACATGTATTTGTGTGTCTATAGATAACACATCTGCCCTAGACAAAACATCTGCAGCTGACGAATAGGAACAGAGCCTAACATGAGCTGACAGATATTCAGAATCAAGCAAAATAGTTGACAGACATACTATTATCAAGGGAATATCCTTCCACTATGATAACAAACAGCCAGAGAACTGAAGACGTCGAGGATGAAGTGACTGCGGGGCACATACCGTATATACTCAAGTATAAGCCGACCCCGAACATAAGCCGAGGCACCCAATTTTACCACAAAAAAAACTTGGAAAACGTATTGACTCGAGTATAAGCCTAGGGTGTCCATCTGCATGCCTCACTGTGTCCATGTGCATGCCTCACTGTGCCCATGCCTCACGGTGCCCATGACTAGACTTACGTTTAACATGGGAGTATATAGAAGGGGTGCCCAACTTTGAAAAATCAGTGCTCCCCGGCCGTAGGTCCCCTAGACAGCAAACTTTGCACACTTATAGTGGAGAGTTTTGGGTCCGGCCGGTACGGGGTCCCCAAATTTACCAGAGAAATGACCGTTTAACATGGAAATCTATTTGAAAAAAATTGTTGCTCCCCCGGACAACAACAAACTTGGGGCTATATGTGTGCCAAGTTTGGGGTCCAGGGAACCTACGGCCAGCCGGTACCGGGTCCCCAAAGTTAACAGAGAAATTACCGTTTAACATGGAAATCTATGGAAGGGGTTCCCGACTTTGAAAAAAATCGGTGCTCCCCGGCCATAGGTCCCCCGGACAACAAACTTGGGGCTATATGTGTGCCAAGTTTGGGGTCCAGGGAACCTACGGCCGGCCGGTACCGGGTCCCCAAAGTCCAGGAGATCAGGCGCAAAAAGGTGACTCGAGTATAAGCCGAGGGGGGCATTTTCAGCACACAAAAAATGTGCTGAAAAACACGGCTTATACTCGAGTATATACAGTAGTTAGAAAACCTTCAGTGTAGTGCCAAAGTTAAAAGACAAGTGTCCAGTTCAGAACACTTAAAGCCCCCCCTAAAAATGCAATCGGGTCTGTCTGCCCTCTCTACCAATGTTATCTTATTTTATCACTGAGAAAATATAAAAACAGAAAAAGGTATTTACTATGTAGCACCCCCTGACCCCCAAAGCACATGAGGGAGGCAGGACCTCAGGGTCTAGTCCTCACCAATAGACTAAAGCAAACAAATAGGTGTCCGTTACTTTCTAGCAGGGTGGATAAAAATCAATGACTTTTAAAAAATAAGTAAAACCAAAAAAAAAAAAATATTTTTTCTCAAATGTATTTTAATAAAATGCTTTTGGAGTAAAAACCTATCAATCTAAAAGATAGTTTTCCATTTAAGATACATTAATCATTTTGTTTATTCAGCATGAAATTGAGCTTGGTTATGTAGTATGAAGCTGTATATTCTACAACATTAACATTTTTAGTAAACTCATTCAATGCATGCACTGCATTCACACAATTTCACAGTAACCATGAACTAAGTTCAGGAATATTCCTTTATTCCATTGTTTTGCAAATCTGTGTACACTACAAACTGAATGATTGTTTGAAGAGAAATGCATCTGTACCAGGCGTGTGAGAAAGGGCAAGCAGTAAAAATTAAAAGTGAAACCTTCTTAGCAGCTTATAAACCCTGTGATCTTTCTGCATATACCTTGAAGTGCTTTATTCCTCCCTGGAGTCACAAAATGGCAGCAGGCCGTAAAAGAGACCCAGTTTTGGAATATTTTAATGAAGTTCCTCTACCTATGGGTAAAGCAAGTATGCATGTAAAATTCACAAGCAATGCAACAAAGAGATGCATGGCCTGGTGAGAAGGTTTGAGAAGAAAAGACGTGCGGTGATGAAAAGACTGTTTGAATTTTTTTTTTTTTTTATGTGGACCCAGCTGATATATTTAGTTTAGGTTCTTTTGTTTGTTTTTCAAAGATATTTGGTTTATGCACTTCAGTTACTAAACATTGACGTTTAAGGAAATACAAGAATATGTTATTGTATTAATTATATAAAAGAATGAGTAGTTCTCCAACTGTGTGTGAATAACCTAAAATTGGTTCTGATATCGCTGCTTTACTAACCTGACAGCTTTTTATTCTAAATAGGAAACATTCATTTTGTTTGCAAATATCAAAGATTCTAACTACTAGCAAGAATGAGTCCTTACATTAAAAGAGCACCTGTCATTTCAGATCCATCATGGCAGCGCCTGTTAGCAGGCATCCACTCACCTGCTGCCACCACATCCCTCACCTTGTGTCGTCACTGCTGCATCACCAGTCACCCCATTAAAGCAAATGGGACTGTCGGTGAGCCAATAGTGGGTCAGAGGAGGAGCCACTCTGTGGGACAGAGATGACAATTGCTCCTTAAAAATTATGATTTCAATCAAGCTTTTTTACTAGTGATTTAAATCAAGATTTAAATCAACTTGATTTAAAGCAAATCCACCCTACTTTCCAGAGCAAGTAAGGAGTTTATCGACTCTTATGCCGCGTACACACCATCGGAATTTCCGACAACAAATGGTCGATGTGAGCTTTTGGTTGGATATTCCGACCATGCGTATGCTCTCTCGGACATTTGCCGTTGGAATTTCCGACAACAAATGTTTGAGAGCTGGTTCTCAATTTTCCCGATAACAAAAGTGCTTGCCGGAAATTTTGATCGTCTGTATGCAATTCCAACGCACAAAAATCCTACGTATGCTCGCAATCAATTAGACGCATGCTCGGAAATCATTGAACTTCCTTTTTCTCGGCTCGTCATAGCGTTGTACATGACCGGGTTCTTGATGTTTGGAATTTCAAGACAAGTTTGAGCCAACATCCGTCGGAAAAAAATCCCTGGCTTTGTTGTCGGAATGTTCGATAGTGTGCACGCGGCATTACTCAACACGCCTGTTAAATGGCACAAGACATCCATGCACTTGGCAGACTCTAGACGTGGGACAAAAAGTACATACAATCTCCACAGATAGGGGACCTAAGCCACCCTGGCAGTCTGAACAATTGGCTGCAATATACTGGTACTTGTTGGCTCAGTTACATACTTCTTGGGGAGGACCACTACACTTGAGTTGAGGACTAAGCTTACGCCTAGCTTCTCAGGTTACCCAATTAGGCAGAATTTTACCCATGGTGCTTCGATCCCTTGCTCAGCATAGCAGGCCTTGAGCCGAGACCTATATCCAGACACATGGTTGCCATTTTTAGTCAGACAGACATACAACTCCCCCAGACAAGTGACCCAGGGAAAGGCTGACTTGCCAAGTCACTCCTGACTGTCTATACCCTCTGCCAGCCTGCACTACTGGCAATCAACTGGATTGCCAGGGAGATATAAATATTCATAACTCTGATTTGTGCAGCTTCCCACACTATTGCCAGGGACACTATTGCCAGTAGCAAACCATAACCAAGGTTCAGAAAAGACCCAAGAAAGCTGAAGTATTATTTATGCTTAGACTGAATACAGGCTAGCAAACACCAATTTGAATAGACATTCCTGCCAAAGTCAGGGTGGCTACAACTATTTTCTGATTTTTTATGCTTTCCAGTTGCTATGTCTTCTGTGGTCAAACAGTGCTCTGCCTTTGTCCTTCCTTGCTTGCTTCTTAATGCACTCCACACATATAGGCAAATCTTCTTTACTGTTGTGGTCAACTAAACTGTTGGAACAAGATGTGCTGGAAAATCTCTTCAGGGGGACAAAAACTACCGTAACAAAATATTTTTTTCTTCAGCATAGCAGAGAATAGCAGGAACTTTTGTCAGGTTATTATAACTCTGATGACGACCATTTCCCTCTAACAGTAGTATGTGAAATTAGGGGAAGAAGTGAGATGAAATCTCCCCAACAAAGACAGAGTCAGCAAAAAAAACCTTCACATAAGTATTTCCTGCCTATGAAGAAGCTTACCATCTAAAGTCCCGATCAGTCAGCCACATCTAGGAACAATAGCATCAATATAAGAGAAAGCCAATTAACCTACCAGTATGTTTGTACCCGAGACTTGAGAAATACCAAATGCAGAGTGAAAATTTTACATGCGACTCACCGCAGTTCAGCTCAGCTGGTGTAATGGTGGACAGAGATCTCCCCTGGAGCCTGCGTGGGTATTCACAAGTTGCAGCAGCCTGAGCATTACCGGATTCGGAATAAATCTTCAACAGATCGGCCAACCACAGAATCTCACAATCACAGTGAAGAGCATTGGAATCCAGTCGCCTGAATGCAATTATAGGCACAATCAACACTTATAATTGCTTTGCTAAATGTGCATATCAAATACAAATCATGAAAACACCTTTAATTAGATTTAGCTAGGAAATTATTAGCAAAAAAATAAATCATTTTTACATCAGTTTAAAAAAAATGTGACCTTGCACATCAAAAGCTCATATTAATTCCATATCGTCAATGAGACACAATATACTGGGACTTTAAGGTAGAAAGTAGTCTTATTGCTCTGAAACCAGCAGTCACCACAAGCACACATGCACGTGGACTCCCATCTGAACACATGAGCATCACCTGTATACAGGCACGTGCCCAGTGCACATACAGACCACTGCATTGGAAAGTGCCCAAAAGGGCTTGCATCAATGAGCTTGGGGTTTGTACACATGGAATTTCCGACAACAAATGTTCGATGGGAGCTTGTTGTTGGAAATTCCGACCATGTGTAGGCTTCATCGGACATTTGCTCTCGGAATTTCCGACAACAAAAATTTGAGAGCTGGTCCAACAACAAAATCCGTTCTCATAAATTCTGATCGCGTGTAGACAATGCCGACGCACAAAATTCCACGTATGCTCTGAATCAAGTACGAGACGGAAGTGCTCGGTCTGATAAAACTAGCATTCGTAATTGAGATAGCACATTTGTCACGCTGTAACGGACTGAAAAGCACAAGGCTAAAAAGCATGAATCGTCTCTCACCAAACTTCTACTAACACAAGATTAGCAGGAGTCCAAAGGGTGGCGCACTTGGTATTGAACTTCCCTTTTATAGTGCCGATGTACGTGTTCGCATTCTTGGTGATTGGATTTTCCGACAACATTTGTGCGACCGTGTGTATGCAAGACAAGTTTGAGCCAACATCCGTCGAAAAAAAAAAAACACGGTTTTGTTGTCGAAATCTCCGATCTTGTGCACGCGGCATAAGACTGTAGCTATCAAACACTGCTGATTGCTCAGTTCTCTGTTCAGGCTGCAGAGACAGTGACTGTCAGTCACAGGCTCTCTGCTCTGTCCCTCCAGCACTGTGGAGGGGGCGGGAGTGGCTATGTCAGTATTTCAGTGGCTCGCTG
The DNA here is from genome assembly GCF_905171775.1 of Rana temporaria. NCBI lineage: Eukaryota > Metazoa > Chordata > Amphibia > Anura > Ranidae > Rana > Rana temporaria. Next base: position 98,096,103 of record NC_053492.1, on the reverse strand, counting down.
AGAGGCTGAGCCAGCTGACGATCAAGGCATCTGGGTGGGTCACGACCATATAGTGGGGATCTTTTAGAGCCTGGACTGGCACAGCTGAAAACGAGCCGAACTGAACTGCACTCATATGATCCCCAGGAGACGTACAGCCCAAAAAGCATTGGCTATACTCCTTAAAAATGTGCATTTGACCTTGTCCTGATTCACTTTAAAATGCTATTTTAGTTCTTTGGACTTGTGTTGGAATCAGTTCTGATGCAGACAAAAGCACAAGCCTTAAAATGGACACCAGGATCATCTACCTTCACATGTACAGTCTTTGGACTGATCGCTATGCTTCTAACTGACCCAGTCTTTGGGCCTTTTCTTTTCAAAGTAGACTGGTCACAGAGGTGTGGAGGCCGCCATTGAGGACCTCTCTTGAAAATGCCCATTGCCTGGCTGCTATGCTGACCTTCTTGAGTCAATACTTTGAATTAACAACTCGAAACAATCTTGCAGATAAGGACTTCTAGAAACGTCTCTTACATTCAGGATCAGCATGCATGTTTTAGGTTATAGACTCAAAAGGGGAGGATTTACTAAAACTGATACGTTTTTGTGTAGTCCACTTTGGGGTGGAAATCCGCTTTAATAAACCAAAAAAAGGAAATAAAAATATGCAATTGTACACTTTCAAGAAAGCCATCCAACAGCTCCTGACATAAAAAACAAAAACCCTGAAAGCACTGTCAGCATATTCATAGAATAAGTACTGAACGTTAGCCAACAACAATAGTATATAACAAATACTTACAGCCGTTTCATAGACTGCAGCTGGCTAAACGTGCCGGGTACCAGGTGAGTAATTCGATTGTTGTGCAGAAATCTATACCGGACACAATGCGAGGAAAAAATTACTATCACCACCATTAGGATTCATCTATAATGCAACTTTGCAATACGTTACTCACAGTCTTTCAAGCTTGGGAAGATGATGAAAAGATTCTGGTTCCAATGTCTCAATGTGGTTAAAATGAAGATATCTGAAACAAACCAGGATTATGCATTTCTCTATTTATTACACACACATCTACACAAACTAAGATGGACTAGTAGTCATAAGCAGCATGCATTAAAGAAAACCTGACATGGGGAGAAATACAGACGGCTGCTACTGCTAATACACCACTGAAAATGATCTCTTTTTGGCTGTCTTTAGCTTACTAGACAGCATGCTACGACAGACTTACCTGAAAACAGAGTGCTGTCACTGCTGTAGGTGCTTCCATCTTTACCTGATCTTCTAGATTTGCGGGCTTCGGCTCTATGAATGACCGAGACACGATGACATCTTTCCCATGCATGCAAGTTCTAAATAGATGGCACAGTCCATTCAGAGACCAATGTGCATAAGCCAGCTGCTGCTAAAGTAAATATCTCCTAAACGGTTCATGTTTAGGAGATATTTACTGTACCTATAGGTAAGCCTTATTATAAGTAAAAGTCAAAGTCAATCATGTGAGTTTACTCCCACTCTAACATTATGGGGATTATGGTCTAAACAGTGCTCACTGGAACATTCAGAAGTTTAGAAATACTTCTGTAACCAATGCCATCAGCATGTTTTGCAACAATAAGGTTGCAAACGTCTTGAGCTCTTTGCTTTTACCCATCATGAGAGGTTTCTTGTGTGACACCTTGGTAATGAGACACCGTTTTATAGCCTATCAGTTGAGACTGGATCAACTGATATTAATTTGCACTGACAAAAGGGGTAGGATTGCTTTCTAATTACTGATACATTTCAGCTGGCGTCTTGGCTTTCCACACCCTTTTGCACCTTCCTTTGTGTTCAATACTTTTTCCCTGTGACATTACATTTTATTACACATAACTTCATTTCTGAACTTATTTGTTTTGCATGTATGGATTTCATGGGTTGTTACGGACAGGTGGTGAAAATTTCATGTCACCTTTAGAAATATATATACCTAAAGAAATGGTGGCGTGTTCAATACTTTTTTTACCCCAGCTGTAATATATATATATATATCCCCAACAGTTTGTGCAGCAATTTATAATATAAAGGGAGACGATACAGCAACAATCCAATTCAATACAAGATCATCTTATTGTACGCCCTTGGTATTTGAATCATCCTACGGCAAACCATAGATGATGCGATTTTCTTCTCTGAAACCATCATTGCAGTCAATCATTTGAATCTATTGACAGAGACTGTCCCTGTCAAAAGAACAGTTACCACCGCTGGTAATAATTGCATGCAAAAATGTTGGTTGTATCAAAGTGGGTACGAATAGGGTAAAGTCAGCCTGCCCACAGATGGCTTGAATGGCCAGCTAAACCGGCCAAGATTCAAACCATATATGGCCAGCTTTGGCATCAGGGTAAGGAAGTGTTTATTTGACAAAATACTACCAGTGGCCAATGCTAGGTTCCCATTGATCAAAAAGTATTAACTGTAAGTACATTTCAGGTTGAGCGCTTCCGATCTAGACAGTTCTTAACTATGAAAGACAGACATGCAGCATTTTCATTTAATAATGTTACTATTTTTGTGAAGTGAAAAGTGGACTAAAATACTAACAAGAAGGAAAGCCCTACCAGATGGTGTCAGTAAGCTGCAGTGTGAGCGCTAAAGTGAAAAGAAAAGAGAGACATTACAAGACACGTATTGTGTTAATGACATTTTTACAACAAATAACCCAGACGATGGTTCTTGGAGACAGACTTAGTACTTTAAGAGACCGTTGACAATACATGTAACTGCAGACTCCTTGTAATCCTGTTTCTACAGCTTAATACACAAAAGAGCCAAATGAAAGCACTGATAACACATCGACATGCAGTGATGGTTAATTGCAAATATGTACCTATAGAGCATTTCCTTTGCATTAGTCATGTTAAAATTAGTACCGTATATGCTACAGCATATGGCAGTAGAGAACACCAAAATACCTGCTTCTACCACCAGAGTTACATTATTGTTTTTTCTTCCTAATTTTACCACAAAAAAAAATAAGAAAACGCATTGACTCGAGTATAAGCCTAGGGTGGGAAATGCAGCACCTACTGTAAGTAGAAAAGAGGGTCAACAGTGCCCATCTGCAGGCTCATGTACCTTTGATCTCCCGCTGTATAATGCAACTGCAGTCGGCGGCCATTCCCTAACAAAGCCTTGTTGCCTCCTCGTTTGTGATAGACAGAACACGGATTCAGTTTCCCAACATTGGTATCAGTATTCAGCCTATCACGGACGAGGAGGAGGTGGGGCTTTGTTGCAGTGGACAGCGCAGAACAGCTAAAGTGGAGCTCCACCCTAAAGTGGAACTCACGCTGATCGGAAACCTCCCCCCCTCCGATGTCACATTTGACACCTTTCAGGGGGAGGGGGGTGCAGATACCTGTCTAAAGACAGGTATTTGCACCCACTTCCGGCCACACAGTTTTGGGTTTACTGCGGGCAGAACGTCATCTCCCGTCCACCCCCCGTTGTGCTCTGGGAACACTCGGCTCCCAGAGCACAGCGGGAGCCAATCAGCGGCGCAGCGCAACTAGGGAACCGGGTAGTGAAGCCGGAGCGCTTCACTTCCTGGTTCCCTCACTGAGGATGGCGGGGGGGAGCAGCACAGTGACGAGCGATCGCTCGTCCTCTGCTGCGGACGGCGCTGGACTCCAGGACAGGCAAGTGTCCTAATATTAAAAGTCAGCAGCTGCTGGCTTTTCATTTTTTTTTGTGGTACATCCGCTTTAAGACTGCATGACACAGCGGGAGACCCTCACTCAAGTATAAACCGAGGGGGGCCATTTCAGCATAAAAAAAATTGGCTTATACTCGAGTATATACAGTAATTCTCAAATGTAAACCTATGCTAAAATAAACAAGCATTAAACCTTGCTAACCAGGATGGGGGCAGAAATGACTAAAGTTTAAAGTGTTACTAAACCCAGCAACATGAAAATAGCTTACCTGGTACCCCCCCCCCCCCCCCACAGTACCCACACCTATTAAATCATCTTTCTACATTAAAATGTTGCCACTGTATACCTTTTTGGATAATCTGTATACCACAATTACATGATAAACTGCACAGTTTTTCCAGTGCTGAGAAGGAAGGAGGAGATTTTCACTACTGCCTGTATACACGCGCATATGTGTGCTGTCAATATCATGAGACCTGGCTAGCTCTGAGAACAAGAAACTGTTCTCTCCAGCATAAAAGACACAACTGAGCATGTGCAAGTTGGCTACTCTCCCTGTGTTAGCTGGCCTTCCCCAGATAGACAGTGCAGGAGGGGGAGGATCTGTGCATACAGGATCAAACAGCCGTTTTACACAATGGAGAGTATAACGAGCATGCTATGCTGCATATAAAGACTGATTTTACTGTTGTGGGTTTAGTAACACTTTAATGACTGACTGCAGTTCAGCTTTAAATCCTACAGGATTCTCATCATGAAAGGGACTGGTGGAAAGAAGAACACATGTTCCTATGTGTAATTTTATATGATTATACACTCAAATGTAAAAGCATCACATGGGTCGTTTTCATTATCTTGCCCCTTAACAACTATTTTGAGTTTAAATTTTCCAATTCACTAATGCAATATAAATCAGCTAAATGTATCATATATACCTTATTTTAATAATTTTTGGTCATTCTTATTGGAAAAGTCAGCCAAAACTTCTCTATAGCCTTGACTAGAAGACAGTGAGTATTGCCAACGGCTATAGCAGCTGCTAGCAATAATCACAAGTGAATCTGGCAGGCTGGATGTACCCAAGTTGATCAAATCGATCAACTTGGCACAGTCAGCCTGCCCACACACGGTTTGAATCTCGAACAGTCTATGGCCAGCCTGAGACCCGAATGGCAGTGAAAACGCACTGGGAATTCAAATCCCTTTCCAATCCATCCAGAACAGAAAAAAAAAAAAAAAAAAAGTTTAGGATGGATATACGTCTTAAACACATTACTGGCTGAGCCATTTGCTTGCCAATAAATGGCCTGTTTTTTTTTTATGTGCCAATTTGCCTTGGTGGCATTACTGGCAAGATTTAGTTATTTAAGAAAAGGGTTCCATGCAAATCCAGATAGATATTGTAGGAAAAACCACAGGGAAGTACGTAAGATTTTGAAGCCCAATTTCAGATTTTTTTTTTTAAACTAAGTTTAGGATAGGGAGGAGCAGGACAACGACCTTTGTTGAGATATTGCTCTTTGTGTCCTCATTGCAAACACCATATTTCATGTTCTACATTGTAACTTGTACAAGTAGCAGACAGACTTTTGGTTGGGATTGGGCCAACGGTAATCTGGATAAGACTTCCCTGCAAATACAAAATTTAGAACTAACCAGAGCTAAAATGAAGGTCAAAAATAATAACAGGGCTATACGTTACCATATTACCGTTTCTGCTCTGCTCCACGCAGTTTGGAGATCAGCAGAATTATTTCTTATGAGGTTTAAAGTTCATCCAAATGCCAAAACATTGACTTAGATGTAGATTCCATACATTCATAATAAAAATTACACTCCCTTTTATATGGAAAGGGCTTATAGCTGTAATCCCCCCAAAAATGTGAAGTTTCTGAGAATTTATTTGATCAGCCCACAGTAAAATGATGGTGGGAGGAAACATTTTCAGTCAACACAGCAAACTTTCTGTTATTAAAAAGAAAGACCATTTTGAATACCAAAGTGTTTAGAAAACAAAGCACGCTATAGGTATTCCATGGAAACATGACCTTTGCCCACAGATTTTTTTTCGGTGGACCTCCGCTTTAAAGTAAAAAGAAAAAAAAAAAAAAAAGTATTAAAAGCCAGCAGCTGCAAATACAACAGCTGCTGACTTTTATTAAATGGACACTTACCTGTCCAGGGTGCCCACGATGTCGGCAGCCAAAGCTGAGCAATCGCTCAGCTCTCGGCTGCCCCTGACGCCATCCTCGGTGAGGGAATCAGGAAGTGAAGCGTTGCGCAGTCACACTGCGCATCCTCACTGGTCCTGCTGTCTTCTGGGACCAGTGTGTTTCCCAGAAGAAAGTGGGGGGAGGGGCATGACTCCCGCGGGAGTCTATGCCCGGAAGTGGGTGCAAATACCTGTATTATACAGGTATATCTGCACCCCCCTCCCCTTTGAAAGATGCCAAATATGACACCGGAGGGGGGGGGGGGGGGTCCGAAAAGCGGAAGTTCACTTTTTGTATGGACCTCCGCTTTAATGCCTCCTTCCCCACCTCAACATACTTAAAGCCCAATACCGGGCAAAAGATAGTTTCCCCTTGCAGTGGGGCTGTGTCTGCACTGCAAGTGTCAACTGCTCGTTTTCTCTAGGGGCAAGTAGAAAGCTCATACTTACCTGATAATCTGTTCCACCAGCAAACAATGCTTCCCTACGACCCAGCGGTGGACTGTCCCTGATGTCCTCATGTCCAGAGCAGGGCTATGGGCATGATATTAGGAACAGTCAACCACACAAGACTGCTAGACCATTGGGGGGGGGGGGGAGAGGCAGGAGGAAGATAAGATAAGTACAGTGAATCCTTGGATTACGAGCATAATTCGTTCCAGGAGAATGCTTGTAATCCAAAGCACTCACATATCAAAGCGAGTTTCCCCATAGAAGTAAATGAAAATTAAGATAATTTGTTTCGCATTGACTTCTATGGCATGCAATACCGTATGTGACCAGAGGTGGGGGGGGGTGACTAATGCACCCAGAGGCAATGAGGATTTTGTCACTTCTGAATTCAGAGCTGTCATTTTTGGCTACTGTAGCTGGGGGACAGCAAAGCAAGTACAATCTGTGCTTGATTAGATGCAGTGGAGGGCAGGGGATACATTAGGGGTCTAATTGATTCCTGATGTCTTTATAAAGGAGTATCCGTCACTGCCCAGTGTCACAATGAAAAAAGTAAAAATAAATACATAAAAGCACTCCCACCCCCCGGCTCATACAAGCAAATGTACTAGTAGGTCCCTCACATGTATGTAAACACAGGTATTGCTGCAAAAGTCCAAGTGAGAGCTGGAGCCATAAGTCCTGGTCAACTCAAAATCGATAATCCAAAATGCTTTTAAAGTGTCGCCCATGAAAACTTCAGGTACCACAATTTTTCGCTATTTCACAGGTGCACACACATTTTGAGTTTTTACATGTATGGTATCTATTTACTCAACAGAAAAACTCCAAAGTCTGCAGGATCAAAAGTTTCAGGTCACCATTTACTCAACACAACCCCATCTTTTATAGATTTTATCAAAAGTTCGATATAATATTGCATTTGTGCACATTCATTTTTGTGTATTTTTTACTGAAAATATGCATGTGATAAACAGCTAGACAGATAAATATTGTGCGACATAAAAAAAAATGAACTTCAACCATTTTGAATGAAAATCACAGATATTCTGTCCCTTGTATCATTTTAAATGAAAATGCTAAATCTGTTAGAGGCTCCTTTCACATTAGCGTGTCTCCAATGTCGCACAATTTCCAGTGCAACTTTGGGGCAAGATTATGATGCGACTTGTATTTACATGCTCTGGACAAAATTGGCCTCAAAAGTTGCACTAAAGTAATGCGTGCAACCTTTTTAAAATGGCTGTGACTATAAGTTGCTCCAATCTGAATAGATGCCATTTTGCAAACAATGGGTCGCGACTTGTTACGTCCAAAGTCGTATGACAACTCACAAAGTGTGAATGGGCTATGAACATTAGCACCAAATGCAATGCACTGTATGTACACAATACTTCCTATACAATACACACAAAGATAACATGACCTTAATACACAGACACAAGACTAACAGATCCAAAGTTGTACAGAGGATGTTCAATTGATACAACATATTAACCTCTGAGTGTTTAAGATACCTCCATGTTGGGTCCCACAGCTTTTTTAGCCCTCTTTTGGTAAGGTTACTCCATTCCTCTATAACAATGCTATACAAGTGTCATTATAGCTTAATGGATGGATTTAGCGCCAAGGCACATTGAACAACAGTATGGTGAGTTTACTATGGTTGATAATGTGGGAGGATCCATATATGTTATTGACAAAGAAATCTTAGGCAGCTATGCACTTTTGATGTAAAGGAGAACACCAAATGAACCAGTTCACTTTAAGGGGGTGTGGAAGGCATGGATGGAAACGCTTAGCCCCACCTAGGTGTCCAACATTTCCTCTGTGAATGCTTCATGCTTACATCTTCTCAGGTGTTGTCCTAAAAAGTTCCATTGGGGATTTGTCTGACAGATCTATTGTCTATTGGGCACATATTTGTGGAAAGGCCAATTGTAATGGCGGAAAACCACTTTTCCCCATATTTCTTTCTTAAAAGGGGTTGTAAAGGCTTGTTTTTTTTTTTTCTAAATAGGTTCTTTTAAGCTAGTGCATTGTTGGTTACCTTTTCCTTCGATTTCCCTTCTAAATGTTTTTTTTTTCTTTGTCAGAATTTCTCACTTCCTGTTCCTGTTTAGTAGACATGTGCATTCGTTTTCGCCCGAATGAATTTTCATCTGAATTTCGGGTATTTTCAACAAACGAAAACGAACATGCAGAATCCGAAAGATCCGACATTCTGTATTTTAGTTTTTGTTGCTACAACAGTTCGATATAGATAGAAGATTCGACATGACGCTGACAATAGCAATCTGTCTATCGAACCTGTGGTCGAATGTGCCTTACCTTAACTCTATTAGTCCAAGATTATTCTACATAGAGAGGAAAGATTAGACATTAGAGAGAAAATGTCAGGGTAGACCATTTGACATGACTGTCAAAGATTCGACGAAGCAGCGAAAAACATACAAACGTAGAATCTGTCATTGAAGGTTTATGGCGTCTGTCGAATATTCTAAGATTCGACAAGCAGCTAAACTGTACGACGCCGCAATCATACATTTCCGGTCAAATGCTCGGCCCATAGGTTATAGAAGAATTCTAGTGTCATACAACATTAGAATTCTTCTATAGCTTGTAGGCGGAACATTCAACCGGAAATGTACAATTGTGGCATCGTACAGTTTAGCTGCTCCGTCGAATCTTCTTAGAACATTAGACAGATACCATAAGCCTTCAATGACAGATTCGACCTTAATTAATTTGGATTTTCGGACTAATGCATTTTTTAACGAAACTAAATAAATAAAAACGAATTTTGGGAGTAAGTACATAAATACATTTTTCGAACGAAAACAAAATTCCGAAACAAAATATTTCAGTGTGCACGTGTCTATTGTTTAGTCAGTGTGCTCGACCCCTCCATTGGGACTACATCCCTGCGGGGATGTAGTCCCAAAAGAGGGGGCGAGCATGCCAACTAACCCCCAGCCAGAACGGCTCCGATGATGGGGGCAAGCTTACTGAGGAGGAACAGAAAGTGAGAAATTCAGACAAAGATAAAAAAACATTTTAGAAGGGAAATCGAAGGAAAAGGTAAGTGAACCAACAATGCACTCGCTTAAAGGAACCCATTTAGAAAATAATAAACAAATCTTTACAACCCCTTTTAATGAATCATCCAATAAAATAATGGGAAAAAAATAATCAACAATGTGTACTAGCTACAGATCAAGTGTGGCCTTGAACTTTCACAGAGCAGCACAACCCAAAGGAACGGAGACATGAGAAGGTTGAGGAAATGGGAGCGCAGAGGTTAGAATGAAAGGTATTGCTGCCTTCCTTGCTACGCCCCCTTAGCAGGAACAAAAAGACACATGTAGTAGGAAGGGCACATATATGTTTTTCTTTTCTCTTGATGACTGAGAGAAAATAGTAGTCATGCAAAATAATGCAATGTGACACTTACAGTTGTTCTAGAGAGGCAAGTCCTTTAAAAGCTTGCCTGTCAATGGATTGGATTTCATTCTTGTACAAATAGCTGAAACAAGAAACAATCAGGAAGGATTAGCATACACACATTAAAAGCAACAGACACGAATGGCAATGAGCATGGATGAGTAGCAGCAAGCATGACGTTCAGTGTTAAAGTGTACCTGTTCCCTACAAACCCTCTATAAACATTTTTCAGGTGGATCACTTTATGAGTGAAATGCATCTCTGGGATCACAACTTATAAAGAAAACAGGTACAATTTAAATAGACATAAAGATGCTTTGCAGAAACATAACAATACCACTGCAAAATACAACACAAAACATTAACTGAAACATACAGAATACGTTTTATTTATGGTGCAAGATAACATTTTCTGTACGGGATTCGTAGAATACAATATAAAGTGGCCAAATTTACACTATATTACCAAAATTATTGGGACGCCTGCCTTTACACGCACATGAACTTTAATGGTATCCCAGTCTTCATCCTTAGGCTTCAATATTGAGCTGGCCCACCCTTTGCACCTAGAACAGCTTCAACAGGTCCACATCATTTGGTGGAAGGGGATAATGGTGTGGGGTTGTTTTTCAGGGATTGGTCCCTTAGTTCCAGTGAAGGGAACTCTTATGGCATCAGCATACCAAGACATTTTGGACAATTTCATGCTCCCAACTTTGTGGGAACAGTTTGGGGATGGCCCCTTCCTGTTCTAACATGACTGCGCACCAGTGCACAAATGAAGGTCCATAAAGACATGGATGAGGAAATTTGGAGTGGAGGAACTTGACTGGCCTGCACAGAGTACTGACCTCAACCCAGTAGAACACCTTTGAGATGAATTAGAGCAGAGACTGCAAGCCAGGTCTTCTTGTCCAACATCAGTGTCTGACCTCACAAATGCACTTCTGGAAGAATGGTAAAACATTCCTATATACACACTCCAAACCTTGTGGACAGCATTCCCAGAAGAGTTGAAGCTGCAAAGGGTGTGACAACTCAATATTGAGCCCTACGGACTAAGACTGGGATGCCATTAAAGTTCATGTAAAGGCAGGTGTCCCAGTACTTTTGGTAATCTAGTGTATCTGTAAAGTGTCTTATTTATCCAGGTCATGGTACAGCCGGTAGTAGTTGGTCACATTCACGTGGAATATTACATGACATCAGAGTGACCGAGTATGTTTCCGACACTTGTTAAAACTGTGAAAGCCAATTAGATGAGTCATAGAATGTCTTCAAAATGACAGAATAAATTCAGCTGTATGTGGCCAGCGACAATCAACTCAAATTTGCCAAAATCTTACATAAGTAGAATTTAAACAACAACTGTAGAACAGGAGAAAAACACCTCATACTGCAAAGGGAAAGGGCAAAGCAGGAGCTTTTCCTTTATTTTTATTATGATTTTAAGTGTATTTTAGGACTCATTCACATGGAAAATCATGCCTTTAGCATTTCTAAACCCAGTAAAAGTTATCTGAAAATTAAAAACAGATTTTATGCCCCCCAGACCTTTTTTCCTGTGTTAGATGTTCCAGCTTTAAAGCAAGTTTAGCTCTATTTACATGTGTTTACGGGTTTAGTATAATTTCCAATCAGATTCCAGATGCACAGAATTCGGTTTTCTCGAAATGCAGGGAAACTTTGCAGGTAAATGCACAGCTTGAATGGTATCAAATGACAGTTGGGTAGATTATAACTAACCACTCTTCCATAATTAACCCACATACCGTTTCATACCGCTATGCACACTATAGAGCTGGGAAACAACATATGTTATAAGCATGAAGTCAGGCTTGTGAAAGGGCAGTTATTTCAGACCACAAGGGGCCACTCATCTCAAATGCCGCATACACACGATCAGAAATTCCGACAAGAAAACCATAGATTTTTTTTTCCCAACGGAATGTTGGCTCAAACTTGTGTTGCATACACACAGCCATACAAAATTCCGACCCCCAAGAACGCGGTGACATACACTACGACGAGCCGAGAAAAATAAAGTTCAACGATTCCAAGTACGCGTCGTAATTACATACAGACGATAAGAATTTCCGACAATAACTCTTCTTGTCAGAAAAATTGTGAACCAGCTCTCAAATTTTTGCTGTCGGAAATTCTGACAGAAAAAGTCAGATGGAGCCTACATGGTCGGAATTTCCGATCAAACGCTCACATCAAACTTTTCTTGTCGGAAATTCCGATCGTGGGTACACAGCATAAGGTGAAAGCCAACCTCAGATAAAAGCCAAAGGAAATCTTTACCTTTATACTAAATTAAGACTAAACGAGTTGCATCCTTTTATAAACATACACAAGATAGGTTGTCTATAAAATACGTTACTCATTAGTGATCACCTGCCTTTCCATGTACTTTTTTGGAGACAGCATTTTCATGCACGTCTTTTATCACATTTAAAAGCAATACCACACAAAAAGGGACTAAAATAAGTGCTAGCCAAGATATACATCATGAATCAAAGCTTTGAAATGACTGCTGTTTGGAATCATACAATGGGAAACTTAAAGATAAAAGTGTAAAATAATAATAATAATAATAATAAAAAAGGGCCATCAATAACAAAAATCTTACATGAGATGTAAATATAGCCACAGGGCATGTATTTCTGGCTTTTCTGTACTCAGAGATCCAGGAATACGAATGTCATCAGCTCACAGTCAGACCGAATGCTGCAAGCCAGGAGATGGGAGCCAGCGTGACATCCCAGTCATCCCATTGATATGAAGAGGTCAGGATCCCAGCACAGTAAATCATTTAAACGAGCCTAGGGTCCTAAAATGAACCCCATAAAATGTGAGCTCCATCATCACTAACTTTAAATGGTCCAGACTTCCAGACATGACAGAGGAGAAGGAGAAGCAATAGTGATCATACACAAAAACAACAATGAATCAGTTCCAACAATGAGAGGCATGGAAATAAAAAAATAGAATTCTGCACATGAACAGGATGATTGACGGGGGATGAAATTTCACTGATCAAAGTCAAAAAATGTTTGCATGTTGCAACGAGCACTTCCAATACCTGGAAGTAAATTCATTTACTCAAACTACATGGCAAGACTGTCACAAGCACAGCTGGAGCTAAGCACACCCAACATGCCACATCCTAAAGCAGCCTCTCTCACCAGGGTTCCTCCAGAGATTGCTAGGGTCTCCTTGGGCAATATCTGCCTCTTAGACAAGTAACCACTGACTTAAATGATCTGTAAGTGAAGGGGATTCTTCCCACTGACCACAAATGTAGGGAACACTAATGTACAATGAGCTGTAGATACAATATCCATTAGCAGGGGTTCCTTGACACCGGAAAGTTATTTTAGGGGTTCCCCAATGCCAACGAGATTGAGGAAGGCTGTCCTTTGTATCAAACAAAACAAATCTGTATTGAGAGAATAATATCTGCAGGGCAACCTACATTACAACCAAGGGAAGATCAGATTGTAATATTTTTAAATTTTACCTCACATATATAGGCCATAGGTACTGCTGTGGAGGGCTGCTTTCCATGACTGTAGCAACCGACTAGACTGCAGTAAAAAAGAAGTTGGGTTCCTGGCATTTAGAAACCTGATAGAAGTGTGATTCAGCAAGTGGCCATTGGAAATAATTAACATGTGTGGCCCAAACTGTGTGTAGCACTTTCAGCCTATAGCTTGATGTCCACTTTGCTGTAATCCTAAAGAAGTAAAAGAACGTTACGCTTTGAAGCTTACCAATTGTTAGATATGTTGCCAGGTGTTTTAAGTCAAGACATTGCAGTCAGAGAACATGAACACCTTGGATGCACTGTGCACCCACCACTGGTGCCTCAGTAATGGGCTTCCATCTTCCCCGCTCATCCTTTCCGGGTTTGCATACTCCGGCTGCACGTGCCTGCGTAGGACCCCTTACGGGGCACTCAAGGTCTGGCACAGTATGCCGGACCCTCAAAACGCATGTTCTGGTGACGTCACTGGCTGCATCCAGTGTGAATATCTCCTAGACGGTGCAAGATTAGGAGATATTAATTTTACCTACAGGTAAGCCTCATTATAAGCTTACCTGTAGGTAAAAATCTCAAAAAGGGACTTTACTACTTCTTTAATGCAGGGAAAGCATTAGGGTGAAAAACAAAATCCTCAAAGTTTTCAGTTTAACATAACATGCATAATAAAATAAACATTTGCCAGTAAACCATTTGCTACATTTCTTACCCAGCACTTGAAGTTTACAATTTTTAATGCTGCTGCCTCCTACTCTTTCACTGCTGCATCCCTGGGCTTCCAGTCTTCCCAGGAAAAATGGTTAATAGTGGACAGTGCAGTCTGCAGCCAGTCTGTTACCTTGGAGAAGGGAGGGAGGAGCAAGAGAGTGCCTTGCCATCCTAGGCTATGAGGCTGAGTGTTTCTTTTAACGCACACAGTGACGGTAGTTCCTGCACGCAAGGGTGACTCTATAGGACAGGGGTCTCCATCTTCAAACTGTGTAAACAACGGCCAGTTTCCTGTCCTTCAGACCTTTGGGGGACCGGACTGTGGACATTGGGCATAGAAAAGGTCCTGATGTCAGTGGGAACAAAAAAAGATGCCATCTTTGGTGTCAGTGAGTGGAACTGTGTCCCAATTGTTGTTGTCATTGGGAGGAATTGTGCCCCATCGTTGGGGTCATTAGTAGGGATTTTTCCACACAAAACGCCAAAATGTCCCATAAGCCACATGTAGTGCATCCCATTGAAATCAACAGGCTGCCTAAGCATGTCACAGGAAAAATGAGCCACAAAAACGTTCACTCCCACTATGCTAAATGTGAATGGGGCCAGGTAGTGAAATTGGTGCGTTTACACAAAAACAATGATGATCCATTCACATGTGTATTTCCTTGCATTTCAGAAATGCGCTGCACCAAAAATCGCAGTAAAAGTAAAAAAAAAGTAAAAAAAAAAAAGTTCTGAAGCTTCTTTGGGATGATTGCTGTGTGCGGGGCAGCCTATTCAGGTGGATGGGCTTCCCCAATGCGCAATGAGTGAAAATGGTCCAAAACACAAGAAAAAAAAAAAAAAAAAAAAGGAGGAAAAAAAACTGCATGTGGAAATGCGAGTTCCTGCTATGCAGAGATGTGAACGTGGTTCCACACCTTAGTGTCTCTATCCACTCCCTTCTATGTACTTGTATAAAGATGGCCATACACTATGCAATCTGATTATATATTGTGTATTTAGTGAGAAGGGTGACGCCATCACTGATCGGTTGCATTTTATTTAAGCAATGTGCAGCTAAGAATGAGTAGGTAGGTAGGAGGGTGGATGATGCAGGGTGTGTGCTATCGAGGTCAGCTGGTCAACTCCTTCCTGTGTCATGACCTTTAGTCTGACCAGGAAGTAAGGCAGAAGAAATAGAGGCGTATAACACGCACCCTAACTTTAAGAGGGAAGTTTTAGGAAAAAAAACGTTCCACAGCCCCCTGCGTATAACACGCAGGCACAGTTTACCCTCCATTTTCAGGGTAAAAAAGTGAGTGTTATACGCCAATAAATACAGTACGTTTGGAAACATTGATGAGGACACGTGAAGTAAGTGTCTGTAGATTTATTGGAAAGTTTTGATATTTTTGCAAAAAAAGTACATGAATACTATATTCGTACATAGAGGAGCTGGAATTTAGAGAGAGAAAAATAAAGTGAACAAAAGGTGAACTTATCCTTTTAAAAAACGAATTTAACTTCCATCTCTCTGCACTTTTTTTTTTTTTTTAAACAAAACCACACAGGTAATATCATATGATGTACACTTGACAAATCAGCTAGAACAAAAGAAAAGTCCATGCGTAGGCATGATTTCCAACAGAATATCTACAAAAAGACCACAGCAGTTCCTGTACGGTGTACTGTTAAATACATGGCATGTTGTAACAGGACGAGTGCCGGAGGGCCCACCAACCTGGAACGAACCACAGAGCCCAACGTGTGAGAGTCAGTTCATGTCAAACTATTTATCATGTATTTCTTGCTGACATGAACATTTTCTGCTTAAAAAAAAAAAAGTGTCAGTTCCTTAAGGTGCAGATTCCACTCTCAAAATCACTAGCTTAAATCAAGGCTGATGTGTAGTCGTGACTGAAATCCTCACACTGCTTCTTTCTTAACCACTTGCTTACCGGGCACATATACCCCCCTCCTGCCCAGGTGAAATTTCAGCTTCCGGCACTGCGTCGCTTTAACTGACAATTGCGAGGTCGTGCGACGTGGCTCCCAAACAAAATTGACGTCCTTTTTTTCCCACAAATAGAGCTTTCGTTTGGTGGTATTTGATCACCTCTGTGGTTTTTATTTTTTGCGCTATAAACAAAAAAAGCAACAATTTTGAAAAAAAAAATCAATATTTTTTTACTTGTTGCTATAATAAATAGCCTAATTTTTTTTCCAAAAATTTTTTTTTCTCAGTTTAGGTCGATACGTATTCTTCTACATATTTTTGGTAAAAAAAAAAAAAAAAAATCGCAATAAGCGCTTACAAAATATGGGACAGTATTATTATTATTATTTTTTTTTATTTATTATTTTACTAGTAATGGCGGCGATCTGCGATTTTTTTTATTGGGACTGCGACATTATGGCGGACACATCGGAATCCAGGACGTCAATTGACGTCCTGTTGGATATTCAGAGCCACCGTGAGGCCGTCATTTGACGATGGCCCGGGGCTCAAGTGGTTAAAGGTGGTTCATGTCAAAGATATTAGAAAAATGTAAGTAATTTTTTTAGGCAATATAAATTTAGTAATTAGGTAAATTAAAGTAGCTAGTTTAAACCAAGTCCTCAGTCACACTTAAAGGGTCACTAAAGGGATTTTTTTTTTTAGCTAAATGGCTTCCTTTACCTTACTGCCGTCCTGGTTTCATGTCCTCATTGTTCGTTTTTGGTTTGATGTTGCAGTAAATCCTCTCTGTTCTGGACACTTCCTGGTTGTCTGTTTCCTGATCACCACAGTACTGGGAGATTTCTCACGGTGGTGACTAATCAAGGAGGTGTGATTACTGTGTGCAAAACTAAACTGGATTGGTGCTGAGGAGTTTTAGACAAAGTATCACTGCTCTCTATTGGCTGACTGCCCTCTATTGGCTCTCTGTACATCAGAGAACCAGCAAACAACAGCAACAACGATACTAAACTGCAGGCACATTATATGATTGGTTTTTATCTATTTTTAATCATTTTTAAAAGGAATCAGTTAACTATTATGTCTCTATATGTCTCTATACCCTGTAAACAATTTAGGCAAAGTGCACCTATACAAATGAGGTGCATGCAGGGTGGGGGGAAAGCGGGCCAGGTGTTTTTTTACAACAAAAAAAAAAACACACTACAAAAAAGGATAAAGAAAGAAAAATATGCCAGATTTTTGCAGTAGTGGAGAGGAGGAGGTAAAGGGACGCAACATGCCCTGGAGGGTGAAGTTCCACTTTAAGGCAAAACTGTAGTTAAAAACACATCCAAGTACATCAATCAGATTAAAAAATCTCCCGCTAACTCAGACAGTGACTTGATCCAAATGACTTTGGAAAGCTTTAATCCAAAACTTCTGCAGATCTTCACAGATGAACATCAGGTAGATCAAAAAATCATAGCAAGTCTAGCTCCGGCAATTATATGTGCTTAGAACAGAAACTAAAGACACACTGAACATAGGGTTGGACTAGCTATACAGATCATCTTCTAGCTCCATTCATAGCTACAAAATTAGGCAAACAAACAACAATGTATGTATAGCATGATCTGCTCCCATCACTATCCAACTGCAGGCTGCGGGTCTTCACCAAGCTGTACTGCTTTAAATGCAGTGGGAAAAATGAGGCCAGGGACCTGGCTGTGCTGTCCAGCAGGAGACCCTAGATCACAAGTTAAAACAGAATCAAATCTTTAGGCAGGTAAATCTGTTTCAGATACAGATCAGAACTGCGGAGACAGTTCACAGTTCAGTTGTAAAAGGTAAACAAAGAGATGAAAAGCCTACAAAACATGCATGCACAAGTCTTCCATTAGCTACTGTTTATTCTTTGCCATAGTAGCCTGACATCAGCAGCTCTCAGCCGAAGACATCTCCATTAACCACTTCCATACTGGGCACTTACGCCCCTTCCTGCCCAAGCCAATTTTCAGCTTTCAGCACTGTCGCACTTTGAATGACAATTGCGCGGTCGTGCTACACTGTACCCAAACAATTTTTTTATCATTTTGTTCCCACAAATAGAGCTTTCTTTTGGTGGTATTTGATCACCTCTGCGGTTTTTATTTTTTGCGCTATAAACAAAAGAAGAGTGACAATTTAAAAAAAAAACACTATTTTTTACTTTTTTATTTAATAAATATCACAATTTAAAAAAAAAAAAACGTTTTTTTTCCTCAGTTTAGGCCGATATGTATTCTTCTACATATTTTTGGTAAAAAAAAATCGCAATGATCATATATTGATTGGTTTGCGCAAAAGTTATAGCGTTTACAAAATAGCTGATAGATTTATGGCATTTTTATTTTATTAATTTTTTTACTAGTATTGGCGGCGATTTGCGATTTTTTTACTGTCACCGTGTCATTGCGGCGAACACATCGGACACTTTTGACACGTTTTTGGCGCCATTCACATTTATACAGCGATTAATGCGATAAATATGCACTAATTACTGTATAAATGTGACTGGCATTCAAGGGGTTAACACTAGGGGGTGAGGGAGGGGTTAATATGTATCCCTAAATTGTGTTCTAACTGTGGGGAAAGGGGGGTGACTGGGGGAGGTGACCGATGCTGTGTCCCTATGTACAAGGGACACAGATCGGTCTCCTCTCTCCCCTGACAGGACGTGGAGCTCTGTGTTTACACACAGAGCTCCACGTCTTGTCCCTGTAGCCGCCGATTCCGAGTGCCTGGCGGACATCGCGACCGCCAGGCACGCGCATCGGCATCTCGGGGACGCGCCGGGCGCGCGCGCGCGGCCGCCGGCGCGCTCGCGCGCCCCCCAGTGGCCGCAAGAATACAGGACGCCAAATGACGTCCTGTTGAATTTTCAGAGTAACCGTGGAGCCGTCATTTGACGATGGCCCGGTACTCTAGTGGTTAAATAGATCAGTCAGAAAGGGGTTGAGAGGGAACAACTCCTCTGAAGGATTAATATTTATATATATTTTTAAATGCAAAGAGAAGTTTCATTAAAAGTACAACTAAAAGGCAAAAGCTTTGTTCCATCTTTCATAGAGTACGGGAGAGTTAGAACCCCTGTCAGATGGAACAAAAATATGTCCCATTGGGGAGATTTCCCTTCATTTCCTGTCCTATAGCCAAAAGGGGACATAAGAGGAAATAATTCCAAAATGAGGGAATCCCACGGTATTACCAAAACTAGTGTCCCCATTGGAAGATTTCCCCTCTAGCAATGTTCTGGTGACAACACAAATTTTGGCATTTTTTTCCACTTTTGGTGAAAATGGTAAACATGACCTATAGAGAGTGTGAAACTTTCTAAGGCTGGGTTCACACTACGGTTTTCCCGTCCGTCAGCCGCATACGATTTCAGTATTGAAAACGTACGGGCCCGGACAGGAAAACGTATAGATAGACAATGCATTGCAAATCGTATGCACTCAGATGCATCCGGTTGCGTACGATTTGCTGGCAAAACGTTTTTTAAACGTACGCAAAACCGTGTTCAACCACGGTTTTGCGGCCGTTTTTAAAACAGTATGGCAAACGCATACTTTTTTCTTTAACATTAACGTCAATGGAAAACGCACATATGTGCGGTTCCATACGTTCCCGTCCGTTTCAGCCGCATACGGTTTTTCATATAAATCTTATGCGGCTGACGGACGGGAAAACCGTAGTGTGAACCCAGCCTAACAGGAACACAGACAGCAATAACTGAAAACTGTTCTAATCCTTCTTTACCCTATTCAAAACTAAACAAAATAAAAGCCTTTAGTTATACATTAACAGTTTTAAGAGCCCGTTCACACTAGAACGCAGTGTGAGAAAGGAGCCATTCTAGAACTGCATGGGAATACCCTTGTTAGACGTTCGGGGGTGCCATTAATTATTAATGGGGACCTCACACACACACATCTACAGTGGGTGACCGCGATATTGTGTCAATCTCGCTCCCTTTCTCGGGGAGATGGACCACCTACAAGCCCCATCGCGGGAGCCAGCGCCGAGCTGGCTTGCCGCGATGGAGACAAAGCTGTCATAGAAGCGACGGGAGATCCGACTTGGATTCCCGCCAATTCTAGCCAGCGTTTGGTATGCATTCTGAGAGGGAGAACTCCACGCCAATTTTTTAATAAAAAAAACGGCATGCGTTCCCCCCCCCCCCCCCAGGGGCATACCAGGCCCTTAGGTCTGGTATGGGTTGTAAGGAGACCCCCCTACGCCGAAAAAACGGTGTAGGGGTCCCCCTACAATCCATACCAGACCCGTATCCAAAGCACGCTACCCGGCCGGCCAGGAAAGGAGTGGGGACGAGCGAGTGCCCCCCCCCCCCTCCTGAGCCGTACCAGGCCGCATGCCCTCAACATGGGGGGGTCAGGTGCTCTGGGGCAGGGGGGCGCACTGTGGGGCCCCCCACCCCAGAGCACCCTGTCCCCATGTTGATAAGGACAGGGCCTCTTCCCGACAACCCTGGCCGTTGGTTGTCGGGGTCTGCGGGCGGGGGGCTTATCGGAATCTGGGAGCCCCCTCAAATAAGGGGGCCCCCAGATAACGGCCACCCACCCTAAGTGAATGGATATGGGGTACATCGTACCCCTACCCATTCACCTGGAGGCAAAGTGTTAAAGTAAATAAACACACAACACAAGGGCTTTTAAAATAATTTATTTGTCTGCTCCGGAGGCCCCCCTGTCTTCTTTAGCTCTTTTACCAGGGGGGCTTTTTCTTCCACTATCCGGGGGGGTCTTCTCCGCTATCCGGGGGGTCTTCTCCACTCTCCGAGGGTCTTCTCCACTCTCCGAGGGTCTTCTCCACTCTCCGAGGGTCTTCTCCACTCTCCGGGGGTCTCCGCTGTTGACACGGCGCACCCCGGTTCTTCCTCCCGCTGTCCGGTGCCTTCTCCCACTGTAGCGGCGGCCAGCCCGCTGTTCTGTGACGTCGTCTTCTTCTTCTCTTCTTCTCTTCTCCTGCCTTCTCCCGATGTTGACACGTCGCCTCCTCTCGCTGCAATGACAGGTGCGCGGCTTGCATCCGACTTATATAGGCCTCACAGTCCCATCATGCTCCGGTACCTACCCACGTGGGTAGGTACCGGAGCATGGTGGGACTGTGAGGCCTATATAAGTCGGATGCAAGCCGCGCACCCGTCATTGCAGCGAGAGGAGGCGACGTGTCAACATCGGGAGAAGGCAGAAGAAGAGAAGTGAAGAAGAAGAAGACGACCTCACAGAACAGCGGGCTGCGAAGAACTGGGGTGCGCCGAGTCAACAGCGGAGAGCGGCGAACATAGAAGAAGACCCCCGGAGAGTGGAGAAGACCCCCGGAGAGCGGAGAAGCCCCCCCGGATAGTGGAGAAGACCCCCCCCCGGATAGCGGAAGAAGAAGCCCCCCTGGTAAAAGAGCTAAAAAAGACAGGGGGGCCTCCGGAGCAGACAAATAAATTATTTTAAAAACCCTGTGTCGTGTATATTAACTTTAACACTTTGCCTCCATTCACTTAGGGTGGGGGGCCGTTATCTGGGGCGCCCCCTTATTTGAGGGGGCTCCCAGATTCCGATAAGCCCCCCGCCCGCAGACCCCGACAACCAACGGCCAGGGTTGTCGGGAAGAGGCCTTGTCCTTATCAACATGGGGACAAGGTGCTCTGGGGTGGGGGGGCCCCGCAGTGCGCCCCCCTGCCCCAGAGCACCTGACCTCCCCATGTTGAGGGCATGCGGCCTGGTAAGGCTCAGGAGGGGGGGGGCACTCGCTCGTCCCCACTCCTTTCCTGGCCGGCCGGGTAGCGTGCTTTGGATACGGGTCTGGTATGGATTGTAGGGGGACCCCTACACCGTTTTTTCGGCATGGGGGGTCTCCTTACAACCCATACCAGACCTAAGGGCCTGGTATGCCCCTGGGGGGGGGGGGGAACCCGTGCCGGATTTTTATTTAAAATCCGGCGGGGAGTTCCCCCTCAGGATTCATACCAAACGCCGCACACGTGTAGAATTGGCGGGAATCCAAGTCGGATCCCCGTCACTTCTATGACGCGCTCGCTGGAATGTGCTTTTACTATTCCAGCGAGTGCGAGATGTCGGCACCCTGTCGCCGAGAATCAGCGCGATGCTGTCGTGCTAAAAACACATTCTCGTGGCAGGCACTGTAACAAATGCAGCATGGTTGCAGCCACCAAACTGCGTCGTATACAGTTTGGTGCGGCTTGATTTTAAATATCATGCCTACCGTAATTTTTTCACGCGTTTGTGTTTGGCAGCCCACTGAAGTTAAGGGCCTGTCAAAAACGATGCGTTCCAGTGTGGACCAACCCTTAGGCAATTTCAAGTACTTTCAACCAGCTTGGAATTGCAAAAAACAAACAAGTGGGAGAAAACTAATGCCGCGTACACACGACCGTTTTTCATGACGAGAAAAATTCAATTTTTTTAATTTGTCAATAAAAATGATCGTGTGTAGGCTCCAGAGCATTTTTCTCGACGAGAAAAATGTGCATAAAAAATTTAGAACCTGCTCTATTTTTTCTCCTTTTTTTTCACGATCGATCATTTTGACTTGTGCCGAAACGTGATTTGCGTTCGGATTGCTTCTCAGACAGTAATAGACAGGCGGTGAGGAGGCTTTGTATCACCACTCCACCGCCTGTTTTAACCTCCTAATTACTGGACAAGCACGCATGTTGTGCGTAGTTGCGGGGTGGTTGAAACGCTGCCCATTCACTTATATGGGTGGCACTTGACAGGTAATAGAGGGGGTATAATTATGGTTGTGGCACATGTACACCCATAGGTGTGCGCAGCCCTAATGCATAGCGGTCGTAGTGGGATCAATTGTTAACTCCAGACTGGACTATGCGAATGCCCTTTACCTCGGACTCCCAAAGTACCAAATCGCTCGTCTGCAAGTCGTTCAAAATACGGCCGCCAGACTTGTGACTGGGAAAAAGCCCTGGGAATCAATCTCACCTTCACTAAGAACCCTTCACTGGTTGCCAGTAAAAGACAGAATCACTTTTAAAGCACTCTGTCTAACCCATAGATGTATCCATGGGAATGCTCCCCATTATCTATGCGAAAAAATAAAAGCCCATAATCCCAATCGCGTTCTGCGATCCACCAATCAAAATCGTCTTCAGATACCGAAAGCCAACTACAAGTCCAAAGGAGATAGAAGATTCGCGGTCCAAGGTCCCAGACTATGGAACGCTTTACCAACCAGCGTTCGGTTGGAGGAGAACCACTTCGCCTTCAGGAAAAAGATCAAAACTCATCTCTTTTGATATCAAAAGAGACAGGTACATCAAGCCCAGAGGCGATTAAGTTCGCATGTGTCGCGCTATATAAGTTTCTCATTCATTCATCCTTAAGCTCAAACACACATGCGCGTGTGTGTGTGTGTGTGTGTGTGTGTGTGTGTGTGTGTGTGTGTGTGTGTGTGTGTGTGTATCTACATATATATGACCCCTACACTTTGAAATTCCCTGCTGGCACAGTGAAAGAGAAGAGCATTAACACTTTTCTTATGGCAGAGCCAGTAAAAGGGAGATCTTTCCCATGTTCCTGTTATCACACTAATGCGCATGGGGTGATTGGGGTGTGCCTGGGCACACCTGGCACACCCTGTGCGCACGCCTATGTGTACACCCCTAACCACTGCTTCAGCAGCAACATGGGGCAGTAAAAATATGGCTGAAATGTGGGGTTTTACCGCCCATCCCAACCTCAAGTGTAAATGAACCCCAACTATAAACTATTCCTAAAAAAATGTTCCCTCCCTCTCCTACTTAACCTGTATTAAAAAGATCTGTGTACTTATGCAATGATGCAGCCTAAGGCCCCTTTCACGCAGGGCGGAATCTGTCCAAGCGGATCCACCTGCTCTGTGCTCTCTATGGGACGGTCAGATGGAAACAGACTGGATGTTCATTTCCATCTGCCGGATCGATGGCGAACATATCCCCGTCCGTCTGTTTTAAGTGGACCAGAACAAATGCCCTTGGGTGTCAGCGGACATATGTTTGCTTATATCTGCTGCCGCATAGAGAATATCCGATCGAGTCCACTAAAAAATGGACAGGCAGATCCGATTGATCCGCTGGTGTGAAAGGGGCTCAAGGAAGTGCTCAACAATAGCTGTGAATTCCAGAAGTTGTGGCGTCACCCACAGGCTCCCATGTCCATTAAAGTGGTTGTAAACCTTCTCATATACCCAGTGAGGTAAATAGCCTCAAATGATACACAGAGATTAAAGCCCCCTACATAAGGTTTTACTTGTTTATCTGCAGCCATTCAAAAGTGCAGAGTTCTGATAAAATCCTTCTGCATCTGTCAGTATCACAAATGAGAAGGCGGAGAGCTGCAGCTAGTGTGTGAGAGCTGATTGGAGGAAAGGCACACACCCACCTCTACACACAGCACAAGACTGAAGGAAGGATACAGAGCTGTGCTGTGAATAGACAAGCTGTGTGCTGAGCTCTCCTCCCCCATCAAAAATGGAACTTTGTCTGCTGATAACATAGGAACGAAACACCAGAGATAAACATCATTTAGACCTTTGGAGAAAGCACTACAGATATCTGTGCTTTATTCAGATTTCATGACTGAAGTTTATAACCACTTTAAGTTTATCTATTTCGATATGGCAGGGATGGTGGTAGGTTGCATTGATCACAATAGGGTGATCAATGCACAGCAGCCATTCCACTGCACATGCACAGACCCATAACCAGAAACATGGAATGGAACAAAAAAGTGGATGGGATCCAAAAGACCCAGCACAGTAAAGGGCTGTAAAATAATGTGAATAACACTAATAAATAAAAAATAATATAAAAGTAACAAACAGTAACGATGTTACAAGAAAAAAAAAAAAGGGCAAGCTTCGATAAAAACAGATCATTCGCAGTCCCCTTTATCCTTTAATGATTAGGACCCTTGTTTTATAAATGCAGTTATTGTCAGAATTTAACAGCCTGATTGTACTTTAATAGAGTGGGAACAGAAGGCGCTTCCTGCCCGCCATCCCTCGCTTCCATAGAAAGCTCCACACAGTCTACATCAGCTCTGTGATTAATTCCAGCGCTGGATCTGCTCCATCCAAAGCCATGGGGACAGCAGCTGCAACTAAAGAGGCTTGAACACATCTCCCCTAAACATGGCAAGCATTCTAATTCTACTACTTCCCTTACTAGGAAAAAAGAACATCGAATTAGAGAGCAGATAAACCCAAATCTGTTACATTTCCAAAAAGGAACAGAGCAGTTTTATTAGTCAAACTGCAATAATTACTAAAAAAAACTAAAACACACATAGGTAGATTCACAAAGAGTTAGGTCGGCTTATCTACTGATAAGCCGGCCTAACTCCGAATCTACGCCGCCGTATGTTTAAGCGCATGCTCAAACAGAGATACGCTTAAACAAAGCTAAGATAGGACGGCTTGCGCCGTTCTATCTTATCTTGCAATTTTTCGGATGGCCGCTAGGTGGCGCTTCCATTGCGGCTGGCGTAGATGTAAATGAGCTTTTATGCCGATTCCCGAACGTACGCCAGCCCGCCGCAGTCGAATTATGTCGTTTCCGTAAGGCCTTAGGCGGCCTAAAGTTATTCCACCTATGAGGTGGAATAACAATGTTAAAGTATGGCCGCCGTTCCCGCCGCGAGGTTCAAATTTTTTACGTCGTTTGTGTAAGTCGTCTGAGAATCGGGAGTTACGTCGTTTACGTCCACGTCGAAATCAATAGGCTCGTACGGCATACTTGGCCGCAATGCGCCCTGGGGAATGTAGGCGCCCGGCGCATGCGCAGTGTAAAAAAACGTAAAAAAACGTGAGGTCAAGCCTCATTACTATGATACACGCCCCCCTCCAAGTCATTTGAATTAGGCGCCCTTACGCCCGCTCGTTTGAGGCTACGCCACCGTAGATTAGCAGGTAAGTAGATTGAAAATCACTACTAGCCTAGCTAATTTACGGCGGTGTAGCCTAAACAGGCTAGGCTACGCCGCCCTAAAGTTATTCCAATGTACCTGAATCTACCTAACAGGGTTTTCACAAGAGAGATATTATGATGTGAAGGATTGGTATCATGTGCACTGCAGATTTCTTGCTTTAACCATTTTGCTGCCAGGCCCTGTGCTCCATTTTTACACTCAAATGGCAAAGCCATTTTTGCAATTTTTCCATTGCTTTTTTATTTTTCCCTTATAGCTTTCATAGTTTGTTAAAGACCCCCCAAACCATATATTTTCTGAAGGCACATGACTATTAGAATACAAATAAGGTGCTACAGATTTTTAGCATCCAGCAGATCGGATTGGATGGTATCCAATGGAAATGGACAGGCGGTCTGTTTCCATCCGACTGCCTCATAGAGAACAGCAGGCTGTGTCCACTCTGCATCAGTGGAGCGGACACGGACCTGTCATCTGCCTGCTCAGCGGGGATCAGCAGACAGATCCCCGCTGAGCAGGTGGATCTGCTTGACAGAGTCCACTCCACGTGAAAGGGGTCTTACAAGGATCGGCTGGTCAATTAGAGGTGCCGCCCCCTGCCTTTATTTCCCCCAAGCCACATGATTAGAGCATGAGGCTCTAATTGGCTTAAAAAAGGCTGGGCTTGGGGCGCAGAGCATTGCAACCCAACCCACCCACCTGTGACAATAGCGAATATTTGCTATTGTCTTCCAGTCTCTCCTCCCGGCCAATCAGGACAGGAGGTGCATCGGGTAAGCTGGAAGGAGAAGCAGAGGAAGCTGTGGGGGGGGGGGGGGTATCACCATGGAGAAGTCAGTGCGAAGGGGTTGCCATCATTGTGTAGAGTGCCGAGTGTGTGTCCCCCCCCCCCCCCCCTACAGTTTTTTTTTTTTTGGGGGGGGGGGGCTTTGGTGAGATATCAGTGGTCTAAACAGACCCCTGTATCTCTTTTTTTTTTAGACAGAGAGGGACTGAAGATGGTCCTTTCCTCTGCACCACTTTACATGAATGAAATAAGGAATCTGTATAGAGATTCCTCATTCATTCATAAACTGATAGTCTGACACATAGTAACATTTGCGGTTTACTATGATCAGCTGTCAGTGGACATATAGAAGTGATCTATAGTGATCGCTGAATTCGCCCATTGTACTACAGGAAGGACTGGTAAACAAATGTTTACCTAGCCCCCCCCAAGCCCCAACTTCACCCCCACGCTCTCAGCCTGATAGATCTCTGGAGCTCAGTGCGGCCAGCAGCTGCAAACGGCAGGAGGGGAAGAAGGGATGCCACTCTGAGCAGCGATGGCTCCAGGAGTGCGGGGGTAGTACAGGGGGTGATCTAACGGATGAGGGGGGACACATCTGGATCCCCCCCAAGCCCCATGCAGCAGCTGAAGCCGGTGGGAGCGGCAGAGGTAGGATGCCGGCTTAGGATGGTAGCTGTGGGGGAACCAGTTTGTGGGTGAACAATTCTGATATACAGTATCCCACAAGTGAGTACACCCCTCACATTTTTGTAAATATTTTATTATATCTTTGTGACAACATTGAAGAAATTACCCTTTGCTGTGACAGCGGTATATCACATAGGAAAAAGGTACTTCGTACATTTGGTATTACTTTTTTAATTAAAATAATTACAGTGCCATCATCCAAATACTCGCTGAGAGGCTGAGCCGGGTGCTGGTCCAGGCATGTGGGCAGATCCCGACCATTTGGTCGCGATCCTTTCTGAGCCTGGACCGGCTCTGTGATGTCGGCTGACAGCGGACTTCAACCCGCTGTCTTCTGAAAATAAGTTACAGGAGTTCAAAACGAATTGCACTCCTGTGATCCACACAAGTACAGCCAAACGAGCTTTGGCTGTACTTCTCCTTTACGTTTTAATAAACTATCATGTGGCCATTTTCATTATATATGACAGGGGAGTTTATACCAGAGGCAAAACTATAAATAGACAAAGGCTTCTGTCTAATTACAGCTGTGTTGGGTATTTCAGGAGAAAGGCATCAATCAAGATACAAACTAGAAGCGAGTTTGTTTTGCCTTGTGACACAAAACTATGCAATTCCTTATGAACAGCATTGTGACAACTTCCTCTACAATCTGGGAACACAAGAGACAGGACATCTGGATGTCACAAAATCTAGAAGAACACAATGCACCAACCGTCCCTCCCCTTCCTCCATCACTCCCCAGTAATCACAGCCAGGCCTGCGTTTTACTAGCCGCTGGTCTTCAACTTAGACAAAACAAGTGCAAAAAAAAAAAGAAGGAAAACCAACAAAAGCAAAAGTTTTGAAAGAACCGACAGAAAAGTGGGAAGATAGTCTTGAAGTTACAAACACGAGATTACAAACTGTAAATACAGTACCCAGTGTAGCATGTACAAAGCCATAGCATATACAATCAGAATGACCATTTAATAGTTTATTGCCACCACCTGGTAACCCATAAACAATATGGGGGCTACAGCCAATGTCCCTGACCCTGCGCAGTGACCTACAGTCTGGGGATTACGACTATATCCTGTGGGCTGGATGGTATGCTAGGGAAAAAAAATCAAAGCTTTTTCCTGAAACCATAAATACAACCTTATTTTCTATGACATGAACATAGAAGATGTGTCTTTGTCAGTGAAAAGAACTGTTTTTGCAATGGTGTTTTTTTTTTTTTTTTTTTTAATTCCTAGTGTTTGACTTTTTGTAACAGAGTCACTGTAAAGCCTAAGTTTTGTCAAACATTAAAAAGAAAATATCCAGCAAAAGGCACAGTAGATACTATAAAACCTAGCAGCAAAAAAGTTAACTGGTTTGAATCCCCACCATGACACCATCTGCCTGGAGTTTGCATGTTCTCCCTGTGCCTGAGTGGGTTTCCTCCAGGTACTCCTGTTTCCTACCACACTCTAAAAACATGCTGGTAGGTGAATTGGATCCTGTCTAAAAATTGGCCCTAGTATGTATGAATGTGTGCTAGGGACCTTAGGTTGTGAGCTCCTTGAGAGTAGAGACTGATGTGAATGTACACTATATATAAAGCGATGCGTAAATTGACAGCGCTATACAAAGTCCTGAAATAAATAAAATAAATGAGAAGTGTCCCTTGTGCTGCTGTTTTAGTTGAAATCTGAAGTCCTCTGACACTCATCAAGTGCATGCCCCCTTGCCCCTCCTTAATTTAGTGAAGCCATACTAAAGCTTTAAGAGGTTTATGATGCTGGGACTTGGCACATGACCACCGTAATTGGCTGTCACACGATCTAACAAATTTCTGACCGCAAGCAGCAAATCGGAAGCATGTTCTCGGCACAGCCGCATGGACAGCAATTCACGCAAATATGCAGCCCCTTAGTACCAAGGGGTTAAGAAAAGTAGATGTGCCCTCTTTTCAACCTTCAGTGCTCCCAGCTGGGGGTCTTTTTTAACTGGTGGGGGAGGAAGGGGAGTTCCTATGTTCCTGGATGGGGGTCCCCCTCATTGCCCCCCTGCAGTGCTCCCTCCTGGGGGTCTTTAACTGGAGGGGGTAGGGAAGGGAGTTACTGGATGCGAGTCCCCTCTTATCACCCCCTACAGTCCACCTAGTTGAGGGTTTTCTTTATCTGGGGGGGATTCCTGTATTTCTGGATGAGGATCCCATTTGATCACCCTTCTGCGTGATCTGGGGGGATAATACTGGGAAACAGACTGACTTGAGAGGATGTACTGGACGACAGATTGACCGGGGGCGATGGGGAATTATACTAGGGAACAGACTAACGTCTTGGCCATACCCACTTTTCATCATTGCACCACATTACTGCTCTTCTTGGGGCACCCAAAAGGTGTCCCAAGTCTTTTCCAATCCTATAGGGTGGATGTGCGCCGCTAAAGTGTTCGGCCTAATGAAAAAGGTGTCAACCCTAGTGCAAGTACTATGTCTGAGACAAAATTCTGTCTGATCCAGTTCTACAACAAATTGAAATACACCATACCGAGTGTTACATGAAGTTGTGCCATTTGTTGCATGGAGAGGAGACCGATTTTTAACGAGTGTCTTTGACCATCTTTATGAACTCCAAGGAGAGAGTCTTATATAAAACAAAAGCATGTATAGGCTGCTCTTCTGTACATATACACTATATTTACAAAGCATATATACCATACAAAAAAAAGTATTAAAAACTGTTAAATACATTGGTATTATTTAAGATGACTATATATATATATATATATATATTAAACTCATGTTTTTGATGCAAAAATAACAGAAAGCACCACCTAGAGCAGTTGAAGGAACAAATGAAGAATAGCCACTTACAGATACTTGAGGTTTTCTAAGTCTTGAAATGCTGCACTGGGTATCTTTTTGATTTGGTTGTTGTTAAGAAGCCTGCAAAAACAACAGAAGGAATTTAGCACCATATCCAACAGGTCAGTGCCAAGCCATGTGAAATGTACAAGGTCAGCTTAGCTCTGCTATCAAACTACCCAATCAGAATTCATGTGATAACCAACTAAGGGACTCTGTAGTGCAGCGCTCAAAATATACATACAACCCAGTGCTATAAAAATAATATAAAACCAAAAGTCCATGGATGGAGTCCAATAAACATTACGGTAAGTTCAATGATCCTCTAAAGCTGAAGAAAAACGATATTACTGACCCGGGTCTTACCTACGCCGTAATCTTCTCCCCGGGTGCAGGTTTTTGGGCATCTACACTGGCTGGCGCAGGATGTCCCAACTCCTGCGCATGTGCAAGAGTCAGTCATTTAGCACACCAGGACCGTGACAGCGATATAAGCTGAGCAGTGCATGTGCAGCTCAGTTTACACTCCGCATAAGACTACGAGCAGGAAGGTAGAAGAAACATTACATATCTTTTCTGCAATAGCCTGCCTGCTCGCAGTCTTTTGTTAAATGCCTTCAGTTCGGCTTTAAACAGCTTAAAACTTGATGTACTTTGATTCTTTCAGATCTGTGCAGTAATCCAGCGTGAACATTTTTCACACAAAATCTTCCTGTAATACTGTTCACTGCCACTCTCTCTCCCTGTAAAGGGCGTCTGGTCTTGTCTATACCTTTCTCCTGTACTTTTCTACAGGCAGTCAAATGTGGGTGGGACCTGCTGTGCAGCACAGTAATGTTGTCACAGGTACTGGTACAGGGTAATGACTGGGTTTGCAAAGGCATTTGTTGCACACAAAATCGAGTTTGGCTTTGTGACGATTTTGGAATATAATTTAATATATTTCAATTAAAGTTTATACACCTGGAGATTACCTTTAAAAAAATGTATATCTATCATATTGCTTTGTTTTTCAGCCTACTCCTTTCACCCACTTCTAAAAAGCTTAAAGGGTTACACCCTGCCCACCCCCTTGGTCCCTGCTGTACTTACCTCCATGGGTGATGAGCAGCCAGTGCCCATGCAGCAGGTGTAACGGTCTGGGGATTTGATATCCTCGCTCTTCTCCCTTCTTTCTACAGGGCTTCCAGGACGGACCAGAGTGATTCTACACAAAGATCACTCTGATCTGTCCCGGAAGCCCTGCAGAAAAGGAGAGAACAGCGGGGATTTAAAATCCCTGGGCTGCTACACTGGCTACATGGGTTCTGGCAGCTCATCACCTACACAGGTAAGTACAACAGGGACTGAAGTGGGGGTAGGGTGTTAGTTCATCTTTTTCTGAAATGGGAAACTAAACACTTTAACCCTATAAATTCAATTTCAGTGTACATGGAATTCCCTACATTGACAAAATGATGGCACTGGTGGAGCTTGCTCTTAGACAATGACCTGCTCACAGATGGTGACCCACCGATGACCATTTGTCTTTTTCACCACGAAAGATGGCCTCTTAAGCTAGATCTGCAATGAGTGAAGAAATGCCCAGTAGCTCAGAGAGTACCCTGGCATCCCTGAGCTTTCCTTCCAGACAGAAGATCTGCAAAAGTCCAAAGACAAAACATCCCTCTTTACGTGCTAAAGGGGTTCTTTTACTTTCTTGCTAAAAATGGAAAACAACCTGACTGCTGCACAACTTAAGTTGAAATCCTGACTCGAAACAAAAAAATGTTTAATTTTCCACACATTCTTCAGAAAACAGGTATACAACTCAAGTCCTTATCAAGTTTAATATACACACTCAAAGAAGATCTCACGCGGCCTGTAACCCCCATTCCAGGAACAGATCCAGAAATAAAGCTGGCTTGCCCATCTCTGATAAGCAATGTTTACATATCTTAGGTATGAGTGAGATTTTTTTTTGCACGAGTATAAAAAAAGAGTAATATCTTTTGGCAAAACCCATTCTTCCCTTAGAAAAAGAACCTTTCATGTGGAGATCTGCTTACTAAGCACATCTAATGGAAAAAAAAATAGACAGGTTTCATAAACGGCTATTTTGTCACACGCCGTCTCATGATGTGAATGCACAGAATGAACGTGTTCGGTTTCATGTTTCCCCCCACAGGGTTTTTAAGTTAGAGGATTCGTGACATGAGTTTATCAACTTCTTACATTCAGCTTTGATTTGTTAAACAGCCTTACTTTTGAAAATACCTTTAGGTGGTACATATTTTCTCCCTGTAGTATTCACATTCAACTAGGAGTTGGACAAAATGTACAGTTAACACACTTTTTTTATATACCGTATATACTCGAGTTTAAACCGAGTTTTTCAGCACATTTTTTTTGTGCTGAAAATGCCCCCATTGGCTTATACTCGAGTCACCTTTTTGTGCCCAATCTCCTGGACTTTGGAGACCCAGTACTGGCCAGCCGCAAACCAAACTTAGCACACATTTAGCCCCACTCTTCCTCTACAAGTGGGCAAAGTTTGTTGTCTGGGAGACCTACGGCCAGGGAGCACCGATTTTTCAAAGCCGGGCACCCCTTCCATAGACTCCCATGTTAAACGGTCATTTCTCCGGTGATTTGGGGACCCGGTAATGGCTGGTTGTAGGCCCCCTAGACTTAGCACACATGTAGCCCTATTTCTCATCTATAAGTGTGCAAAGGTTGTTGTCTGGAGGACCTATGACCGGGGAGCACCGATTTTTCAAAGCCGGGTACCCCTTCCATAGACTCCCATGTTAAACGTCAGTCTAGTCATGGGCACAGTGTGGCATGGGCACAGTGAGGCAAACTGAGGCACAGTGAGGCATGCAAATGGACACCCTAGGCTTATACTCGAGTAAATACACTTTTCCATTTTTTTGTGGTAAAATTAGGTGCCTCAGCTTATATTCGGGTCGGCTTATACTCGAGTATATACGGTATACACAAATACATACACATTCCCATTATTTCAAAGTAACCCTGTCACTTTAGGGCAGTCATTTTTAAGCAGGGATACCCTTCAATTCCCCCAGAGGTAGCTAGGGGTTCTTTAAGCTATGGCTAATTGACCTTCCATTTGATAGCGCCTGGATAGTTTTGGGTCCAACGCCACTTGGCAAAGGTAGCGGCATAAGACCAATTGCCATCTGTAAGTGAGGCATTCTTCTCACCGACCACCTATGTAAGGGGCATTTTACCCCTGTCCCCCAAAAAATTGGTTTCTACAGAAGTTCCTAAAGACCTGAAAATGTATAACAAGGGTTCCACCTTGTTAAAAAGATTTGGAAAGGTTAATCTAGGGTCAAAATTAAATGAAGACCACTCTGTAAAAAAGGGTGCTATACTTATGTTCTTTGGTGGCTTGTAAGCCTAACTCCATGTTTGCTTTCACTTTAAATAGTTAGTTTAGACCGAGCTGGCAATTAACAAAGTATACAGTTACCAAACAATTTAATGTGAAGGTAAACATGGAGTTAAGCCTTGCCGTGTTAATGATCTTCAGCCACTGCAGGTATCTGACACTTCCAGGTGTATCCAATACTGCAGGTATCTGACACTTCCAGGTGTATCCAATACTGCAGGTATCTGACACTTCCAGGTGTATCCAATACTGCAGGTATCTGACACTTCCAGGTGTATCCAATACTGCAGGTATCTGACACTTCCAGGTGTATCTAATACTACAGGTATCTGACACTTCCAGGTGTATCTAATACTACAGGTATCTGACACTTCCAGGTGTATCCAATACTGCAGGTATCTGACACTTCCAGGTGTATCCAATACTGCAGGTATCTGCCACTTCCAGGTGTATCCAATACTGCAGGTATCTGACACTTCCAGATGTATCCAATACTGCAGGTATCTGACACTTCCAGGTGTATTCAATACTGCAGGTATCTGACACTTCCAGATGTATCCAATACTGCAGGTATCTGACACTTCCAGGTGTATCCAATACTGCAGGTATCTGACACTTCCAGGTGTATCCAATACTGCAGGTATCTGACACTTCCAGGTGTATCCAATACTGCAGGTATCTGACACTTCCAGGTGTATCAAATACTGCAGGTATCTGACACTTCCAGGTGTATCAAATACTGCAGGTATCTGACACTTCCAGGTGTATCCAATACTGCAGATATCTGACACTTCCAGGTATCTGACACTTCCAGGTGTATCCAATACTTCAGGTATCTGACACTTCCAGGTGTATCCAATACTGCAGGTATCTGACACTTCCAGGTGTATCCAATACTGCAGGTATCTGACACTTCCAGGTGTATCAAATACTGCAGGTATCTGACACTTCCAGGTGTATCAAATACTGCAGGTATCTGACACTTCCAGGTGTATCCAATACTGCAGATATCTGACACTTCCAGGTATCTGACACTTCCAGGTGTATCCAATACTTCAGGTATCTGACACTTCCAGGTGTATCCAATACTTCAGGTATCTGACACTTCCAGGTGTATCCAATACTTCAGGTATCTGACACTTCCAGGTGTATCCAATACTTCAGGTATCTGACACTTCCAGGTGTATCCAATACTTCAGGTATCTGACACTTCCAGGTGTATCCAATACTGCAGGTATCTGACACTTCCAGGTGTATCCAATACTGCAGGTATCTGACACTTCCAGGTGTATCAAATACTGCAGGTATCTGACACTTCCAGGTGTATCCAATACTGCAGGTATCTGACACTTCCAGGTGTATCCAATACTGCAGGTATCTGACACTTCCAGGTGTATCCAATACTGCAGGTATCTGACACTTCCAGGTATCTGACACTTCCAGGTGTATCCAATACTGCAGGTATCTGACACGTCCAGGTGTATCCAATACTGCAGGTATCTGACACTTCCAGGTGTATCCAATACTGCAGGTATCTGACACTTCCAGGTGTATCCAATACTGCAGGTATCTGACACTTCCAGGTGTATCCAATACTGCAGGTATCTGACACTTCCAGGTGTATCCAATACTGCAGGTATCTGACACTTCCAGGTGTATCCAATACTGCAGGTATCTGACACTTCCAGGTGTATCCAATACTGCAGGTATCTGACACTTCCAGGTGTATCAAATACTGCAGATATCTGACACTTCCAGGTGTATCCAATACTGAAGGTATCTGACACTTCCAGGTATCTGACACTTCCAGGTGTATCCAATACTGCAGGTATCTGACACGTCCAGGTGTATCCAATACTGCAGGTATCTGACACTTCCAGGTGTATCCAATACTGCAGGTATCTGACACTTCCAGGTGTATCCAATACTGCAGGTATCTGACACTTCCAGGTGTATCCAATACTGCAGGTATCTGACACTTCCAGGTGTATCCAATACTGCAGGTATCTGACACTTCCAGGTGTATCCAATACTGCAGGTATCTGACACTTCCAGGTGTATCCAATACTGCAGGTATCTGACACTTCCAGGTGTATCAAATACTGCAGGTATCTGACACTTCCAGGTGTATCCAATACTGAAGGTATCTGACACTTCCAGGTGTATCCAATACCTGCTCCTCTGCTGCACACTGTTATTCCTGCTATTACCTTTTGAACTACCACCCTCTCCCTTTAGAATGTAAGCTCTAGGAGCAGGCCCTCCTGTATTGAACTGTACTATAATTGTGCTGTCCCCCTCTACATTGTAAAGCGTTGCGTAAACTGTTGGCACTATATAAATTGTGTATAATAATAATACCCTTCAAAACAAGCCAGTGGGAGGAACTAACGCATTTCTTCACCAGCAAAAATGAAGACGACTTGCCAAACAGTGGGGTCACTCTTTAATCACTTTCCAAGACACTGCTGAATAAGCAGTATAAAATAAGTCAGGAAACATTTTTTAACCACTTATGATCCGCGCTATGGTCGAAAGACGTCCACAGCGCGGCTCTCAAGTGCCGGGTGGACGTCCCTGGACGTCCTGTTGTTGTTCCCTGTGCGCGCCGCTGGGGGCGCGCAGCGGGGAAACAACGTGCCCGGCGCATCGCTCGGGAGCCGATGCGAGTGCCTGTCGGCAGCGATGTCCGCCAGACACTCGCGATCGTCGGTAACACAGCAGGACGTGGAGCTCTGTGTGTAAACACAGAGCTCCACGTGCTGTGAGGGAGAGAGGAGACCGATCTGTGTCCCTTTACACAGGGACAAAGCATCGGTCACCTCCCCCAGTCAGTCCCCTCCCCCCACACCGTAAGAACACAATGAGGGAATACATTTAACCCCTTCCTCACCTCCTAGTGTTAACCCCTTCACTGCCAGTCACATTTATACAGTAATTAGTGCATTTTTATAGCACTGATCGCTGTATAAATGTGAATGGTCCCAAAATTGTGTCAAAAGTGTCCGATACGTCCGCCGCAATATCGCAGCCCTGACAAAAAAAAAAACGCAAATCGCCGCCATTACAAGTAAAAAAAAAAAAAACATAAATCTATCCCCCATTTTGTAGGCAC
Organism: Rana temporaria; assembly: GCF_905171775.1. Classification (NCBI taxonomy): domain Eukaryota; kingdom Metazoa; phylum Chordata; class Amphibia; order Anura; family Ranidae; genus Rana; species Rana temporaria. Next base: position 98,059,293 of record NC_053492.1, on the reverse strand, counting down.
TATAACTTTTGCGCAAACCAGTCGCTTATTGCGATTTTTTTTTTACAAAAATATGTCGAAAAATACGTATCGGCCTTAACTGAGAAAAAAAAAATATTTTTTTTTAAAAAAAAATGGGATATTTATTATAGCAACAAGTAAAAAATATATATATATTTTTTTAAATTGTCGCTCTTTTTTTGTTTATAGCGCAAAAAATAAAAACCGCAGAGGTGATCAAATACCACCAAAATAAATCTCTATTTGTGGGGAAAAAAGGACGTCAATTTCGTTTGGGAGCCACGTCGCACGACCGCGCAATTGTCAGTTAAAGCGACGCAGTGCCGGAAGCTGAAATTTCGCCTGGGCACGAAGGGGGTTTATGTGCCCAGTAAGCAAGTGGTTAATAAATAAAGAAAATCAAACAGGTAATTAAAACTGGTTGTAGAAAATGAAAATCAACTTACAGAGTGTTCAGATTCTTCAGATGCTTAAATGCACCAGGCTGAATATCCTTGATTCGATTAAAGCGTAGATCTCTGCAAAGACATAAAATACCATTACAATGTGCATTTCTGGAAATATACAAAAGTTTAACTCAGTTCTGTTAGGATTCTAATAAATATTCGAAATACAGTGTCATTACATAATGGTGAATCCAACCCTTTTGCAACACTGGCTGCAATAATAAAAGAGTTCACAATGCAGCGTCATCACTCATCATTCTCATCAAACCATCTCCTGTACATGGTTGCCCCCTCCCATAGTATTGTGGTACTTATGCTGAAAAATGTCTATTTTAAATGCACAAGTATAAAAAATAGGTTTAAAAAAAATGTTCAGAAAATGTTGGGGTACTTCCAGAATTCTTTGCTGGCACCACGCCTTCATCCCTCACTTGCCAACTCCATTTGCCAGTGAGCGCCAGGAGGCTCAATTCAATTGTATGCTAAACCTGGATAGCAGTCGCCTTGTGAGAGAAACTTGTGCATTTAGGTTGAGTCATTCAGATTCCTAAGCAGCTCTTTGATTTGAATGCATAGTTCTCACAAAGTGCACCTCCAGGCTTACCACAAAGGCCGCCCGAGCACATAATGATAGGACATTTCAGGTGAAGCATGCTAATTGTGTTATCTTGCAGGAAGCAGGGTCTCATCCTTTATAGTGTTACATTTTCTCTGTCCAGAACAGGACAGCATCAATTACTGCACAGTCATTACTATACCTTCACAGCATCATACGTACAAAGCATGAAGACAGAAAACATTGTTTCATCATGAAAGCCACAAATATTCCATTGATAAATCAACAATCTGTGGTACTTTGTGGAAAATCTCCAAAAAGTATTTATACCCCTTGAAATTTTCCACAGTTTGTCATGTTGCAATCAAAAACATAAAATGTATTTTATTGGGATTTTAAGTTATAGACCAACACAAAGTGGCACATAATTGTGAAGTAGAAGGATAAATGGTTTTCCTATTTTTTTTTACAAATAAATATGTGAAAAGTGTGGCATGCATTTGTATTCAGTCAATACTTTGTAGAACCCCCTTTCACTGCAATTACAGCTGCAAGTCTTTTTGGGGGATGTCTCTACCAGATTTGTACATCTAGAGCAGACCTGGGCAAACTACGGCCCGGCGGACCTTTTAATCCGGCCCCCGGGCAGTGTTGCCAATAGGGTTGTCCCGATACCGAGTATTAGCGGGAGTACTCGTACTCCCGCCAATACCCCCGATACTAAAATAGAATACTTCCCCCCCTCCCCCCGCCGAAACCGCCGCGGGGAACATTACAGACAGCGTTCGTTTGAACAGCTGTTTTCCCCGCCGCGCATAGACACTCCCCCTTGGACGGATCTGTCCAATCGCGAGCAAGGGGGAGTCACATAGACACTCCCCCTTGCTCGCGATTGGACAGATCCGTCCAAGGGGGAGTGTCTATGCGCAGCGGGGAAAACAGCTGTTCAAACGAATGCTGTCTGTAATGTTCCCCGCCGCGGTGATAACAGTAGGTACGGGGGACAATGGCTGCTGTACGGGGCTGTTATACGGGGGACATGGCTGCATTTGGGGACACATTTAAAAAAAAGTATCGGTATTCGGTATCGGCAAGTACATAAAAAAAAAAGTATCGGTACTTGTACTCCGTCCTAAAAAAGTGGTATCGGGACAACCCTAGTTGCCAACCGTCCGTAGAATTACGGACAGTACGTAAATAAAAGGCACTTTTTCCCTGTTCGTAAAAGTCTGTAATAAGGGAAATGTGCCCGTAAAAAGATCCGAATGTGAGCCGCAGTGCAGGCAGCGTCTAGTCCTCCTACATTATGCATAGCCTAGCTCTCTCTGACCGCCCAGCCCACCACCACCCGCCGCGCAGCCAATTATCAAAGCGCATTTTCGCGCTAACAACACTGCTGCCAGCCTATTCAAAAGAGCAGCGCGGGGAAACTGAGGAACATCGTAGAATGTGTGGACTCTGTGGAGAGCGGCACCGGCGGGATAGCACACAGCAGCAGATGTAGTGGACACACTGCAGACGCACCCCCACTGTGACGGAGTGGACTGAGTGAAGGCAGACGGAGACCGACCAGTGCGCCTGCCTGCCTGCTCTGCCCGCCCGACTGACTGTAGCAGTCGGTCAGCCGCCATGCTGGTGCCCGGACCTGGAGTGGACCCTGGTCTCCACTCTCTTCGTTGGAGTAGGACTCCTCGCGACACCTGCTGCCTGCCCTCAGTGCCACTGCCCTGGCCTTGTCTGGTGAGTCCTCCTCAGTCCAGCAGCAGAGTGTGAAGTGCTATCCTACCTAGACATCATCAGTATGCTGTGTCCTCCTCCTGTGCCCCTTTCACCTCTCCACAGGTCAGATCTGTGGAGAGGTGAAAGGGGCACAGGAGCAAGACACAGCATACTGATGATGTGAAGAAGTAATATGATAATTGATTTGCAGCCTCTGTGCCATGTCCCCAGCCTCTGTCCCCCTCCTGTGTCATGTCCCCAGCGTCTGTCCCCCTCCTGTGCCATGTCCCCAGCGTCTGTCCCCCTCCTGTGCCATGTCCCCAGCGTCTGTCCCCCTCCTGTGCCATGTCCCCAGCGTCTGTCCCCCTCCTGTGTCATGTCCCCAGCCTCTGTCCCCCTCCGGTGTCATCTCCCCAGCCTCTGTCCCCCTCCTGTTTCATGTCCCCAGCCTCTGTCCCCCTCCTGTGCCATGTCCCCAGCCTCTGTCCCCCTCCTGTGCCATGTCCCCAGCCTCTGTCCCCCTCCTGTGCCATGTCCCCAGCCTCTGTCCCCCTCCTGTGCCATGTCTATAACAAGTACTCGTACCAGTTGTCCAACAATGATATTTACTGCTTTTTATAAAGAAATACAATTGATTTTATGCAGTATTGAGTTTAGCCTTTTGGCCCGGCCCTCCAAAATATTTTTAGTTTCTCATGTGGCCCCATCGAAAAAATAATTGCCCACCCCTGATCTAGAGTGAAGTTTGTGTCCATTCTTCTGTGCAAAATAGCTCAAGCTCTGTCAGATTGGATGGAGAATGTCTGTGAACAGCAATTTTCAAGTCTTGCCACAGATTCCCAATTGGATTTAGGTCTGGACTTTGACTGGATCATTCTAACACATAAATATTCTTTGATCTAAATCATTACGTTGTAGCTTTGACTGTAGGTTTAGGGTTGTTGCCCTGCTGGAATGTGAACGTCCACCACAATCTCAAGTCTTTTGCAGACTAATGCCGCGTACACACGATAATTTTTTGGCATTGAAAAAAACGTTGTTTTTCAAAAACGTAATTTAAAATGATCGTGTGTGGTCTACACATCATTTTTCAGGTTCTGAAAAAACGAAAAAAAAAAAAAAATTCGAACATGCTGCATTTTTTAACGTCGTTTTAAACAATGTTTTTCGGGTTGTAAAAAATGATCGTGTGTGGGCTAAGACAACGTTTTAAACCCGAGCATGCTCAGAAGCAAGTTATGAGACGGGAGCGCTCGTTCTGGTAAAACTACCGTTCATAATGGAGTAAGCACATTCATCACGCTGTAACAGACAGAAAAGCGCGACCGTCTTTTACCAATACGGAATCAGCTAAAGCAGCCCAAAGGCGAATGGAACTTCCCCTTTATAGTGCCGTCGTACGTGTTGTACGTCACCGCGCTTTGCTAGATCGTTTTTTTAAAAAAGATGGTGGGTAGGCAACGTCGTTTTAATGATAAAGTTGGGAAAACTTCGTTTTTTGGACATGCTGAAAAATGATCGTGTGTACGCGGCATAACAGGTTTTCTTTTAAGATTTCTTATGGCTTTCTTGTTCAACGATGGCTTTCTTCTTGTCACTCTTCCATAAAGGCCAGATTTGTGGAGTGCACGACTGATAGTTGTCCTGTGGACAGATTCTCCCACCTGAGCTGTGGATCTCTGCAGCTCCTCCAGAGTTACCATGGGCCTCTTGGCTGCTTCTCTGATTAACACTCCCCTTGCCCGGCCTGTCAGTTTAGGTGGCCGGTCATGTCTTGGTAGGTTTGCAGTTGTGCCATACTCTTTCCATTTTCGGATGATGGATTGAACAGTGCTCCGTGAGATGTTCAAAGCTTGGGATATTTTTTGATAACCTAACCCTGCTTTAAACTTCTCCACAACTTTATACCTGACCTGTCTGGTGTGTTCCTTGGCCTTCATGATGCTGTTTGTTCACCAAGGTTCTCGAACAAACCTCTGAGGGCTTCACAGAACAGCTGTATTTATACTAATTAGGTGACTTCAAAAGAAAATTGATTTCACAAGAATTTAGTTAGGGGTATCTGAGTAAAGGGGGCTGAATACAAATACACGCATCACTTTTCAGATATTTGTAAAAAAAAAAAAAAAACATTTAAAACAATTTATCATTTTCTTTCCACTGTGTTGGTCTATCACATAAAATACATTTATGTTTTTTACAGCAAGATAAAATAATTTGGAAAATTTCAAGTGGTGTGAATACTTTTTCAAGGCACTGTATGCGACCTATTCCACATATGTCAAACACAAGGTCCACCAGGCCTCGCTTTGTGGCCCTCGCACCCAGTTTTGCAGCCAGAAACTCCTAAACTTGTAGAGCACCCCTGAACTATGAGCGTAGCGCATTCCTAAACTCTGCACTCGGTACGTAACACACTCCTAAACTTTTAGTCACTGGATTTCAGTTCTTTCAATCATGGAGACTCAGCATCATACCAGGGCATTGCCTAGGGAGGTCTGCATGCAAATACAGTCTGCCTAGTAATGTTCACATTTCCAGACTGACAACTAACCATCAACTTTGATATTTGACCAATTTCTTCCAAAAGTTAGCCCACTGCTTACATCAGGGCTGAGGACTCTCGCGGCAAGTACTAAGGCAGGGTGCTGCAATGTTTTCAGGAAGCTATGTACAGCACCCCACTGGCCCCTCCCGCCAGCCATGATCTACCTGTATTGCATAAAGAAGCACAGAGGCATGGTGATGACATCAGTGGGTTTCAAATAAGGCATGTATTGACAGCAGAAAGTTTTATTTAAATATGTCATTATGTAATTGAGGTGGAAAGGAATTACCAATACAGGTAAAATATAGGCAGCATTATGTCAAGCACAAATCTTTTTTTAGTGTTGGACAGAGTGTGGAAGTATTAAAATCTGTCTGCTTTTAACTGCCATCTTGTATTTCTCTAGAAAGTCTAATTTTGTGTTCTGCTGATGTATATAACTATACAGAAGTGTAGGAGAATCTGAAACAAGGACACGTATAGAAAATATATTCCGACAAGGTTTTAGCCATCCCCAAATCTGCCCATACATGGCCCGAAATTCAGGCGATTCAGCAAGGACAAGTCGAATTTCGATCCATGTCTACTAACTGACTTCTGTACAACTGCCCTGTGTTTCTGTTGGAGAGATCCCCTCACTTCCCGTCTGGTAACAATGTCAGCGGGATAGAAAATGAGGGGGAATCTTTCTGCACACTAGTAAAAAAACAGACAGGGATTAAAAAAGGTCCCCAATCTATCCAAAAAAAAAAAAAAAAAAAAAGTTTTGGCACTTAAATCCATATTGTTTTTATCTATCTTTCTTTCTGCAGTGTTGTCTAACAGATCTATTTTCAAGCAATGCAAACCACCTCTTGACAAACAGCTGTTCCAAAGAAGATAGGATACTGTACTGCAAACCATGCCCGCCGCCATCCTCGGTTATTGCATGGGCTTGGTTAATAAGCTTTTAAAATAAACAGGTACACAGTCCTTTAGCACCATTTCTAAATCATATAACAATAAATAGACTGTTTATAAGAGAACACTGAATTCAGGCCTATGTTGGAATTAAAAAGGATGGACAAATAATTTATGTGCTGTACATAACGGTCACACCAGGATTCTTCTTATGCGATTGAGAAATGGAATGCAAGAGACCTTAGGTGACCCATTGTAAAGTCTCCGTTGCGTTCACACCGATGTGATTTGTTGTATTTTGGCCTTCATCCGACAACAGGAATTTCATTACTGTCTATGGGGTTTGTTCACACCTCTGCAACAAGCTTCCTTGAGACTTCAAAAAAGGTGTGGGCACTTTTTTTTTTGCAGCATAGTGCAATTTGTTCCCCTAGACCAGTGCTTGCTAACAGGGTGCCATTTGGGCTCCCCTAGGGTGCCGCAAGTGCAGAACTCAGTTTCCCTGAATCAGCATCATGAGTTGCCATAGTGCAGATGTGCGGCTGCCAGCACCAAAACCACCAAAGATGCACTAAGGCATGATGCATGCCATTGCTATGGTGTTAGTGGCTGCCCCAGGAATTAGGAGAGGATGAAAGCCTGCCTCTTCCAGACCTGTTCCACTCCCCATCTTCTGCATTGGCACTGCAGCCAAAAGGTAGGGGGAACTGATGTGGGGAGGGGACAGTGTGATTGGGGGGGGGGGGGGGACTATGTGACGTGGGGGCTGTGTGACTGATGAGGGGGACTTTGATGGGGACATTCTGTTATGGGGATGCTGTGTGATGAGGGACTATGTGATTGGGGGATTCTGTGATGAGGGAAACTATGGGATGGGGGCTATGTGATTGTAGAGGTTCTGTGATGGTGGAAGTTGCGAGATTGGGGGGCTCTGTGATGGGTTAGCCAAGTGTGATTAGAGGACTGTTCAATAGGAGGATTCGGATGTGATGGGGGGACATTTGATGTGAAGGGGGCTTCTGATGTGAAGTTGATTTCATCAGGGTGGCTGTGTGCAGGAATTTTATCTGGGCTCTGCCTTTAATTATATATTGGTTAAAAGTTGTCCTATTCTCTGTTGGTCTATGAATTTACACAGGTGTAAAACCATAACTAAAGGGATCATATATCTTAGGAAATAGTAGTCTGATCTGTGTATTTTAGTTTCCAGCTGCTTTATTCTTTTGATAAAAGAATTGGAAAAGTAGCAGCAGAAGGAATATAATCATCCTAAAAAATAATCATCCTAAAAAATAATGGGATTAGTGTCAGCGGTAAACTCGTCCTAATACTACCCGTCCTAATACCCACTCTAACATTCCTAAATCATGCAAGTGTCCTCCAAACACTTCGTCTGCCTTATCATTAGTTTGAGGATACCAGACCTGCAAGCACCTGCAGGAAAACGGACAGATCTCTACCTAACCGTGAATGGCAGATGACAAGGAGTCTGGCAGCTGCTTCTACTCATTCACACGTGTAAACTGACACAACAAAGGTCATCTAAGAAATAACCCTCAACCCACACCAACACATCACACACCATTCACAGGGCCTACTCTTCCCCCCATCAGCCACATTTATCAAAAGGTCTGAGGAAAGATCTCATTGTCTATAGCAATCAATTTCCACCTTTACATAAGGGCAGTATGGGGGACTCTGGCTTCTAGGAGAAATTACAACAGTTTAGTAGATGTATCATGACTATTCAATAAAGCTCTGCCAAGTGTAAAGACGGATTACCGTAACAGACGACCAATCAGGTGTCAGTTTACTCAAGTTAGATTGCTTATTTCTGAACGTAAAAAAAAAAAAAAAACAGATGGGTCCCAATAGAAACAGCAACACCACCAGTGGATACATATACATTTTGATCTTTCTACCAATATAAAGCCAAGCCTGATATAAAAAGGTAGTGTAAATACATAAAAAAACAGACATTTAAAAACAAAAAACAAGGAGACGACAAAGGACAGCCTCCCAGTACCCAAAGTGAAGCTTTTCAAATACAGTTCGGCCCCTTTCACATCGTGGACAATCGGGTCTGCCTGTCAGTTTTTTTAGGTGGACCTGATATGATCATCCATTGCACTCTATGGACCAACATCCAATCCGATACTATCCACCTAAAACAGATGGATCCATTCCCCATCCATATGGTAGATCGGATCAGATAGCCGTCGGGTGTAAACAGACAGGTGATCTGTTTACATATTTTCTGCCTCTAAATGCCTATGTGTGCATGGACACAGAGGCTAAACATAGGGGGCATTTAGAGGCAAATAAATAAAAAAAAAAACACATCAAATGCTCTTAAAAGTGGCATTTTTGATGCTCAGTGTACATGAGGCCTTAAGGGAGAAACATATCAAAATATAAAAACATAAAATGCTAAGCCTACATTTACAAATAGATGGAGAACCACAGGTGTAAAAAGTATTGGTACTCAAAAGCAAGATATCAAGATTAGCAATGGCAGCCTATGTATTGTAAATGCAAATAAATGTATTGCGCTGTGGCAGATTGCAACAATCTCTCATCTCTCGTTGCTTTAAAACGTAGTAAAACGCTGTTTTTTTTGTTAATCCTGCAAGGCAATGCCATAATGTGCTAGTATGCAATGCACACTAGCACACCATATGAACAAATACAATATTCCCATTAAAACATCTGAGTGGCTACATATATAATGTCCAAAACGTCACACTCACATATTTTGCTCAACCTCCAATGTTGCTTTATCAGGTTCTGTGAAAAATACAGCACTATAAAGTTCCAGGTGCCCCCACCCTTCACCATGTACACAGCTAATATACAACATAGAAGTTTGCAGCTTAAAATAAAGCAGAACAGGAAAACTACGTTATAAAAAACAACATCGCAAGAACGTCAACCAAAAAAAGAGATACAAAATGTTTAAACAAAAAAAAAAATCCCAACACTGAAAATACCAACAATGTTGTGAATGCAATAATTTTGTGTAGTGAATGCCCACAATTCCCACCAAGCTGGCTGTAGAAATGTACACAGATTTTCCAGCTAGAGTTAGGGAGAAAGCACCTGGCAGTGCCTGCGTGGGCTTTTTCAGCCCCCAGCCCCCCCCCCCCCCACTTCTCCCTGTTTCACTGACTGAGTCTAATGCAACATGAGCTGACAAACACAGAGCTGTTCATTCTGTAGCCTCTCGTGTGCCCTTATGGGCAGGAAGAAGAAAGGCAATTAAAGGCACAGTTACAGCAGCCAATCAGAGACACTGTACTGAACAGCAGGAAGAGCTGCAATGGATTCTGGGACATGCAGTTCCCTCCCAAAATGGTCCCATAGACTGGTATACAGGGAGAGACTACAAAGTCCAGGATGCTCTTCACAAAAAGGAGCCGAGGGCTCAGTTGTGTCCTGAGGGAAAGTGAGTCATGATGAGGCAGTCCAGACCTGTAGGAGAGATGTTGTCTCTCAGATGATCGCCCCGCACAATTCAGGCCTCCATCACCAGTCGGGACATCCAGCCTGAAAGAGGGGGATTCCGGGTGCATATTAAGAAGCCCCTGCACCGACTGTGAAGCGTTCCAGTGTGAGATGACCAGTCGGGTCACCAGGAAAGCCTGCTGTTTGTTTGGGCATTGACCACAGGATTTGGTGAGAGGGCATATTGCCCATCTGCAGGGAACAGAGACACTACACCATAGGAGGAGTATGAACACTGTATACAGACACCGTTGCTGATAGTCATCGTGCTGACACTTGTAGTACCACAGGGATAAAAGATAAAGTTATCCATTTCTGGGACACTGTACATCATTGTCCTCTCACCTTGCTGAGAAGCATCCTGCCCATTTCACCTGATGAGCTGGGCCAGTTGTGTTGTTTGGGCCCACTATACAGGAGTTTAAGTGCACTGAGTGGCTAGCTGAAGACATCAAATCTTATCTTTTCGTCAAAAAGACTGAAGCTACTAATGACATATGGATCCGCACACACATATAAAGGGCTCTGTATATGTATTGGGTGTGTGGGACAGTTTATCGATAAAGTTAAACCATTACCTGTTGACTTGTATGGAGTGTTTAAAGTTGGGCCTGTAGTGTCAGGGGACAGGAGAGAGTAAGAGGGAGTCATTCCTCCGCTATCCTCCTGTCTGGATTCATAGAACTAACCTAAGTTAAGGGAACCAATCCAATTTAAAAGGATTGAGGATTGCTCTTAAATCTCAGTTATTGCTCTCTAGTTGATTAATTGACTATATACTGTTACTGTCTGTATCTTTCCACAGAAATATTGCAGCAAAGACAATTTCTGTGTTTTATTATAACGTGTGCGTTTCTCATTGGTCATTGCACTTACACTATTGTCAGGTGTGCCAGAGGGGGCTGAGGCTTTTATTAGGGTTGAGAGGCAGAGTAACGGACTGAACATACAAAGCAGCTCCATCAGCATGTAGTAACAACATGACACATTTGTAACATTAGCAATCATTTTGTAACAGTGTAATGTCAAAACATTGTAACTCAGTGGAATAAGAAATGTGTAACACTCCAACCAACAAAAACCGTCTCATTCATTCACCCCGAAGGCCCTTATGTTTGGACGGAACATGGAGCTCCAGCCTACCTTACAGTGGGGACCCCGAACCTCTGTTATATATGTGGATTAAATATGAACACATCTCTTTTTATAATTAAGTCCTTGACACATACACAGTTTGTGAATGATTCCAGTAAAGGGATAAAGATACAGTAAAAAAAAAAAAAAAATTCCTGCCTTATAACATCCAATTAGTCTTGATCCAAAAGCAAAAAATACCAAATGGATTTTCAAAATGTGAAAAGTGATGTTACACAAATAAGTGATGCAATGAAATTCCTTGAAAATGCGAAAAAGGGGCCATATGTCTTTTATCAGTTATAGTATATTTAAACCATGTGCGATCTGTATGGCAGGAACATTAATGCTGTGTACGGCGTTGGTGCATTCCAACATAATTACGGGTTTACATCAAATTAAATCTATATAACCAAACAGAGGGCCAAAAATGGGTCCAAACTGGCCCATCAGTGAACCTAATCCTCCACTGTGCATCATTGTACTTTAAACTTGTAATTGCACCGTTATACAACGCTGTATCCAAACAAAATGTATATATTTTTTTCACACAAATAGAGCCTTCTTTTGGTAGTTTTTGATCACTACTGAGTCTTTTTTTTATTATTTTTTGTGATAAACATTCAACAAAAAAAATAAACAAAAACAACACACATTATGTATTACTTTCTTTTTAAAATATATCCAATAGAAAAAAAAAATACTAATAAGTGTATATTGATTGGTTAGCGTCAAAGTTATAGCAGCTACAAATTATGGCATATGTAAACTGGAATTTAATTACATTTTTTATACTACTAATGTTGGTGATCAGTGACTTCTAATGGGATTGATAGTGACGCTGGGGAGGAACAGACTAACTGCCACTGACATCACTAGTGACATTAATACAGTAATCAGTGATAATACTATAACACTGTCACTGTTCTGACACTGACTGGGAAGGGGTTAACATCTAGGGCAACCAAAGGGTTCACTGTGCGCCTATGTGTAATGTATGTAAAGTGTGCCGAATTTACGAATAGATCTCTCAGATTCTCATCCCTGCTTTGCAAACTGAACAGATCGCTCCCTCTGTACAGAGCTCTGTGTTCTTTAGCAACACAGAGCTCTGGGCTGCGATTGTACACAGCCGATCAGCAGGTCCCGGCCACGAATCATTGTCCGGGACTTACTGACGGGATCCTGCTGTGTACAATCACCCGGGAACACTCAGAAGTAGGCAGCGACATATGGGTATGTTATTTTGCCTACACCGGCCGCTTGCCGGCAGTACAAAGTAGTTAAAGCAGTAGTAAACTCCACTTTATGACTTGTACCTACAAGTAAACCTATAATCTCCTAAAGGTGTATAGTTTAGAAGATAATTACATTTGTAGCAGCCGGTGATGTCACTGGTGCATGTGCACTGTGCTCTGAATGGACGGCACACTGGAGTATGTTGTACATTGAGAACGCTGTGCCACAACTCCCGTGCACAACTGCAGGATTACTCCATCACTTGACTCCATCAATAATGTCATCGAGGCCCAGCCATTCAAAGTGCCTGAAGAGCACGAAAACGGAAAGAAGATGGAAGCATAGAGCGCGGTGACCATGTACAGCTGGAGAGCTTTGTTTGAAAGCAAGTCTGGCATGTGGTGTAAATCAGCACATTATGCCTTGAACCGCTGAATTTTTTATTGTTATGCAGAACGACTTTATTGGAAACTTGACAAAAGCGCAGGTCGCATTTAAATATCGAAAAGAAAAAAAAATTCCCCCCCATTTCAGATAACAAGGATATATGATGTCAGTTATTCCACATGAATAAAGGAATGTATAAAAGATTGGTTGGATCCTCATGGGTGGGACACAGTTTAGCTGCTCATATGGTGTGCTTGTCAAACAGGTACTTGCCCATGCCGTTCTTTGGCACCCCAAGGCAATTCAGGTTTCAGGTTTCACCTGTTAGTTCAGGTATTCAGACTCCAATAAGTCACACAGATAGGGGTCGACCTTGTCAGATGCCACTTTGTGCAGGTCCAGAAGAGCCCGATTCATAATCTTTTCCAGCTGCAGAGCAGCCTGCATGGCTTACAGGGTGTTATCCAACTCATCACACTCTGGTTTCTTGACATCGACCTCCACGTTTGTTCTTCTTATACTTCATCAAATTCTCAGCATGCTCCCGCTCTTCATTTTACTTTTTTTTTTTTTTTTTTAATTGTAGGACTTTACTACCACAATTTAAATTTTTATAATTTTTTTCTTTTAAACAATGCATTCTGTATTTAATCAATCCGAAATCTGATTAGTAGAAGATAGTTTTGGACTAGTTACTACGAACAGTGTTCTTTGCGCTCAGCTATTTTCTCCTTATTCCGTATCACTAAATAAACCCACATGTTTATATTATAGAACGTAGACTAGGTTGACAGATGCCATCATTACCAGTCACGTCACCTTCTCATTTAAGTGTTTATTTTACTTTGATTGTAAAGATATTATCACACTGTTAATAGATTGTTACATACTGCAGAAAATATGCCAGTATTTTGCAAGGTGTTCATATTTTTTCCATCTATTATCAGCGTTTAGTCTGAGCGGTGCAATCAGTCTTCAGAAAGACTTCTGTAAAACTCAGCAATTCCACAAATTCCTCATCTGTACTAGAATTGGGTGTTATTGCACTTCCAGTTATCAAAAAATTTTTTTTTAAGCGCACTACATTTCTTCACACTCAGTCCATGGAGTAACATACAAACTGCAACATGTTAACACAGGAACTGTGGGGCAGTGCTATTAATTAGAACAGCACCCCAACGCACTATTGTAATCCCCGGTAAGGAACCCACTTTTTGTGCATTGTGGCGTACTGAATAAAAATAAAAATAAAAACACACACACCTTTCAAATTTTGCAGTCAAATTGTTACATGTCAGTCACATAGCGTAATAAAAAAAAAAAGCCCAAAATTAATCCCTTAAATATGGGTATATATATATATATATATATATATATATATATATATATATATATAATATCTCCATACTCATCTCTAGTCTGCAGCTATCCCACATCAGCTCTAAACCTGAGAACTAAGCAATCATATGACCACTGATCACTCAGTTCTTGGTCTGCTCAAAACGGGGAGCAGTGACTGCCAGTCATCGCTCTCTACTGCTCTGCCCCTCTTGGCACTCACTGATGCACCAGGCTGGAGAGGTGCTCTCAGCTGCACACTGAGAGGCGCAACCAGTTGTCAAATCAGGCAGATGGGTTGATCCGGACAATATTGTTGGGATTCTTCAACGATTAGCCAGCAGGGGGGGCCAATCAGCAGGTCCGGTGGGCTCGATGTCTGCAGGCCACCTGCGACTGTTCCCCCGCAGAGAGAACGGGGATCTGCCAATGTAAACAAGGCAGATCTCTGTTCTGTCGGGGGGTGACACAGAGATCTGTCTTCCTGCTAAGCAGGAAGACGGATTTGTATGTTTCCTGAGTCGCACAGTCCCCATACAGTTGGTAATCACAAACAGGGAACACATTTAACCCCGTGATCGTTCCCCAGGATGTTAACCCCTTCCCTACGAGTGTCATTAGTACAAATGTTAGTGCATATTTTTTAGCACCGATTACTGTAGTAATGTCACTGGTTCCCAAAAAAGTGTCAGTTAGGTGTCCAATCTGTCGCAATCCAGCTAATTACCACCATTAGTAGTAAAAAAAATAATAATAAAAAACCCATAAATCTATCCCCTATTTTGTAGACGCTATAACTTATGTGCATACCAATCAATATAACCAATCAATATACAATTATTGGGGTTTTTCTTACCAAAAATATGTAGAAGAATACATATTGCCCTAAACTGATGAAGATTTTTTTTTTTATTATTATTTTTTTGGGGATATGTATTATAGCAGAAAGTAAAAAAATAAACGTTTTTTTTTTTTTTAAACAGTTGTAGCCGGATTCAGGTACATTTGAGCGGGCGTAGAGCAGCTCATTTGCGATACGCCGACGTAAAATAGAGAGGCAAGGCCAGTATTCACAAAGCACTTTCTCCCCAAGTAGCGTAAATGGGCCGGCGTAAGTCCGCCTAATTAAAATTAGGAAGGTAGTGGGCGTGTTGTATTAAAATTAGCCGTGACCCCATGTAAATGACTTCCCGAACGAACGGCGCATGCATGTTCAGAATCACGTCGAATTTACGCCCTAAGATACGATGGCTCAATGGCAACGACGTGAACGTAACCTACGCCCAGCCCCATTCACGTACGACTTACGCAAACGACGTAAAATCCGACGGCAGTTCCGACGTCCATACCCTACACAACTTAGACCAGCTATTTGGTGGTTTATCTTTACGCCGAACGTACACCTTACGTAAACGGCGTAGCTTACTGCGACGCGCGCAAGTACGCTCGTGAATCGGCATACCTAGTTCATTTACATATTCGACACGTAAATCAACGGAAGCGCCCCTAGCGGCCAGCGTAAATATGCACTCAAGATACGACCGACGTAAGTCTCCTACGCCGTCGTATCTTGCCACAATTCAGGCGTATCTGATTTAGAGAATCAGCGCATAGATACGACGGCGCACATTTGGACTTACGACGGCGTATCAGTAGATAAGTCGGCGTAAGTCTTTGCGAATCCGACCCTTGGTCTTTTTTTGTTTACAGTGCAAAACATAAAAATTTTGTTTGGGTAAAACGTTGCTTGACCACGCAATTGTCAGTTAAAGTAACGCAGTGCTGTATCGCAAACAATGGCATGGTCATTAAGGGGGTAAATCCTTCCAAGCTGAAGTGGTTAACAAGTTCTCCTGGCCCAAATAAGCACTTAACCTTTGCAATGTGGACACATTGCAGGGAATACATTTTTTAGGTCTCTCAAGGCTGGGCTTTAAAAATTGCAACCTACCTTTTTTATTTGTTTAAAAATCATACCATTAAGAGCCGATTCACGCAGGGGCAACACGACTTTGCGAGGCTTTCAGGGGAGTGGGAGCAGATACTTGTCTAATGCAGGTTTTTGCTCCCACTTCCAGCATGGATTCGCGCATGCGCAGTAGGGAACCAGGCTGTGAAGCCGCAAGGCTTCACTTCCCGATTCCCTTACCCATGATGCCGGTGCCTCCACATGGGAGCCGAGGGATCGGCTTTGGGTGAGGATATCGCGGGCGCGCTGGGCAGGTAAGTGTTCCAATATTAAAAGTCAGCAGCTGTAGTATTTGTATTTTTTTTTTTGTGTTGGAACTCTTTAAATCCCCTCTCTTCCCCTGTCTGATGCTTGGTTTCAACTTCAGCAAGTTGTCTTCACCATGTCTAGATTCCTAAATGCATTGAGTTGCTGCCATGGGATTGGCCGATTAGCAATTTGTGTTACCAAGCAATTTAACAGGTGTGCCGCAAATTTTTGTACATTGTGTAGTAATGTGAAATGTCAAAACCAAAAACAGAACAAAGCATGTCAAAAATTGCTCTTTAAAGACATGCTGCATTTATTATATATACAGTATAATAAAAAAAGCACTCGACACAGGTGAAGGTCAAGAATGCCCACATTGCCTGGGTGAACACAATCTTGCCAGCACTTCCAATCATGGAGGTACATTTATCATTACTTGGAGCATGCACATTAAATTTGTTCCTTTGTATGCAGAAACATAAGAGTCGAGCACTTGTGTCTGTGTTTATAGAGATGCTCATTTAACTTAGGCGTCTCTCCATCTGCTTTGCACCAGTAAGTGGAATAAACAGCAACTAATGCCACGATAAGCAAATTAAACACTCAACAAGGAGCCATGGCAACATAATAGCACAAAAACTAACTGGAACAAACAGAGAAATTAAATACATGCTTTCATCTGCGGGAGGTTTGCTACAAAAGGACGTCCACACAGAATAAACATTCTCACAATGTAATGGATTTTTATGGTACTACAGCTTCAAAAAGCACACCATTAAATACTTTACTAAAAAAAAGTCCACATTTATAAGTGGAAAGGTAAATTGCAAATGTAATCAATTACAAAAAAAAATGCATCTACACAGTTAAAGCGGCGGTTCCCCTAAAAATAAACTTTTGACATTGCATTTGCTACAATAATTACAATTAGAATCGGCTGGTTTTATTGAAAAAATGCCGAAAGAAGCCGAACGTCGGTGCGGCTCTATACGGCGCATGCGCACCGACGTTCGGCATCTCGTGACGCGATGGATGCTTCGGTCGGATGCCTGTCCATCAATTAGGAACGCCCACCGCCAGCATCGTACCCGGAAGTGGCGGTGGGAACGATTATAGCAAACGCTACGTACGGAGGTATTTTTTCAATAAAACCAGCCGATTCTAATTGTAATTATTGTAGCAAATGCAATGTCAAAAGTTTATTTTTAGGGGAACCACCGCTTTAATAAGCTTAAAGGCTTAGTTCACATTTTTTTTTTCTCAAGTTCCCCTATGTAGCAATATACCATTAATGTACCTCTGTTCCAGAAAACCAAAAGCTTTCTTTGATTTTTAGAACGAGGCCTTACCTTGGTCCCTGGTGTGTTCCATAGAAAGATCATGGCTTCCTGGTACTCATAGGCGTGCGCACAGGGTGTGCCAGGTGTGCCCAGGCACACCCTAAGCTGCACAGATTCCCCCTGCTGCACAGATTCCCCCTGCTGCTTGGATGCAGAGAAAGGGGCTCAAGAATCTCTGTTCTCAGCCCCTTTCCTTGTCTCAAAAGTTAGATATCAGGGGTCTGTTTAGGCCCCTGATATCTTACCAAAGTCTCCCAAAAGTGCTCCTAAAAAATTGTAAAAGAAAAGAAAAAAATATTAAAAAAAATATTCTAAAAAATAATAAAAAAAATTGTAAAAAGTAGTAATAAAAAAATAATAAAAATAAACTACTGACAACAGTTTCTGCCCACTGACACCATCCACTGTTCTACTGACACTGGCCATTGCCCTACAGCTATATATATATATATATATATATATATATATATATATATATATATATATATATATATATATATATATATATATATATATATATATATACACACATACACACATATATATATATATACACATATATACATATATACACACACACACATACACACACACACACATACATATATACACATATTGTGGAGGCAAAATAGGCTGTACGCAGAGCACAGCGCCATTTTGCCCTGTGCTATAAAGCACAGAATCCAGTCTTAATGAAATAATGCTTATATAAGCTAAATAGATTCACTCACCATCATTCTCTGCCATTCATACAAAGAGACACCATCACCAGCCTGTTCTCATATCATTCTGCCAGCATCACTGCCCCAAAGGCTCAGCCAAGCCCCCTTTATTTACCCAAAACAGGAAGTGCTCACTGCACCCATTAAACACCTCCCTCATGGGAGTGGTTAACACATGATGTTCCACTGACACAGCTAACACCATATAAGGACGTTCCTTCTAACAGGAAGTCCCATAGAATACATGAATAGAATATAATACAATGGATACAATACAACGCATAGAAATACATACAATGCTGCTAAAGGCTTATGGGCGTGGCAGGGAGTGCCCCCCCTGCCTCTAACCGATCATAAGCTCTCATATTAATCGCCTGATAGAATCCTAATCTGCGCCATTCCATAGAATAATGCATATCCAGATTATACCCTTATTAAGGTGGAAAGGAAGCTATCTACAGGCGTACGCCACGAATCGCAAGCCCTGCTGATCAGACAAGACCCAGATAAGAGCGCACATCTGTCCATAACCACTAGTGTGCCCACGGAGTGAGCGCATCCCCTCCTCAACGATCGTCTGTGCTAAATGCACAGAGGGCCCCTCGTTAGCGGACATACACCCACGCCGCAAACATCACACTCCGATCTCAAGACATTTTCTACTACCAGACGAGATTCAACCAGCCTCAGACTGCCCCAGTCAGTTCTATTTAGAGCGGGTTGTGGCAGTACTAAGACTGGGTGCCATTATGACAATACATATTAAATACATCTTCAAATTTCCACCACAATATACACACACATGTGTTTGAGCTTTGAGGTGCACACCCTAATGTAATAGTCTGCGCACACCTATGCTGGTACTGTATGTAGATTTGGGATGTAAAAAACTGTAAGACACAGGAAGGAAGCAATTCACTAGCTGACCACACACCCTGCACCCATCAACTGTGTTTGCATGGCATCCCTCCAGATGTGTGTTTGCCTGGCTTGCCAATGTAGGCTGCCACAGCTGCTATGTTTGACTGGCATCCGCAGTGTCCCTCAAGATGGGCCTGGGTCACATGATAAACTCTTGACAACACATCTGCGTGTTTCTGAACAAAATGCACGCTGTGCTGCAAATGCATATGGTGCTTGCATTACCATTAAAGGTTAATGGTACCCCAAGCATGGGTAACAGGCGTATGTTTGCCATGCATTTTGTCACGACAAATTTTCAGCAAAAAAAAAAAAACCCTGATACGGAAATGCACCATGCTCCACTCAAAAAAAAAAAAAAAGAGGTCTGGAGCTTCTTAGGAGCATGCGTCATGTGTAGGACAGTCCACTTAAATGGACTGGCTTGGCTGCCCATTGTGTGATACGCAGAAAAATTCCTAAAACGCCCCACAAAAAAACAACATGTACAGAGAGGTGAATAGGGACAACAGCCGAGTGTCCCCGTTCACTCCCTCCTATGTACATGTATAAAAGGTGACCATACACTATACAATATGCATTGTACAACTTCATTGTCAAGCTGGAATACAATCCATGACCCATTGTCAATGCCCTGCTGAGGGAAGGAGGTTCTCAACCAAGATTTGATGGTACATGACCCCTCGTCCATCGTCCCTTTGATGCAGTGAAGTTGTCCTGTCACCTTAGCAGTAAAACACTCCCAAAGCATAATGTTTCCACCTCCATAATTGATGGTGTTCTTGGGGTCAGACAGCACTCCTCCTCCTCCAAACATGGCGAGTTGAGTTGATGCCACAGAGCTTGATTTTGGTCTCATCTGACCACAACACTTTCACCCATTTCTCCTCTAAATCAATCATTTAGATGTTCATTAGCAAACTTCCTACCGTCCTGTACATGTGCTTGACTTGAGCAGGGGGGCCTTGTGGGCACTGCATGATTTACGTCCTTCACGCCGTAGGGTGTCGCCAATATTTTCTTAGTGACTATGGTCCCAGCTGCCTTGAGCTCATTGACCAGATTCAGATGTATGTATGTATGTATGTATGTATGTATGTATGTATGTATATACACATATATACACACACACACACACACACACACACACATACATATACACACACACACATACATATTTTCCAGCATATATATACCGTACCTAATGTTTTCTTCACGGACAGAACTGTCTACATGCTACAGAACTAAAATATGGAGAGGAAGAAACTAACAGCTAACAGCTTGTCTGGTTCTGATGAATCCCAGCACACTTTGCCAGGGTCACAACACACATTCCAAGATTTACATCTACAAATATCACTGCTAATGTTACTGGATGATACATCCCAAGACAGCCAAAAGAGTGCCTATTTCTGTCCATCCAGTCTTAAGGATTTATACAGTTCTGCCCCAAAGCACAGCCCTGTCTAGCAGACAATTGGACCTAAAGCGATTAAAAAAAAAAAAAAAAACACACACACACACACACACACACAAACATGTTATACTTACCTTCTCTGTGCAGTGGTATTACACAGAGCAGCCCTGATCCTCCTCTTCTCGGATCCCCAGCCGCCACTCCCGGTCCCTCCCTCCTACCAAGTGCACTCTGAGTACACAGCTTGCAATGGGGGCACCCAAGCTGGCTCACTACTGAGACGCTTCTCTGCGTGTCCATTCAGACACAAAGCCACATCTCGGCCTGCCCCCTCTCTTCTCATTGGTTCACTAGCTGTGATTGACAGCAGCGGCTCCCCAATCACAGTGCTGGATTGTGATGGGGCTCAGGTAAGTATAAGGGGGGCTGCTGCACACAGAAGTTTTTTTTTACCTTCCTGCAAAAAATGCAGGAAGGTAAAAAAAACTAGAGCCTTTACAACCACTTTAAACATTCTTTTCTGCAATTTCACTTTCACTTGGCCCCCAATTCTTACATTTTTCAGCCGATTTCTTTACACCCGACT
This sequence comes from Rana temporaria, assembly GCF_905171775.1. NCBI lineage: Eukaryota > Metazoa > Chordata > Amphibia > Anura > Ranidae > Rana > Rana temporaria. Next base: position 98,038,318 of record NC_053492.1, on the reverse strand, counting down.
ACACTCAACATGCAGAATCCTATTCGTTCTTATTGTTTCTGTTCACACTAGTACACTTGATCAGCCTACGTGTTAAACAGTGTATTCAGGCAATTTTTGCCCCACGGACTTCAATGGGTGCATTTGTAAAATGCACAACACACAGGTGGACACATTTCTGCACCTGCAAAACTCCTCCCCTAGAATGGTTCTCCTCCCTTTGTCAGTCCCATGAATGAAATTCCAAGTAAATCTAGCAAAAGGCTTGAAAAACGCCTGAAAAGAAATGCTTCAAAATCACAAGGAATACACTCTGCTTACAATTTACATATTTTCTCCCCATCCAATGACTGGCCACAGAAAGGTGAAGCATCTTCCTCTGTCATTCTGCACCCTCCTTCTATCAGCATGCCCCATGAACTACAAAACACCTTATTGTGCTCCTTTTCTCTTCTCCTCTGAATCCTCACTGTACAGATAGCAAGAGGCGAATAGTCAGGTGCTTTACACTGCCTACATTAAAAAAAATACTGATGCTTTAATGAATATAAAAACTGAATTTTGTGTCTTTTATATCTGCCTGGAGTGCAGCCACATGTGGTTTATGCATGCCGTTCCATCCTGAAATGTTAATTCTCTCTGTGGGGGGAAAATAATTAAATTAACTGAAAAATGCTGAATACACAGACATGCAATCATAGGGGAAGAAACTAGAATGACCTCAGCACTGTGCTATGCATTTATTAAACAATGCTTTTTTTTTCTAAAAAAACTAAAAATTAAATATAAATATACACACACACACACACACACACACACACACACACACACACACACACACGGCCTGTAAGGGCTTTTAAAATGTCCCCTACAGAACATTTTGAATACTGAAGTTTGTCGCTGTTTCACCGATGCTTGTCATTTTAAGACTTGACAGGTTTGGTTCCTGTAAATAGAGAGATAGGGTTCAGTGGGGAGCCCAGAGGGGGGGGGGGGGGAGATAGGGGCTGGTGGACTATATCGGTACTAGGTAAATCAGTTATACAGAGGAATATAGTAGGAGGTAAAAAAGTTCAATTTATTAAAAGTAACATAAAGGTTTGGTTCCTGATTACTCGGTGCAACCTCATCTTTTTTTACCAACACAACAAACATTTTTACTTGTATTGTATTGTAACAAAATCCATAAAATGAAGGACACTAAATCATACATATACTGTATATACACAATTCTTTATTAAATATTGATAGGCAAATGTCCGCCATGGGTCGGCAGTTGCTCAATTCCTCAACGTGTTTCACAGGAATAACCCACTTCCTCAGGTGGTGAGGGGGGGCAAGTCAGGAAGGTCCAGCACCAAACAAGGGAGGGCACAAAGGTCTGGCTAGACGTGCTTGCCAAATGCACCTCGGGGGCAGGTGTGGGAATAAAGGCGGCAGTTAACCACACAAAAGGCCAGGTATCACCACCACACTATATAGTCAGTGAAAAGCTAAAAAGTGGCCAATAGAGTTATAGATCTTAACCAACCTCAATATTCAAGTGCAGAAATCACCAAGCCTTGCTTGTTTAGGGCCCATAAACACCAAAAACGGCATTGAGTATTTACATGCGTTTGGTATAATCTGTCTTCCATTTTCTTTTTCTTTGGAATCAGTTTTAACACGGGTACATGCGTTTACACGCATTCATGCACATCTGTGACGTGAAAAAAAAAAAGTTTTTTCACTGCACTGTAATGGTGTAAAATAGGTAAATAAAATAATTAGGATTTTGGACTGCCTTTGCAGTGGGAATTTGAACAAAAAATCATCCGACTGCTTTCAGTGTGAATGTGCTTATTGACTAGGAGAGACTTGAAGAGGCTTCTTTCACTTGCTCTGGCTAGCTCCCGTTCTCTCCTCCTCCACCTGAAGTTCTGATCTGTGGGTGGAACCTGAACACCATCACCTACAATACAGGGAATGTGATATGCCAAGAAGGCCAAGTGTGACCGCAGACTGTCGCAGCTTGGCGAACAGTTGTGGGGGAGCGGTCGCAGCACAAACTAAGGGAGGTATTTACTCCTTGATCCTCTGCCCTTAGACCACAGTCTCCAAAGTCTGGCAGCAGCTCTGGGTCAGAATTCCTTCCACCGATACCAAAGATGTGGCGCTATTCCTCCTACTAGCACCAATGATGGTGCGCTATTCTCTCCATTGACATCAGAAATGTGGCACTATTCTGCTCACTGGCACCAACGATACTGAACTAGACCTCCTACTTGCACCAATGATGGGGCACAATTCCTTCCATTGACACCAAGGATGGGGCAACAATTCCTTCCATGGACACCAAGGATGGGGCAACAATTCCTTCCATGGACACCAAGGATGGATCACAATTCTTTCCATTGACACCAAGGATGGATCACAATTCTTTCCATTGACACCAAGGATGGGGCAACAATTCCTTCCATGGACAAAGGGGATGGGGCATTGGGGTAAAATTCCTTCCACTGACACAAACGATGGTGCACTATTCCTGATGGATGATGGAGTAATATTCCTCCCACTCACACCGAAGATAGGGCATTGTTCACTCCCACTGAATGTCAGGACATTTTCTACATCCATTGGTCACAGTCTGGCCAAGCTAAACACTGGAGGACAGTAAACTGACCCTTTCTTTAGAAAGTTCGGAGACCTCTGCCCCAGACTAAATCAGTAATTAATCCTTGCAATGTGAGACATCTCTACTACAAGTCTGGATTTTTGTTTCCTGAAGTTTGTACACCATAATATGCAGAGAGGAATTCAGAGCCGACAGTGAAAAAACGAAAACGCTACAAACTGCAAGCATGAAAAAAAACTTGATGTCCAGGAGTGCCAGAGCCCAGCCTCTGCTCTCCTCTCACCGCCGAACAAAAGTTCTGCATATGCCAGCAAGACTGCAGTAACCATGTCTACTTTATTCCCATTCAAGGTCAGCATAGCAGGAAATGCATAACAGCCAACAGCCTAGCAAACACATTGAGAGAGAACAGAGCATGAAATTCACACAAAGGGACTCGGGATAATCAACTTAGCGCACTAACTGGATGATGTCACTGGCATGTCAATGCTGTTTTAACTGCAGCTTCAAAAATCTGTCAGTTATCAGAGGAAATGGAAACCTCCTCGCCTCAAATGAAATGTTACATCTCTGCGAAGATCGTGAAAAGACCCCCGAGAATAGGCATGATCAACACTGCCGCTATTCATATTATAAGAGAGGGAAGGCTATCGGAGGCAAATAAAACTCTGAATCATGGGATAAAAACTGCCTGCCACCACTTGCAGGTTTCTGCATCACAATGAAAGCTTTATTAGATTTGTTCTTGTGGGGCACCTGGGCTCATTTATAGCTATTTATACATAAAAAAATGAAATCCATGCCATTAGGAACATGGGCACCTCTCCAACAGGGATATTGTGTGTGATAGAATTACAAATTACCGTATATACCAAATAAAAGCTGGCAAAACTTATTGACTCAAGTATAAGCCTAGGGTGTCTATCTGCATGCCTCACTGTGTCCATGTGCATGCCTCACTGTGCCCATGTGCATACCTCACTGTGCCCATGCCTAGACTTATGTTTAATATGGGAGTATATAGAAGGGGTGCCCGACTTTGAAAAATCGGTGCTCCCCGGCCGTAGGTCCCCTAGACACCAAACTTTGCACACTTGTAGAGAGGGCTATATGTGTGCCAAGTTTGGGTCCAGGGGACATACGGCCGGTACCCGGTCCCCAAAATGGCATGGCATGGGTATACAAGTACACCAAACAACGGGTGGCATAAAATGTACCCAACATCAGTACCAGACTACAATCCAGGAATTACTTGTATTTCATAGTTGCAGTGACTGAAATTTTTTAAAAAAGGTAGGATTATTTTCAAACAGCGAAAGACAGAACAACAAAAATATCCAGAAAAATGCATTTAAAAAAAATTGTTTTTATTGATTTGCATTGTAATGAGTGAAATAAGTATTTGACCCCTTTGTAAAACATGACTTGGTACTTGGTGGCAAAACCCTTGTTGGCAATTACAGAGGTCAGAGGTTTCTTGTAGTTGGCCACCAGGTTTGCACACCTCGGGAGGGATTTTGTACCATGCCGCTTTGCAGATCCTCTCCAAGTCATTAAAGCTGAGTTCCGGCCACAATTTCACTTTTTAAATATAAATAGCCCTGTAATACACAAGCTTAATGTATTCTAGTAAAGTTAGTCTGTAAACTAAGGTCCGTTTTGTTAGGTTGTTACAGCATTTAGACACTTTATAAAATAGAAATTGACTGGGGCCATCTTAAGTGTGGGCATCATGAAGCCAGACTGTATAACTTCCTGGATTTCAGCCTTGTAGATCTCGCACATGCTCAGTGCTGCACAAGCAGTGTAATAGGTTTCAGATCAGGTTTCAGCACCTGTACTGTCCAAGTCACATGATTCTTCGAGACTGGGGAGTGCACAGACTCCTGGAAAGTTACACCCACTACATTCCCAGGAGTCTGTGCTGTGTAGGTTAGGAAGCTTAAGCACCTAGGTGCAGGAAGAGGGAAGATGAACTATTCTGCCTAGCAACAACACTTTAAAGGCATCTAAAAAAAAAAAATGTTCTTAAAGGACTAATGACATTTTTTTAAAACTACTGATGTAATGTTATATTTATGGGTGGAACTCCACTTTAAGGTTTCGAAGCGGACATTTGGCAACTCAAACCTTCAGCTCCAGCCACATATTTTCTATGGGAGTAAGGTCTGGAGACTGGCTAGGCCATTTCAGGACCTTAATGTGCTTCTTCTTGCGCCACTCCTTTGTTGCCTTGGCCGTTGTGTTTTGGGTCATTGTCATGCTGGAATACCCATCCACGACTCCTTTTCAATGCACCTTGGATGAGGAAAGGAGGTTCTCATCCAGAAATTGACAGTACATGGCCCAGTCCATCCTCTCTTTGATATGGAGAAGTTGTCCTGCCCCCCTAGCAGAAAAACACCCCCAAAGCATTATGTGTACATTGGTCCAACTTGACAAAGTATGCATATTGAGTGCTGGGGAACTTCGAAACCTGTAGTAGTCAGCATAACTACAGTAATATTTTCAATCTTCTGGATCCTCCTCAGGTTCTCTGCAAGGGTCTTCCCTTCTGCACACTGATCCCTAGAGTATTGTATGCTTGACATCGTCACTAATCATAGGACGCCTTGTATTTATTGATTGGATGAGGTGGAGAAGAGGGGCAGTATCGCCCTGATCTCCACCTTGTCAGTTCAGAGATTGCTTAAACTTTTTGTTCCCCATTTTGGATGGTGAAGTGAAGTTAAAATCTTAAATCAAGTCTTGCTGCCATACAACACACCTGAGCAAGGGGGCATGTTTAGTGCCCACAGCATGGGATTGTGGCTATCCCATTTTTACTACAGGGGTTTTTAAGGGTTAATAGGAGGCTTAGGGATTGTGAGGAAGTTTGGGCGGGAAGGTCACGTTTTGAACGTCAGAGACAGGTGTTTCTGGGCGGGAAAGTCACGTGTACTGTATGACTCATACACGTGCAGCAGGGGGTATAAAAACCCCCTCCTCACAAGCCAGTCAGGCACTTTACCTGAGGAATTGAAGAGCTCCTGTCGTGATGAGTCTGCTGGCGTCTGAGGCGATGAGGTCGTTGGTGCAGAAGATACTGGAGAGAGCGGAGACCGAAGGCGGGGAAGAGTGGCTGAAGAAATGCCTGTCGGGCATTGAAGAGTCGGATGCGGTGGAGCAAAGCGAAGGCGTCCGGGACGTGAATACGGACGGCCGGGAAGAAGGTGAGGTATCGTCACCTCGCGAGCCGCCCCCGCTCGATGTGCTCTCTCTTCCATCCCGCAGGTCCCAGCGCAACCGTCCGCCGGAGCGACCGTCAACGTCGGAGGTGTCTCGCGAGATGCCGGTATTCCGCTCGGAGGAGGAGGTCGGGAGTGACGTCAGAGCCATCGAAAGTGGTGCCCGGAAGGTATCGAAAAAGCGCAAGAACGCTTCGCCATCCCCTGGGCGGGGGAGAGGTGGTAGGAACTCGGCAAAAGTTTCCCCGACTAGGGGAGGAAATATTCCTTTGTCTCCACAGGTCCCAGGAGGAAGTGCAGCGGGTCCAGCAGCTTCGCATGTCTCCAGGCTGGATCAGCTGGGTACGGCGAGGGCTGACAGCAGACAGGATGAGAGGTCAAGTCAAGCAGCAGCTGCTTCATGTGCTCCCGCAGCCCCTGCTGGTGAGTTATCAGAAAGCAGCCTAATTGCTAAATTACTGATGAAAATTGACAGGTTAACTGATTCCTTAAAGCCTGCTACAGTACATACAAATGCAACTGCAAGTGTTTGGAGTGATTTGACTACAAACACTTGCGAGGTTAGAGATAAGATTCAGAATCCTATACCTGACAATTGTTTTAAAGAAGTCTTACCTTGTGAAATTTCACCTTTAGGATTTCACCTGGCAATGAATGTGAAAGAGAAAATTTGGAATAATGATTTCATCGATTTGATGTCATTACTCCCCAATGCTAAGAGTGATAAGAAGCTTGAGGAAGAGGATAGACGGCGTGTTGCGCCTAGATCTTTTAACAATTGACTTTAAGCTTATTGTATTTTTGCTGCAGTATTGGGAGAAAAATTTCCTGAGAAATGTCAGGCTCCTCCCAAATATGCGTTATGTCCTGGGTGTGGATTGTCTCAATATTGAAGTTAAAACCTTGTCTGGAATTTGTCACCCGGGTCCAACTGGAGAGATTTCCCATTTCTTCATGTCCGTAGACACAACAGGAAGTGAGAGGGAATTACTTTAAAAAAATAAACTTTCCCTTTAGTGAAGTTCTTGTACAATCTCAAAACATGTTTTTTATTTCAGTGCTGGTAATGCTGATCACCAGTAGGGATGAGCCAAACACCCACCCGTTCGGTTCGCACAAGAACCTTCGAAAGGACCGAACGCTTGCGCGAACATTTAGAACCCCATTGAAGTCTATAGGGCTAGAAAGTTCGAATTCAAAAGTGCTCATTTTAAAGTCTAATATGCAAGTTATTGTCGTAAAACGGGTTCAGTCCCAGGGGACATGTATCAATGGAAATAAAAGTTTTAAAAACTGTAGTGGCGCGTGTTTAGAACTGTCCCTGCACAAAATGAGATTACTGTAAGAAAAAAAAAAAAGTCATTTAAAACTGCTTGCGGCTTTAATGTAATGTCTAGTCTCTGCAATATGGATGAAAAACATTAAGAAAAATAGCACAGACACAGATGGTACACACACCACATAGCTTTAGGTGCACACTGCAGAGGACACAGACAGTACACCACGTGAAAGTACTTGAAGAAATATCCTCTGCCTGTAGTATTAATATGAGCAGATCCCTGACTCTAGGAATAAATATGAGAAACACCAGCTTTACGTTAGGTACACAATGTGCAGAGGACACAGACAGTACACACACACCACGTAGCTTTGGGTGTACACTGCAGAGGACACAGACAGTACACCACGTGAGAATACTGCAGCTAGCACAATCACCTGCCTGCCTGTCAGTAAATTAGGAAGAGCTGATCTAGCTAAACTCAATACAGTGTATAAATATATATATACACAACACCTGGGGTGCATATATATCCTCTACACACTGTAACTGACTAGTCTGCCTGCCTGCTCTATCTAACTGCAATAAATGACACTCTCTCTCTGTCTTAACCACCGCAACACTACAAAAGGCCGACTTGCAGGTGGCCTTTTATAGTGTGGGGCGTGTACTAAACCCCCTGAGCCATAATTGGCGAAAGCCACCCTGGCTTTGGCCAATTATGGCTCTCCGTTTTTTGCAAGCTGTGATTGGCCAAGCATGCAGGTCATAGTGCATGCTTGGCCAATCATCAGCCAGAAATGCACTGCGATGCCGCATTGAATTTTGGGCCGTAACACGCCACTCGAATTTGGCGCAAACAGCCCATAAAGTTCGTAATTCGACGAACGGTCGAACATAAGATGTTCGAGTCGAACGTGAGTTCGACTCAAACACGAAGCTCATCCCTAATCACCAGGGCAGTGAGACAGAGGAATTGGTGCCCTAAAGGCAATGAGATTATGCTCATATATTCAACCACTATCTAAAAGCAGTGGAGGACAATTTACTAGACATGGTGAACTAACCCTTTTAAAGGGTCAGTTCACCTTTTCCCAAAAAATATAAAAAAGGTGAACTAACCATCAACCTATACCTTACCCCAACCCCCCCTGGTCCTTGCTGTACTTGCCTCTGTGGGTGGGGAGCTGTCATTGCCCACGCACCCAGTACTGCATTCTAGAAAATCTGACATTCCCACTCTCCTTCATTCTGCAGTGCTTCCAGGACAAACTGAGCAATTATCTGTGCTGGAGCCCCGCAGAAAGAAGAGAGAAAAACAGCAATTTCACATCCCCGGAACTCTGCAGCGGCAGAATGGGCACTGATAACTCATCACCCATGGAGTTAAGTATAGTGGGGCAGGGAGATGTACAGGGTGTTGGTTCATCTAGTATGTTTAAAAAGGTTAAAGCGGTAGTTCACCCTCCTTTCCATCATTAGACCATTAAATTCGGCATCGTAGCGCGAGCTACGGTATGCCGGTCTTAAATTTTTAATCCCCGTACTCACTGTGGTATCGCTGATTGAAGAAATCGACTCCCGCGGGGAATGGGCGTGCCTATGGAGAGGGAGGATGATTGACGGCCGGCTCTGGCACGTCACGCTCCCCGAAGACAGCCGGAGTAGGTCTCGGCTATTCACGACGCCTGCGCACAGGCTATGCGCAGGCGCCGTGAATAGCCAAGCCTATTTCGGCTATTTCCGGAGAAGCGTGACGTGCCAGGGCCGGCCGTCAATCACCTTCTCTCACCATAGGAACGCCCATTCCCCGGATTCTTCAATCAGCGATACCGCAGTGAGTACGGGCATAAAAAATGTAAGACCGGCATACCGTAGCTCGCGCTACGATGCCGAATTTAATGGTCTAATAAAAAAAAACTTTTTTTTTTTTTTTAACAGGGCGAACCCCCGCTTTAACTTGTACTTTAAGCAGATCCCCCATTATTAAGAAGACCACATACAATTATCACATTTTGAGAGGCTGAAAACCTACTACAGGTGTGATTGGAGACAAGTTGCAGAAGACAATTGGGGGCAGAGGACACGTTACTACTAAAGCTCATTGCCATTCAACGTTCCCATTACTTACTACTGGGCATGCCAAAAAGACTGCATGTGGCCCTCGGGTTGGATATCGGGTGTGAGAGATAAGCAGCCTTTGCAAAACACTTTTTACTAGGGATGTCCCGTTACCGATACTAGTATCGGTATCGGTACCAATACCAACCATTTCCCTGAGTACTTGTACTCGGGGGGAAATGCTCTGATGCCTCAGCCGATTCCTGGGCAGGCAGGGGAGTTGCAAGTCTTCTCCCCCTGTGCGGTCTTTCCCCGGTGCTCTGTGCGGTCTTTCCCCCGTGCTGTGCTCTCTTTTCCCTGTGCTCTCTTTCCCCCCTGCTCCGTGCTCTTTCCCCCTGCTCCGTGCTCTCTTTCCCCCCTGCTCCGTGCTCTCTTTCCCCCCTGCTCCGTGCTGTGATCTCTTTCCCCCGTGTTCCGTGCTGTGATCTCTTTCCCCCGTGTTCCGTGCTGTGATCTCTTTCCCCCGTGTTCCGTGCTGTGATCTCTTTCCCCCGTTTTCCGTGCTGTGATCTCTTTCCCCCGTGTTCCGTGCTGTGATCTCTTTCCCCCGTGTTCCGTGCTGTGATCTCTTTCCCCCGTGTTCCGTGCTGTGATCTCTTTCCCCCGTGTTCCGTACTGTCCTCTCTCCTCCCTCAATTTGTCAGGATGGAGAGCGGAGGTAGGAGCCGCTAAAGCCGGCTCTTACCTTTTCAGAATGAACAGAGTCAGTGATCACTGACTCTGTCCATTCATATAACTGAGCATCGTAACCTGTGTTTACGATGCTTCAGTTTATGAATGGAGAGGAGCTTCCTTCCATTCATTTCAGCTGCGGCTGCAGAGAAAGGGACTGGGGAATCTGTGTCCTTAGTCCCTTTCTCTGTCTTAAAGGGGAGATGTCAGAGGTCTGTTAAGACCCCTGATATCTCTTCAAAGACCCCCAACAGGGCTGATTAAAAAAAAAAAAATTGCAATAAATATAAAAAAAAAAAAAATTAAAATAAAATGTAAATAAAAAAAATAAAACAAAAACAGACAATCCACCCCCCCCCCTAAAAAACACAACAAAATTGTAAAAAATAAAATAAAAAAAACGGTCACATGACATTAAAAAAAAGTATCAGTATCGGCGAGTACTAGGAAAAAAAAGTATCGGTACTTGTACTCGGTCTCAAAAAAGCGGTATCGGGACAACCCTACTTTTTACTGTAGTCTTATGGAATAGTTCCAAACAGTTGCTTTTGGCTTCTATATCTCTTTCCATTTCCATGCTCTGATCACAACCAATTCTGTGTAGCTGGTGTCTCTTTAATTTTAAAGCGTTCACAAGTCAGGATCTGTTGTCACATTTTCTCTTAGTCATAGGAAGTCAATAAACTTCAAGCGCCTCAGTGGTGCCAGAGGTATGTAGATATGGAGTAGCCTCATTGTTAGATGTTCCTAACTGAAGAGGTTTGCCAATATGTCAACGCAAATTGAGCAAATAATGAGGTATAGATCCAAGGATATAGGCAATCGATTTTTATGTGCACGTTAAATTTTCCAACTAAAAATGGGTTGCCCTTATCTGTCTCCCAAGATTTCCCATTGGTCTTCTAACATGATGGATACTGAGAAAGCAGATATAGTTGGAGTCCTGGAATGGCTGAGATTTACATGCAACATTAGCTGTCTTTACCTGTGATCAGGCGATTGTTTGGAGCACAGTTTTCCCTGAAGGTAACCATCTCCGTGTGAATTCCGTCACCATATGTTCAGTGTGAACTGGGTTAACTACTAATTCTTTCCCATCTTGTTGAAAAACCATAATGATGAAAATCACATACAGGATTGAGGAAGGTGAAAAAAATAAATAAAAAAATGTGTAGGCATCCTCTAGTAAGAAAAAAAAGCCATGTGTAAGAATTCTTCCCATAAGCCTTTCTCAATCTTTTTAGCCCCTGGGGAAACTTTAAAATCATTTTCAGGTCTCTGGAAACTTCTAAAACTGATTTATTGGGGTCAGGGGAAAAATGTACCCTTTTATTGGTGGCTATGTGGGAAGAATTCCACCCCTACAGTGGTATCGGTAGTCAGAATGGCACCCAGGTGGCTAAAAGATCACAGTGTCATGGAACTGGTTCTCCCAAGTGGCACTGAGCCTGGAACTATTCAGGCTCATCAAATGGAAGGTCAATCAGCCAAAGCTCAAGAAACCTCTAGAAACTTCTGGAGGAACCTTAGGATTCAAAGGAACTCGTTAAGAGTTAAGATGAAGAATGTCTGTCTGCCTTATTCATGCAGTCAAATCCTCAGACTCCAAACAACGAGCTTTCAAACACCTCTAACTGCAGCAGATCTCCTCCCTTGCCAGATAGGGCTTGTGTGGCAAAGGTGCGGAAATCTCAGGACTGGATGAACAGAAATACAATTCCTTTGGCGGATAAAACGGTTCCCCCTTTATGCATCTCATCTGTGTATCACGTTTAATAAGCGAGTGTGGCTGTTTAACCACTTAAGGACCCCTTCACGCCGATATACGTTGGCAGAATGGCATGATGGCCGCCGTTGCCCCCCGTTCTTCTCTGTGGCAGTGTCGGTGATCGTCTGTTCCCTGATATAGGGAAAGACGATCAGTGATGTCACACGTCCAGCCCCGCCCCCTACAGTTAGAAACACATATGAGGTCACACTTAACCCCTACAGCGCCCCCTAGTGGTTAACTCCCAGACTGCAATTGTCATTTTCACAGTAATAAGTGCATTTTTATAGGAATTTTTGCTGTGAAAATGACAATGGTCCCAAAAATGTGTCAAAATTGTCCAATGTGTCCGCCATAATGTCGCAGTCACGAAAAAAAAAAAATCGCTGATCACCGCCATTAGTAGTAAAAAAACTATTAATAATAAAAATGCAATAAAACTATCCCCTATTTTGTAAATGCTATACATTTTGCGAAAACCAAATCGATAAACGCCTATTGCGATTTTTTTACCAAAAATAGGTAGAAGAATAGATATCGGCCTAAACTGAGGAAAAACCAAGTTTTTTATATATTTTTTGGGGATATTTATTATAGCAAAAAGTAAAAAATATTGCATTTTTTTCAAAAGAAAGAGGTGAGACAGAGGTGATCAATTACCACCAAAAGAAAGCTCTATTTGTGGGAAAAAAAGGACTCCAATTTTGTTTGGGAGCCACGTCGCACGACCGCGCAATTGTCAGTTAAAGCGACGCAGTGCCGAATCGCAAAAAGTGGCAAGGTCCTTAAAGGAGTTGTAAAAAAAAAAAAAATGTTATGCTGAAATGACTGTTTACAGGGTATAGAGACATAATAGTTCCTTTTAAAAACGATTAAAAATGCATACAAATCAATCATATAATGTACCTGTAGTTTCTAGTTTTGTTTTTGCATGTTGTTCCCTGCCTCTCTGCTGTACAGAGCATACAGAGCCACAGAGCCATAGAGCCATACAGGGCAGTGATGGTTTGGAAAACTAAACTTATCCAATGGGGGGGAGGTGCTGTGGGGTTTTAGACACACAGTAATCACACCTTCTTGAAGTCTGTATGCTGTGCAGAGCGAGCATGACGCACTGCTGTAGTCCCGAGGACGGGGGCGAGCACGTTAGTGACCACAGATAGAAAGCTCCCAGTACTGTGGTCATCAGGAAACAGACAACCAGGAAGTGTGGAGATCAGAGAACAATTACAGCAACTTGAGAGCAAAAACGAACAATGAGGACATGAAAACAGCACTGCATTAAGGTAAAGGAAGCTATTAAGATTAAAAAAAAAATTCCCTTTACAAACCCTTTAACCTGCATAATGGTCAGGGTCTTAAGTGGTTAAACAGTAAATAGTTCAATTATGGCAAAATACGGTGTCCAAACCGTAAAATATTTAAAAAGCAATCACATCCGCATGTACAGTATATCTAAAAACAGAACTTATAATTATAACATAAGCAGATGTCGTTATGATTTATATGTAGATTGCGACATCTAAGGTTTCATGGCAGACAGGGCAGGAATTCAAAGACGGTGGTGTGACTGGGCATAAGCAGGCATGACGACATAGGTGTATGCAGAGGTAGTGCTGAGTATAGACAGAGGCAGGTCTGAAAGCAGCAAGGTTAAGTGTTTTCACAGCTGACTGCAGACCACTCAGGCAGCAGCAGGCCTGGGGGGGGGGGGGGGGGGGTTCATGTAGAGTTAAAAATTAGCTACTATTAAAATGCACCAGTCACAAGGAAATCTTTCACTTCATTTAGGAACAGTCTAGGTAATCACACCTGGTCACCCGTTCCCTTTCTGGAATATCAAGGACAGGCCCTTCTACTCACTGCAGGCACCATCACCAGGCTTAGGCCCCATACACACGTCCGAGAAACTCGACGGGCAAAACACATCGTTTTGCTAGTCGAGTTCCTTGTGAAGCCGCCGAGGATCTCAGCGAGCCAAGTTTCCCCATTGACTAACGAGAAAATAGAGAACATGTTCTCTATTTGGCTCGACGAGTTCCTCGTCGGTTTCCTCGGCCGAAAGTGTACACACGACCGGTTTCCTCGGCAGAATACAGCTCCGATCGAGTTTCTGGCTGAATTCTGCCGAGAAACTCGGTCGTGTGTACGGGGCCTCACTCACATTGCAGGAAAGTGCAGAATGTGAATGCTACCAACCAAAGCCACAAATACAGCTCCAACCTTCAAACCGGTCAAGTCATGGTTTATTATTCAAGTGTAAAGTGGAGGGTCTGATTGAGTTGAGTAAAAGGGGCCTAAGGCTGCTTTCACACTGATGCACTGCGTTTTACCCACACCGTGAATGCAGCGCTGTGTGCCTGTGGCTTTCCTGCACTTTGCCATAGACTTCTATTATATCCTGCAGGTTTGGTGCACTTTCTGAAAGTGCACCAAACAGTCTTCATTTCAGGTATGACCAGCTATTGCTGTCCCAGGCAGAGTGCATTTGGCCTTACTCCACCTGTGACAGGAGGCCATGCTTTACATGAAGAATTGGCTTATGTGACTCTTCTCCGCAGCCGCTTGCTTCCTCCACCGCCTGCTTTATCTACTATTGGCACAACTCTGATGTGATCTGTGCTCACCAACCCGCTATCCCAGAACAGGAGGTTGCGGGCCACGGCTCCGCGGGCCACTGGTTGGGCACCCCTGCACCAGGGAATACCACTGTGTAAAATTCCTGGTAGCTGGTAATCTGGTATCCTGATAAATTCCAGTCTAAATGGATATCTGCATGCCAGGGATTCCAAAGTCTGCCCATCTGGATCTCTATAGCAGTAGTGGTCAACTTATTTGATGTAGTTGGCCTCCAGAGCAGCCCCTGACATTACCAAAAAGCTGCACAGAATAGTAAACATAATGTTACAGAAAACTATCAGAGACTGCAGAAACTATAGACATGCTACGAGAGATAGTCAGATTATGGATATGCTACAAGAGATGGTCAGAGACTATGGACATGCTATGGGAGGTGGTCAGAGATCATGGACATGCTACAGGAGATGGTCAGAGACTATGGACATGCTATGGGAAGAGATGGTCAGAGACTATGGACATGCTATGGGAAGAGATGGTCAGAGACTATGGACATGCTATGGGAAGAGATGGTCAGAGACTATGGACATGCTATGGGAAGAGATGGTCAGAGACTATGGACATGCTATGGGAAGAGATGGTCAGAGACTATGGACATGCTACATGAGAATGACAGACTCCTAACTGGGATGTCTAACCCACATCCCAGAAAGCAGTATTTCAGCCGACACCCCCCATGCATGAGCAGACTAGTGCAGGTCTCTGCCAGTCCATGGGAATCTGTTCCTCCAGGGAGCCCGGGACAGCGGTAAGCCACTCTAGCATACTGAGCAAGAGGAACATCTGTTCCCAATCCCCACTGTGATGAATGGGCCCGGAAGCGACAAGCATTTTATTACTTCCAGGTTCAGAGCTCTCATTTCCTGACTGCTGTAGCGGGGTAAGCAGCTAATTCAGTATGATCTGTGCTTTATAGTTCTTTATGGAGATGTCTCCTCTGCCCTCCACTGCAGCCCGTCACTCACCATGCTATCACACAGGGGGGTTGTTAGGTCCCTTGTGAGAGCAACATATTTCAATTTAAAAAAGCATTACAAAAATAAAATTGTAATACATAAAAAAAAAAAAAAAAAAATTAAAAAAAGCCCCTCCTTCCCACAAATACGCAAATGCATGTGGGGCCTGCATGTGTATGTGAACAATGATTGTGCCACATGTGAGGTATTACCGCAAATGCCAGAGCGAGAGCAATAATTCTAGATCTATAATTAAAAAAAAACCTCTAAACTGATAAACTTGTAAGGACTTTTAAAGTGTCAGGCCCCATACACACCATAGAATCCATCCGCAGATAAATCCCAGCAAATGGGTTTCTGCGGATAGATCCTATGGTGTGTACACGCCAGCGGATCTTTTTCCGCGGATAAATCTCCCCTGGGATGGATTCCAGCAGATGGATATTTGCTGACATGCACAACATATCCATCTGCTTAAGTCCATCCCAACGGATGGATCCGTTGGTCTGTACAGACTCACCGAATCCATCCGTCCGAAGGGATCCCCCGCATGCGTCGCAATGATTCAACGCATGCGTGGAACTCCTTATATGACAGCGTCGCCGCGTCATAATCGCGGCGACGGCGCGACACGTCATCGCCAGAGGATTTCGGGGCGGATTTCGATGCGATGGTGAGTACACTCCATCGCATTAAAATCTGCTGAAATCCTCGAGAGGATTTATCCGCGGAAACGGTCCGCTGGACCGTATCCGCGGATAAATCCTCCCGTGTGCATGGGGCCTCACATATAAAAAAAATTGCTGGGTACCAAAGTTTTGTGCACGCAATTTTGAGTCTCGACATGTTTGTTTTTTGATTTACTTGATGCAACCGCATCTTTTTTTTATTCTACCTAAAATAGATTATATTGTGTGTATTTTATTTAATATGCTTTTGATAAACAATTGTGCAAATATCATGCAATATAAAAAGAAACTGTAGCAGCAAACATTTTTATTCTACTGCTTTTAGAAAATACATAATTCTTTGGGGGCCTAAAGCAATATTATAGCAGATTTGAACACATAAATAAATTCCCCTGACAGACTGCAACTGATATCCAATGTTTCTCTTTAAAAAAAAGGTTCATTTAGCAAACAATAAACCAGGACGTAAAAGAGACACGTGTCCTACGCACAGCTGGGTGTCCATTTCCCACATTGGGTCCTCATTGTACCTGAAAGTAATAAAACAGACATCTGCATTGTGCAGGCAGTGAGTGCATTCATACAGGATTCCTCCACTCACTACTTCTCACCACCCTAATCCATCACACCTCTTACACACACAAAAGTAGAAAGGGCAATTACCAGATAGTTTAGAGGCACGGTATCAGGACATGCATAAATCTTCCAGGCACAGACATAAACCCCCCCTTAGGCCCTTTCACAACTCTAAACTTTCTTTTTTATATTTCTTGAAAGCCATGAAACTAGTTTAAACTACCTTCATATCACACATTAATCACATACCAGCTGTAATCTGAAATCAGGCTTGTAGTGGGAAAATCTACTCTAATCTCAACCAGCTGGCTTGATAAAAAAGGGGCATATATTTTTAGGAGTGTATCTTGTACTACAGGACAGACCGTGACTCAGCATATGCCAGACATAGGACACAGGCGACCATGATTCACAACATGCTAGACACATGACAGGGGCATTTTTATTGTAATGCAACTCCCTTTATGTTTGTTACAGACCACAATTCACACAAATATCACTGGTGACTCAACTATAGCCTTAGATGTCATATTTATATTCATGTGTGACTCTAAGGGCCCTTTCACACATACGGACAAACGGTCCGTTTACGGACTTGTAATGATTCCCTATGGGATTGCAGACGTTAGCGGATTGAGCATCCGCTAACGTCCGCAAAGATCCGCCTCCGTCAAGATCCGTTTTTCCGGGCGGAAGAAAACCCTATTTTTCTTCCGTCTGGCGGATCGGATCGGATGAATACGGACACATGGTCCGTAGTCATCCGATTCCCCATAGGGGAGAGCGGAGGAAAGACAGGTCGGTCTCTGCACAGTGTGCGGGGACCACCCTGTCCGCCGACAGCTCAGCGGGGATTTACGGATGATCCCCGCTGACCCGACGGACACACATGGGGCGGATCAATACGGATCCGCTCCGTGTGAAAGGGCTCTAAAACAGTGGTCATCAACCCCATCCTTAGGGCCCACTAACAGGCCAGGTTTGCAAGATAACTGAAATACATGACAGGTGATATCATTTGCTGCTCAGTGATTGCAGTATTCTAGTCTGCATCTCCCCAAGGTAATATTTAAAATCTATAAAAAATAAAAGTGCAGCGCCAAGCATGAAGCCTAACCATATAAAGGTAAGGTTATGAGGATAAAACGCTAATGCGATGTATCCAAGTACACATCTGACATGTGAAAATAGCAACAAGAAATACTAAAGTTCTTAGTGAATAATGAAATTTGTGAAACACGATCAAATTGTGTATATAGTGTCCATCCAAATGAATCCAGCCATCAGAGCTTATGAGAGAAATAATGTCTGTTAATTTCCCAATGTAACCGTATCCCATTCAGAGAGGTTTTCAATCAACAGGGTAAGAAGAGAAGAGATTAAATACCCTTACCAGATGTGGTGGACCCAGGAACACCGTACGATGGTGGGTCAAACGCGCTTAATCAACCCAGTGGATGGGGAACAGCTTCTCTCAGTGGCGTTTTATCCTCATAACCTTACCTTTATGCTTGGTGCTGCACTTTTATTTTTTGTTTGTTTACACAATTTATTCCTTTGTTGTGTTGGCTGCCACTTTTGACACTATATTGGATGAGCGCAGTATATATTTTTTATATTAATATTTAAAATCTGGCCTGTTATAGTGGGTCCTGCGGACAGGGTTGATGACCACCGATCTAAAACATTACACTGGGCAGTACATTGTATTGTAGCGTTGTATCTAAGGCCCCTTTCACATTGGGGCGTTTTTCATGCGGTACAGCGCTAAAAATAGCGCTGCTATACCGCATGAAAAATCATGCCCTGTAGTCTTCAATGTGAAAGCCCGAAGGCTTTCACACTGAAGCGGTGCGCTAGCAGGAATGCTCCAAAAGTCCTGCTAGCCGCATCTTTACCGCGGTATAGGAGCGATGTGTTCACCGCTCCTATACCGCGCCTTCCCATTGAAATCAATGGGAAAGCGCGGTAATACCGCGGTATTAACCCTTTTTCGGCCGCTAGCAGGGGTTAAAACCTCACCGCTAGCGCCTGAATATCGCGGTAAACACGATGGTATAGCCGCGCTACAAGTAGCGCGGCTATACCGTCACCGCGGCTCAATGCTGCAATGTGAAAGCAGCCTTACTAAATGTAACGGAGGAGATTTATTAAAACTGGTGCATGCAGAAACTGGTGTAGCTGCGCATAGTAACAGTAATCAGCTTCTAACTTCAGCTTGTTCAATTAAAGCGGAGGTCCACCTAAAAAAATAAAAATGATATATTAAAAGCCAGCAGCTACAAATACTGCAGCTGCTGACTTTTAATAAATGGACACTTACCTGTCCAGGGTGTCCGCGTTGTCGGCAGCCGAAGCCAAGCTATCACTCATTTCTCGGCTGCCCCCGCCGCCATCCTCGGTGAGGGAATCAGGAAGTGAAGCGTTGCAGCTTCACTGCCTGGTTCCCTACTGCACATGCGCGAGTGGCGCAGCGCATCCTCACTGGTCCCCGCTGTTTCCTGGGACCAGTGTGTTTCCCAGAAGGCAGTGAGGGGAGGGGTGTGACTCCCGAGGGAGTCTATTCTCGGAAGTGGGTGCAAATACCTGTATTATACAGGTATCTGCACCCCCTTCCCCTGGTGCCAAATGTGAGGGGGGAGGGTTTCGAAAAGCAGAGGTTCACTTTTTGTGTGGAACCCCGCTTTAAGTGTTGACACAAAACCTAGAAGCTGATTGGTGACTATGCACAGCTACACCAGACTGTGTGCACCAGTTTTAGTATCCAACACTCAATATAAGACGCTACATTACAGCCAGAAATGACCACCTTAGATCAGTACGGTTTCCCAGCCATTGATACTTGATACAGCAGGGCTTGGAAATTTCACCTAAAGACTACATAAAGCTGCCCATATACGGAACAAATTTTGGCTGGTCCCAGATGTAAATTTGAATCGTTGGTGGCCCTGACAGAATCCTACCAGCAGGCATCCTTCGATTGAAAAACTGAAGGACCTGGGTAGAAAACTGTTGGATAAACAACTCCTGCATCCAATCAGATACAGCCACTATTCTCGCATTCTGACAGGCAGCTAAGCAGCCTTTTAGCATGGACAGTGTTAGATTGAAGTATATGGAAGAAGGGTGTCCTAAGACATGCTAAAAGGGTCACTAAAGGAAAAAAATTTTTAGCTAAATAGCTTCCTTTACCGTACTGCAGTACTGGTTTCATGTCCTCATTGTTCGTTTTTGCTTTGAAGTTGCTGTAATTCTGCTGTGATCTCCACACTTCCTAGTTGCCCGTTTCCTTATAACCATCATACTGGGAGCTTTCTCACGGTGGTCTAAGCTGTCATTACTGTGTGTCTAAAACTCCTCAGAACCAATCATTCATTTTAAAAACAAAACACTGCCCTGGATTTGTTTGTTTTTGTTCTGTGAGTCTTCCCGACTCACCTCTCACCCGGAACTTCATGTATGTACCTTTAAAACCGAAAGTGAAACTAAAGGCACATTATATGATAGATTAAATTCAATTTGTAATCATTTTTAAAAGGAATCAGTTAACTTTTATGTCTCTATACCCTGTAAACAGTCATTTCAGCAAAAAAATGTTTTTCCTTTAGTGACCCTTTAATAATTTAGTCAGAATATCCGGGTTTCCTCAGTGTGCTCCATCCACTGCAACCGTCCCACAGACAGATAAGGCCTGCCTTCCTTTTAATTGATAGTGCATGACAGTGGGTGGATCTATCTATCTATCTATCTATCTATCTATCTATCTATCTATCTATCTATATATATATATATATATATATATATATATATTTATTTATATTTCAGTCCAATACCGGCTTTCAAATTTGCCAACTGCCATCAACCAAAAGCAAGGTGGACCTGATGGGGAACTCATTTCACAATTCCCATCAGGCTCTGCACACCCCATAGGCATTGCAGGAGTGGAGTCTAGTTCCCCATCAGGTCCACCTTCCCTCCAAGCTTGTCATCTCCCAAATATGAGGATTGCTATTTTTGGGTAAGGACATCCCCAGTATCCCTTGATTACATTTAGCTTTGAGCTTGGGAATCTCCTGGTCAACAGCTGACTGGGACAAGGGATAGAGCCCTGTGCTTTCATGATAGCTTCCCAGCACAACCATTGTCCACTCCTAGCACCGACGTCTCTCAGAACAGAGCTGATCTTAAAGGAGATGTAAACCCTTGTGGTTTTTCACTTTCATGCATTCTATGCAGCAGACCCCCCCCCCCCCCTTTTACTTACCTGAACCTGGTCTTTCCAGCGATGGGGACGAGAACAACAGCTCCAACCGATGTCTCGGGTCCTGATTGGATAGATTGATAGCAGCACAGCCATTGGCTTCCACTGCTGTCAATAAAATCCAATGATGATGGGGCGGGGCTGAGTCTTGCTGTCTGCGTCAATGGACGCCACAGCAGCAGGACTTGGGAGCACGTCTGCACGGGTGTCCCCTTGGAATGCGGGTCTCCGAGGGGGCACTCGAGAAGAGGAGGAGCCAGGAGCACCGCTGAGGGAACCCAGAAGACGATGATTGGGGCCACTCTGTCCAACTGCACAGAAGAGGTAAGTATTATATGTTTGTTGTTTATTTTTTAAACAAACCTTTACATATCCTTTAACTACCCCCACCTCTATGCGTTGCCTAGAAAATATAATTCACATCTGGTCTTAACTACCACACATGCAAGTGTGTTGCATGTCAGTAATGTTAACAAAAACTGGCACAAATGTTTGCCTGAATTAGGGTCAGGTGGTTTAGTGCTGGGTTCACACTACTGCAAATTGGAATATGGGTTTCCCTGCATCCAATCTCTATGTCAGGAGATTGTGACCGGCTCTCTATGGAGCCGATTACACATCTCCGGAGCGGCTCCGATGCAAAATACACTGGAGTCGTGTGCATCTTCTGGTTCATTTCAGGTCCGAATTCAGCCAAAAATTGTGACTGAAAACGGACCTGAAACGGTGAACAGGGACACACCAGACCCCTTCTGTGCGGCAGTATGAACCCAGCATTAAAGGGAACTATCTGTAGAGAAGTGATGTTAATGCGCGATTGAACTAGTATGTGTTTATGGGCAGTTTCGGTAATGCAGCATGGATATATATGTTTTGCAATGTTGAAAATCCAAGTCCCTTAGTCTCTAAGGCAGATGCAACCCTCATTATTTAAGTGAAGGGAACAGAAATTAAAGTCTTAACCCTATGTAGTGCCCCCTTACTTTCAGTAAAGGCGCTACGCTAAAGTTAGTGGGGGAATGAGAGAGATAATTTGCTCTCATTCCGAATTATGTAAAATTTGGCTGTCGCCAAATCTGGTTTGTTCTGTGTGCCAGACTGCGTTCTAGGGATGAGGTGCCACCCCTGGGAGGCAGGTGGCGCCGGAGGGATCCAGGCGGAGCCGCTTCTTCTTAGCAGCCAATTAGAGGAGTTTTCCCTCGCAGGGCATGCTGGGGAGGAGTATTTCTGTGGCGGAAGCCGTTGTTCTTGGCTTTTCGCGGGTTCCGGGTGTGCGCACATCGCGGGCCCCACCACTATGGCCTACCTGGCCTGGGGTTGCGCGCAACGCGGAGTTTCCGACTCTGGGCCCTCACGGCCTGGAGCGGCTGATGCTACTGGGGGCCCCAGTGACTTAATGGGTCCCCAGCTCTACTGAAGAGATCCCAAGCTATGTGTTGTGCGGTGGGGGATCGGATTGGGCAGAACCCGGAGGCGGGTTGTCTGAGAGGCTTGAGCGAACCATCGGGGATCTGGGTGACCGAACACTGACAGATAACCTTAGCACTGTCAGTCGGTGACCCCAAGGAGAAAGACTGGGGAGGATTCGCTCTGCTGTTCACCATTGTCAGCATTGAGCCTGTGGCAGAGGCCTCATCTGACATCTTATTTAAAACCAGAGCCAAGTCAGTGGCAGTGACTTGTTCTTCCCAGCAACTTTGGAGTGACACTTCGGCTGCCAGGCTTGTGGCAGGTGTCTGTCCGGAGGCACTTCACCCACTCTGACTAGAGTGGCGACGAACTGTATCTACTACTACTGAGAGCAGGATTGGTTTCCTCTAATCCAAGCCTGATACCGCAAAGTTCTCTTGCTTCATCAACCTTTTCTGTCTACCTCATGTTGATGTTGGTCGTGTTGGGCCGAGAAATAAAGCATTCAGAAAACCTTACTCGCTGATTGGACATTCTTTTACTGCTCTACTCAGTACAATCACCCCTAGACAACGATTAGAGGTAACTTAATACGCCGATCCCAAAACAACCAGCGGCTCCTGAGGGGGTAGCGCTACACATACTACAAGTAACATTCTATAAACCAGGGCAAAGGGCCAGTTTACTGTCCCACAGACTTTAGGGGGCCCAGTGGGAGTAGAAAATGCCCTGACATCAGTGGGAGTAAACAATGCGCAATCATTGGTTTTAGTAGCAGGAATATAGTCCTATTATTGGTGTCAGTGGATGTATGAGTGCCCCAGGGGCCACACAAGGGCAGGTAAGGGGTTGCATCCAGCCACAGTTTGGAGCAAACTGCTATAAAAAGTAACCTACACAGGAAATTTTAATCTTTGTAACTGTTATTTGTGGTGGTGATGGTTCATTCATTCATTTCTTACATTGCTCTTGTCCTCAGGAGTCAGTGGAAGGAACTGCAGCACACGGTGAGGAACTCAAGCATTTGACACTCCTGGAAGTACCGAATATTAAGTATGTGTGGGAGACTGCAGCCTTAAAGGGGTTGTAAATGTTTTTTTTCTAAATGGGTTCCTTTAAGCTAGTGCATTGTTGGTTAACTAACCTTTCCCTTCTGATTTTTTTTTGTCTGAATTTCTCTCTTCATGTTCCTCCTCAGTAAGCTGTTCTGGCTGACTAACCCCCCAGCCAGAACGGCTCGGGTGATGGGGACAAGCTTACTGAGGAGAAACAGGAAGTAAATTCAGACAAAGAAAAAAAACATTTAGGCTTCATTTCCACTAGCGTTTTTACAGCCACTGTTGTTAGGCTTTTTTACAGCTTAAAAACGCCTGTCCATGTTTATTTTGTAAAAAAAAAAAAAAAAAAAAAAAAAAAAAAAAAAAAATTTTTTTTGTGAGCTGCAGCTTTAAAAATGCCGCGGTCGCGTTTTTGAGCGTTTTTGCGTTTAACGTCTGGCGTTTTTACAGCTCTACTCTGGAGCTTCAGAACGCCCTGGTCCCGCGTTTTTTTTACAGCTCAAAAACGTCTATGCCACTTGCAGCTCAAAAACGCCTATGTGGGAATGAAGCCATAGAATAACATGGACAGGCGTTTTTAAGCTGTAAAAAACGCTCAGAAACGTGGCTGTAAAAACGCCAGTGGAAATGAGGCCTTAGAAGGGAAATTGAAGGAAAAGGTAAGTGAACCAACAATGCAGTAGCTTAAAGTGGATGTAAACCCCCCATACACCCAGTGAAGTGAACAGCCTCAGATGATACACAGAGATAAACCAAATCTCCCTACATAAGTTTTACATCCATATCTGCTGTCTTCACATTTATATACTGTTTAGAACGTTCAGATCGTGTTAGGAAATTTTCTGTTCCTGTTTAACACAGAGTGTGATGTCTGGGCATACAGCCAAGATAGCTAAAATTGCTGACTGGAGAAAAGTCACACACCCCCTCTCATCATAGGCAGAGACTTTCAGAGGTCT
Organism: Rana temporaria; assembly: GCF_905171775.1. Classification (NCBI taxonomy): domain Eukaryota; kingdom Metazoa; phylum Chordata; class Amphibia; order Anura; family Ranidae; genus Rana; species Rana temporaria. The sequence goes on along the minus strand of NC_053492.1, from coordinate 98,014,112 downwards.
TTTGTAACTGGACCAGCTCCCTGCAAATTTATTTATAGCAACCTCCCCTGACAGAAATGTCAGGCTGCTTTTATCTGATGTGTCCGAGAACTTGTCAAGAGGTATCAGGCTGAGGAACGGGTCAGGAGAGCGCTATGGGACTTGGCTCTTTGGAGAGAGAGACCAAAATACTGCAGATATATGTGTCCAGCTCAAATTCCATGAATTGGGTCTACATCCACTTTAAAGGAACCCATTTAGAAAATAAAAAACAAACCTTTACAACCCCCTTTAAAGACAAAGGAGTTCGGACTCATCTACCTCCAGAGAGGTTAAGTATTCACAGTTGTCTATTGCAGGTGGTAAACCTTTAGGCCCAGATTCATGTAGATGCGCCTAACTTTAGGCGGGCGTAGCATAGCTCAGATACACTACGCCGCCGTAACTTAGTGAGGCAGGTCCCGTATTCACAAAACTTGCGCCCTAAGTTACGGCAGCGTAGTGTAACTGTGCCGGCGTAAGCCCGCGTAATTCAAAGTCGGCTGGTGTGGGCGTGTTTTATGATAATGAATCGTGACCCGACGTAATTGACGCATTTAACGAACGGCGCATGCGCCGTCCATGAACGTATCCCAGTGCGCATGCTCTAAATTACGCCGCAAATAGTCAATGCTTTCGACGTGAACGTAACTTACGTCCAGCCCCATTCACGGACGACTTACGCAAAAGACGACGCTGTTCGTAAGTTTCCGACGTCCATACCCAACTTGACTTACCCCTGCTTTATGAGGGGTAACTTTACGCCGGCGTACGTCTTACGTAAATGACGTATCTTGATACGCCGGGCGCACGTACGTTAGTGAATAAGCGTATCTAGCCAATTAGCATATTCAACGCGGAAATATACGGAAGCGCCACCTAGCGGCCATCGTAAATATGCACCCTAAGATACGACGGCGTAGGAAACTTACGCCGCTCGTATCTAGGCAACTGTGAGGCGTATCTGATTCTATGAATCAGGCGCCGAGTTGCGACGGCCCGCACTCAGAGTTACGACGGCGTATCTGGAGATACGCCGTCGTAACTCCTATGTGAATCCGGGCCTTCGTTTTTTGGGGGTAAGCCTATAAAAAAGGTACCCTACCATTACAGCAGACGGACACATTGTGCCTCTTGTCAGCTTACAATACAGCGTGTACAGATGAAATGTACACATGACACAACCGTTATTTTGCTAACCCTGAACAACGTCACTCACTTTCCATTCACACTGAATAAAACCGTCTTCTTTAAGACACATCTGAAAGCACACAATAAAGTGTGAGATTTATCATCCTGACTGACTGCTTTTTACAATAAAGGAAGGTGGGGGAACTTTCATCATTCCTAACTGGCAAAACAGTCCTGGAATATTTGGAAATGAAGATTTGTTTGTACAGCTGGCAGTGTGACAAGGAGACGAATGGAGGATCGAATGTTTCCTCCAGATTTGGCTCAATGCATTTCAATAAAAAAGGTGAAAAAGGAGCTCAGCGTAGGCTGACATCATACCATGTACTAAATAAACACAATCCACTCAGATGTGTGCATTTTCTGTAAATGACACACACGCGTTTTCCTCAGATTAAATGGATTTCCTCATTCAGCAACATGAGGCCTATGATGTATTCTAAACCCAATCACTATAATTACCGTACATACAAGCTTCAACTCAAGGATTCCATCACTCCAAACTCAGCTCTGGGGGTGCTTCTCTTTTGTGCAGATTTAAAATGATTGTAAACACTAGATACCACTTTTTGAAGACAGAGTACAAGTACCGATTCTCCCTCCCTTCCCCCATTCTCGCCGATACCGATACGTGTTTTAATGTCATGTGGCAATGGACTGTCAGTAGTTTATTTTTATTTTATTTTCACATTTTTTTTTTTTAATGGGGGGGGGGGGGGTTGTCAGTGTTTTTTACCTTTTAATATTTTATTATTATTACTTTGGTGAGATAAAAATAAGAAAAGAACCCAATCACTGGAGTGAATAAAGGTCGGACTTTGAGGCAAGGCGGAAGTATATATGAAAATAATTATTACAAAAATAGAAAAAGTACAGCAATACAAAAATATAGCATTGAAAAAAATAAATAAAATAGAACCATCTAGATTAATAATTCATTAGTAATAGACAAATCCTTTGAAGTCGCCTACGCATTTCGCCATTGGGCTTCTTCAGGACGAGACAAGCAGGATTTTTTGACAATATATAGACATTGTTTCATTATCTAGTACATCGTGGCCAGTGTATTCATCCAGACTACTCCGGGCATTCCACAATAAATGCTGAGATATCAGAGAGTCGATATATGTCACTTCCAATGGTATCAGAAAAATTGATCATCAATAGTCCAGATTAATTACATCTATGGTGATAATCCCATGATGTCAAGGATTGAGTAATCAAATGGAAAAACAAAACAGGGTTGCAGGGGTTTTGCCGAGAAATCAGCAAAAGAAAGAAAACCCCATTCTAAGCAGTCCTGTAGTAGAATTAAAGCTGGGGCAGGTTCTCACAAAGTCAGATAAAGGCACAAATGCAGTGGAGATCCAAACATAGTTTGAGCACTCAACACAAAAGGACAGTAGAGTCCAGATAGCCAAACGCTCTGTTAGTAGAGAAAGTCCGCGTGTGCTCCAGGGTAACAGCTTGTGCTAGTACACAGCACAGGTTACTACAAGACTGCTTAGAATGGGGCTTTCTTTCTTTTGGTGATTTCTTGGCAAAACCCCTGCAACCCTGTTTCGGTTTTCCATTTGATTACTCAATCCTTGACATCATGGGATTATCACCATAGATGTAATTAACCTGGACTATTGATAATCAATTTTTCTGATACCATTGGAAGTGACATTAAATCGACTCTCCGATATCTCAGCATTTATTGTGGAATGCTCGGAGTAGTCTGGATGAATACACTGGCCACGATGTACTAGATAATAAAACAATGTCTATATATTGTCAAAAAATCCTGCTTGTCTCGTCCTGAAGAAGCCCAATGGCGAAACGCGTAGGCGACTTCAAAGGATTTGTCTATTACTAATGAATTATTAATCTAGATGGTTCTATTTTATTTATTTTTTCAATGCTATATTTTTGTATTTCTGTACTTTTCTATTTTTGTAATAAATAATTATTTTTATATATACTTCCGCCTTGCCTCAAAGTCCGATCTTTATTCACTCCAGTGATTGTGTTCTTTCCTTATTTTTACCATATACGGATGTGTCCAATGTGAGTGCTCTTCCTTGTGTATTGTGTCCTACCCTTCCCTTTCCTTGCCCTCTGCCCTTCCCCTTCTTTGTGTTTGTGTTCCTCCCTCCCCCTTCTCCCCCATCCTTTTTTGATTTACTTTGGTGAGATATCAGGACCCCTGACATCTCCACTTTGAGACATGGAAAGGGACAGAGATTCCCCAGTCCCTTTCTCTGCAGCCTCAGCTGCACTGAAGATGAATGGACAAGAGACCACGGCTTCTGTTCATTCATAAACTGAGACATCGTAAGCAGTTTACTATGCTCAGTTATGAATGGACAGTCAATGATCACTGACTATGCATTCAGAAAAGGAAGGAGCCGGAAAATAACAGATTTACTGTCTCCTCCCTCCGCTCTCCATCCTAACAGATCTGGGGCAGGGGGGACTGGAGGACGACAGAGGGGGACCAGAGGAGCACAGAGGACATGAAGGGGTACTGGAGGAGGGCCAGAGGAGCACACAGAGGAGGACACAGTGGGACAGTCCAGGGTGATCGGTACAGCGGTAGGGGGGAGTTACAAGCATCAATCTCCCTGTATAGATTTCAACAGCTAAAGGCCACGGGGCAAAGTGGGGGGGGGGGGGAGAGGGTGGTGAAGCAGCAGCTGTCAGCTGCTTTATTGAAACCTATACAGGGAGATCGGTGCTTATAACTCCCCCCACCACCGTACTGATCACCCGTGACTGCCCAGGTATCGGGTCAAGCATCAGAGCACTTGTACAAGTACTCGTGCAAATGCTCGGTATCGGTGCAACCCTAGTAAACACCACCAATAAAACTTTTCACATGGGGCATATCATTGCCTACCCTGCGTGAGGGTCCGGTTTACCCTGCTCTTTTCACAGGGGTTGCACGAATCCCTGTGCAGGCATTCACACTTAGGTCTATCAGTACGCAACAGCTGCAGGGACACAGTCACTGCTCCAAATTTGCCATCCGTGTGGGTGCATGGCCCACTGTCTGCGTCCAGGGTCACGTGCCCGCACACATCAATAAACATCAATGGAAGTGCCTGCATGAGGATGCATGGAACATCTGTGCATACTTGTGCAGGTAAGCATGGCCCTCGCACACAAGTACGCATTGACACACCCCTTGTTAACAAGGCTTAAAGGCTCATACGATTTAACATGCAAGGCTGGATTCACACCTGTCTGTTTCAGTGTGCCCAGTATTAACATGGAGGGAGTTACCAAATGTCAGCCTCAAAACCTTAATGACTTGGAGAGGATCTGCAAAGCGGAGTGGGACAAAATCCCTTCTGAGATGTGTGCAAACCTGGTGGCCAACTACAAGAAACGTCTGACATCTGATTGCCAACAAGAGTTTTGCCACCAAGTACCGAGTCATGTTTTACAAAGGGGTCAAATACTTATTTCATGCATTACAATGCAAATCAATGTAAAACTTTTCTGGATATTTTTGTTTTTATTCTGTTTCGCACTGTTAAAATAAACCTACTGTACCATTAAAATTATAAATTGATTATTTCTTTGTCAGTAGGCAAATGTACAAAATCAGCAGGGGATTAAATACGTTTTTTCCCCTCACTGTAAAGAAGCCAAATGAAAAAAAAAACACATGTAACATATGTGCATATTTAACAAAGTATGAAAAATAAAGAACTACTAAACCCTCCAACTTACATTAAATCAATGTCTGGATGAAAAACTGAAAATGGAACTCTAGCTAAACAATTTTTTTAATAGAGAACAGAAGGTTGAAGATCTGTCAGGTATTTATTGCCATGTCTGCTTTCACTTTCTATCCCAGGGATGTAACAGGAGATTTCCACTTGCTTTCCTGTATGTAAGAGGAAATCCCACCTTTGGCCATTGTTACCACAGCAGGTGTCCCCCCGTGTAAGATTTCCCCCTACTCCTCTTCCAGCAACAACCTTAAAGCTCTATTACTCCTCGTCTTCTGTCTCGGTGATAATGGTCACCACGTCTGCAATGCAGAGTTCAAGGCAGAGCTAAATGCACACAAATTAATACAACCCCCCCCCCCCCCCAAAAAAAAAATTCTTCCACAGTTTGGGCCAATATATATTCTGCTTCATATTTGTGGTAAAAAAAATAAAAATAAAAATAGAATTTTCTGTGGGAGACCAGATATATTGAATGCAGGGTTCTGAGTTTAGTAACATGTAGGCCCCTTTCACACAGTTGGATCGTTCAGGTGCACCTGTCAGTTTTGTGTCGGCGGACCTGAACGGCCGATCCATGCAATCCTATGGAGCGTCCGCTGACATCCAACCCGATCCGCCAAAATCAGATGTATAGCAATACGTCACCATCGGTTCATGGCGAATCAGGTGAGATCTGACGCTGCACAAGCTCCTCCCCGCTCAGTGAGCAGAGAGGGACTTGTCATCCATCGGCTCAGAGGAGATCAGCAGAGAGATATCCCGCTGAGCTGGAGGACTCTGTAGTCCGCCTCGTCTGAAAGAGGCCTAAGGGATCATTTTCAAGTTTCCTGAAGTTGAGCTTCAAAAAGAGAAGTTTGAGATTTCAAAATCGCAAAGCATACAGACTAACCTAGGTGGATGCAGCATCTGTCCCCCTGCTGCCTCTAAGGCCTCATTCACACGACGGACAGCTTGGGTCCGCCTGTCAGTTTTGACGGCGGACCTGAACGGCCGCTCCATGCATCCCTATGGAGCGTCGGATGTCAGCGGAGACATGCCCGCTGACATCCGATCCCCTAAAAATAGACGTATGGGGGGCACGTCCCCATCCGTCCATGCGGATTGGATAAGATCTGATGAAAACGGACATGCTGTCCGTTTTCATCAGATCGCTCCATAGGAGACAGCGGTGCCCGACAAGCCCCTCCCCGCTAAGTGAGCAGAGAGGAGCTTGTCATCCGTCGGCTCAGCGGATATCTGCGGACTGATCTCCCGCTGAGCTGGCGGGAGCAGGCAGACTCTGTAGCAACGGAGTCCGCCTCATGTGAATGGCGCCTTAAACTAAGAACTGAGCGATCAAAGACAGTTCTCAGTCTTCAGAGAGTGGAGACTGTCAGTCTCTTCTCTGCCCCTCCAGCACTCACTGGAGCGTCAGGCTGTGGAGGGGGCAGGAGTCTGGACCAGCTGAGTGACATCAGACGACAGTGAGTTTTAGCTCGCTGTCAGGTGAATACAGGGTACAGGGGTGCAGAACTAAGTGCACTCCTGTGGCCAGAGGAAAAATAGAAGGGAAAGAGCTTTGGCCATACTTCTTTAAATTATTATTTATTTATTTTTTAAGTAGTGTAAGTAGCTGAATTTGACCTGGTATAAGTCTCTTGCAATTTACAATACAACAGAGCTCAGAGAGGGTGGGGAGAAGCAGCACAATTAGTTAATAGGGTGTGTTGCAATGCAAGGAACATGCTAATAGGAAGAGAAAGCAGAATGACAGAGGAGATTACCAGTGTATTGCTTCTTCTTTTGCTGCCCAGTAACATGGTGGAAGTAGGGAGGGCCTATAGGGGAATATTAAACTGGGAAAGATCAGGTCCCCTCCCCCTGCCAGAAAGGACTGTACTAAATAGTAAAATGGCTCCAAGAAATTCATCTGTGCATTTACCTCACACATGACCAGGACAACAGAGAGGGGATACGGACAGCAATAAAGACCCGACAGGGATTCCAAGGCCTTGTTCACATGGGCACACTTATGTACACCTGTGCAAGCTGCGTTTTCCTGCATCCCCATTGATGTCTACTGGGACAGGAGCAGCTGCTTCCTATTGGACATCCCTGTTGGTGCGGGTGCATGCATGTCCCAGGTGCAAACATTGTGATTTGGGGGAAAACCTACCCGCATGGATGTCTACCTGGAAGCAGCCGCTGTGTCCATGTAGCCACTTCACCCCAACTGATATGGAGGGGACTGCCTGCATGGGCTACCTGTGCATCCTTGTGCACTGCATGAATTGGTAATAATAACTCCAGTATTAAATGAAAGAAATAAAGGCGGATTTTTACTTCTAATTCAAGGTAATATAAACCTGCAGTTTCATTTATATGAAGAACAATACTATTAACCTATGATGAATACAGCACTGAAAGATGTCTTCTACAGTCAGGAGTATAAAATGGATTAAAGGATTATCATGTGGTATCCTGATCTTTCCTGGACGCCGCTGACACTGCGCGGTTCTGACTCTTAAACGTCTCATGTTCATCTCAATCTTCTCTTGGATCTTTTCCATGGCTAGAAGCCACATAAAATGATTATCAAGGAAAAATTGAAGGTTTATCTAAGAACAAAACAATACAGGGGGGAGGGGGGGGGGGTTGATAAATGCTGGGTGTGGAATTCTCAAAACAGATTTTTTTTTTTTTAAGTGCATGTTCCCACCAACGTTGCCTGGGGAAGTCTCAACGCAAAGACAATGTAATTTGCCTGGTTTTCTCTGAAGTCAGTTCACACCACCCATATCATAGAAAGTCAGCGCTGTGGTGGTTTGCGCTGAGGAAGTGCAGCTTTTTTTCCCCTCAGAGCAGGGTATTGAGATACAGTCAGTGTGGCTTGCTGGTGTGCAAGAAGCCCTTAAAGGGGTTGTAAAGGTTTGTTTTTTATTTTCTAAATAGGTTCCTTTAAGCTCGTTTTCTTTGTCTTCTTTCTGAATTTCTCACTTCCTGTTCCTCCTCAGTAAGCTGTTCTGGCTGACTAACTCCCATGGATGATGGAGGCAAGCTTATTGAGGAGAAAGTGAGAAATTCAGACAAAAGAAAAAAAAACATTTAAACAATTAAATTGGTCAAACTCACTGTATACAACATTTGCAAATTACCACACAATAGTTTCCTTGTTTTTGTTTGTTTTATCGAATTGTTTAAACTTGGCAGATTTCATTATAGATGCCATTCTGTCTACCACCATCTATTCCTATCCATTTCCACTCTCTAATTCAGGCCAAGGATACACGGGTAATATACAGTATATTATTTTTTTTTCCCCATCTTAGCTTAACCACTTGACCTCTGGAAGATTTACCCACCATACATGACCAGGCCATTTTTTGTGATACTTCTTTACTTTAACTGACAATTGTGCAGGAATGCAATGCTGTACCCAAATGAAATTATTTTGCCCACAAATAAATCTTTTTCTTTTGCTGGTATTTGATCATAACTGGCTTTTTTATTTGTTGTGCTATAAACAAAAAAAAAAAAAAAGACTGACAATTTAAAAAACAAAACAAACAAACAAAACAAAATCTATATATTTACTTTCTGCTATAAACACATAAAATGTCTCCATAAATGTAGGCCAATAATTTCTGCTACATATTTTTGGTAAAAAAAAAATATCCCAAAAAGCGTATATTGATTGGTTTGTGCAAAAGTAAAAGTTACTGCATCTACAAAATTATGGTGCAATATATATATATATATATATATATATACATATATATATATATATATACATATACACACACACACACACACACACACACACACATACATACTTTTTTTTATGCTACTAATCAGCGACTTACAGAGGGATGGCGATATTGCAGTGGACGGTCTGTCACTACTGTGGAAACCAGTGACCCCAATACAGTGATCATTGTTAAAAATATGCACTGTCACTGTACTAATGACACTGGGAAGGGGTTTACACATCTAGGGCGATCAAAGGGTTAAATGTGTGCCTAACCAGTGTTTGTGTACTGTGTGCATGTTTTTTTTTTTTTTTTTACTAAAGGGCTCTGATGGATGTTATTCCCTGCAAAGATACAATAAATCCACCACATTGCTGCTGACAGAACAGAGCTCTGCCTGGTTTACATAGGCAGAAATCTGTTCTGTGTCTCTCTTCGCTGATCAGCAGATGGTGGCGGACATCCATTGGCCGGCACACGCTGATCGGCTTGTGCTGTGTCTAAACACAGCACAGCCACAGTGCACGCGCGTGCTCCCTACCTGGAAGTGGTGGATCATGTACCAGGTTCGTGATCCAGCGCAGGAGAGCCACTCTGCTGCCGTATAACCAAGTTATGCAGCCGGCAAAGAGCTTAAACTAGTATAAGGCGCGTCAGCCCCAGCAGACATTTATCAAACCTTTTATAAGAATGATAAGCTTATTTTTTGTTACGCTGCTCTTTCCTATCAGCATGTCCTATGTTGTGACCTTTCAATAAAGATTTCTATAAAAAAACAAACAGTGCAATGCGCCGCAATCAGTGCATCTATATCGCTGTCATCCTACTGCAAACCAGCAGCCATGTCTTAGCGCAGCCGCAGACCCTTGATGATGAGAAGTATTAAATTTGCATCTTTTATATCTGCATAGGGAAAGTGGTTTGATCCTTGTGAAATCCTCTCTACCCTTCAGACTATAATTCATAAGCCAAGATTAGAAAACCCCAAAGCCTTGAACTGAACATGCTAAATACATAGGATAGGAGTTCTTCCTGACCTGAACAATTCTCTGCTGGACTGAGCAAAATTCACGTATGTGGGTGCCTGGGGGTGGCAAAAGATACTTCCCAAGCTAGCCACCCTCAGAGGGAAACCGTGATCAGCCTATACTGTACAACTTTTTGGACATTCAGGGTTGCTTAGTCCAGGATTTGTTCATGTTTAGATTGTCTGCCTGCTTTCCTCCACGCCCCTCCCCCACACACATAGGCATAAATATGTACGCTTGAGTGATCTAGGAATGCATGCTTACACATCCCTGTGTGTATGAAAAACAAAATACTGAGCTTGTGTAGGAAACAAAAATTGTGAGATATTACACATCCAAGTAAGTGAAAATAAATAAAGTTGCGCTCAATAGGAGTAGACCATGAAAGTCCAAATGTGTTAATAAAGTCCAATACAGGAACACAGGCTGAATAGCAACAAAAGAAATTAAAATACTGTAAATAGACATGATCTGAAGTACTTGTGTCCAACCAAATCCTCCACCTTATGGAGTCACCAACATTAAAGCGGAGGTTCACCCTAAAAAACATCTATGTACCATCTGTCCGAAAATAGCCGGACTAAGACTCGGCTCTTCACGGCGCCTGCGCACAGACTAGGAGCTGACTGCGCAGGCGCCGTATACAGCCGAGTCCTATTTTGGCTATTTTCGGAATGCGTGATGCGCCATAGCCGCACGTCAATCATGGGAGAAAAGCCCAGCATTACTGTGTGGAGTTACAGACAGAAGAACAGGAAGTGAGGATTTCTCAGAAGAAATAAGAACATTTAAAAGAAAAATCGAAGGATTAGGTAAGTGAAGGAGGACTGCACTAAGGTAAAGGAAGCTATTTAGGGAATATTTTTTTACCTTTATAACCCCTTTAATGCATTCTATGCATTAATGTGAAAAAACACCTTGTACTGTCCAGCCCCCCCCCCCGTTTTACTTACCTGAGCCCCGAATTTCAGTGGGCACGATCCCACATCGCTCTCTCCACTGCTTCTCGGCTCTTCACTGGATAGATAGCAGCACAGCCATTGGCTCTCGCTGCTGTCAATCAAATCCAATGACGCGGGCGCCGAGTCATACACTCGGCGGCTATGTAGGCAGAGTGTATGACGCGGGAGAGCCCGCAAGGTAACCCCCTCGGGAGAAAGCTTCCCAGAGAGGGTTAGCTATTGCGGGGAGGAGCGACAAGAGCTGCCATGGGACCCCAGAACAGGAGGATCGGGGCCACTCTGTGCAAAACTAACTGCACAGTGGAGGAAAATATGACATGTTTTTTTTTTTGTTTTTTGTTTTTTTAAATAACAAAGTGAACCTTTAGTGTCACTTTAATTTTACAAAGTTATCCCCAAATAAACAGGGCTATAGCAGAAATGTACAAATGTATCTGGTTCATAGGGGGTGTACAGGCATGAGAGGAGAGTTGGTTAAGAACCCATTGAAACTAACCCTACGTACTGATGGCAGGCACCTGGTAACCAAGATTTCTGACCCCCTGTGTCCCTGGAGTCCACATCCCATGATGCAATGCAGATGTCTCAAGGGCCAATTGAACGGCCCCTGAATTGCATTGTGGGATGGATGCAGCAGGGGACACATTTTTGCTTGGCTTTCGGAAGACCCAAACAATTGTGTAAAACTTTAGCTGGGATTCCTGAAATGCAAGTTTGATTTACGCTCCAGGATTCTTCTTATTTTTTTTGTTGCAAAAATTTAAAAGATTAAAAAGTTTTGCACTTATGAATAAGGTGTCTTTGTGCAACCTGTTTTTGTTTTACAGAACACATTTCCCCATCATCCGTTAATGTAAACGATACATTCTGCTCTTTTAATTCCGAAAAAAAAAAAAAAAAAAAAAAACAAACCTTGATTTTACATTTCCTTTGCAGAATACTCTGACAATAACATCCCTATAGTTTGGAAGAGAAACGTGAAACATTCTGGAAAATGTGAGCAGCAGACATTCCACTGGACAGCTGGCAATTCCATTTCCCAGCTCCTCACAAAGTCTTTGCAGTCAGCCAGTCCTGCACCTTGTTCTCCACGCTGTACTCCTTCCATATGGCAGGTATTAATCCCCAGGGGTTCACCTGACTGCCATTGTCTGCACTACCAGACAATCAAAGCCATTGTGGGTTCCTACATATTCTGTGCTTATAGAGTGATGTGCGTTTATCGAATACAAAAGGAATAGGTTGTAGGCACAGCAGGGAGAATAAAGCTGTACCAAGTCCCCATTCACACCTGAGCGTTTTGGCGCTTCAAGACCCAAAATGCTAAACGAGCCTAATCCCATGCTTTTCAATGGTTCCTGTTCATATTTTGGCATTCAGGCGCCTGTAGCTTACAAAATGTACATGAAGAAGAAGATATAGTAGGTATGGCGCTGCTTCTTCTCCATTCATTTTACTTCACCTATGGTGATAGTAACAAGTAGAGGCTGAAGTTCTATAAAATTTATTTCACATTTTGCATTTAAAATCCTTAGCTCAGATTCACACACACACACCTACACAATGTACATGATCTACTTTTGAAGCAGAATGGGGTGTTTTTGACCCCATTGACTTCGGCTCTGGAATGCTCTACCCACTACCATCCGCTTGGAGGAAAACCATTGGGCTTTTAGGAAAAAACTAAAGACCCACCTCTTCTGAAAGACCGTACCGGACTCTGGATGCCAAGCGCCTTGAGGCGATTAAGTTCGCATTTGTTGCGCTATACAAATTACTCACTCAACTGGACTGTGCGAGAAAACAAAAATAAATATGAATATGTTTTTCAGATACTCCCGTAATAAAAAGCAAATGTGGACATACAATATGGAATCCTGCCCCAAAGAAACTCTTGGACGGTGCTATACACCTAAAAATGCACACACAAAAAAAACCACCAGTGTGACACAAAAATAAGGTTTTGATTGACCACAAAAACAGTCTGATCGAACATGGTGGAAAAATCTGTCCTTTTTCTTCCAAGATTTCCATAGGTTTTCTCCGTTTCAATTCCATTTCGACCCTTCTTTTAATAAACTATACTAGAGCCATTACTCTACTTGTATAGATAGAAAGCCCCGATTCAGCCTCACAATACACCAAACTAATCATGGTATTACTTCAAATAGCATTTACAATGCCTGGTGGATCAAAGTTGGTTTAAACTGATTGAAATGGTCATATATATGGGCAGCATTTGGCTAGCTACTTACTAATAAACAGTTTAATTGCCTAAAAGTCTGTAGAGTTTTCCTAGGATCAGGTAAGACAGTAGGTACTCGAGACCCAAAAGGGAAGGCACTTGAGAGATAGGCAGCCCATAGCAGAGTTAGAAAACAGCTCTGTTAAAGTAGATCAAAAAGGAAAGAACAGCACCAATGCAATCACAAAGATAGAGAACAGACATGTAAAAGCAGGTCACGCTTCAGCCTAGTGCATCCCAGTGGAGAGCAATAGTCCAGGGCATCCAATCTTCCCGGCCGCACCAGTGGTGTCCTGAACTCCGAGATGGGAGTGGCAGTTACAGCTCTAGACATCACTGGGAGGCGTGGCGATGGCTACCCGCTTTTACATGCCCGTTATCTTCTATGAGTGCATTACCTATAATAAATATGGTATAACCTAGAGCTGCACAATTCTGGCTCAAATGAGAATCACAATTGTTTTGCTTTGAATAAAGATCGATCACGACTCTCACGACGTAACATCTTTTACAGTACACCCAAAATGTGATATATTATGTTATGTATTATATAGCAGAGACCCTAGCTTGAAGAATAAAATAATGATTGTTGCAATATTTTATGTCATATGGTATTAGCGTAGTGTTTTTTCAAACCCAATTTTTTGGTAAAAAAAAATAAAATATGTAATTTTTCCCCCCAAAAAATTGCACTTGAAAGACCGCTACGCTAATACCATGCGACATAAAATATTGCAACAACCATTATTTTATATATTTTTTTATTTGGGGGTTCCAAGTAATTTTCGAGCAAAAAAAAATACTGATTTTAACTTTGCAAGAAACAAGTGCCAGCAAAAGATTTAGACTTTAAGTGGTTAAACTTCCCTCATGTCAGATCGAAGTTCATTCCTTTGATCCAAGAACGAAAAGTTACATTATGTTTATAGTTCTCTACCAGCTCAGACAATGTTGTGAAAAACTTGGCAGACCCCCTTTTTGTTTTTCTTTTGACAGCTGAATGAGCATAGAACTCTCTACACTTGTTACGTGAATGAATCAGGAAAACTCTGATGCTAGAGATCGTGAGGGAGGGTTGAATCAAGATCACGATTTTTTTAACGATTAATTGTGCAGCTCTAGTATAACCCTTAACAATGCACTTAGATTCGCACTGCTCTGTCTATATGACAGCAGATCATAACCCACTGTCAGTTGATTCTGGGTCACAGGACAGCAAACGTGCACTCCTGTGACCCACAAGAGAAATATGGCCAAAAAAGCTTTGACCATACACTCCGAGAGGTGGGCTTGTCTGACCTGGTTCGTTAGATTACAAAGTGCATTGGTTGGCACACTCAAACTGGTGCCTATGAGACTGCACAATCAGGAAAGATAGTGGTCAAATGAATGTCCTCCAAAACCCATGTACTGTCCTCAGCAATAAGCACACATGGGAACATTCAAGTAGGGCCCTTCTATTGGTGCTCTTATTGTTAAATCGTAACCATTACTGGATATTCCCTCAAGATCCCTGTATTTGTAACGAGAGAATAGCGTGCATCCCATACTGTAAACGTCACATTCCAAAGAATACAATTACAAACAAAACCCATCTGTAATAAAAAGTAGAGTTCATTAACTGCCATTTTTTGCTAAGAAATAAAAACAATCAGCAGCAAACATAAACCCAGAGAAAAAAATCAAACAGGCACTGAGAACAAATTCAATCCAACTTAATCCAGGTGCCGTGAAGACAGAAAAACGTCATTCCAGATGTATAGTTGTAGGACAGAGCGCCACAAAGACGTCTTGTGCTGGATGAGAACACAGAACCACACGAAGGTAATATGCTCAGCTAGAAACCAGAATTGTGTCCAGTTTATGTCTTTATTCTACTACCAATAAACCGCAAGAAGCCAGGCTAAAGCAAACCACAAAGAGCTGTTGCTAAACATCATTTTGGAAAACAATGAGTGAAAATATGGAAAAAAAAAATATGGAAACAAAAATGGAAATTATTACAGAATACTCAGATTACAAATGATACATTGGAGGGGCACGGTATATACAGTAGTTTTAATGTCAGCTATTGCATATGTAGCAGCTCTACTACAAGGGATGTCATTAAGTCATTTGGGTGCCGGTGACTTGTCCTCTATGTTCCCCTAACGGGAAGTTCCTTGGAAGTCTGCGCAGGCGCAAACTTCCCGACGGAAATCTCCGAACCTCGCCCGGCATCCAGGCTCATTCTTTAACATCCCCGTGGATTGGAGGATGTTAAAAAAAGAGCCAGGAGGCCGAGCGAGCGGAGCGAGCCGTCTGAGCGAAGCGAGGACGTGAGGCCGAACTGGCCACTTACCTCGAAATCCACGTCGCCCTGAATGCCGGCCGAGGTTCGGAGATTTCCGTCAGCAAGTTTGCGCCTGCGCAGACTTCCAAGGAACTTCCCCGTTAGCTGGAACCGTCTCAGCATATCAGATTGCGCATGCGCTGGAACTTCCAAGATAGCTGGAACCAGCACAGCAGATCACCGGCAATCTCCAAGTCTCAATTTTCCATATTATACTGAGGTATGGCAGCTCACATCAAAGCCAGGGAAGCTTTATAGCATATGTGAATAGATAGAGCGCACCTTGTCCTCATGTAGCATATCAAACTTGTAATAAAAACAATCCCAATTTCCCTCCCCTATTTATCAAAATTAATCGTCTACTGAAACACTGAGCCATCCTTCCTCTCTCCCTCTTTGGAAGAATTAATGTGCTAAAGATGTCCATACTTCCCAAATTGCTGTACATGTTTTAGACACTTCCAGTACCTCTCCCGCTATCTCAATTGAAATTGCTTCAAAGATCTTTTCTCAACTTTATATGGAACAATAATTCCCACAAGATAGCAGAGCTGGTGGTCCAGAGATCTAAAGGAGGGTTGAGCTCCCCAGACTTATTGAAATATTATTACGCCACTCACCTACGGGTTGTCATTCCTTGGACATCTGGCTATGCCCCAATAAGATAGTCCGAGATTGAAATGGGAATTACGTCCCCTGTACACCCATGATTTATGTTATGGGCTCCCTCGGACAGAGATATGTCTCAGCTGAGAAGTCTGTCTGTCCCTTATGCTCTTTACACTGGGAAATATTTACTTTTCTCTACAAGCCCTCCACTGTTGAACGTGCCATTTAACCCGGATATCCCGGATAGCCTATCCTACACCTGTATGCTCCCTTGGACGCAAGCTGTAATTTTTCAATAACGCCACTTGGTGCACCCTGCTGCTCGTGTACTTTTATCTTTTACAGATTTACAGTCTAAACTCCAGGTTTCCGAAATCTTTTTTTTTTTTTTTTACTCTCATTTGCAAATTAGATATTTCTGATCCGTTAAATCCCCTGGCCTCTCATTGGACAAACCCACTTGCTTTGAACTCCTATGCACTCAAGACCCTTACGAACCCCACTTAATATCAGCTTTATACACAATTCTTCAAGAGGCCGCCACTTTGACTGAATCCAGTCATTCTTATATGAGTAAATGGGCTTGTATTCAACTAACCATCTCCCTATCAGACTGGGATAAAATTTGGGAATCTTCCTCAAAAGGTATCTCGCTGCGTGGTGCAGAAGGAGACGGACTACAAAATCATTATGTTCTGGTACAGGACTCCTGACATCTTACATGCTGGTATTCCAGAGACCTCCTGAATGTACTGGAGATGTGTTGAGGCTCCCACCATCATATTTTTGGGGAATGTCCCCTCATAAAACCTTTCTGGTCCCTTTTACAAGACCTTTTGCACGTGTCTATACCCTTAAACACTTTACACTACCTGTTGGGGCTTCCTCTCCTGGGTATTCCTCAATCAGCACGGAAACTGATGGCATTTATACTTTTAGCAGCTAAAAGGAGCAATACTTTGTTGTTGGCTGTCCACCTCTCCCCCTACTAGCTGTCCCCTTCTATCTAGCTTCTAATACAGCTGACATTTGTAGGATGGAACATCTAACTGCAACAACCATTATTTTATTCAATAGGCTAGGGTCTCTGCTAAATATAAAATATATATTTGGGCTCCTTACTAAAATAAAAAAATACCAGAGATCTGACACTGACCACTACAAGTGCAAACTACAAGTGCAAAGTGCACTTGAAATTGCACTGAAAGTGCACTTGGAAGTGCAGTCGCTGTAGATCAGAGGGGGACATGCAAGGAATATAAAAAACAGCATTTTAGCTTGCACACGATTGGATGATAAAATCAGCAGACCTTCCCCTCCTTTCAGATCTTCAGCGACTGCACTTCCAAGTGCACTTTCAGTGCAATTTCAAGTGCACTTTGAACTTGTAGTGCAAAGTGGATTTGCCTTTCTTAAATAACCCCCTGTATGTCATTGCAGCATACAGGGTCTCTGATCACTGATATGAGCCGTATAAAAAAATTCACTATAGTGACACTGATCACTTTTTTTTTTTTTTTTTCTTGTGATGCATTAAACATTTTTACCCCTAGGTGCTACATTACTGCACCGCAACTTCATGTATTGCGTGTGGTTATGATGCGTTACAGCAAAGCCCCATTCACTTGAAAGGGTTGCGCACAGCAGATAGTTTTGTCCGCCAAGTGCACAGGGGGCACAATTCTTTCCATGGCATATGTACACCTCCAGGTTGCTACCTTCCTAACGAAAATGGGAAAGAGTTGAGGGACGATAAAAATGCAGCTCAACTGCAGGATTTTACCACTCCCAACTACAAGTTTAACAAGGCCCTTACACACTTTCCACTCCTGTGCAGCCAGTCAGTGTGTCCCTAAACACCTCTACACCAGTAGACCCGATTCACACAGGGCGTATCAATGCGTACCCCCTGCAAGGGCCATATTTACCCGGAATGAGATGCACAGCTCTATTCATGTCTATTAAGACACAGTGGCTGCACAGACATGGACACAGCCCCTGCTCCCAATCTAACATTCATGCGGGTGCAAGGCCCAAACACAGACATACTGGGGGCAGCGGTTGTGTCTGTGCAGCTGCTGCATCCTAAAATCAGAATGGGCTTGCCTTCATGGGGATGCACAAAAGATCTGCGCATTCCCGTGTTGGTAAGCACAGCCCTTGCATGGGGTACATATTGATACATCCCCTGTGAATGAGACCTAATACTACAGCCAGTTTCAGCATTTCTGACAATGTCACTGTACCAGCGCAGCCACTGTTGGAACGGGGGCTGCTATGGGTGACCTTACACTAAGATATATTTCCTGAAAACTCATGGAGAGGTGACCCTTAGTCCTCATGCACACTGGGGGCATAGGCCCAAAACCATACTAACCATAACTACATATAACCTTGCCCAATAAACTACACTCAGAGGGCAAGGCCACAGCTTTATTAATTTTTTTTACATAAAACTAATTATTTTTTTCTAAATAGCTTCCTTTAGCTTCACTTACCTCATCCTTCGATTTTGCTAATGTCCTTATTTCTTCTGAGAAATCCTCACTTCCTGTTCTTCTGTCTGTAACTCCACACAGTAATACAAGGCTTTCTCCCTGGTGTGGAGTGTCCTGCTCGCCCCCTCCTTTGGACTACAGGAGAGTCAGGACGCTCTCTACGATGCAGATAGAGAAAGGAGCTGTGTGTTAGTGGGCGTCCTGACTCTCCTGTAGTCCAAGGGAGGGGGCGAGCACGACACTCCACACCAGGGAGAAAGCCTCGCATTACTGTGTGGAGTTACAGACAGAAGAACATGAAGTGAGGATTTCTCAGAAGAAATAAGGACATTTAAAAGCAAAAGGGTAAGTGAAGGAGGACTGCACTAAGGTAAAGGAAGCTATTTAGGAAAAAATAAAAATTGTACCTTTACAACCCCTTTAACTCGACCTAGTCTAAGAGGCCTGCCGTCACCATAAGTTCCAGACAGACTGGTCGGACTTCCACATCAGGAGAAGTAGGAGTGTGTGTTTTGAGGTGAAAATCTACGTATGCCTATGCTGTGTGTGAAAAATATCTTACAAAACTAATAAATGTGTGCAAAAAAATACATTTTCATTTTCTTTCCAAATTTTCTAAAAACTTGTAGCAAACAAAAAAACAAGTCTTGAAAAGACATTGAAAAGTCCTGCCTTTCGGGGCAGCCCATGTAAACTCTTTCTGGAATGGTTCCACATACTCTGAGCACTACAAATGTGTCAATGCAATATAAACATTTTAAATAAATACTTCTCAATGGGGGGTCCCATTTTTGTCCTGGTTTGTGCTTGCTTGGATTTGCTGAGATCTGGGTCCTTAGAACAGACGAAATCCCCTGATTGTTCACCAAAATTGTCAAAAGATGAAATGAAGGGAACATAAAAGGGTCCCGTCTTGTAATGATACGCTGAGATGACAAGTCAATAGAATGATAAATAGAGTGAGCAGGCTGACACACACCCCAATTGTACGCTGTGCTCTCTCAGATAAAGATCATAGATTCTGAAACGTTCAGAGATTAAAGAGACAATAAAGATTTAGAATAGGCTGGAGGTCATTCATTAGACATCAAAAGGTGTCTAACGACTTATTTGGCAAGTTCCTGTTCCTAAACCTCCAATGTGATATAGATGAAGTGGTGATCCCCCTGGAGCACTAAACACCCCTGCCGCCTATGTTGGTGCTATATGTCTGAGACATGACATACTACCTTCACAGCTATATGTCGCAAACTTGGGGTCCGCTGCTCCGAGATTGCTACTCTTTGGAACAATTACTATAGTCCACAGTTATAATCAGCATGACAGCATTATGGCAATCTTCAGGGTGGCATTATTGTGTATGTCAACTTCATGGCAGAGACAGAACCTTTTAACCAAGTGGTTTGCTTCTAAGGGCCCATTCACATCTAATACCACTTTCACACAGATAATTTTCAGGCATTTTAGCGCTAGAAATAGTACCTGAAAACTGCCGCCCATTCATTGCAATGGGTGCCTTCACACCCAGGCAGTGTGCTTGCAAGACATTAGAAAAAGACCTGCAAGCAGCATCTTTGGCTTGTTTACAGTTTGTTTTGGAAGCGCCGCAACACGGCAGTTTTTAACTATTTTTTAGGGTTAAAAATGCACCGCTAGCGGGCGGGGAAAAAAGCCGCTTAAACATTGGTAAAGCGCCACTAAAACGAGCAGCACTTTACCACGAAAATGCACGGGTGGCCCCAGTGTGAAAGGGATTCTGATGCATGACAAAGCTCAACTAGAAGAATCCCATTGTTTTCAATGGTCCGTGTTCACATTTGAGCCTTACGTCGTTTGTAGCTTGATGTTAGTTTCTTGAGAAGCTACATGACCTTTTTTCCAGGCAGAACTGTGCATTTTGGCCCTACTGGAAGATCCTAAATAAAATAAATAAAAAAAAGCATTGTTCGCTTTTATAATCGCTCTCATATTTAAAGTCTATGAAGCCAAAAATGCTAATTTATGATCTACAATGCTGCTAAAAAAACAAAAATGGGCTTTAATATTGCTTAGAAAAATGGTACAGGGTCTAATGGAGCGGTCACAGTTGCAGACAATGTGCGTTCTGAGCCAGAAAATAAATTTGCACAATTTCCCCATTAACACAGACAGTGCCCACAGTTGAATCTCCCCTGCTGTCTGCCAGGAGAAGAGAGAGATTATGGCTAGCGGTTATAGCAGTCGCTAACGATTATCGCACATGAATCCGGCAGCCAGGTTGTGTGTTCAATGCATTGGGCACAGGACATGGAATCTAGTGGAGAATACTGGAGTAGCGATGTCTACTTCAGTGCAGCTTCTAGAGGGATCTCACAGATATGGTATATGCAAAGTGGACCAATGTAACCATGCACAATTATCCAGAACTGAAATTAATTTCTAGAAGGTTTACAGGGTGTGGAAAAGTCCTTGTTTGCTCGTAGTGTGGCTGCATTCTTGCACTGTGTACATACATTATGTTGAAATGCTGTAATAGGGGGTAATGGAATAAACATTCCCTGGTAAGCGCCGCTGGCAGCCAGCATTTTCAGTGTTCAGGATGGCTCCTGGCATTGTTTAATTAACTGCAAATCGTTGCAGGCCATTTCCTTCCATTTTGTTATGGAAGAAGAATATGCCTTGGCCTCAGGATATGAAACAATAACAGTTGTGTTTAGCCTTAGTTGTAAAATGGGACAGATTTTCATGGATGAGGAACATGCTAGACGTGTTATCTTAAAAATTGTTCTGGAAAGTTGGATTGTCACTTTATTGCTTGTTCAGATACAGGGTTGAGCTGTACAGGAACACTGCTGTGCCGAGTCACCACAGGGGCCATGTTTGTCTTGTGTGAAGTACTGCTGAAAATGATAGGGCATTGGGGATTGTCCTACGAAAGGAAACTCCTGCGAAAACATCAAAATCACTTACAGACATGGCTATGAAAGTGAAAAATGTATTTAACATGTCTGCATTTTGATATGGATTGTATCATGGTGGAGTAGACAGCATTTTGGGCATTTTGGGCATTTTGGGCATGTTTTTAGGCAAAAAACTAACCTTTAGTGTTCACACTAAAGTCCTGTGTGCCCTGCTTCACTCTGTAGCAGAGCTCCCAGGGCTGGCTGGATTGCATAAATGGGGGTAAGTAGTATGTGCCCCCCACTGGCTCTTGTGGTTTCTCTTGGAGACCCCTACATCACGATTATGTTCTGCAGGAACCGCAGTGGCCAGCAAGGGGTAATCTTATTCGACGAGTGGATCAGTGCCAGGAGCTCTGCTACAGGCTGATGGACAGGTATGTATAAAGCTCTATTCTGTTTTGACAACTGTCAGGCCCCGTACACACGAGGAGACATGTCCGATGAAAACGGTCCGCGGACCGTTTTCATCGGACATGTCTCCTGGGAGCTTTTGGTCTGATGTGTGTACACACCATCAGACCAAAATCCCCACGGACAGAGAACGCGGTGACGTAGAAGACACCGACATTCTCAAACACGGAAGTGCAATGCTTCCACGCATCCGTCGAATCAATTCGACGCATGCGCGGGATTTCGGGACGCTGGTTACACGTCATAACCAGCGGACATGTCCGATTAGGTGTACTAACCATCGGACATGACTGACGGACATGTTTCCAGCGGACAAGTTTCTTAGCTTGCTAAGAAACTTTTGTCCAATGGAAACCTGTCCACTAGGCCGTACACACAGTCGGACATGTCCGCGGAAACTGGTCCGCGGACCAGTTTCAGCGGACATGATCGACTGTGTACGAGGGCCTCAGGCTCCATGCACACTGGGCTTAAAAAAAGTCTGTTCTTTTTGGAGTAAAAAACGTCCATATAGAGCATTTTTTGTACAAAGTTTAGACGAGTTTAGGAGAGTTTTACGTTTTTTCTGCCAGTGAGCTCCAATCAGAAACACGAATGAGAGGGTTTTTTTTTCCTGCCTCTAAACGTTGTTCTCAAAAATATGCCTGTAAATGTCCTAATGTGCATGGACACATAGGATAGCATGGAGTTGCTTCTACAGGCAGAACACAAAACTCCTGTAGAAGCAACGTTTTTTATTCCAGTGTGCATGGAGCCTAAATTGTGGCTCTTTCCTTACGCTCAGTCCTGGTGGTAAACACTATACATAGAGAAGGTGAATAATCATAGTAGATACAAGGACTGAATTTAAACCCTGACCGGGGTAGAACCACAGAGGTTTCCCAAGAAGATTTCAGAACTTTCAGGGTATGTGGCAGGCAGAATCGTCTAATGATGTCTATTACACTCAGCAACTACTTGATTTTGAATAGGAGCCCTTGTGAGTTTAGGTCTGACGTACTCAGACTGAAGTGTCATTAATTCATTTGTAATCTGTTCTGTCTAAGGCAGTGGTTCCCAACATCAGTCCCCAAGTACCACCAATAGGTCAACAGTGCCAACTGTGTAATACATTCCTTCTGTGCATGCTTTATTGCAGAGACTTTTTCTTTCACTGAATATGTACAACATACCGTGTTTCCCCGAAAATAAGACCTACCCCGAAAATAAGACCTAGAATTATTTTCCAGGAGAGCTGCAATATAAGCCCTACCCCGAAAATAAGCCCTAGTTTAAAATGCTTGTAAAATCCTATAATCCACTCTATTTCTGGAGTATATAATGTACAATGTGTGTGTTTCTGTAATATAATTTTGGCAAATACCTTCGGTACGGCTCCCCCTCTGCAGTGCTCGGAGTGGGGAAAAGAGCTCCGGCGCGTCACGGAAGTACAGAGTGGCGCTATAATGAAGGTATTTGGCACGTTTATATTATAGAAACACACACATTGTACATTATATAATACTGTAATAGAGTAGATCATATGATTTTACAAGCATTTTAACTTGACTCACACTGGGGATTCCTGACAGGCAGGGAAGACATCACATTATATGGTAAGACCTACCCTGAAAATAAGCCCTACTGTGTCTTTTGTTGCCAAAATTAAATATAAGACCTGGGCTTATTTTTGGGGAAACACGGTAGGTGCATGTCCTTGTCAACATTCATGTTCTTACTTTATGCCCATTTTAATACTCATAAAAACTGATGTGGATAGAAAAAGAAAAAACTGACAGGGGTCCTAAGACCCCACCACTCTTTTCAAAAGAAACATTGGTGAAGTAAGATGCAGTCTGCCAGCTCTTATAATCTTGAGGCCTGGCATATGCTGCCTATCTACACATCTGGGCCCAGGAAATATCTTCCCACGACAATCACATTCCTAGTTTCATATATCAGAATGAAATGGAAAACACCAGTTGTGCGAGATCTAGGTGTTGAACCAGGCACTTCAGATTTTCTAAACAAACCAGTTCTTGGTCCTTCAGACAGCACCCCATAGTTGCCGTCAGTGGGAGGAATGGTGCCCAATCCTTGCCGTCAGTGGGAGGAATGGTGCCCAATCCTTGCCGTCAGTGGGAGGAATGGTGCCCAATCCTTGCCGTCAGTGGGAGGAATGGTGCCCAATCCTTGCCGTCAGTGGGAGGAATGGTGCCCAATCCTTGCCGTCAGTGGGAGGAATGGTGCCCAATCCTTGCCGTCAGTGGGAGGAATGGTGCCCAATCCTTGCCGTCAGTGGGAGGAATGGTGCCAAAAGGGACGGTTGAGGGCAATGAAAAATTTGACCATCCATGGTAATGGACATTAAAGCAGGTGCCTAGTGTCTAGATTGGGTAGAGCACAATATAATCAGCAGTACCATGCCCTCATATGTGCATCCTACCACAGCAAGTCTTCCAGCACTGGAGGAGGTAGACACAAAAAACCAAAAGCAGCACCTCTGTTAGAATTGCCCCAGAAGTCTGTGATGTAATCCTGCAGACTCTTCTTCCTTGAGTCACAGATACTGGAAGATCTTGGCGTGAAGTCATGTGTTGCCGTAAGCATGGGTTGCGAAGAGAAGGAACCAGTAGGCACCTTTTGGAGTGTTCTATGTAGTGTGACTTTACTCTGCCTGCTCTGGGCAAAGTAAAGGTTTGCTTTAATCTACATTTTCTGTAATGGGGTGCATTCAGCAATAATACAGTTTGTATGTCCTGAAGACTGTCCTTAATAACTTGTGGTTCCACTTCCCCTAATACAAATCATATTCAATCTTCCAAATAGGATATCAATCTGATTGATGGTTGGGACTAACTTCAGGCATTTAGCTTTTTCCAACAAATGTTTTGTATGGGAAATAGGAAAATAAGTGCTGCAGAGGGTGTGCTGGGGATTTCCTCTCTGCATCCCTAGTGGGTGTTATTAGATTACCGGATAATGTGTGGAGTAGACCGACCTGATACACTACAACAGTGTCTGGATTACAAACTAGTAAAAACAGTTAGCTGGCATCTTTCTATGGTGGGGAAGCTGGAGTTCTGCATGGTTTTTCAAATATCATTGGCGATCCACTGATTTGTTTTTGCTTATTGTCTATAAGTGCTGTTTAAGGTGCAGCTATGCTTAAAAGGCAACTTAAAGCTATGTAAATAGGACAATAATAAAGAGTAGTTAGGTAAAAAATGGTTGAAACACATCCGCCACTGCTTCTCCAACAACTTAAAGAGATTGTAAAAAGTCTCATTTGTTTTTCTATAAAAATAATAACTTACCTGCTCTGTGTAGTGGATTTGCACAGAGCAGCCTGGATCCTTTTCTTCTCGTGTCCCTCTTCAGTGCTCCCAGCCCCTCTCTTCTGTTGAATGCCACCCACAGCAAGCAGCTTACCATGGGTAGAACCCGAGCCGATCTGCAGCTCCCCGTATCCATTCAGACATGGAGCTGCAGTTCGACCCTGTCCCTCTCTCTCCTGACTGGCTAGCTGACTTTGACTGACAGCAGTGGGAGCAAATGGCACCACTGCTGTGTCTCAACCAATCAGGAGGGAGATTCCAAAAAGACCGAGACCCTCGTGGACATCGCTGGACAGAGATGGGGCTCCTGTAAGTAATAGGGGGCCGCTACACAAAGAAGGCAGTTTATCTTCATCCATAGAATGCATTAAGATTAAAAAAAAAAAAAAAAAAAACTGCCTTTACAACCCCTTTAAGTTACATGAACTCTGAATGCGCATATCAGACAAGCTAACCCTCTGGTTAGGTAGAGAATATATATATATATATATATATATATATATATATATATAAATAAATGTAAAACTAGGTTGAATGGTGGTTTAGGTCTGCTGGGGGTTCAGCCCAAATGGGCCAGGATTCATGAGGATGATTCAACATTCTCTGAAAATAGCTGTGAAAAGTGATATATAAATTTCAATAGAATTAAATATTGAAATCAATATAAACATAAAACTCAAAAAACTAAGAAACTTAAGACAAATAATAGCGTTGCTCGCACAAATGGTTTGATAGCACAACTGATACCTTCAAGTCAGCAGACTGTAACCGCCGCCTTTAAAAAACAGGTTTACGTATGTGCGATATCCAAAGAGTGTCCAGTGCGATTTCGTTCAGCAGTTCAGGTGTGAATTTTTAAAGTGTATGACACTGGAAATCGCAACTGAACCAGACTGAAAACGGTATCACACTGTCTGGCATGCACATATGTGAACCAGCTCCATTGAAAACTTGTTTAATTCACATGTCAACTCAGACGCAGTTCAAAACACAATATAGAATCTAATAATTTAATAATAAAAAAAACAGAACCACATACATTTATTTAGTATTAGATTAACATATTAGCTCATTTAATAATGACTCACATGACACTAAAAATAGGCGTTGGTAATTGGTACTTGAGAAAACGTATGGGTGCTCAAACTCCATCTTAAAAAACTGGTATCTGTGTATCCCTAATAAATAATCTTACATTTTTCTGCCAGCTCCTGGCAGAAAGATCAGCATAAATGTGATTATTTTATCCCGTGTGCATGCAGCCTAAAATTTGAATCCAAAATCAAACATTTCTAAAACAAATACAGAAAAAAAAACAAGAAACATTTGATCTTCCCAACACAAGTTGTATGAAATAACTCCAGCACTGTAACATATTCATACAATTAGGATACCTTTACAACCCTCTGCTCAGTGACTTATTAAAGCGTCCACCCCACTGAGAAGTACAGAAAGCAACCGAAAAAAGTTAAAAATTAATGAGACCTCTGAAGACTCGGCAAGTTTCACTTACATGGAGCCCCCAGGAGACCACACTAGAGCACAAAGAATGAGAAAAGTTCTTTCTGTAGCACAATACAGACCAATAACGGGTCAGGAAAAGATCATATCCAGGGGTGATGGCATAAAACAATCCAGAGGTGCAGACTGTACAATGTTAATGCTTTACAGCCACTCACCCCACAAATTCCTGGCACAATCTCATAACCAAGATAAAAGTTATTGATGGCATCTGGAGACAAGTATCTCATACAAAGGGTCTTTATGTTTGTGAATATGAAAAGATCAATTAATTACAATAATTTAAACCCCAGAAAACACACTTCTTTTACTCAAGCTAAATAACAATTACAATGGTGCCCACGTTCATCCCACTTGTTAAGCACATTGGCCAATGTTGGTTTTGGTTGTTTTCCATGCTTGGCATCTTCAAAGCCTAATTTCATGTAGAGGAAGAAAAAGCTTTTTTTTTGCTCTCGGTGACCCTTTATGGGACATTTCTTCTCACATCGTATTTAAACAGCTATCAGACAGAGCAAGGACCAAATGATTGCTAAGGCAACCAGCGAGTTGGAAAAAAAAAGGGGAAGGACTTGATTCCCCATCCACACATTAGATGTGGATGGGGGAAATCATTCCCACTGAGCTATTGTATTCTGACAGCAGGGATGCTTCCCAATTGTCAGAATGCAATGATCATCAATGCTGGCCATAACCAGCAGGACGGATTAAGAAGAAACTTTCCAACAGGCTGGTTGTACAAAAGTATCTGCTGAACTGGCCAATCCATGTATGGCCAGCTTTATGGTTTTACTGCTATCTCTGCATCCAACTTGAAAAAATGTCCTGCCCTTGCCCAGGGTGTTACAAAAAAAAAAAAAAAAAAAAGGGGGGTGGGGTGGGTGGACAGACACCATTAAAAACCCACCTAAGAGCCCACTCCATCAGACCCGCCTGAGTTTCTAACCCTTATCCGCTGTATCCAGATACATAAAATAAAATAAAGCTTTGGCTGGAGATTTACCAAGGTAAGGTGAACACAGGGATTCATTTTAAAACCATAATCAAAGATCAACAGAAAAACAATAAAATGTACAAATGTAATAAAAATAAAAGTCAGAGAAAACCAGAGATACTTCAATATTAAAATGTAAGTTCTATGAAACAACTGTAGCCTGTAAATACTTTTGAAATACTTATTTTAACCCTGAAAAGAAGAACCTATACACCCCTGCACAATCAGAGAACAGACCCTGGACGTGGGCTCAGGCCCTGAAGAAGAGCAGGAAGCCGGGGAATAAGATCAGGCCCTGAAGAAGAGCAGGAAGCCGGGGGAAGAGATCAGGCCCTGAAGAAGAGCAGGAAGCCGGGGGAAGAGATCAGGCCCTGAAGAAGAGCAGGAAGCCGGGGGAAGAGATCAGGCCCTGAAGAAGAGCAGGAAGCCGGGGGAAGAGATCAGGCCCTGAAGAAGAGCAGGAAGCCGGGGGAAGAGATCAGGCCCTGAAAAAGAGCAGGAAGCCGGGGGAAGAGATCAGGCCCTGAAGAAGAGCAGGAAGCCGGGGGAAGAGATCAGGCCCTGAAGAAGAGCAGGAAGCCGGGGGAAGAGATCAGGCCCTGAAGAAGAGCAGGAAGCCGGGGGAAGAGATCAGGCCCTGAAGAAGAGCAGGAAGCCGGGGGAAGAGATCAGGCCCTGAAGAAGAGCAGGAAGCCGGGGGAAGAGATCAGGCCCTGAAGAAGAGCAGGAAGCCGGGGGAAGAGATCAGGCCCTGAAGAAGAGCAGGAAGCCGGGGGAAGAGATCAGGCCCTGAAGAAGTGCAGGAAGCCGGGGGAAGAGATCAGGCCCTGAAGAAGTGCAGGAAGCCGGGGGAAGAGATCAGGCCCTGAAGAAGAGCAGAAAGCCGGGGGAAGAGATCAGGCCCTGAAGAAGAGCAGAAAGCCGGGGGAAGAGATCAGGCCCTGAAGAAGAGCAGAAAGCCGGGGGAAGAGATCAGGCCCTGAAGAAGAGCAGGAAGCCGGGGGAAGAGATCAGGCCCTGAAGAAGAGCAGGAAGCCGGGGGAAGAAATCAGGCCCTGAAGAAGAGCAGGAAGCCGGGGGAAGAGATCAGGCCCTGAAGAAGAGCAGGAAGCCGGGGGAAGAGATCAGGCCCTGAAGAAGAGCAGGAAGCCGGGGGAAGAGATCAGGCCCTGAAGAAGAGCAGGAAGCCGGGGGAAGAGATCAGGCCCTGAAGAAGAGCAGGAAGCCGGGGGAAGAGATCAGGCCCTGAAGAAGAGCAGGAAGCCGGGGGAAGAGATCAGGCCCTGAAGAAGAGCAGGAAGCCGGGGGAAGAGATCAGGCTCTGAAGAAGAGCAGGAAGTAAGGAGAAGATTTCACTCCTTAAGGCTCCTTTCACACTTGGGACTGCAAAGTCACATGACAAGTTGTACCCTATGGTTTCCAATAGGTACCATTTAGATCTGTGTGACTTCAAAGTAATCCCTGAACTACTTTGGTCCAACTTTAATGCGTCTTGAGGTCCATAGACCTCAAGATTACACAGGCATTGCTTCAAGAGGCTTCAAAGTCACTGCAAAATCGCACGACTTTCAGGTCACACAAGTTTGAAAGGGGCCTAAAGAAGAGTAAGAAGCTAGGAGAAGAGATCAGACTTCTTGAAGGCTAGATTTCTGCTGAAGAGATCAGACCCTGGATTGGGGGCAATAAGTCAAAAGAGATCAGATTCTGGATGAGGTCAAGAAGCTGGGATTAGAGATCTGACCCTGGACTGGGGTCAGGAGAAGGGAACAAAAAGATATGAGACAAGATCAGACTCTGGATAAGGGCAAGAAGCTGGAATTTGAGATCAGACCCTGCACTAGAGGCAAGAGGTCCAAATAAGAGAGAGAAAACAAAAGGAAAAGGAAGAGGTTTAGCCCTGAAAGTGTAAGTAAGAGGAGAATAAAGCCTGGATGAGGACAAAATGTCAGGAGAAACGCTCAGAGAAGAGATCGGCCCCTGGAAGAGGATAATAAGTTATAAGATTAGCCCCTGGAGGACAAGAAGTTAGGAGATCAGACCCTGAATGAGGACAAGTTAGGAGACGAGATCAGCACCTGGATGAGGATACAAAGTTAGAAGATTAGCCACCAGAGGATAAGAAGTTAGGAGATCAGATGCTGAATGAGGATAAGAAGTTAGGAGAAGAGAACAGACCCTGGATGAGGATATAAAGTTGGATGAGGACATGAAGTTAGAAGATTAGCCCCCAGAGGACAAGAAGTTAGAAGAGATCAGCCCCTAGATGAGGACATGAAGTTAGAAGATTAGTCCCCAGAGGACAAGAAATTGGAGAAGAGATCAGCCCCTGTATGAGGATATGAAGTTGGAAAAGGACATGGAGTTAGGACATTAGCCCCTAGAAGACAAGAAGTTCGGAGAAGAGATCAGCCCCTGGATGAGGACACAAAGTTAGAAGATTAGCCCCCAGTGGACAAGAAGTTGGAGAAGAGATCAGCCCCTGGATGAGGGCAAGAAGTTAGGAGAAGAGATCAGCCCCTAGATGAGGACATGAAGTTAGAAGATTAGCCCCCAGAGGACAAGAAGTTGGAGAAGAGATCAGCCCCTGGATGAGGGCATGAAGTTGGATGAGGATACAAAGTTAGAAGATTAGTCCCCAGAGGACAAGAAGTTAGGAGAAGAGATCAGCCCCTGGATGGAGGGCAAGAAGTTAGGAGAAGAGATCAGCCCCTGGATGGAGGGCAAGAAGTTAGGAGAAGAGATCAGCCCCTGGATGGAGGGCAAGAAGTTAGGAGAAGAGATCAGCCCCTGGATGGAGGGCAAGAAGTTAGGAGAAGAGATCAGCCCCTGGGTGGAGGGCAAGAAGTTAGGAGAAGAGATCAGCCCCTGGATGGAGGGCAAGAAGTTAGGAGAAGAGATCAGCCCCTGGGTGGAGGGCAAGAAGTTAGGAGAAGAGATCAGCCCCTGGGTGGAGGGCAAGAAGTTAGGAGAAGAGATCAGCCCCTGGGTGGAGGGCAAGAAGTTAGGAGAAGAGATCAGCCCCTGGGTGGAGGGCAAGAAGTTAGGAGAAGAGATCAGCCCCTAGATAAGGAGATTAGCCCCTGGCTAGGCTAGCCCAGATTAACCCTTTAGTGTCTCCCATCCCCCAATCTGCTCAGTGAGTGGCATGCAGTTCAGGATTGAAGCAGGGAATGAATGAAGGAAGGAATGAATGAATGAAGGGTGCACTTACAGGATGGTGGTCTGCGGGGAGACGGAGGGAATGCTCTCCAGCATCAGATGCATGCAGCGCACCGTGCTCCGGAAACACAGGCAGCGGCTGGGACAGGAGCTGCTCTCCCGGGGAAGTCCGAGCAATAACCCCGCTGTAAGGACAAGCCACACACAGGAGGGAGCTCCGGCTCTGTACGGATCCATGCTGATAAGGGGGGACACACTAATGGGAAGCGGACATATATACAGGAGAAGGGGACACAGGATCCAGGGAGGCAACTGCCGCACAACCTCCCCTCACCCACACAGGCTCCGGTCTGCACACATTCCTCCGCTCTCTCCTCTTCGGAGCTCTCCAAAGGATGTGACGCTTTGTGCTCTATAGGCACGGCCTCAGGCGCCATCTCGTGGCCGTGCGAGGTATGAGCGCTATTCTGTAGCACTGGCACTGCAGAGAGCTGGCAGCAGTGGCAGTTGGCACTGACCATTACCATATAGGATTTCAGTCTTCACATAGCTTTGTCTGAGTGCATTTCACCATGTTCTGGCTGGGACCCATTATCCTCATAAGAGCTGCATTTCCACAGTCTAGGGGAATCAGCAAGACGGTGCCACTAAATTATTATTATTATTATTAGTATGCAAAAGTAAAGCAATACAGATAATAGTCTTGGGAACAAGTAAGATAACACATGGGAATGTATTTATATTGGCTGCCTGCCAATTAAAAAAGCAAACATTTATTATACATATATTTTGCTGCATACCAATTTCAAGATGTGGCGGCTGCATTCGTTTTCTTTTGTAAGCTTTCTTTGCCTTATTTTCACCAGAGGATCCTGCTAGTAAGTCTGTTGTTTTTCAGAAGAACAATTTCTCCTGCAGATGTAACAGTTACAAGGGTGAGACAAAACATTTACCGTACCACTGTTATTTATTTCTGTAAAAGGTTTATCCCAAAAGGAAAAAAAAGATGTTTGCTGTAATGGATCATAAAGTGCTTCAATTTGATTCATTCATTTAAATCTGTTTTACAATCTATTTGTATTGGATTGCATTAAAGAGTAGGAAAAAATATGTTTCTTTTTTTTTTATTAGAATGAAACAGAGCACAATACCTGTCAATAAGTTATACAGTGTTAAACGTATCATACCGTTTTGTGACTAAGAACAATTAGTACATAACAAAAATAAAAATCAATTTATTTAAATCTGCTAAAACATCTAACACCCCCCCCCCCCCCCCTTCCCGACTGACAATTCTGCAATTCTGCTGTCCAAAGGTACTCCTTCATCCAGGTAGGTACTGTAATACAGGAGGTGCTGAAACAGAGGGGGAAAAAAACTAAAAAACAAAACAAAAATGCCGCTCTAATTCTTTGCTAATGGGGTTAAAAAATGTAATTGCTCTCCTGCTAAAATCACTGCAATTAGAATTAAGGCCACTAGATGGCACCAAGGAGCATCGTTATTTATAGGTTAGTCAGCACCAACTAGTGGCCAAAATGCAGTATTTTCCACATTCGCAGATAATATAGCCCGAGAACATTTGTTTTTTTCCCCATTTGCACAGAGCAATTTTACATGTAGTTTCAAAGAGTTAAAAGCAATGCACATTTATAATTACAAATACCCCCTAAAGCAGGGATATGCAATTAGCGGACCTCCAGCTGTTGCAAAACTACAAGTCCCATCATGCCTCTGCCTCTGGATGTCATGCTTGTGGCTGTCAGAGTCTTGCTTTGCCTCATGGGACTTGTAGTTCTGCAACAGCTGGAGGTCCGCCAATTGCAGATCCCTGCCCTAAAGCAAGCAATCAGAATGCACCTCAGTACTGATCTCACTCTGATTAGTTGCTGTGGGCTCTCACCTGTCTTTTTTTCTATGCAGTAGTCCCCACCTTTATGAGGCTCACAAATGTTATTAGTTTGAATGGGGATTAAACTCCAATTAAACATTTTAAAATGAAACCTAGTTTAAATTAGCAAAATACTGTGCATTCCAGGGTTATCAAAACAAAAGGTGTGCAACATCTGAACGTTTGTTCTCTTTCTAATTAGAGTAGAAACATCTGTCCCCTGCCAGCATGCTGCAGAGTGGCACCCCCTGATAAGTCAGAGCCAGAGCTCTCCAATAGGCAGGAAGTATGAGCTTTGCTGATTGCAAATCTATAGGTATACCCCAGGAAGGAGCACGTCAGACCTCTGCATTGAGACCACTGTTTCCTCACAAAGAGCGACGGTACCCATTTTGCAGCGTGCTGGCAAGGGACAGGCTTTTCTACTCAGGCTGTCACTAATTTTTAAAGAAAACTTTAACCACTTAAAGGGGTTGTAAAGGTTTGTCTTTTATTTTCTAAATAGGTTCCTTTAAGCTAGTGCATTGTTGGTTCACTTACCCTTTCCTTCGATTTCCCTTCTAAATGTTTTTTTTCTTTGTTTGAATTTCTCACTTCCTGTTTGTCCTCAGTAAGCTTTCCCCCATCATCCGAGCGGTGGAAAGTCATTTAGAACAGCTTACTGAACACCTTACTGAGGAGGAACAGGAAGTGAGAAATTCAGACAAAGAATACAAAGAAAAAAAACATTTAGAAGGGAAATTGAAGGAAAAGGTAAGTGAACCAACAATGCACTAGCTTAAAGGAACCTATTTAGAAAATAAAAAACGAACCTTTACAACCCCTTTAAACCCCAAACCATATTCCTGGTCAAAGACCAGAGAACTTTTTGCGATTCGGCACTGCGTCGCTTTAACTGACAATTGCGCGGTCGTGCGACGTGGCTGCCAAACAAAATTGATGTCCTTTTTTCCCCACAAATAGAGCTTTCTTTTGGTGGTATTTGATCACCTCTGCGGTTTTTAGTTTTACGCTATAAACAGAAATAGAGCGACAATTTTGAAAAAAAATTATATTTTTTACTTTTTGCTATAATAAATATCCCCCAAAAATATACAAAAAAAACATATTTTTTCCTCAGTTTAGGCCGATACGTATTCTTCTACATATTTTTCTTAAAAAAAATCGTAATAAGCGTTTATTGATTGGTTTGCGCAAAAGTTATAGCGTTTACAAAATAGGGGGTAGTTTTATGGCATTTTTATTAATATTTTTTTTTTTACTAGTAATGACGGCGATCAGCGATTTTTTTTCGGTACTGCGACATTATGGCGGACACTTCGGACACTTTTGACACATTTTTGGGAGCATTGGCATTTTTATAGCGATCAGTGCTATAAAAATGCATTGGATTACTATAAAAATGCCACTGGCAGTGAAGGGGTTAACACTAGGGGGCGGGAAAGTGCCCGCCGGGCACGCGCACGGGAATCGGGGGCGAGCCTGGGGCGCGCACGCCCCTATTGGCTGCTGGGCGAGGTGACGTATAGCTACGTGCTCTCGCCCAGCAGAGCCGACCTGCTGCCATATAACTGAGGCGGCTGGTCGGCAAGCAGTTAAGATGTCGTATTCAGTTACTTATCAACTATGAAGCTCCTTGCAAAAGAACTCTCTTCCTACTTTGCTCTGCAGCGAGCAGCAAGTTAGTTTTGCTCACTAGCATAGGTGTGCGCAGCCTATTGCATTAGGGTGTGCACTCCAAAGCTCAAACACACACTACTGATCACTCATCTTCATTCATAAACGTAAGGAGACAGTAAATTACATATTTACCGCCCTCTTCCCCCACTCATTCTTAAACATCCCCACAGCAACAGCCAGCGGGAGAGGAGGGAAGCTGGAAGCACTGTGATGGGGGAAGGGGAGGAGCTAGGACAGTAGGGGGAATTTGTGCTGCAGGGGGTGATTAGGGTGTGCCTGGGCACACCTGGCACACCCCGTGCGCACGCCTATGCTCACTAGCTACTATGGCATTAGAGGACATATTAATGGCTAGAGGATGGAATCACAAAACCAAGCTGGGAACCAGACACTGGACATACCTAGAAGTGCACTGGATGAGGTTTTTTTTTTCTGAAGACCTGGGATAGGGATTAGGCTGAGCCTTGGGATACCCAGAACTAGAACAAACTTGGTTGAGGACACTATCTCACAACGGTTAACTTCTTGCAAAAAAAGGCTTTCAGGTTAGAAGAATATGAACCAATTCAGCACAGGAGGATCCCACACTGAAAAACAGTCATGGCCAGTGGCGGCTGGTGTTTTTTTTTGGGGGGGGAGGCTGCAAACGACCACCCCCTGGTCGGCCAGTGGCAAGCCCCCCACCAGCCTCATCCACACCATAACTCCGCCACTCCCACTCGGTCGGTCATCCAGTCCCGCACTTACCCCATCTAGGTTCCGGGCGGGCGGCTCTCCTACAGGCGGGCGTCTTACATTCAATAAAAAAATATATATATATATTTTATAAATTTAGGTCAAAATGTATTCTGCTACCTGTCTCTGGTAAAAAAATAAAAATAAAAAAATCCCAATAAGTGTATTATATATTAATATAATTTGGTTTGTGTGAAAGTTACAGCGTCTACAATGGTATACCTGTATATACTGGAATTTACACAGCTATAACACTACGGTAATACCTCGGATTGCGAGTAACGCAGCTTTTCGCAATACAGGCTATTATTTTTTTTTTAAATCCTGACTTGGTTTGCGAGTGTTGTCTCGCAAAACGAGCAGGATTCAAGCCTCTGTGGTGTGCAGTACCGCATTTGGCCAGAGGTGCGGCTGATCGGATGCACTCGAAAACACTAAGAAATACTCGGAAACACTTGGAAATACTCTGTTCCGTTTACAAGCTTTTGCGAGGGTTTCCGAGTACATTCGATAGGGTCTCTCTGAGTATTTCTGAGTCTCTCCCCCATGCCCCCCCCCCACCTCTGACCACATGCGGTATTGCATGCAATAGAAGTCAATGTGGAACAATTTATCTTAGTTTATCTTAGCTTCTATAGGAAAATTCCCTTTGATATGAAAGTGCTTTTGATTACAAACATTCTCCTAGAACGGATTATGCTCGTATTCCAAGGTTCCACTGTATACTGTTTTGCCAGTGATCAGCGACTTATAGTGTGACAGTGATAGTACGGCCAGTATTCTGGTGCTAGATGATGCTGGCTGGGAGGTATACTAACTTGACTAACTGACACTAACATCAATAGGGACACTAATACCGTGATCAGTGCTAATACCATACACTGTCACTGTACTAATGACACTGGCTGGGAAGGAGATAACATCCAGTGGCAATCAAAGGGTTAACTATTTGCCTAACAATGTATAATGTGTGCTGCTTTTACTTAAAGCAGTTGTATTGCCCGCTTGGTCATTTTTACCTACAGGTAAGCCTATAATAAGGCTTACCTTTGGGTAAAATGAATATCTCCTAAACCTGTACGGTTTAGGAAATATTCACCCTTCATGCAGCCACTGACTTCATGTGCACTGGAGGTCAGGCGGCTCGTGCTGGAACTTGCCGGAAAAGATCGTGGCTACAGCCACTCACAGCAACGGAGCCCGCAAACCCGGAAGAAACGCAGAGGGAACATGATTTTTGATGAAAGGTCTACTTAAAGAGGAGGTCCAGCCTGGATAAAAAAGTCAGCAGCTACAAATACTGTAACTGCTAACTTTTAATATTAGGGCACTTACATGTCCAGGAGCCCGCAATGTCGGCACCCCAGCCGATCTTCAGATTGACTCCTGGTTGTTGCCGCTGCCATTCCTGGTAAGGGAACCCGGTAGTGAAGCCTTTCGGCTTCACAGCGGGTTCCCTACTACTGTGCATGCGTGAAGCACGCTGTGCTTTCTAATTGGCCCGATGGCGGGGGAAGGAGGAGGGGGGTGAACTTCCGGGAGATCGGGCCACGACCCGTTTCCTGAAGTAGTGAAGGGGACCTGTCAAAAACAGGTTCGCCCCTGAAAGATGCCAAATGTGGCACGGGAGGGGGGAAAGAAAGTGTATAAGCAAGAGTTCCACTTTTGGGTGGAATTTCGCTTTAAAGTTAAGGATCAAGAAATTGGATAAAGTAAAGTGTTTTTCTTGAAAAATCCCTGATTATGGATTTGATTTTTGCTACTTGGAGCTCTACCCTTGCCCCTGCCTTAGTTTACAATGCACAAACCAGTGAGAGAACATTATTATCCAATCCCAGTACCCTCCTTGTTATTTAGGTGTCAGCTCCAACAAGCTCCAACAACACTGAACCCTGTTCTGCATCCTTCCCAGCTGCCAGCAGAGTTACCCAATGCGCTGTGAAGGAAAGGTAACATCCCTGCCCATGCTAATCGTCCAGTCCAACGAGGCCAAACATTGCCTTCCACATGTCGGTAGAGAGCCGAAATAGCCTTCAGTGAAAAGAAATGGCGTTTTGGAACCTGCCACTGAGGTACAGCACATTTCACAAATTCACGAAAGGGGGCAGAGTCTACCAGCTGAAAAGGCAGCAGTTGCATTTAGACGCTGAGCATGTGGATGGCTGGGACCAAAGTTCTTTTCTACGGTTCAGCAACTGGGGTAGGAAATTTGCCTGCTAAAATCAGATGGTAGTGTACTGCTAGAAGATTGGCTGCAAGTATTTGGGACACCTATTGCTATACCTTCATTTCTCTCAGTGCAGGTTTTTGAGAGAACTGGAGGTATAGTGGGGTTGGAGATCCCAGTTAAGGAGCAAGGAGAAGTCCACCTATTTCTTTGATGTGGGTATTTCAAGTGCTGTTGCCAATGGACTGCATGGCAGGTTGTCATATGTCTGGTCAAGCATGTGGTGCCCAAGCGGCTGCTGTTCTGGCCACGCTTGATCCGCTTCAGACATAGGTTGCAAACAGTAACGGTGTGATCTGCTGCACATGTGTCAAAAAAGGCCCACATCAAGTAACTTTTGAAAGTCAGCAGGGAGTCAGCAGTGCCCTGCACCTGCGGAGCTCTGTGGTGTGATACAATAGGGTGGCTGCCCTTAAGCTGCCCTCTAGAGGAAATCCTGCCTCGTTGGAGTTGTGCCTCCTCCTCTCTTCTCTCAGGGACCCAAGTACAGTCAGTGACCTCATCATCCCCTCCCTCCTTGTCACTGGAGCAAACTTGGCAGTATGCTGCAGCTGCGGGAACATGAGTGACAGTTTCGGGGCACCCCCTCTTTCTAGTCTCACGTTTTTCTCTTCCTCAACTTGGGAACCAACATCATAGCCTTCAAATCGCTGCGCATCCTCTAGCAGCATTAACCCAACACTGTGGTCGAATAATTTTGGGGACTCCTCCATGCATGATGGTGGGGATATGGAAGGAGTGACTGTGGACAAGGAGCCGGTGGAATAGGCCACTTTGGCAGCTGCGTTGAAGGCTTTTTGTTATCCACTCCACCAACTCTTCTGCATGTTCTGGCTTAATAACACGGCCAGCAGCATTAAAAAAGGACAAGCGTTTCCCACAGTCATCTGCAGAGGATGCACCATGTCCACAACCAGCACTGTTGACTGCACTGTTGACTGTAGACACAGAGGCTGCTTGCCCTTTTTTAGTGGCCTGTGAGCGCCTGAATCTCCTTGGTGGCCTTCCGGACATGATGTATTTTTTGTTTTGCAACACCACACTACACTGCATTAGATACTTAGTACTAGGGCTGATCCTAGGGTCACATGCGCCTGAGTGCAGAAATATTTCTGGAGCCCCTACAAGGGTGTGGTCACCTTACTAACTCCTCCCCCTTTACAAATGTTTCTATGTCATCGACTCAAACACAGAGATGCTCCGCTAAGGAGTCATCTTTACCCTGGGATCCTCCCACAATCTCTTAACAATAAACAAAATACAGGAAGAGAAGCAGAGTACTCTAATTGGACCTGGAGGGGGGTCTCTCTAATGGACACAAAGAGGCCCTCTGTTAGAAAGTCTGTTTAAAAAGTGCGCCCAGACATAATATAGGAGATGGTCATAGACTGCGGAAATGATACAAGAGATTAATGCAGCCTCACCAGTGCCCATCAAATGCAGCCTACCAGTGCCCATAAAATGCAGCATACCGGTGCCCACCAATTGCAGCTTACCAGTGCCCATGAAATGCAGCTTACCAGTGCCCACTAATTGCAGCCTTATCAGTGCCCATCAAATACAACCTAACAGTGCCCATCAAATGCAGCCTCATCAGTACCCATCAAATGCAGCCTATTAGTGCCCACCAATTACAGCTTACCAGTGCCCATCAAATGCAGCTTACCAGTGCCCACCGATTGCAGCCTTATCAGTGTCCATCAAATACAGCCTCATCAGTGCCCACCAATTGCAGCTTACCAGTGCCCATCAAATGCAGCCTACCAGTGCCCACCAAATGCAGCCTACCAGTGCCCACCAAATGCAGCCTACCAGTGCCCACCAAATGCAGCCTTACTTAGTGCCCATCAAATGCAGCTTATCAGTGTCCACCAATTGCAGCCTACCAGTGCCCATCAAATGCAGCCTACCAGTGCCAACCAAATGTAGCCTACCAGTGCCCACCAAATGCAGCCTTATCAGTGCCCACCAAATGCAGCCTTATCAGTGCCCATCAAATGTAGCCTACCAGTGCCAACCAAACAGAGAGGGGGGCTGAGAGAGAGAGGGCTCAGAGAGAGGGTAGTGGACAGAGAGGGGGGCTGAGAGAGAGACAGAGAGAGAGGGGCTCAGAGAGGGTAGTGGACAGAGATGTGGGGCTGAGTGAGAGAGATGTGGGGCTGAGTGAGAGAGATGTGGGGCTGAGAGAGATGGAGGGGCTGAGAGAGATGGAGGGACTGAGAGAGGTGAGGCTGAGAAAGAGGGGCTCGGAAAGAGGGTAGTGGACTGAGAGGGGGGCTGAAAGAGAGAGAGGGGCTCAGAGAGAGGGTAGTGAACAGAGAGGGGGGCTGAGAGAGAGAGGCTCAGAGAGAGTAGTGGACAGAGAGAGGGGCTCAGAGAGATGTGGGGCTGAGTCAGAGAGATGTGGGGCTGAGAGAGGGTATTGGACAGAGATGGGCTGAAAGAGAGAAAGAGAGGGGCTCAGCGAGAGGGTAGTGGACAGAGAGGGGGGCTGAGAGAGAGAGAGGGGCTGAGTCAGAGAGATGTGGGGCTGAGAGAGAGATGTGGGACTGAGAGAGGGTATTGGACAGAGACAGGCTGAAAGAGAGAAAGAGAGGGGCTCAGTGAGAGGGTAGTGGACAGAGAGGGGGCTGAGTGAGAGGTGGGGCTGAGTGAAAGAGGTGGGGCTGAGAGAGATGTGGGGTTGAGAGACAGAGGGGATGAGAGAGAGGGTAGTGGACAGAAACGGGGGCTGAGTGAGAGAGGTGGGGCTGAGAGAGAAATGCGGGGCTGAGGGAGAGGGGCTCAGAAAGAGGGTGGTGGACATAGAGGGGCCTGAGAAAGAGAGGTGGAGCTAGGAGAAGGGGAGGGGCTGAGAGGGAGAAAGAGAGGGTAGTGGACAGAGAGGGCGGCTGAGAGAGGGGGGACTGACAAAGAGACCGCTAGCCCTGTCCTCATCCCAGTCTGTATCTGTAGGAAAGTCTCTGTCTGTGCATGATGCCCAGTACCTTCTTGATCCGGGAGTTGCTCTGCTGCTTCTTCCAGCAGCTCCCTGGCAGCTTGCTCGATCTTGTCTTCCTGGACTCACTGCTGATGCAGAGAGGACGTTGGAGGGGACAGAGTCCAGGCTTTGAGACTCCAGGGATGCTTCTGTGCACCACCTCGGGGGTCAAGGAGGCTGTGAAGCTCTTCTCTCTCCTGGGCTCCCAGCTGCCCTCAGTGTTCACCTTTCACGTGGATGCAGCCTCATTCTGCGTGGCTACCTGCATGTGGAGATGCCTGCACCCCGAGGATGCTACCGCGTCACGCTCCCATCTGACATTACAACAGGGATGGTGCAAGTATTTTTTACACCCTAGGCAAAACCTTATTTTGCCACTATTGGACATGGCAGGAATATAGGATCACTATGGTACATGAAAGGCAGGGAGACTATGGCGTGTGGAAGGCAAGAAGACTATGGCGCATGGAAGACTATGGCGCATGGAAGACTGGAAGACTATGGCGCATGGAAGACTGGAAGACTATGGCGCATGGAAGGCAGGAAAACTATGCCGCATGGAAGACTATGGCGCGTGGAAGGCTGGAGGATTATGGTGCGTGGAAGGATGGAGAATTATGGCGCGTGGAAGG
Source organism: Rana temporaria (assembly GCF_905171775.1). Lineage (NCBI taxonomy): Eukaryota > Metazoa > Chordata > Amphibia > Anura > Ranidae > Rana > Rana temporaria. The sequence goes on along the minus strand of NC_053492.1, from coordinate 97,973,284 downwards.
CTGGAGGAATATGGCGCGTGGATGGCTGGAAGGATATGGTGTGTGGAAGGCTGGAAGATTATGGCGTGTGGAAGGTTGGAGGATTATGGCGTGTGGAAGGCTGGAAGGATATGGCGTGTGGAAGGCTGGAAGGATATGGTGTGTGGAAGGCTGGAGGATTATGGCGTGTGGAAGGCTGGAAGATTATGGCGTGTGGAAGGATGGAAGATTATGGCGTGTAGAAGGCTGGAAGATTATGGCTGGAAGATTATGGCGTGTGGAAGGCTGGAAGATTATGGCGTGTGGAAGGCTGGAAGATTATGGCTGGAAGATTATGTCGTGTGGAAGGCTGGAGGATTATGGCTGGAAGATTATGGCATGTGGAAGGCAGGAAGACTATGGCGCGTGGAAGGCAAGAAGACTATGGCGCATGGAAGACTATGGCGCATGGAAGACTGGAAGACTATGGTGCATGGAAGACTATGGCGCATGGAAGGCAGGAAAACTATGCCGCATGGAAGACTATGGCGCGTTTAAGGCTGGAGGATTATGGTGCATGGAAGGATGGAGAATTATGGCGCGTGGAAGGCTGGAGGATTATGGCGCGTGGATGGCTGGAAGGATATGGTGTGTGGAAGGCTGGAAGATTATGGCGTGTGGAAGGCTGGAGGATTATGGCGTGTGGAAGGCTGGAAGGATATGGCGTGTGGAAGGCTGGAAGGATATGGTGTGTGGAAGGCTGGAGGATTATGGCGTGTGGAAGGCTGGAAGATTATGGCATGTGGAAGGATGGAAGATTATGGCGTGTAGAAGGCTGGAAGATTATGGCGTGTGGAAGGCTGGAAGATTATGGCGTGTGGAAGGCTGGAGGATTATGGCTGGAAGATTATGGCGTGTGGAAGGCTGGAAGATTATGGCGTGTGGAAGGCTGGAAGATTATGGCATGTGGAAGATTATGGCATGTGGAAGGCAGGTAGACTATGGAGCATTTAGGGAAGAGAGAGAGAGGGGAGAGATCACTCACCCAGGCTGCATTGTATTTGGAAGCACAGGCAGCAGCAGCGACATCTGGACAGTGTCACTGGTCTGGCTGCTTTGAAATCTCCCGCCCACACTCCCTTCCAGGCACAGATTGGCTGCACGAAGGTGTTGTGGGCGGGCACAGGGGGGGATATGGGGAGGAGGTGGGGTGGACATAACTTACTTTCTCTTCCCTCGTACTGGAAACAGCGGGTACCGGGCGGGCATCTGGAAACTGCAGCTGGCGTGCCGGAGGGCTGGTCAGTGGCGGGCAATGACGAGATCACGGAGGCGGAGCCCTTGCTGTTATGCGCTCTAGCTGACCAGCGCCTAGCCCTGATTACAACCAGGGCAAGCTCCTGCGGGTCGCGCGGCAAAATGCTGACTCGATGGCAGCACACTCGGAACCAACGGTGCTCTGGCACTTTGGCGCCCCCTCCCCTGTTGCGCCTGGGTGCAGTGCACCCCGTGCACCCCGTCCATGATCTGCCCCTTCTTTGTACACCGCCTGCAGTGTATTAGAAACTGTATTGTACAATTAAGGAGGCACTTGAATACACTGTATTAGATACTGTATTAACTACTTAACCACCCGGACCATATTGCTGCCCAAAGACCAGAGTACTTTTTGCGATTCGGGACTGCGTCGCTTTAAACAGACAATTGCGCGGTCGTGCGACGTGGCTCCCAAACAAAATTGGCGTCCTTTTTTTCCCACAAATAGAGCTTTCTTTTGGTGGTATTTGATCACCTCTGCGTTTTTTTTTTTTTTTGCACTATAAACAAAAATAGAGCGACAATTTTGAAAAAAATGAATATTTTTTACTTTTTGCTGTAATAAATATCCCCCAAAAATATATAAAAAAACATTTTTTTTCCTCAGTTTAGGCCGATACGTATTCTTCTACATATTTTTCGTAAAAAAAAATCGCAATAAGCGTTTATTGATTGGTTTGCGCAAAAGTTAAAGCGTTTACAAAATAGGGGGTATTTTTATGTCATTTTTATTAATATATTTTTTTTACTAGTAATGGTGGCGATCAGCGATTTTTTTTCGGTATTGCGACATTATGGCGCACACTTCGGACACTTTTGACACATTTTTGGGACCATTGGCATTTTTATAGCGCTGATCGCTATAAAAATGCATTGGATTACTATAAAAATGCCACTGGCAGTGAAGGGGTTAACACTAGGGGGCGGGGAAGGGGTAAAGTATGTCCCTTGTGTGTTCCTACTGTGGGGGGGGGGTGGCCTCACTAGGGGAAACACTGATCTTCTGTTCATACATTGTATGAACAGAAGATCAGCGTTTCCCCCGCTGACAGGACCGGGAGCTGTGTGTTTACACACACAGCTCCGGTCCCCGCTCTGTACCGAGCGATCGCGTGTGCCCGGCGGCGATCGCGCCCGCCGGGCACACGCACGGGAGTCGGGGGCGAGCGGGGGGCGCGCGCGCCCCTAGTGGCGGCTGAGAGAGAGGACGTTACAAAAAACATCCCATAGACTTCAATGGGGTTCTAAAAGTTTCGGTCTGTTCGACGGTTCTGGTGCGAACCGTGTACACAGTATCTAATACAGTGTGTACAGTTTCGACTAATCTTCTGGTGGTGTATACAGTACAAAATACAGTGCAGCTGAAGTACAGTTTCTAATACAGTGCAGGCAGTGTAAACAGCATTTAATACAGTGTGTACAGTTTCCTACTACACTTCTGGTGGTGTACACAGTACACAATACAATTCAGCCGTAGTGCAGTTTCTACTCATTTTTGGGTGGTTAACCACTAGCCGACCGCGCACACGCCGTTCTACGTCGGCAGGTCGGCTCGGGCTGGCCGACGCTATCTTCTTTTTAGCTCAATTACTATTGGCGGCGCAAGCCCGCTCTTCTTTGCCGTCTTCCGCCTTCTTCTTTTCTTCAGATGTTGACGCGTCGCTTCCTCCCGCTGTAATGCCGGGTACGCGGCTCGCACCGATTTATATAGGCCTCTTATGACGTCACAGTCCCATCATGCTCCGATCACGGTCCCGGAGCATGATGGGTCTGTGACGTCATAAGAGGCCTATATAAATCATCACGCACCGGACACCCGGCATTACAGCGGGAGGAAGCGACGCGTCAACATCTGAAGAAAAGAAGAAGGCGGAAGACGGCAAAGAAGAGCGGGCTTGCATCGCCGCTATTAATTAAGCTAAAAACAAGATAGTGGCAGCCAGCCCCGAAGAAGGCACCGGAGAGCGAGCGGGAGAAGAACCGGGAGCGCCGAGACGACAGCGGAGAGGCGGAGAAGATGGAAGAAGACCCCCTGGAGAGTGGAGAAGACCCCCAGAGAGCGGAAAAGACCCCGGAGCTGACTATTAAATTTATTTTAAAACCCTTTGTTGTGTGTTTATTTTTATTGACATTTTTCTTCCAGGTGAATGGGTAGGGTACGATGTACCCCATATTCATTCACCTAGGGTGGGGGGGCCAGTATCTGGGGCCCCCTTATTAAAGGGGGCTCCCAGATTTCCGATAGCCCCCCTCCCTGCAGACCCCAACAACCAACGGCCAGGGGTTGTCGGGAAGAGGCCCTGTCCTTATCAACATGGGAACAGGGGTGCTTTGGGGTGGGGTGGGGGGGGCCGCAGGGGCGCCCCCCTGCCCCAGAGCACCCAACCCCCCATGTTGAGGGCATGGCGGCTGGTACAGCTCAGGAGGTTGGGGGGGAGCTCGCTTGTCCCCACTCCTTCCTGACCATGCGGCGTGCTATGGATACGGGTCTCTTATGGATTGTAGGGGGACCCCCACGCCTTTTTTCGGTGTAGGGGGGTTCTCGTTACAACCCATACCAGACCTAAGGGCCTAGTATGTCCTTGGGGGAAAACCCATGCTATTTTTTTTATTTCAAATTTGGCGTGGAGTTCCCCCTCATGATTCATACCAAACGCCGCAGCTAGAATTGGCGGGAATCCAAGTCGGATCCCCGTCGCTTCTATGACGGCTTTTTCCCCATCGCGGCGAGCCGGCTCGGTGCTGGCTCCCGCAAAGGGGCTCCTAGCTGGTCAATCTCGCCAAGAAAGGGAGCGAGATTGACACAATATCGTGGTCACCTACAGTAGGTGCACACTGTACAGAGGACACAGACAGTACACCACGTGAAAATACTGCAGCTAGCACAATCACCTGCCTGCCAGTATATTAGGAAGAGCGGATCTACCTAAACTCAGTGTATAAATATATATACAACACCTGGGATGCAAATATATATCCTCTACACACTGTAACTCTAACTGACTAGCATGCCTGCTCTATCTACCTGCAAAAAATGACACTCTCTCTCTCTCTGTAAACCACAAACACACTACACAAGGCCGACTTCCAGGCAGCATTATTAGTGTGGAGCGTGTACTAAACCCCCTGAGCCATAATTGCCCAAAGGCCACCCTGGCTTTGGCCAATTATGGCTCACCGTTTTTTGTGCGCTGTGATTGGTCAAGCATGTGGGTCATAGTGCATGCTTGGCCAATCATCAGCCAGCAATGCCGCAGTGCATTATGGGCTGAGACACGCCACTTGAATTTGGCGCGAACAGCCCAAAACGTTCGTAATTCGATGAACAATCGAACATACGATGTTCGAGTCGAACGTGAGTTCGATTCGAATACGAAGCTCATCCCTACTCACGTGTGATCTGTTGCTTGTAATTAGTGTGTATATATAAAAGGTCATTGAGTTTCTGGACTCCTGACAGACCCTTGCATCTTTCATCCAGTGCTGCACTGACATTTCGGGATTCTGAATCATGGGGAAAGCAAAATAATTGTCAAAGGATCTGCGGGAAAAGGTAGTTGAACTGTATAAAACAGGAAAGGAATATAAAAAAGATATCCAAGGAACTGAGAATGACAATCAGAAGTGTTCAAACTCTAATCAAGAAGTGGAAAACGAGGGGTTCTGTTAAAACCAGACCACGGTCAGGTAGACCAACTAAAATTTCAGCCACAACTGCCAGGAAAATTGTTCGGGATGCAAATAAAAACCCACAAATAACTTGGTAAAATACAGGACTCTCTGAAAACATGAGGTGTGGCAGTTTCAAGATGCATAATAAGGAGGCACTAGAAGAAAGATGGGCTGCATTGTCGAGAAGAAAGCCATTACTACTCAAAAGCCACAAAGTATCCAACTTACAATATGCCAAACAGCACAGCGACAAGCCTTAAACCTGCTGGCACAAAGTCATTTGGTGTGATGAGACCAAAATTGAGCTTTTTGGCCACAACCATAAACACTTTATTTAGAGAAGAGTCAACAAGGTCTATGATTAAATGTACAGCATTCCTACTGTGAAACACGGAGGTGTATCGCTAATGTTTTAGGAATGTGTGAGCTACAAAGGCACAGGAAATTTGGTCAAAATTGTTGGCAAGATCAATGCAGTATGTTATCAAAAAATACCGGAGGAATATTTGCATTCATCAGCCAGGAAGCTGCGCATGGGACGCACTTGGACATTCCAACATGACAATGATAAAAAACACAAGGCCAAGTCGACCTGTCATTGGCTACAGCAGAAAAAGTGAAGGTTCTGGAGTGGTCATCTCAGTCTCCTGACCACAATATAATTGAGCCACTCTGGCGAGATCTCAAACATGCAGTTCATGCAAGACAGCCCAAGAATATACAGGAACTGGAGGCTTTTTGCTGGTATTAAGGACTGGGGTATGTGAACTTTTGATCAGAGTCATTTGGGTAGTTTTTCTGTTCTCATTATGATTTTAAAAAGAGTAAACCCAGTTGATTGATAATAAATGGCTTCAGCCAAACAGTAACCAAAAAAGTTTTTGTGTTACATTCATATTCTCAGAAAAAATGGCCAAGAAATCATAAATTCTGCCAGGGTATTGTAAACCTATGAGCACAACTGTATATACGAGACTATATATATATATATAATATATATATATATAATAAATATATAGTATATATATATATATATATATATCAAATACATTGCCACTAACTGAATAACCTGCCCACTCAATCTAAATCAAGCTATCTCTCTGTCCCACGCCAACAGCAGTACACACAGCCACCGTGTAAGCAGCCTTATATAGTGTGGGGCATGGACTTAGTCCCCCTGACCATGATTGGCCAAAGGGCAGCCCTGCCTTGGGCCAATTATGTCTATCTTATAAGACCGCGCTGTGATTGGCCAAAGCATGCAGGTACATGCTTTGGCCAAAACATCATACAGCAATTCACTGCGATCTCGCAGTGCATTATTGGGCATTCAGCAGCGCTCAAATTTTCCGCGGACACGTCATAATGTTCGCTCTTTGGCGAACAGGCTTAACACCCGATGTTCGAGTCGAACTTATGTTCGAGTCGAACTTATGTTCGACCTGAACATCGAGCTCATTCCCTAGTGATAAAAAAGAACTAAACATTAATTGAAAAACATTCCTGATATGTCACAATTTTACACAATCATGTAATTTTTTTAGAAAAGCTGTGTCTTTCATTACAAAGTAGACCCATAAGGTCCGGTCAAGTGCCATTGACTTTGCCTAGGCTATAATGATGTCAAGTCATCTGTACATTGCAGTCAGATAAAAACTCTTCCTGAGATGAGCATTTCTAAATGAGATATTCCTGGGTAATAATGTTTTTTCAGAGGTGGTTGATCAGTTGAACATTTCTCCCAAGTCCAAAACATAGTATTCCTCTGTAATACACCTTCAATCCTATCCAGGTCTTTCTGCTTATCTCCAGCAATCTATGCCTTATGCTCCTCTCCGACTCTTACCCACATTTTCCCTATCATCTGTCAACTTGTGGATATACCCTGCTTCCATTATTGTATTATTGAGTTCCTCCCCCCTACCACCAACTTTCTTTGCCAAACACCTGATACACTATCAAAAGAAGGACAGATAGGAGGGATGCACCATTCAACAAACAAAAACAAGATCAATGCAGGAAACACTTACTTTTCTGGGTTCTTTTTTAGTTCTTCCATCCGTCTGTATGTCACTGTAGAGGCAAGTCAGTATTACTGGCAGAAGAGACAACTTTGCTGTATACAGCTGCCTGTCAATCTCTCAGAATAGATACGTTTATTGAGAGTGAACCTATGCCCAGATCATTTAAAATATTCACATATTCTATATGCTAAAATAATCATCAAACTCACTGTTATACTGTATAAGCATTGTAGAGAAATTCAAGGTTCACTACTGAGGCATTAAAGTCTTATTTTATTTTTTTCTGAGAGCTGATCTTGGCAATCTGCCTGACCTCTAATGTAAACAGCAGATGCTGAGCTGATCTTTGAGAATGAATGCCTTTACATTACAAGCAGCTAGTAAGGTGAGTGATAGCTTGTTTTGAAGCTCTTTTGCTGTTTGTTAAGAATAAGTAAAATTCAATGGTTCAATCATTCGAAAGAAAAAATGCACATCATGATGTCTTCTCAACTTTAATCAGTTTTAGCACATTGTCCCTACCCAGGTCCACCCCTCTAATGCGTTTCAGCCAGTAGGCTTAATCATAGAGGATAATGTGGTCAGAGGGGAGGGAGGCACTTATATGCAATCTTTTCATAATAACATTTAATTTAGTGGATGTTAACTCACTGTGACATTTTATATAAGCCTCTGTGTCTTGTAATGCTAGGTGTTCCTGTCTGTTGTTTTATAAAACAATGCTGTCTATACCTGATTTCAAAGCGCCACTCGGGCACTCACATGACCGGCCACTTCTCTACCCTCTAGATCTGACAACTAGAACAGGAGGGGCTGAGATTCCCCCCACTGATGTCAGTTGGGATGAGAGGAAGAGAGGAGGAGAGAGGAGGCCGGTCACGTGAGTGCCAAGCGGTGCTCTGAAATCAGGTATAGACAGCATTTTTTTTATAAAACACAGACACAGACAGGAGCACCTAGTATAACGAGACACAGAGGATTAAACAATACATTTTATTTCAGCAGCAGGAGGGGAGGGGTTGGGCACTGATACAGAGCTGACAGGCAGGGGAGGGGGGAGAGGAGAGACAGGAGGGTTACGGATGACGGAGGCACGTAAACTGACCACAGTGTCAGAGCTCATCAGTCATGATAAACTGTGGTCAGTTTACAGGTGGGAGGACAGAACTAAGCAGGATCAACAAGGTATTTCAGGTGATAAAAAGGGCCAAATTACACAGCACAAACACTGTGCTGTATAACATGATTTTAAAGAACAGGATTAATTTTTTCTTTTTTTTTTAGGGTAACAAACACTTTAAAGTGGTTGTAAAGCCACTATGTTATGATCATACCATCCATCTGTTAATAACACTATTCTATCCCACTGTATGTGCTGTATAGAAAAAATTCTACCCTATTTCAGAGTGCCTATGTAAACAAGGCAGACCCCCAGTTCTGACAAGGGGAGGGAAGAAAGATCAAGCTGTTCCAAGTGATCAGGAACACTGATCTCTCTCTACTCCCAGTCAGGTCGTCCCCCTGACAGTTAGAAAGCACCTCCCTATGGCACACATAAACCTTTGATCGCCCCAAGTGTTAGTTCCTGCCAATGCCATTTATACAGAGATCAGTGCATTTTTATTAGCACTGATCACTATATTGGTGTCACCTGGTCAACAAGAGTGTCACTTAGGGTCAGATTTATCCACCGCAATGTCGCAGTCCTGCTAAAAATCGCTGATCTCTGCATTGCTAGAAAAAAAAACAATAAAAATAAATAAAAGTCCCTAAATCTAACCCCTATTTCGTATACCTTATAACTTTTGCGCAAACAAATCAATATACGTTTATTGCGATTTCTTTCACCAAAAACATGTAGCAGAATACATATTGGCCTAAACGAATGAATAAATATGTTTTTATATATATATATATATATATATATATATATATATAATATATATATATATATATATATATATATATTTATGGGGGGGGGGGTGTATTATAGCAGAAAGTAAAAAATATTGTATTTTTTTCAAAATTGTTTATAGCAAAAAAAATAAAAACCTCAGAGGTTGATCAAATACCACCGAATAAAGCTCTATTGAGGGAAAGAAAGGACATAAATTTTGTTTGGTTACAAAGTTGCACCACAATGCAATTGTCAGTTAAATTGACGCAGTGCTGTAATCACTAAAATGGCTTGGTCATTAAGGGGTAAATCCTTCCGGGGCGGAGTGGTTAATATCCATATTCTGGGCACATGTGTATGTCTTTAATGACTGCTGAAGCTCTTTATTGAGAAAGAAGAAAAAGATCCTCTGCTGGATTTCAGACATTTGGTAAGTGGTTTAGAGGTATTTATTACTGGTAGCAGTAATAAAAGGAACGAGATTCATTTTTTCATAAATTGTAGTGTCAGCCAGAGCCTGAGAAAACATACCTTCAATTCTGCTATTTTGCAGCACAGAAATTTTCTGAAACAAACTAGTTATTTAGATCTATCAGAAAACTGTAGCCTGTAATTGCCCACAAAAACACTCTGTACCGGGACAAATGATGCCAACCCCCCTCTGAAAACACCTGTCATTTTAGATACTATTCCCCTGTACCATTCTATTGACAATTTGCCAGTTATAACTCCACATTTTTCCTTTTTTATTACAAAATGTGCATGTTAGTATGTGAACCGCAACTTAGAATATTGCATTGATTTGTGGAAATTAAAAAACAAACATAGACGAGTGATAGCAAGAAAGGCCACGTGATCCACTGAGTCTGCCCACCCTTTTTTACTTACTATAGATCTAAGTTTATCCAAGCATGCATAAATTCACTTACTGTTGACTGACTCACTACCTCTGCTGGAAGTATTTTCCAAGCATCAAACTACTCTTACAACTATACTTTTAAGGTTAGTTTAAACTTTCCTCCCAGACATTTGAGGTTGTGTTCCTGTGTTCTTGGCCTCATACTGTAAATACTGCCCTCCTGAACCTTATTCACAGCTTAAAGTGGTTGTAAACCCTTTGAAAAAAAAAACAGCAAGACAAATGCATAATGAGCTTGTATCCATAGCATACTAGCTCATTATAAATTACTAACCTTACATCGAAGCCCCTGCAGCGGTCCTCGTCCCCCCCCTCCGGCAGCAACATCTCTCCCGGGGGTTACCTCCGATTATCGCGGCTTCCGGCACTGTGATTGGCCGGAGCAGTGATGACGTCACTGCCGCACACGGTCACTGAAGCAACGGCACATACGTGAGATTGCTTCAGTTTGTCTCAGTGCGCATGTGCCGATGACATGCAGGGGACAGGGGATATCTCCTAGGTTTAGGAGATATCATGGGTAGCTACAGGTAAGCCTTATTATAGGCTTACCTGTAGCATACAACCACTTTAAAGTGTTACTGAAACCACGAAAGTAAAATCAGTCTGTATATGCAGTAAAGCATGCTTGTTACACTCAATGTGGAACCTAAGGGGTTAATCCTCTGCATTGTGTAAAACGGCTGGTTGATCCTGTCTTCTCTGAGCCTCCACTTCTTTTATTGACCCCAATCCATCTTCTGATAGTACAGAGCCTTGGGGGGCAATTTGCACATGCTCAGTTTGGTGAGAGTTTTTTCTCGTTTTTTTCTGGGAGGGTGCATGTGATCAGCACAGGGCCAACCAGCATTGTCTAGACCAGTAGTTCTCAACCTTTTTAGTGCCGTGACCCCTTAAAAAAAAATTCCAAAGTAGTGGGAAACCACTAACAGTAAAAATTATTTTCGTAGTGTGGTTTGTCAGTACCCAGGGCAAGACAGTAATTTGCGCCCCTAACCCATGGACATTTAGCCCTCCCTGAGCCCCTTCCACTTGAACAGTATTAAAAACCCTTATGGTACATTTTAGGATGTACTAACTCTTTCTCTTTGTTCTCTTTTCTGTCCCTTTTATCTCTCTCTATCCTAATTTCTTGTTTTTTCCCCATCCCTCTCTCTAGCTGGGTTTCTTGTTCTTTCTCATGCTTTCTCTCCCTGTTCTTTCCCCTCTTTTCCTCTCCCTCCCATGTATTGATCAAGGTCATCTGCTAATCTGAGAACTGTAGTGGGGACTTTTATTGGTAACTATAATCACAGGTAGTGTTACTCACTGTGTCTCTGATTTGGGTTGTCTCGCAGCAGTGACACCTATGCCGAAATCTGGAGATAGGGTCTCCTCCAACCCCTCCCACTTCACATTCCTCACCAGTCAGTTGACCTCTAGTCTCTGCCCACCACCCATGCCATGAACTGAAACAGCCCAGGATTTGGTGACCCCTGGCAAATCATCATTCGACCCCTGAGGGGGTCCCAACCCCCAGGTTGAGAACCACTGGTCTAGACAAAGGGTCAGGAGTCATGCAGCCTCATAGACAGAGAAGAGAATGAAAACTCCTCCTAAAAGCTTTAACCAATGCTCAGCAAAACACTGATAGGAGTCCCAAGATTTCCATATGCTGCTCATGAGTAAAGGTATTTAGCAGTTTATATTTACCGGTACTAAAATAATTGCATTTCCATGTTCTGTGTACTGTGAGACAAAAGATGTAGTGATGCAGGGTCCTAGATTTAGTATCACTTTAAAGTACTAATATTTATGTATTTAAAAATGAATTCATGACACCCCCCCCCTCCCTTTTCCTATACATATTGGCCCGGATTCACAAAGACTTACGCCGACGTATCTACTGATATGCCGTCGTAAGTTCAAATGTGCGCCGTCGTATCTATGCGCTGATTCTTTAAATGAGATACGCCTGAATTTTGCCAAGATACGACCGACATAAGTCTCCTACGCCGTCGTATCTTGGGTGCATATTTACGCTGGCCGCAAGGGGTGCTTCCGTTGATTTACGCGTTGAATATGTAAATGTGCTAGATACGCCGATTCACGAACGTACTTGCGCCCATTGCTGTAATCTACGTCGTTTACGCAAGGCGTTTTTCCAGCATAAAGTTAAACCACCAAAAAGCTGGTCTAAGTCGTTTAGGGTATGGACGTCGGAAGTGCCGTCGGATTTTACGTTGTTTACGTAAGTCGTACGTGAATGGGGCTGGGTGTAAGTTAGGTTCACGTCGTACGCATTGAGCCGTCGGATCTTAGGGAGTATTTGCGACGTGATTCTGAGCATGCGCGCGCATGCGCCGTTCGTTCGGCCATGCATTCACATGGGGTCACGCTTCATTATAATACACCCACTGCCTTGCTACTTTGAATTAGGCGGGCTTACGCCGGCCCATTTACGTTACAACCGGCGTACATATGGGAGCAAGTGCTTTGTAAATACTGTACTTGCCTCTCAATGTTACGACGGCGTAGCGCATATGAGATGCGCTACGCCTATCTAAAAGATGCGCCGATCTCTCTGAATCTGGCCCATTAAGTCCTTACAGTCTCTTCTGATATGTTTTATCCATTGGACCTCTCACCAATAAATTTCATTAGATATTATTTAAAATGCATAATCTGATGATATCAGGTTGCAAAAGCCAGTTGTCTCCATGTCTGTTTTCTACAGTTTGGAAGAGGATAATGCACAAATACTTAGAAATGTAATTTTCTTACAAATGAAACATTTTATTAAAACATGCAAATTATTAGGCATGAATATCACCAAGTTTTGAACTAAGTTCAAAATGAAAGAATTGCAAAAACAAATTGAAATTCAAAACTAAAGTGTTTAAATCTTATCAAAGCATTTATTTTTTTATGGCTGCATTGTTAATAAATAGGGTTATGCATGTAAATCAAGAAACACTATGCTACAAATGTGGCAACACATTGCTTTTTTTTCCTCTTTTTTTTTTTATTTAGAGTAAGATGTGTTGACATCCAGCATGACAAAATTTGTACAAAGTTCACAATTTAAAAATGAAGTATCACACCAACTTGTGATTCCACACATTTATCGCAAAATTAAAATGTCATCAACAAATCCATGCCGTGTAGTACAAAAATAAATCAAACTTCAGTTCCACAGAGAGCACAATAAATAGTTTATACAAAATTCTGTCTTAATAAATGATTACTTAAATTAAACTTAGAAATGAATATGAACAATAAGTTATAATAAATAAACTTCGATGACTCACAATAATTCCATATGAAAGGTCAGCATTCTAATATGTGACACTTTTTTTGTGATCCCTATATAATAATAGTCACAGATAGGTTTTTGATTTGATACAGTTTTATGTACCACCATTAAATGAGCAGCAGGTTTGTGCTTAAAATCCCTTTCCATTGTACATAGGTGATAACAATAATAATCCCAACTGATACTATCTATTTATCTACTGAAAGCATTACTATATTGGCAAAGAAGCTGCAGACACAATGCAGTGATAAAAGGCAGATGCCAGTATTAACAATGGCCACCTTGAAAGAAGAACTTCAAGGCAAAGTATGACATGGATATGGCAGAAGGTCGAGCACCTTTCTTCGGCATTTGAAAAGGCAGTTCTGAGCATGACCGCTACAACTAATAGCACAACAGAAAGACAGGCCTTTACAGAGAACATACTGCAAAGCCCCCATAAGTAACTACATAAGCTATTCCCAGCTAGTTATTAAAGTCCTCCTGGAAAACTGTAAGCTTTTGTACAGTGTAGAGTATAAAGTGCCGCTGGGATATACATATATTTATACATATATATATACCGAGGTTGAGTATTGTATTAGAATATTTGTTGTGAGATCCCTGTAACCTCCCTTAGCGATATTATTGAAATAGCCATCATGGCTTCCAGTATATCTTTTTTTGTATTTTTTATTTATTTCTTTTTTTGTTCCGAGTTTAGTGTCACAAAGGCTATAGACACAGAGAAAAAAAAATTGCACACCTCCGTATATTATGGATATATAGGACAAGGTAAGTGCAAATTATCAACTGGCACATTGTGGGGACAATGACCCTGTAAGTCCTATTTTGCTAAAAATATTTTTTTTTTATTTTTTAAAAAAAGCCATCTTTTTCATAGCAAAATTCTAAGTACATTGTACTTTCTGCATAACAACACATGGAAGGAAAAAAGATATGCAGTTTAAATAAAAAATAATAATCCTCTTGACATCTTTTATAAACACAACACATATTTGACATGATTTAAAAAGTGGTCTTATGCATACAGTTAGTGCAGTTGTTTAGAAGAAAATAAATAATGTTTAAAAAAATCTGCATTGTAACAATTACAATTTAGAACAGATAAGTGCTGTCTGAAGTTTGGTAATTTAACTCAAGTCACATTTTTTTTAAATGGACAGTCAAGCAACAATCCCATTTTTTTCTTTTTTTTCACAACAGACAAAAATAAAATAAAAAAGTGGAAAATGATTGAAAATGACATAAATGTTCAAAGGTAGATGGTGTACTTTTTCTTCTAAATCTATTGTTGGATTTTATCCAGGGACCAAAAAAACAGATTTTCTTTTTTCTTTTTTTGCATTAATTGTAAAACCCCCAATGAAACGAAAGGACAATGAAAAAAAGCAAATAAAAAAAAAAGTAGTAAAAATAGTGTCTTTCAAAAATGCAGGAATCCAATACGAGTATATTTATACTTAACAGGCAGTTCAAAGGGAAATGAATCAATCCTGGAGTGAAAGAGTGAGTAGTGGCTATTTCTCCAAAGTCTGTTTGAAAAAGATCAGTAGGATTTATCTCATTGTCCACTTTTGATACAGTTCAGCAATGGATGTTCCCGTATTGAGATCAGTAGATGCTTATTTATGAATGAAAAGTGCTTTTAAGCTGCTTTGACTTTCCACGCAGGTTTTCATAGCTTGATTTTGTCTTACAGCAAGAAAATATTTTTGTATATCTTACATTTCTCCAATGTCCTATCCACAGAGTTGAAAAAAAAAATATTGTTTCCAAAGTTCTTCGGGCAACCTTAAAAGAAACAAAAACCCAACTTCCACTTTATTAAAAAAAGTCAATTCCTCATCGCTTCTTGCTGTGAAACAATATGTGCACCATGATGGATTTTTCTGTCCTCAAAAATATTCCTGCAACTGGAGGCCTAAAGAAAATGTCTCTGAACAGCAAGACATTTCCCAATGGATTTCGTCTTATCCACTCTGATATACTAAAACACTGATTCACCAATGCATAAAAAAATCTACACTCTGATTTTCTTCATCAGCTTCCCTTTTGAGAAATATATTTACCTTAAAAATGTGCATACGTTAGCAGCTATAAACATTACATGGCATATCACACAATGTTAGCTTATATGAAAACGTACAAAATGTGAATGTATTCAAAATCTATTCAGCAGTTACTATTTCTTTTTTTTGTGTTTTTTTTAAAGCAAGACAATAAAATCATCATGAAGTCTTGTAAGCATAACACTGTCTCAAAATGAATAAATATATAACACTTTTCTGGTAGCTTACAGCAGCAGAAAACAAGAGGCATCCTTATTTTATAGAGATTTTTTGTTTTGTTCGAGCATGAGTTCACCAAAACAGCAGCTGCTTACACTTGGATCCCTCTTACGGCTTGCTTTATGTTTTCTAAGAGTGCCTTATTTTCTGGACTCTGATAGCGGTCTTGATTTGTGTACATGTCCGTCAACGTGGTCACGTAGGCATCAAAATTTTGTTCGTTGATGGGATCCTACAAGACAATGAATATTTTTTACGTGTTTTCATCTAACAAATTATTAATGACCTATATTTTTCTTCACAAACATTTTGCTTCTTCCATATTATATAAGCTGAACAATGATTAGTGCTTTATGGTGCACTGCAGAAAACATAGGAGTAACTATGGCCAAAGAAGTGATTGCAAGTGTTCAGGGGCCCTTTGTGTACAAAAAGAAATAGGACCCTGAGGGGCCAAGTTATAAACGAGATCAGATATCACTATCCACTCTCTGTTACATTACACAATGTTACTTTATAACGTTACTTATATTTTCAGCTCCTTCATAAAATGTAGGCCATAGTATTGAGCCTGTGGTACTTCATGGAGTTCTATCTTCTAGACGATCGGACATTCCGACAACAAAACCGTGGATACATTTCGGACTGATGTTGGCTCAAACTTGTCTTGCATACACACGGTCACACAATTGTTGTTGGAAATTCCGAACGACAAGAACGCGGTGATGTACAACACTACAACGAGCCGAGAGAAATGAAGTTCGATGATTTCGAGCATGCGTCAAATAGATTCCGAGCATGCATAGAATTTTTGTGCGTTGAATTGTGTACACACAGTCGGAATTTCTGACAACAACTTATGTTGTCGGAAAATTTGAGAACCAGCTCTCAAATTTTTGTTGTCGGGAAATTCCGACAGCAAATGTCAGATGGAGTATACACACAGTCGGATTTTCGGACAACAAGCTCACACGGAACATTTGTTGTCAGAAATAAGATTGGGGAAGAGACAGTCTTGTGACTTTGACAGGTCTTGTGACTGATATGATTGGATCAATCAACCAAAATTTCTCATAAGTGTAATCCATAACCTATACTACAAACACTGACAGATTGTGTTTAGGTCCGCAGGAGTTGCAGTAATGTTGTGGTGTAATACTGTATTAACTTCACCCTATGGGTAGCAGTGTTGATTAAAGATCTTCAGTGGATCTTAACCCCTGCTTACCAGGTGTTGTCTTCTGCACAGTTCAGATACTCACCCACAAAGCGGATCCAGCATTGTCCCTCTGAGATCTGCTTTTGTTTTTGCCATCATTATCAGACGTTTCACTCTCTTCCTTTACTGAATGAAGAACAATGCCTCCTAGGATATGAGACATACATATCCCAGGAGGCAAAGGGAGCACAGTGTATGTCATTCGAGTAAATGAATGATGTGCACCTAGGGGTGGCCCAAACACAAAAAAAAATGGTAAATTAATAAAAAACAGTGCTATTTCAGAAAAGGAAGAAGAAGGGTTGGATTGGAGTGAAGACTGCTTTGAGGGTGAAGATTTGTTTTAAGCTAATGACTCAATGACTCAAGTGGCAAAGATTTTAATAAATGATATGGAAACCCATATCACTGTGATACTATATAAATCCTGTCTAGTAATATAATAATAACCTAAGGCTTTTCACTGTTGATCATTTAGCAATGGTAGCAAACATTTTAAAGGAGCTTGCCAGGATGGGGTTGATTTACTAAAACTTGAGAGTGCAAAATCTGGTGCAGCTCTGTATAGAAACCAATCATCTTCCAGGTTTTTGTCAAAGCTTAAATGAACAAGTTGAAGTTAGAAGCTGATTGAAGCTGATTGGCTACCACGCACAGCTGCACTAGATTGTGCACTCTCCAGTTTTAGTAAATCAACCCAAATGTCTCAGTTTACACAGTAACACCATGGTCTTGCCTTACATATGTACACTTTTAGGTAGATTCAGAATGACTTAGGCCGGCGTATCAGTAGATACACCGGCCTAAGTCTGAATTTGCGCCGGCGCTAATTTAAGCGTATTCTGGAAACCAGATACACTTAAATTAGGCTCAGATACGAGCGGCGTAAGTGTCTTACACCGTCGTATCCTAAAGTGTAATTTTTAGACTTCGATTGCGGTCGGCGTCGAATATGTAAATCACTAGATACGCCTATTCACGAACGTATGCCCGGCCGACGCAGTACAGATACGCCATTTACGGAACGCATTATCAGGCCTAAAGTTATTCCATCAAATAGCTGGAATAGTAATGTTAAGTATGGCCGTCGTTTCCGCGTCGAAATTCGAAAATGTTACGTCGTTTGCGTAAGTCATCCGCGAATAGGGATTTACGTCATTTACGTCCACGTCCAAACCAATAGGACCGTGCGGCGTACTCTGCCGCAATGCACACTGGGATATGTACACGGACGGCGCATGCACCGTTCGTAAAATACGTCAATCACGTAAGGTCACCCCCCATAAAACACACCCCCTCAGCTAAATTTGAATTAGGCGACATTACGCCCGCCCGATTTACGCTACGCCGCCTTAACTTAGCAGGCAAGTACTTTGTGAATCATGTACTTGCCTCGCTAACTTACGGCGGCGTAGTGTAAACACGATACACTACGCCGCCGCACCGATACGCCTGCCTACCTGAATCTAGCTATTTAACTTTAAGGAAAATAAAATATCCTATCATTACCAGGAATAAAAAATAGCAAACAAGATATATTTATTTTCCTTCTTCTATGACCCCTAAGGGTTGATTTACTAAATGAATAAAGATTGTTCAATATGCAGAGTATATTTTCACTTTGTAAAGAGAAATCCACGGCACTCGCGGCTTTTCCGTTGTTCTTTATGAATGCAATTGCAAAAAGCTAAAGGCAAAAAAGAAGCTAAAAGCACTTAAAAAAACTCAGCCAATAACTGCTCACTGAGTTCATGGTTTTTGTATGACTTCTAAAAAAAATGTTGTAAACAATTCTGACCACCTTCCTTTGTTTTATTAGTTTAGAGCAAACTTCTGATATGGTGAAAATAAAGAAATAGAATGACGAGAGCAGCAGCGAAATTTCTCCACCGTCTGATGACTGACAATTGGCATGCCTTTTGCCGCCATCCCACAATGCTATACTTGGGCCCAAGCCATCTATCAGCAGACCCAGAATATAGTAAGTACATGATATCTGTTGATAGCTTATTCTTTCAGATTCCCTGTCCTGCTGCCTGTTTTGTCTCTTGCGTTTCAATTGCCAACAGAAGTTCACTCTAATAAGAAAGGGGCATGCATATGATACATCATGGAGAAACCAACTGTGTGCAGCCACCTTACCGAATAATTTATACAATTTATTCTGATTTATACATTGCTGCATATACATTTTTTGGTTATGTAATAAATACTTATTACCTTTTATAAGTACTCTTCAAACATTTGAAAATATTATGTAAGTATGGCATCTCCAACTGTATAGGATTCATTATTACATGGGTTACCTAGGTGAGCCTGCTGGAATATGCACATCTGCTAACGTAGTTTGAGAAAAATTTGTCCTAATTTTAAAGGATTTTCAACATTTCTATATTTTTGGTTGGAATTTTTTGTACATACCTGTGTTAATGCCACTTAGTTTTCAAGAGTTACCTCTAGTTTTGATCCCTACCTGTAAGGAGGTCTTTTGTTAAATATGGTCATTATATGGTTACAGAGATACACATACACTATATTAACAAAAGTATCGAAACACCTGCCCTTACACGCACATGAACTTTAATGGCATCCCAGTCTTAGTCCATAGGGTTCAATATTGAGTTGGCTCACCCTTTGCAGCTGTAACAGCTTCAACTATTCTGGGAAGGCTGTCCACAAGGTTTAGGAGTGTGTCTATGGGAATAATTGACCGTTCTTCCAGAAGCACATTTGTGAGGTAAGGCACTCATGAGAACAAGAAGGCCTGGCTCACAGTCTCCACTCTAATTCATTCCAAAGGTGTTCTATCAGGTTGAGGTCAGGACTCTGTGCAGGCCAGTCAAGTTCTTCCACCCCAGACTCGTTCATCCATGTCTTTATGGACCATGCTTTGTGCACTGGGGTGCAGTCATGTTGGAACAGGAAAAGGACATCTCCAAACTGTTCCCACAAAGTTAGGAGCATGAAATTGTCCAAAATGTCTCAGAATGCTGATCCCTTATGAGCAAGGCCGTCTTTACCATAGGGCAAACGGGGGCAGGTGCCCAGGGCCCTGTCACTGTTGGGGGCCCAAAGCAGAGCCGCCCGTTAAGCCCCTGTGCTGCCCACAAATCAGCGCTGAAAATCATCAGCGGCACGCAGCCAGTGTCCCTTCCCAGTGTTTTAAAATGTACAGCACCCCTGGCTTCCCTTTAGATGTGCACTTCTCCCTTCCTGCCACTGGGTGCTGCTTGTATATAAAAGTGAATTAGAATGTGATTTTAGAGCATCCCCAGTTTGATCTACAAAAGGCTGACTTCTTCTTCATGTCCTGCTCCTCAAGGTATGTCACTGTTTGCTAATATATTATGCAAATAGAAGTTTTCTGTAGAGTGTGCCCAAAGTTATAATATTTGATGTTTCACTGCAGGTCTGGTCAGTGTTTTAAAAAGTTCCTCTATTTTACACATGGCATGGCATGGGGGTCACAGCACCGTCTGTCCATTCTGCTTTAGCACCATGGGACCCCATGCCATGCCATGTGTAAAATAGAGGAACTCTTTAAATCACAGACCAGGCCTGTAGTCCAGGCTGAGTAAGGCCTGAGAGCACACGGCATTACTGTCTGTATTTAACTGCTTGATGGGCTTATTTTGGGCTTGGCTGGTTCACATGTATGTGTTTTGGCATGCGTTTCCTGCAAATAAAAGTGCATGCCTCATGTAATAGGCTCTACACACGGCACACCTATGCCCATCAAGCACTGAAATACAGCACTGTCTGTCCATTCTGCTGTCTACTGTGACTTATCTGCAGTTCCAGCACTGTCAAACTTGCTGCATTTTTAGACGTTTAGGTCACACTTTTAAAAACACAGTGCGTTTGTGTGTGCAAGAACTGCAGGTAAGTAGCATGGTGCAAAAGCAGAATGGATTTCAAGGCAACTGTATTTTTAAAATGCTGAATGTACCTTTTTTCTGCAGGAAACGAAGGCATGGCAGCCCATTCAAATCAATGGGCTGCTGTGCCTGCACAAATGAGGGCCGCCAAAACACATACATGTGAACCAGCCAGCCCCAAAATAAGCTGGAGGGGGGCCCAAAAAAAATGTTTGCCCAGGGCCCAAACCATATTAAAGATGGCCCTGCTTATGAGTTCCCTTCACTGAAACTAAGGGGCCAAGCCCAACTCCTGAAAAACAGCTCCACACCATAACCCCCCCTCCACCAAATGATTTGGACCAGTGCACAAAGCAAGGTCCAAAAAGACATGGATGAGTGAGTTTTGGGTCGGAGGAACTTAACTGGTCTGCACAGAGTCCTGACCCTTAACCCAATAGAACACCTCTGGGATAAATTGGAGCGGAGACTGCGAGCCAGACCTTCTCGTTCAACATCAGTGCCTGACCTCACAAATGCGCTTCTGGAAGGATGGTCAAACATTCCCATAGACACACTCCTAAACCTTGTGGACAGCCATCCCAGAAGAGTTGAAGCTGTTATAGCTGCAAAGTGTGGGCCAATTCAATATTGAACCCTACGGACTAAGACTGGGATGACATTAAAGTTCATGTGCGTGTAAAGGCAGGAGTCTCAATACTTTTGGTAATATAGTGTATTATGTGAATAGGCAGACAGGTTATATAATTTCTCCTTTTTAATTACAAATTTGAGTCTGCTGCTAAGCCTAAACATGAGGGAAGACTTTTTTTTAATACGTTTTTCCCATAGTATTTTCTAATTTCTGTAGTGCAGTGTTAAGACAACAGAGGGTGGGGGCAGACACAAAAGAGTTTTCCTGCCAAATAAAATAATATAAAATCATTTTCCACTGTGTGCTAGATAACCTCTGCTGCCTGATCATACCATTATTGCTGCTACTTGGTGCCCCATTCTTTGGTGCTGTCTACAGAAATGGTGGAAAACAACAATCAATGGTGCTGCCTGATCATACCATTATTACTGCTGCTAGGTGCCCCATTCCTTGGTGCTGTCTACAGAAATGGTGGCAAACAACAATCAAACCCGTTACTGTTAGATTTCACATTGCTAGTAACTTTCCCTTCTCCCCATGTAGCAGGGCTTGATCATTGCCATTGGCTATTTGGGCACTGAACAGTTGATTATGGAAGGACAAGGAAAGTGTCACATGTTTCCCCCTCCCCAGAACTATCAGGTAAGGGCTTGCAACATTAAGGCAAGGCTCTAATGGGTAGGTAGGATGTTATTTAATTTTAAATTTTTTTACCTGACCGGTTTGATTTATATAAGGGCATTTTTATCATAAACATACAAAATAACCAACCATTTTCATAATCCAGCAATTCCTAGAAGCAGCTGGGGTTGGCAGGAGTATAGTTCATTAGAAAGAAAACCTGAAGGCAAGAAGAAGAGATAAAACTAGCCTACGTTTCTGCTTTCCCCATAAACCCTTTGGATGCATTTGCTGATTGCTGATGTCTCCATGCTTTTCTAAAGAGGATACTTTCTTTAACTCATAAGCATGCAGACCCTCTATTTGCCATTAAACAGGGAATATAACCTGAAAGGTAGGAGACAAGAATAAAGTAAAAACTATTTATTTGTATGATTTGCCAAGTTATACTAAAATAGCTCCAGTGTTTTAATGCACACCTATAGTAAATTCACACCCTACCACCCTGACTACAAGTTTTGTTTTCTTTTGTTTAAAGCGGTTGTAAACCCTAAATTTGCACTTTTACCTACAGGTAAGCCTATAACAAGGCTTACCTGTAGGTAAAAAGAATATCTCCTAAACCTGTACGGTTTAGGAGATATTCCCCTCGCAATGCGGGCGGCGCATGCGCAGGGGGGATCCACGGCGGAAGATCCGGCAGCCGCCGGACCCGGCCGATTTTAAATCTCCCGCGCGCATGCGCGGGAGTGACGTCATCGCCGCTCCAGCCAATCACAGCGCTGGAGCGGCGCCGCTCCAGCCAATCACAGCGCTGGAGCGGCGATACCCGGAAGACACGCCGGAGCAAGATGACATCTCGCTCGGCGTGAACCAGGTAAGTGTTGTTCACCTCGTTTTGAGGTAAGTATTTCATAATCAGCTATTATGCGGTGCATACTAGCCGATTATGCATTTTGCCTTGCAGGTAAAAAAAAAAAAAAAATTATATATGCGGTTTACAACCGCTTTAAGTATATTATTTCTACTGAAAGTCCTCCCCATGCATGATGCGCACACTGCTCGCTGTGCCTCCCAAGATATGTACGTCACATATCCTAGGAGGCATAGGCTTTCATTGAAAAACAGGAGGAGGCGGTGGGCCTTTTGGCGCATCATCAAGAGGCCTGCCTGCTGAACCTGGAAGAGCTGGCAAGCCTCTTGATGATGTCAGATAAAACATGGCAGCGCGGGACGGAGCAGTGGCCAGGCATGAGATGATTTCAGTGGGTCAATGCTGGTTCAATCGGATGGGTGAGTATCTATAAAGTGAAGATACCTCCATTAGGTAAGCGGGGCAAAAAAAATGTGAAGGTTGGCCAGAGTTCCTCTTTAAATACATACCTGTTTTATAGAAACTGGTGTTCCATGCCTCCTCCAAAGCCAGTAATTGTACACTACAGATTCATAGATTTGGTTGGTGTATGATGCACTTCACCAATCCCTCGCATCCTGCCCAACTGGACACATTGCTCCATCAGACTTCAATTCAAGTAGTTCTCTTGTTGCCTTATCCAAACTAGCATCAACCAACCATTCCCAAAATGTATCTACTTGCTATATCACTCTCTGCTGTACTTTCTCTTGACTGATATTTCTCTTATTTGTTTTCAATATGTCCTTCTCTATTTCTGTTTTTGCAAACTCTCTAATATCTGACTGACTGGGAAATTTGAATTCAAATTTAAATGCCCTAGTGCTCTAAAAATCACATTCCTATCCCTACATATTTCCCCACTTTGTGTGACTTTATCAGGGATTGAACCTGAGGCCTCGTACACACGACCGTTTTCCTCAATAGAATCCATCAAGAAACATGGTGGCAGAGCTTTTTTGCCGAGGAAAACGGTCATGTGTATGTTTTTCATCTAAGAAACTGTCGAGGAACTCAACAAGGAAAAAAGAGAACAAGTTCTCTTTTTCCTCGACGGGAGTCTCAATTTCCTTGTCGTGTTCCTCGTCGGGCTGGTTTTCAACGAGAAACGCGAGCGTGTGTATGCTAAGAAACCCACGCATGCTCAGAATAAAGTATGAGACGGGAGCGCACCTTCGGTAAAAGGAGCATTTGTAATGGAGATAACACATTTGTCACGCTGTAACAGACTGAAAAGTGCAAATCGTCTCTTACCAAACTTTTACTTAACACGCAGTAACATGAGATTAGCAAAAGTAGCCCCAAGGGTTGTGCCAGTGGAATCGAACTTCCCCTGCCATTGTATGTGTTGTACGTCACCGCGTTTGAGAACGAGGAGATTTTGTGTTGACCGTGTGTACGCAAAGCAAGCTTGTCGAGTTCCCCGACAAGTCTAACAAGGAACTCGTTGAGGAAAACGATGTGTCTTTTCCGACGAGTTCCTCGGTCGTGTGTACGAGGCCTCAGTGTATGTGCTATATGTGACAAATGTTGTAGAGTGCCTTTATTTACAAATGGTT
Source organism: Rana temporaria (assembly GCF_905171775.1). Classification (NCBI taxonomy): domain Eukaryota; kingdom Metazoa; phylum Chordata; class Amphibia; order Anura; family Ranidae; genus Rana; species Rana temporaria. The sequence continues at coordinate 97,949,087 of NC_053492.1, read as the reverse complement.
TATTGAAAAATAAGTCTCAGTACAGTTGCCTTTAGGCCACTGGTCATGTGATCTCCAATAAATGTGAAGATTTCAATTCAAACTGTGCTGCTGATTGCCTGAGAATCTCCAGCTGAGATCTGATGTTTGAGAATTGGCAGTACTACTATCATAAAAAACGTAATTCTAATAACTATGTAGTTAATAAAGGTAATAAATCTATTCATTATGCAGAATTTTTTTTATGTTTTAATTCCGTTATTTAGATTTTTTTTTATATATATATATATATATATATATATATATATATATATATATATATATACTGATCAAGTTGTCTCGTAAAAGTGACCAGGGTTGTCAGAAATCATAATATTTCCAAAGGTACTTGCACAAGTAACATTTACTTCACTCAATTTTAGTATTCTTTTAAAATAATAATAAACAAATTACTGCAACTGTTTAAACAACCCTGGAAATTTTGATTGGCCCCCAACCCCTGTCACATTTTCTGGAAAGCTTGGTCTGCATATACATGAGAAATTATCTTCTTCTTGATGGGAAATAAGACAGTAAATGCACTTTCTAGTAGACTGAGAAAGTGATAAAACTTCGAGTTGGGAGATTTTTCTCATTTCCTGTGTCGTCACTGGGACAGGAAGTAAGGAAAAATGCCAGTGGGGATGGAGTGAAAGAAAAACTTGACAGAAGACACATTTCACCACACTACAAAACAAAAAAGGATAGTTGGAGTTTGCCTTTCAGCTGTAAGTTAGCACAGTGAACATAACATTTATATATTCACTAAGTTAGTTTGGGATTCATTAACAATGCTGAGTGTCATTGTATTCCAGGACACACCAACCTAAATCTTTTGATTTGATTTAGTGAGAATTTAGTTAATCCCTCGGAAGGTTTTTATGACATAGCACATTTTAACAATTCCATTTCCAATATGCTACTCATAGTTGTCATAGTTGTCATAATACCTTTAGAATGTAAACTGAGCTGAAATGGCAAACTACTATGTCACCCATATGGCAATGCAAAGAATTAAAATACCCTATTTTATGATTTGTATGAGCTAGAGGAGAGTCCTTGATGTCAGAATGCACAATTTATATGGCCTGAATTATAAAACTCAGATTTCCCCATTTATTTATAAAAATGAAAACCATTATCCATATGAGATAGCTTGTATCCTTACTGAAGAGAACAGAAGGCAAGATTTGAATGTAAGTTGCTCCTATGCAAATTCTCTTTTTTGGTGAAAAAATTATTTATCCAGTTTTTATATAGGATTCATGTCAATCTATCACAAGATGTGTTTAATTCTGTTTCTATCTGTCTGTGATGACTAACACAGTTAGACAAGTTGATAGAATATGCAAGTAAACGTGCAAAAAAAAATGGATCAGTAGCTATCCCACAGTGTTTAGTAACATGGATTTGGATGCATATGGGTTTGAGCACAACAAGATTAATAAAACAAGGAATCCATACAATATGTAGTCTATTAAAAGTCTATATAAAAAAGTCCAAGGGCCAAGGGAGAATGATAACAAGGGAATCTCACACACAGGGCTGTCATCAAGGGGGAACAAAAACCATGTTCCAAGATCTGCAGAAGAAAACAAGGGAAGAGGCGCCTCTGGGTGTAGATGTAAGAACAATTTAATCACAAGATATGTGTACAAGCAACTCACATTTTGAAAGTGATCAGTAAGCCTTGAATAAGAGTAGTCCCAAACATGGGGGTGGTCATCAAATTCGCCAAAACCTTCTTGCTTGCTGGGGCGCTGATGCTGCTCAGTCCAGGAGACTGCTTTAAGGTGGAAAATGCCGGCTGCAGTAAAGCTGGATGCAGAGCAAGGCCTGGAGCGCAGATGTTGTGCAGGCGATGGGGGATGACAAGCTTGAAGAAGTAGCGCGGCGGTCACATCATCTCAGCCTGTACGCTCGTGAAATGCGTCGCTTACCAGTGACGTCATCCCCCCTCGCCTGCATGACATCTGCGCTCCAGGCCTCGCTCTGCATCCAGCTTCACTGCGGCTGGCATTTTCCACCTAAGACCCCTTTCACACTGGAAACGCCTATAGCAGAGCGATAAAATAGCGGTAAAGCACCGCTATTTTACCACGTTTTACAGCGTTTTCAATTCATTTCAATGGAGAGGGGCGTTTTTGGAGCGTTTTAATAGCGCTATTTTTACCGCAAAAATTTTGCAAAAACGCAGCAAAAACGCACCAGTGTGAAAGGGCTCTTAAAGTCTCCTGGACCGAGCAGCATCAGCGCCCCAGCAAGCAAGAAGGTTTGGCGAATCTGATGACCACCCCCCATGTTTGGGACTACTCTTATTCAAGACTTACTGATCACTTTCAAAATGTGAGCTGCTTGTACACATATCTTGTGATTACAGAGGGCCTGATTCTCAAAAGAGATACGCAGACTTAACTGCTGTTCAGCCTGCGTATCTCTGTGCCTAACTTTGGAAACGATTCTCAAAAGGCTTTTTCCAAAGTAGGGCAGAAAATCTGACAGGTGTAAGACACTTACACGGTCAGATTTTAGGATGCAGTACCGCATCCGCCACTGGGGGCATTTCTCATTGAAATGCAGCTTTGCGTATGCAAATGAGGACTTAAGCAGATTTTCAAAGCATTTCAGCACTTTGATTTCTGCGTAAGTTCCGAATTTGCCTGCGCAAAACTAGGGCTGGTTTTATAATGTGGAAAGTTAGTCACACATTGTAAAGGCCCATTCCAGCGACGGCATTTGGTATGCATTCCTGAGGGAGAACTCCACGGCAATTTTTAAATTCAAAACCGCCATGGGTTCCCCCCCAGGAGCATACCAGGCCCTTAGGTCTGGTATGGGTTGTAAGGAGACCCCCCTCCGCCGAAAATTCGACGTAGGGGGTCCCCCTACAATCCATACCAGACCCGTATCCAAAGCACACTACCCGGCCGGTCAGGAATGGGAGTGGGGACGAGCGAGCGCCCCCCCCCCCTCCTGAGCCGTGCCAGGCCGCATGCCCTCAACATGGGGGGGTTGGGTGCTCTGGGGCAGGGGGGCGCACTGCGGGCCCCCCCACCCCAGAGCACCCTGTCCCCATGTCGATGAGGACAGGACCTCTTCCCGACAACCCTTGCCATTGGTTGTCGGGGTCTGCGGGCGGGGGCTTATCGGAATCTGGGAGTCCCCTTTAATAAGGGGGCCCCCAGATACCGGCCCCCCACCCTAAGTGAATGGATATGGGGTACATCGTACCCCTATCCATTCACCTGTAGGCAAAAAGTAAGTTAGTAAACACACAACACCAGGCTTTTTAAAATAATTTATTATTCTGCTCCGGATGCCCCCCCTGTTTTCGTTATTAGCTCAATTACCAGGGGGGGCTTCTTCTTCCACTCTCCGGGGGTCTTCTTCCACTCTCCGGGGGTCTTCTCCGCTCTCCGGGGGGGGTTTCTTCTTCCGCTCTCCGGGGGGGGCTTCTCCGGACTCCGGGGGGCTTCTTCCATCTTCTCCCCTCTTCCGCTGTTGACTCGGCGAACCCCGGTTCTTCTGCAGCTCTCCGGTGCCTTCTTCTTCACCGTCCCATCATGCTCCGGCAGGTACCCACGTGGTGGGTGCCTACCCACGTGCACCCACCACGTGGGTACCTACCGGAGCATGATGGGACGGTGATGCCTATATAAATGTGATGCAAGGCGCGCTTCCATCATTACAGCGACAACAGGCGACGAGTCAACATCGGAAGAACAGAAGACAAGACCCTGACGTCACAGAAGACCGCGCCGGCTGCCTGTTTGAAATCGAGCTAACACACAGGCCCCGTACACACGACCAGTTTCCTCGGCAGAATTCAGCTTCCGACCGAGTTTCTGGCTGAATTCTGCCGAGGAAACTGGTCGTGTGTACACTTTCGGCCGAGGAAGCCGACGAGGAGCTCGGCGAGGAAATAGAGAACATGTTCTCTATTTCCTCGTTGTTCTATGGGAGCTCTCGTCCCGCCGAGGTCCTCGTCGGCTTCAGGGCTGAACTGGCCGAGGAACTCGATGTGTTTGGCACGTCGAGTTCCTCGGCCGTGTGTACGAGGCCAAACATAGCAGGCAGCCAGCGCTGAAGAAGAAGGCACCGGAGAGCTGCAGAAGAACCGGGGTTCGCCGAGTCAACAGCGGAAGAGGGGAGAAGATGGAAGAAGCCCCCCGGAGTCCGGAGAAGCCCCCCCCGGAGAGCGGAAGAAGAAACCCCCCCCCCGGAGAGCGGAGAAGACCCCCGGAGAGTGGAAGAAGACCCCCGGAGAGTGGAAGAAGAAGCCCCCCCTGGTAATTGAGCTAATAACGAAGACAGGGGGGGCATCCGGAGCAGAATAATAAATTATTTTAAAAAGCCTGGTGTTGTGTGTTTACTAACTTACTTTTTTGCCTCCAGGTGAATGGATAGGGGTACGATGTACCCCATATCCATTCACTTAGGGTGGGGGGCCGGTATCTGGGGGCCCCCTTATTAAAGGGGACTCCCAGATTCCGATAAGCCCCCGCCCGCAGACCCCGACAACCAATGGAAAGGGTTGTCGGGAAGAGGTCCTGTCCTCATCGACATGGGGACAGGGTGCTCTGGGGTGGGGGGGCCCGCAGTGCGCCCCCCTGCCCCAGAGCACCCAACCCCCCCATGTTGAGGGCATGCGGCCTGGCACGGCTCAGGAGGGGGGGGGACGCTCGCTCGTCCCCACTCCCATTCCTGAGCGGCCGGGTAGCGTGCTTTGGATACGGGTCTGGTATGGATTGTAGGGGGCTCCCCCTACGTCAATTTTTCGGCGTGAGGGGGTCTCCTTACAACCCATACCAGACCTAAGGGCCTGGTATGCTCCTGGGGGGGGAACCCATGCCGTTTTTTTCTTTGAAAATTGGCATGGAGTTCTCCCTCTCAGGAATGCATGCTGAGCGACGCTGTCATTTTTTTTTATAATCATTTGTTTTCCCGGCGCGTCTTTTTTTTTCACCCGTCGCAACTTTAGTGTCCCGTCGAAATTCTCAAAGCCGCCCGGCGTTAATTACGTTCGCGCGCTGCACGTCGGGAAAATGACGTCACACGCATGCGCAGTACGGCCGGCGCGGGAGCGCGCCTCATTTAAATTTTAAACGCCCCCAGGAGAGGAGGACCGCCTTACGACGGCGGCACTTAAGTTACACGGCCTGAAATTTCTACCTAAGTGCTTTGACGATCGGGCACTTAGGTAGAAATTTTAAGTCAGTGTAACTTAACTGCTGAAATTTAAGTTACGCAGACTTTTTGAGAATTTGGCCCATTGTTCTTACTTCTACACCCAGATGCGCCTCTTCCCTTGTTTTCTTCAGACAAGTTGATATATTAAAGTGTAGTCTACACTTGCAGTTGGGGGGCAAAAAAACAAGAGGTTGAGCTGCTTGGTAAGGCCCCGTATACACGGTCGGACAAAACCGATAAGAATGGACCAAGGTTAAGTTTCATCGGTCCAATCTGGCGGTGTGTATAGCCTATCGGTCTGTTTTCCTTCGGTCCAAAATTTTAAAACATGCTTCAAAACCCAACCGATGGACAGCTGCCCGATCGGTCCAAACCGATGGTTAGTACAGAAAAGCATTGGTTAAAAACCCGTGCATGCTCAGAATCAAGTCGACACATGCTTGGAAGCATTGAAATTCGTTTTATTCAGCACATCGTGTGTTTGACGTCACCGCGTTCTGACCCGATCGGTTTTTGGAACGATGGTATGTACACACATCAGGCCACTTCAGCGGTGAACCGATGAAAACGGTCCGTCGGACTATTCTCATCGGTTTTGTCCGACCGTTTGTACGGGGCCTAACTCTTCGTCAACTTCCCTCCCTAAGCTGCAAAGGCAGCTGCATTGGAGTATACACATCCTTGCCATTGTGTTAGGCAGGGCAGTACTGTAGACTCCCTATGAATGCTCATTCCCCCAAACTGACATACCTAAAATGGGTGTTTTTGTTTGTTTATTTATTTATCTATTTTAGTGGTGGTCAATAAAGGGACCATTTGAATAGTTTTGAAATGGGGTTTTAGTTGCTTGTAGTTTGAGAGATGGAGCATTTATGCATTTTGACAGTTTGCGAGTTTTGTTTACTGGGGACAGTACAGTAACTGAGCCATTTGTAGTTGTAGGCTGTGTATTACATATACAAGTGGAAAGCTTTAAAAGTAAAATCTCAGAAATTATACTTTTTCTTTCCATTGCTGTATTTTTATTATCATATCACACTTCTGACAAAAAATAAAATACAATATTTTACAGACAATTACGGATAGACTGAAGCCTCGTACACACGGCCGAGGAACTCGACGTGCCAAACACATCGAGTTCCTCGGCCAGTTCAGCACTGAAGCCGCCGAGGAGCTCGGCGGGACGAGAGCTCCCATAGAACAACGAGGAAATAGAGAACATGTTCTCTATTTCCTCGTCGAGCTCCTCGTCGGCTTCCTCGGCTGAAAGTGTACACACGACCAGTTTCCTCGGCAGAATTCAGCCAGAAACTCGGTCGGAAGCTGAATTCTGCCGAGGAAACTGGTCGTGTGTACGGGGCCTGAGATGATGAGGTGACTCTGCTCTCAGGAGCTCACAACCTAAACAAGACATTGAACATGAAATGCGTGTTTTTGAGAAATCAAAACAACCATACACCTCCAGATTCTAAGTGCCAGTGAGGAGTAAATTAGGGTTTAGGTGAAGGGAAGGTGAACCAGGTAGCTTCACATTAACAGCACTAAGGGTTGTACCAGTCTCTGAAGAAAGGAGAAAGGACGGATTGATTGACAAGTGCAGCAACAAGGATGGATGCAGCAAACAAGCATTATCATGATTTCCAAAGTAGAGGTTCAGCCCTAGAGAAATCCTGAAGATGTGCATGGGATGAGAAAATGAAGAGAGAGAAGAGTGGCAGACCACAGATGTAGTTCATGGTGAGTATCTGAAGGGACACTATATATAAAATACAAGTGAGTTTACATAAGTTATAATAGTATTCCTGAAAAACATGTGAATGTTTCAACAGATTATCAGAAACTGATATACAGATTCTTCAGCGTATGCTTTGAATTTCAAAAGCTCAAACCCAACTTTTTATGTCCACTCCATTTCATTATACTCACCTGTGCATGTTACATTCAGTCCAGCAGCACTTTCTATACATGGGCACATGCACCACTAGCTCTATACTGGTCTGTTAATGGAAACCTATAGTGAGGAACTGAGGATGCTGCCATTGCCTAGCCTACCACTCCTTTTGAATGTTCCAGTACCCTGAGCATCATAATAGATGGAAAGTTGAAAAAATGACTGAAGGTCCACTTTAAGCAACTAGCATATTCAGAAGGCAAGCTTTGGCAGCTTCAATATTTCTCTAAGTACACTTTCCTTTAAGGAATCATTATTATTTTACTCTGGAAGGTAAAATCAGGAACAGCCAAATAAGAGGAAAACTAAGAAGTGTTTATGGTGGCACCTCCAGTGGATGTCGTCTACACAGCCCTTATACTTGTTGTTGAATATTAACTAGCACAGTGATGTTTGTTTTTTCCCAGATCTACCTTGTCAGCAATAATGTGGACAGAGGATGTTATAACCCCCCCCCCAATATTATTACTATTAGATTCAGTCAACATAGTTAATTTTGGATGGGATTAAAAAAGTTTATTAAAGGGTCAGAGCACAAAGTAAAACATCAGTTTTTGACACATATCGAAGAATCATATTACCTGACTATATTAATGAATAAATATGGTGGATATCAGTGCTTGAGTTTGCACACTGCTATGGCCATTGAGAAGGGAGTCTTTTATAGCTGTAGGCATATTTTATATTTATATAGTAAGTAGAATGTAGAATGAGGTACTGAAACCCAAAACTTCCAGGTGAATCGGGAAGGGGAATCAGGAATTATGCCAACAATTGGAGTATCAAAATTTAAAACCATACAATCAACCATTTTAAAACCCACCACTCAATATTACTTTACAATATAATTTTATAAAGGGTGGACTGACCCTTCATAGAAAACCTGCCCTAGAGCAAGCATGCAGATGGTGTAGTTCAAATTCCTGTCCTGAATGCTTCTTTCAGGTCAGTGACTAATTAAGCAATAAAGTCATCAGATGATGATGATCATAAAGCTTCCACCTTTTCAAAATAAGTCGACAATGGCAACTCCAACATTTCTATCCTTAGAGGTTCACTTTAAAGATAGACATGAATAGTGTGTAATTCTAGCCAACTGTGAGAGATGAATTCAGTTTCCCAGGACATTTCGACTTGATCTGTATCACTGCAGGATTCACAGACTGACTGATGTACCACGGGCTCATCTGAACTTTACACGGGATTGTTAGCAAATTAGTTAGGTCTGTGATACTTTTAGAGTACAGTATTCAAAAGAAAATGAAGTAGTATTCAACTGACAAACTACTCATCCTGCAAGTGCAAGGTGGGTGAATATAGCTCAATAGAAATTAACACAAGCTTAGGCATCTTGATTGCACGTCTTAGAACAAAATATGTGAAAACTTATTAAGAATAGGTGGAGGTTAATAAAGAAGCATAGGCTGTCATATATGGAAGTATGAGCTCCAACAAACTCAAAGCTCTCTAAACATGGCCCAATCTAACACAAAACCTGAATGGAGTCTCATGTTACCTCTTGTGTACAGGTCCATTATTGGTCTTCCAAACTCCCCTTTTTCCAGTGCTGTGCCATAGAATCGTACTACTATCACCATGACACATTAAAACCCTAAAAAGATTCAACTTCTCAGATTAACTGTCAGACATTTGTACGCTTTTTTTTTTGCAAAAACTCTGCTTACAAAGTTTTTTTTTACTAAATACACTGATCCCCTCATTTTAGAATTTAAGCCTGGTTGTGTGATTGCTGCATAAATTGGTAAAGACGATCATCAATCGACTACACCTTCACCTTCCATCACCACCACTATCTTCTATTGAGTCATAGCTGATAATATAGTTCTGCTGTGGGGGTCATTTACGTACCATAAGCTAACACTGATTATTTTTTAAATAGCATTATTTGTTTCTTTAAATTAGGTCACATTAGCTGTTAAAAGAAATGTCTCAATGCAGTGATAATGCTGAGTAAATCAAATTCTGGAGGGGTCTCTGGAATACTAGAAACATTCCAGAGCAGTAAATTATGAATGTAAGTATACACATATATGATAATTCACTTACCATATGGGGCAGCTGGATGTTAGCTAGACTGTGAATAAGAGACTGACTAAGATTGGCCAGTTCATGAAGAAGAGACTCATTTTGCTGCTCAATGACTTTATTCTCGTCTTCTATTGACTTCAGGTTACTCTCCATTGTTGTAATCTAAAAAGCACAACCAGGCACAAAACACAACATAGACCATTACAAACCATTAGCATCAGGTGTAACTTTACCAAGACAGCTATTAGTGCGAAGTCTACCTAATGGAGTTAATTCTATGATTAGAAAAAATGTGTGTTATGGCTCAATCTTACTATTTACATGACCATTTAAATATTAAATATTTAGCTACAATCATGTGTCGGATTTTTAAATTTCAATTGTTTCTAACCATTTCTATATTGACATTCTTCATCTGACTACAGTTTGTGTTTTAAAATTACCCAAATAGTTCATAGTGTTTAATTTTTACCTTTTTATATTCTATGTTATAAATGTATTAAACGTACCGGCTTTAACATCCAGGGTGACTAAAATATATTGCAAAAGCATGCTTGGGGTTCATTCGCAGACAGCCTGACTCACTTGTTATTAGAAATGTTAGAGCAAAGAAAATGGAGGCATTGTTCACAGCAGCCTATTAAATTGCACATGTCATTTTTCAAGTTATTTTTTCTCCTTTCTGCTGGTCATAAAGCTGAGCTCTGTAAGATTACTGTATATGTTCTGGCAAATGTCACGCTTACATTATAAAAATGCTAACTTTCATTTTTTACATATTTTTTTTTCAAGCACAATAAAAATAACTTGTATTAGATTGTCCTGAGAAATTTGACTTAAGCCCTGTACACACGATCAGTCCATCCAATGAAAACGGACTGAAGGACCGTTTCATCGGTTAACCAATGAAGCTGACTCATGGTCTGATGTGCCTACACACCATCAGTTAAAACAACGATCGAGTCCAACGCGGTGACGTAAAACACAATGACGTGCTGAGAAAAATGAAGTTCAATGCTTCCAAGCATGCGTCAACTTTATTCTGAGCATGCGCTGTCTTTTAACCGATGCTTTTGCATACTAACCGTCGGTTTTGACCGATCGGTTAGGCGTCCATAGGTTGAATTTTAAAGCAAGTTCTAATTTTTTAGACCGAAGGATAACGGACCGATGGGGCCCACACACCATTGGTTTGGACCGATGAAACGGACCTTCAGTCCATTTCCATCGGTTTTGACTGACTGTGTGTACAAGGCCCAAGGTTATCTATACTAGTACAAATCAAATTGGGTCTAAATAAAAATTAAGAAAATACGTTTTAACAAAACACTTGTTGATTTTATGTGAGTGCTGCATAATTGTGCCATGTGTCTTTATGACTGCACTGGCCTCTTGTTGGGTATCCTAGTTTATCCAGACACTGGTTCTATCACCTCCTTTTTTCTTCGTTATTAATGTATATTTATATCAACCATATTCTGTCATACTTATGCCTTAAAGTAGAACTATAGGTACAACTTTTCATTTTGGAGTTACAACCTTTGTAATGTTTATTTTTGCAATCAGGAGATTTCCTTTCACTTCCAGTCCAATAGCCAAACATAAAGTGAGAGGAAATCCCTGCAAATTTCATAGGGACCCCCAGGTCACCAGAACTAATGCCCCCATTGGAAACATTTCTTTCTATTGCTTTTTTTTGGGGGACAACCCAAAATTTTGAATTTTCTTTTGCTTTCACTTTCAATGATAATGGTAAAGAGGTCAAATAGAGAGGGGGGAATCTCCACACAGACAGTAATAAAAATTGACAGATGTCCTAATTCTTCTCCCCTCTATCCAAAACTAAAAAAAGTTTTGCCTTTAGGTATACTTTAACCTGTCAGGTGGTGTAGTAGGCTGAGGAGGTCGTCATGTCTATGGGTGAAGCAGGAGTCAGGTGTTTTTTAATCACAAATGGCTAAATTAGCTTTTAATTGCTTAGAGTACAAAAATGTCTGCCTTTACTATTAAAGGTGCCTGGAATACCTTTATTCTTTGAGTCTGGATGTTGTATACTGTATCTTCATGTCATCAGATTGTTGTATTATAGAGTTTATTTGAGCTAGGTAACCTGCTGCAATTTTATCTACTGAGTTTAGTTATAAACATGCCCCAAATGTGTGCAGATGTACCTATTTAGTAAAGAACAGCTAATCAGAGCTTTGTTTAATATTCTAAGATTTGTGAATGATGAGTTCTTATTGACTGATAAAAGGCACTGCTCTATGCATATTACTTTCTGCCTAATCCATCAATTAAGCCCAATGATATTATTTAAATGGGTTTTTAACAAATTTGTCTATACATGCAATTGGACAAACCTGTCAACTGAGTTGTACAGAGGCACACATTTGAGTGTTAGGATAACAGTGGATGTGGATGTATAGAAACTCCCCACATATATGTGATCAGCTATCGATCAAGTCTGCAGTGTATCTACTATCTCCTAAAGACGTGCTCTATACACACTAAAGGGTTGATTTACTAAAGGAATAGAGCATATTCACTTTATTTCACTTTGCAAAGTGCATTTTCATTATTTTAGTATTAGAGGTCAAAGTGACAATTCACAATGCAAAGACTACCCAATTGTGCAAGAAATTTTAAATAAATAACACTAATAATAAATAAATAATAATAATTGCTTGCACAATTTTATGATTGAAGTCAGCACAACTTCGCTCTCAATTACTAAGCTAAATTAATTATTTTTTTTTGCAATACATATAAATTACACTCCTTTAGTAATCCAAGGTGAATGATTCAAATGATTGCCCAATATTCAGCATCTTAATTTTATTATATTAATACTGTCATATATTCCAAGAAATATAGCTGTAATTATTATATTGTTGTGCACCTCAGTCGAAAAATACTGTGCTGTGATTGTTAACCACTGGCAGGCTGTAGTGCCCTTCCTTCTTTATGTACACCCAAAACTGATAACAGTTTTAAAACCTAAAATCTACTCTGCAAAGTGAAGTTTCAAAGCTCTGTTTATAATGTAAGCTGTGTTCTGCTAATTGATAAAAAAAATAAAAAATATCTACTTATGGACAACTTTTATTCTTCAAAGGCTGAATTTCGTGTAAGTTACATGGAAAAACCACAAAACCTCCCCTCCCGTGTAACTTACATGAAATTGGTATTCATCAACACAGGGATCTTGGCAAGCAACAGGACGCTCGTCCAGTACCTAGTGGGAGGGAGCAGAAGCTGAAAAGGGGGCAGAGAATGAAGCAAAAGAGGTGGAACTGTACGTGAACGTCCAATAGGGATTAATCTTGGAAACCAAATAGAAATGTTTATATATATATATATATAGATATATATATCTATATATATATAAATGTTAGACTAGCCATCAGACTAGGCTAACAGACTCACTAGATAAGGATTGTGTAATGCTTGAGAGAGATAGACTTTTTTTTTCTAATTCATCATGTGTGCAGTTAAGTTCCACCTCTTTATATGATTAAATCATAATCACTAAATTTTATTACACAAGCAAAACTGTCATTCTACATTTATCGTCAATAATCCAAAGTCTATAGACAATATTATTCAATATATATATATATATATTTTTATTTAACTGAACTCATTTTTTTCTTGTGCCAAATTGCAGTTGTTGTGAGTTCAAATTAAATAACTTTTTTTTTGTTAATCAGTGCCACACGCTTGAATGCAACACTTAACATTAAGAAGGTTCTCATCCTCACCCTTACCCTCAATGTAATTTTATTTTTCCCCCAATCTGTCTTTGTCTACCTTTGATGTTTCGGTTGATGAATACCATGCAGCCAGCATGAACATGTGGCCACAGAAAACGGTATTTACAAAAGTACAGATGCACTCACGTATATGTCACATAGAGATGTAATCCGGACAATTCATGCACATGCACGTCACAAAGAAACAGTGCAGGCTTTAAGAAAGAAAAATGTTAAATGACAAATGATAATCGAGTTTTAGCATCACAATGTTTACATGGCGTATGCTATTGTGTTGATCACCTGGCCTACCCATGTTATGTTAACCACAAGTGAACTTCGACCCTTGGTAGCAAAGGTGAACTTCACTTCAAGAAAATGAACTTTGCATGCATGAAGTATGGGTGAGTATGAGAATAAAAGCTTTACTGTCTTATTTTAGTATTTTTATTATTATTTTTTAAGATTAATAAGTTAGTGGCATCTCATATAGGAAATTCATACATAGCAGAGCTGTTAGCTTTCTTGGCAGTGCTAGTTGTAATAATATTCTATTTAAAATTAGCTAAATAAGACATTTGCAATACTGTTTATAGAAAACTGTTACCTGAGTTCTCAGCTTAATCATATCAGATTCCATCTGGGAGTTGGATTCATTTAGTTCTTTTATTTCTTCATCCAATTGTTTGATCTCTTCATCATTTTCTATACCTGGAGGATAAAAAGAAAAGAGTCTAATCGACTTAGAACATTTCCCCTATTGCCATAACCATGAAAATTAACATTAGGACTGAATAAAAAATGTTAGCATTTAGAGAGAAGGAAGGTCTAAACAAAACTATTTCTGCAGTTTCTAATAGCAGATTTGTTAACCACTTAAGACCCGGACCATTATGCAGGTAAAAGACCTGGCCCCTTTTAGCGATTCGGCACTGTGTCACTTTAACTGACAATTTCGCGGTCGTGCGATGTGGCTCCCAAACAAAATTGGCGTCCTTTTTTCCCCACAAATAGAGCTCTCTTTTGGTGGTATTTGATCACCTCTGCGGTTTTAATTTTTTGCGCTATAAACAAAAATAAAGCGCCAATTTTGAAAAAAATTCAATATTTTTTACTTTTTGATAGAATAAATATCCTCAAAAAATATATAATTTTTATTTTTCCTCAGTTTAGGCCGATACGTATTCTTCTACCTATTTTTGGTAAAAATGTATAGCGTTTACAAAATAGGGGATAGTTTTATATATCCCCTATTTTGAGCAACTATTGATGCCTCTTTGTGATTTATTGTAACTGGCTGAAACAAGGTTTGACATAGGGAAGAAAGGTTATAACCCCTGTTGGACTTTAATGGTTATCGTGTTTCTGTTAAAGAGGTTTTCCTCCACTTCTTTCTACAATAACAATGGAAGTAAGGAAAAATCAACAACAGGGACACAGATAGCATACAGTGAACATGATGTAGAGCTACTCACTTTCAGGTCATTATAGGGGACAAGGTAGCACCCTTTACATCTCTTTACATCTCAAGAAAAAGAGATTTAACCTTCACATAAGGAAAGGCTTATTTACAGTAAGAGATGTGAAAATGTGAAATAGGCTTCCTCAAGAACTAGTTCTGATTAGCTTAGTAGATTGTTTTAAAAAAGAGCTGGATACATTCCTAAATGCACAAAATATATCAGATTGCCTCAGGATTTTTCCCCACTGGAGCTACCGTAATTGGATTATGGTTTATTGTGGGGGGGGGGGGGGGTTGCCTTTCTCTGGATCAACTGTGGGTATATTGATTTTTTCTATTTGTGTGTTTGTGTGAGTGTTTTTTTTTTATTGTTTAAACTAGATGGGCTAGTGCCTTTTCCAACACTTTTTTTAAACTCTAATAAATATATAAAAAAGTGTGGAAACTTTTTGAAGACCCCTCGTGTATTTGATCCTTACATTTTCTTGTAGATTCAAGGTGAAGAATTTTAAGGATTAAAACAGTATGGTACAAAACAAAACCAATAACAATAAAAAAAAATGCTGTCATAAAATTTCACGATGTCTGAGTGCAGAGGTGAATGTATTGTATTGTTTTTTACTTTTATACTTATTACTACCTAATGCCTATAAGCTTTTTCATCTTCCTTGCTAAAAATAGTTATGTTCTCTCTTTAATACAGCTGTTCTCTCTTTAACCACTTAAGACCTGGACCATTATGCAGCTAAAGGACCTTTCCCCTTTTTGCAATTCGGCACTGCCTCGCTTTAACTGACGATTGCAAGGTCGTGCAACGTGGCTCCCAAACAAAATTGCCATTCTTTTTTTCCCCACAAATAGAGCTTTCTTTTGGTGGTATTTTATCACCTCTGCGGTTTTTATTTTTTGTGCTATAAACAAAAATAGAGCGACAAATGCCAAATTTTTTACTTTTTGCTATAATAAATATCCCCAAAAAAGATTTTAAAAAACGTTTTTTTCCCCTCAGTTTAGGCCGGTACGTATTCTTCTACCTATTTTTGGTAAAAAAAAAATCGCAATAAGCGTTTAACGATTGGTTTGCGCAAAATTTATAGCGTTTACAAAATAGGGGATAGTTTTATGGCATTTTTTTTTATATTTTTTTTTTACTACTAATGGCGGCGATCAGCGATTTTTTTCATGACATTATGGCGGACACATCGGACAATTTTAACACATTTTTGGGACCATTGTCATTTTCACAGCAAAAAGTGCTATACAAATGCACTGTTTACTGTAAAAATTACAATAGCAGTTTAGGAGTTAACCACTAGGGGGCGCTGTAGGGGTTATGTATGACCTCATATGTGTTTCTAACTGTAGGGGGCAGGGCTGGACTTGTGATGTCATAGATCGTCTTTCCCTATATCAGGGAACAGACGATCAGTGACACTGCCACTGTGAAGAACGGGGAAGGTGTGTTTACACACACCTCTCCCCGTTCTTCAGCTTCTGTGACCGATCGTGGGACACCGGTGGTGATCGGTTCCACAGGTCCCGTGGCTGCGGTCACGGAGCTACGGACCGTGTCGCGGGCGTGCGCCCGCAGCACGCGCAACACACGGCTGGGCACTTAAAGGGGACATACCCTTACGTGATTGTGCCCAGCCATGCCATTCTGCCGACGTATATATCGGCGTTGGGCGGTCCTTAAGTGGTTAATACTTCAGTATTATTCAGTAGTTGCTTGGAAAAAAATATTTTATTTAAAAAAAAAAAAGGAAGTAAAAACAACACATTCGCTTTGTTAAAAAATCAGACAGGAACATGCATTGTGCACTAAAAAAACATACAAAAACACATTCTCCTGTCTACATCATAGCCCACACTACCCAGAAAGTTAAACATTTAAAGGAGAAGTACAGCTAAAGCTTGTTTAACTGTACTCCTCTTATGGATCACAGGAATGCAGCAATGCAGTTCGTATTGCACTTCTGTAACATCTCTGGACTGGTGCAGGCTCGGGCAAGATCACAACAATAGAGTCGGAATCCTCCCACATGCCTGGACCGGCACTCAGCTTAGCCTCTTAGTGAGTTGCTGAGAGCCTGAGCCGGCCACTCCCACCACACCACAGCCCAGCACTCCAGTGACTATCACCAGCTCTCTGGTCACAGAGTCCTGAGAACAGAGTGATCTGCGATGTTAGATTGCTTGGTTCTCGGTGTTTAGAGTCAGCAAGGGGCCGATGCTGCATCCACCCAGGTAAGTATGATTGTGAAAAAAAAAATGTAAATACAGTGGAGAATACATTGATTATGAGACACTAGCTTTTTGACATTATCTTAACAATAGAAATTACCATTGGTTGCTCTTTGCTTTATAGTCATCATTTCTTCCCCTGATAATCTGGCCTTCTTCATTGCTGATGTGGCTCTTGGACATCCCGATAAACTAAAATAAAATTTTAAAGATCTTAATTTTTTTTTTCATTAAAAATATTTCATATTTTAGATGTATTTCATATTTTATAAATATATATAATTTCTGTGGTACATTTCTAATATACAAGGGTTCTTCAAAAAGTTTTTGTGCTTTTTTTAACTCTATTAAATATAAAAAAGTGTGAAAACTTTTTGAAGACTCCTAGTATATTTGATCCCTACATTTTCTTGTAGATTCAAGGTGAAGAATTTGAAGGCTTAAATCAGATTTTACGTAAAAACTATTTTGTTTGGAAGAGGAAACATAATAAATGAGTCTGTAAGATTTTTTTTATACAAATGCAGTACCTTATTTTTAAATCCACCATAACAAATACATCATTTTTTAATGTTGATTATATTTGTAGTTGATATTTGGGGACTGGAAATATCAATTCTCATGCAGGGAACCAAACTGGATAAAGGCAAAATGGATGACATTTATATTTAGCATTAGTATCTAGAATCTAACACTTCTTATAGATCATCCTTTTTTAGCAAATGCATAGATAGGAGCACTCAATGTCTGAGTATTTTACCAATAACAAATTGATGTCACAACACAAGGCTGTGTACTCTAGAGCTGGTTTCCATGAAACAAGCAACTTACCTCCGATGTGTAAGAAAACTCCCACTAATGTGTCCCGGAACCATCACATCCAGAGTTGGACAGGACATTCCTTCAGTTTTTCCAGATTTCCAAGAGAACTGTGAGCCATTCATATAGCCATCTTTCTGCCTCTTGGCCGCTAGTGGACATCCAGATGCACTGCGATGTGATGCATATTTCCCCGTCACATGACCTTGCCCATCACAGCCAGGAACTGGGCATCTAGTTATCACAATAGATAAATTCATTTTCTAATTTTCTTTCATTGACATATACTTTTTCATACTTTCAGGCAAGCTCCAAGTTTGGAAAGGATTAGGATTAGATATAAGAGTCTAAAATCCCCAGAATTCTTGGCTAATTGTAATACACCTCCACAATAGCTGTAGCTATCTTTGGGGGTTAGTGATCTTCCCTTTGAAGGGAAAGTGATTAAATGATTACATTTCTATTCATTCTTTCTAAATTCCTTTTTTTTTTATTGTAATTTTTATTAGTTTAAAGATAAAGACAAACAGAAATGGTACATCAGGTACATAATAAAATGTACACCAAGTAAACAGTAACAGGCCCCGTACACACGGCCGAGGAACTCGACGTGCCAAACACATCGAGTTCCTCGGCCAAGTTCAGTCCTGGAGCCGCCGAGGAACTCGGCGGGGCCGAGTTCTCCCCATAGAACAACGAGGAAATAGAGAACATGTTCTCTATTTCCTCGCCGAGGTCCTCGTCGGCTTCCTCGGCCGAAAGTGTACACACAGCCGGGTTTCTCGGCAGAATTCAGCCAGAAACTCGGTCGGAAGCTGAATTCTGCAGAGAAAAACTGGTCGTGTGTACGGGGCCACAGAGTATAAAAAAACAATCATAGCTCAGAAACATTGATCAGTAAAACTGTAACAAACTTTTCAAGTTATACTATGCACAGCCAACATTAACAATTCACAAAGGGCAAAATAATAATTACAGGGTGTAAAAATATGTGGATGTCAGCCCACAATGAAGGGAACTACAATATAGCTACATAGAAGAAAAAATCATATTCAGTTTTTTAAGTATATTTAGTTTTGTATGGTCCCCCATACTGTATATCGATTGGTCCAGGGCTCCAAATGTTATTAAACTGAGAGACCATATCATGAACCGTGGCTGTAAGAAATTCCATCCTCCTAACATCTGTTACAAGTTGTAGAGATTGTAAGAGATGTTTGTAGAGATGTGGTGCTTCCCACCACATGCTTTTTTCATTCATATTACTCTCTACAAGGCGATGGCGGGGGGGGGAGGGGGGGCAGAATGGTAAATTAACTGATTGCCTCCTTGTGCCACTTTTTTCTCTCCCACTCCACTATGCCATATAGAGAATTTAGGTAATTGGTCTGTTTGGATTAAAAAATACATTTATTGATGTGTTAGAGATTACAGAGATGCAAATTTGTGTATTTTATATCAGCCTAGAGCAGTGGTTCTCAACTCCTGTCCTCAGGATCCACTCACAGGCCAGGTTTGCAAGATAACTGAAATACATCACATGTGATATCATTTGTTGGTCAGTGATTGCAGTATTCTAGTGTGCATCTCCCCAAGGTAATACCTAAAATCTGGCCTGCTAGTGGGTCCTGAGGACATGGAGTAAGAACCACTGGCCTAGAGCCTCAGCTTTAAAGTAGAACGAACAACATTTTTGATAGAGTAAGGAAAGGTTATAACCCTGTCAGTTTTTTTTTCCTGCCATCTCCCATTGTGGTGATTTCGTTTCACTTCCTGCCCCATAGCAAAAGAGGTAGAGAATAGAAGTCACTCCTAAGCTATGAATCCCTGGTGGTCACCAAGGTCAGCAGAACTAGTGTCCCCATTGGAAGATTATCCTGCTATTCCTATTCTAGGAACAAACCCAAATTCAGGATTTTCTTTTACTTTCACTTTTGGTGATAATGGTAAAACAATACAAAAAAGAGGATGAATCTCCCCTAATGACGATACAGACAGCAAAAAAAGAAATAAAAAAAATGGAAATTGAGATCTAAAGCTCCCAGCGCCTATATGTGATAGACGGCTCAAATCAAGTAAATAAATAAATTCATAAATAAATCAGCAATAATCAGTGTGAGATGTGACCACAGCTTCTGCTTCAACGTGCTACTGCAAAACTGCTAGCGAAAAAAAAAGAAAGAAACAGGTGTACTAATTCTTCAAGACTATCAAAAAGTAAAAATACATTTTGCCTTTAGTTATACAGTACTTTAAGAAAAAGATCTCTTCTTGGATAACATTGAAATTAGTAAATTCTCCTAATTACTTTACAGCAGCTCATTTTGAATTATATTCTGAAAAAGTTTTGCTCTAGTATCATATATCTGTCAGGTGATATTAAGATAGGTAAGATTTCAAACACATGAAAGGTAGGAGGAACGGTTAGCTGACAATATTAGCAATTATCAAAGACAGCTGGGATCGCAGCATGATGTCTGTTTTCTAGAGGGCTAAAAGCTATTTAAATGCTAGAGAAATGTTCCTAATTGATCTGAAATCATAGATAAAGTTGCCTTTTATTTTAAGAATCAAGCAAGTGCAGAGGTGAAAAATATAAACTGAATGCAGCCATTGGTGAGCTATTAGGTTTTAGGTGACAGAAGTGAAGCACTGCCTACAACAACTAAACGTAGAAAGCTCTTGATGTTGTATATGGAATAACGGCTCAGTCATTAGCACTATAGCACTTAGTTTCAACATCTTCAGTTGCTTCAGGAAACTTTACAGAATTATTGGGGATGGTTTATTAAAGAAGTAAAAAATTGACACTTTCCAAAGTGAATGTTTACTTAAGTTAGTTACTAGGATGACTGCACCAAATATGTGCAAAGCACAATCAATTTTGTTTTAAATTGGCCTTACATGTGATTGGGCATTTAAAGTGAGCACAACTTCACCTTATTTATTAAGCTAAATTAACATGTAAAAATTCTTCACTCCTTTAGTAAATTAATCCCATTGTGTTCTAAAAGGGCCAAGACTGGGCATAAAGCCAGCAGGACCTGCAACAGGCCAAAGCTGATTGGCTATTTTTTTTTAAAGCAGCTGAGGCTGTTCACATTGCAAGGTATATGATAGAAAATATATTGA
This sequence comes from Rana temporaria, assembly GCF_905171775.1. NCBI lineage: Eukaryota > Metazoa > Chordata > Amphibia > Anura > Ranidae > Rana > Rana temporaria. The sequence continues at coordinate 97,928,470 of NC_053492.1, read as the reverse complement.
ACCTGTGTTTATTTTAAATATTCCACTGTTATCACATTAGTCAAAAATGATCTAAAGCCAAAGCTTTGATGAGGGGTTAGAACCTATGTTGGCTTTACATTGTTGTCTCTGTATCTTCTAGAGGGATTTACCACTATATTTGTCCTTATAATCAATATCTCTGGTATTTAAAGTGAGGGAGATTTTGAGTTGTTAACAAACCAGTGACAGCTGTCTAAAGATGGAGATTCCTTTATTTTGGAGAGGTTCCCCCTTACTTCCTATTGTGTCTATGGAGCATAAAGTACAAGCATACCCCACTTTAAGTACACAATGGGGTTTTACTAAAGCTGGAAAGCGCAAACTCAGGCTTACTTCTGCATAGAAACCAATGAGCTTCTAACCCCAGCTTGTTCAATTAAGCCTGGTAATAAAACCTGGAAGCTCATTGGTTTTTATGCAGAAGTTAACCTGATTTTGCGCTTTCCAGCTTTAGTAAATAAACCCCATTGTGTACTTAAACGTGGGGTATGCATGTAAATGGTAATTCTTCCCAGTGTCAAAGATTTGGACCATTTTCTACTCTTCCCGAAACGGAAAAAAAAAGGTTTTATACATTAATCGGCGTACATATAACAATGTCCTGCTGTCAAGTGGTCATTCCAAGATCATGACTTCAGTTGCAGCCATGGTCTTGGTAGAGTTTTTTTTACAGCTGGTGTTCCACTGTCTTGTGAAAGTGATCTGGGTGTCTTACAGCTACCTGATCACTTTTACAGTACAGAGAAGGGCCACCCAACCCACCCCCGCTGTCACCCTTGGTGGTGCCCGGACTCTCCTGTTCTTCTGGGGAGCCCAAGATAAACAGCCAGGATCCTTTCACATAAAAGAAATGGAAAAACATTCATTCCCACTCTCCTCTGTGATGAGTGACGCCGGAAGTAACAATGATTTTAGAATTCAATATTATTATTAGGTAATACAGCAACATAGGGTAGTTAGAGCAAAAGTCATAGTCCTAGCCCCAAGAAGGTTTGCATACAGATCACTGACAGCACAGTAAAATAATGGCACATAAAGAGAAAGAAAACATTATGCATGATAACATGGCTAGAAATTTGTGAGATAGTCATACTCGTAATATATTTAGAAATATTATTATTTTATTATAGCAATTTTGCCCAATAAGAGAACCAAGCAAACAGCTTTGTCTGCCCCTTTCCAGAGAAACGTTTCATACAAATCATGTGGTTAAAATAAAAACACCTTGAGAAACAGGTGTCAGGATTTACCGAAGGAGCCAGAGAGAGAAAAGGAAAAAAAGAGTAATGAAGAAAGGAGAGAGAGACAGTAGACCTAGGGTTCCATGAGGCCAAAGAGTGGAGACCCACATTCATTCCTCAAGTTGGATATGTATATACTTGGCCCAGGGGGGCCATGTCTTTTGAAATTGTTTAAAGTGGTTGTAAAGTCAGAAGTTTTTATATCTTAATGCAATCTATAAACAGAAAAAAAAAAATAAGGGTGCAGCAGCCTGCCTAATATTTATTTCAGAGATTTGGCTGGCTGGGGCTCTCCCTCCTGATTGGCTGAGACAGCAGTGGCGCACCATTGGCTCCCACTGCTGTCAGTCAATGTCAGTGAGCCAATGAGGCGAGAGAGGGGGCAGGGACAGGCTGCGGCTCCATGCCAGAATGGACCACACGGAGCTGTGGCTAGGCTCGGGTTCCCCCATAGCAAGCTGCTTGCTGTGGGGGCACTCGGCAGGGGAGAGGGGACATAAGAGCCAAAGAGGGACCTGACACAGGGAGGATCTATACTGCTCTGTGCAAAACCACTGCACAGAGGAGGTGAGTATAACATGTCTGTTATTTTAAAATGAAAGAAAAAACAGAGGGTTTGGTATTCCTTTAGCCTATTAAGCAGTACTCTCACCAGTTTGTCCAGGATCACAGTCCAAGAGATTTTATGACTGGTACGGGTAAAGGAAACAGATGTCTTTATCCAGGCTCCAGCAATCATGCAAGTGGTTGCCTAGGAAAATAAAAGAAGCCAGTCTTTGTGCGCTGCCGGGGGCTACAAGGGATAGCTTCATTCAATAGGGCGTATTGGGGCTGTTGACTTACTACTTTGCCCAATACTCGACGGAGCAAGGAAAATACCCTATTTCAATATACCCTAATCCTGGGACACTCCCAGCAAATATGATACATTGCACCCCATGAGACAATGAAGTTATCACTTCCAAGTTTAGAACTGTCCTTCCCTGGCAGGAAAGCCAGGCCAAACAGCTGATCAAGCCACAATCTGCTTTGGAGGGCAGGGGAGAAATTGGGAGTTTAATAGACCCTTCATGTCTCCATAAAAAGTAGCTGCTACTGCCCATAACTATCCACATTGGGGGATATCCCCCCTTTGTTATCACAATAAAGGTAAAAAAAAAGTTAAACATTGCCCCACCCTCCCCGCACATACATGCAAATGCACACATAGATCCTGAATGCATATGTAAATAGTGATGGTACCACACATATGCCGGTTCTATGTAATTTTCAGCACAAGATTTAGATTTTAACATGTGTTGAAAAATGTAAATTGCCCGGGACAGCAAGTACTGTCGCTGATATAAAAAAAAGTTTTCTAAAAAAGGACACCTGCAAAAGAGGACTGTTCATACTTACCTTTCCAGCTGGCATTGGTTTGGACGATCACTTTTACTAAAATCAACGAACACGGAAAACTCTTTAGGATCCCAAATGCTTCTGGGTATGTTGAATGTGCTGTGCGCTAATATATGTATATGATGCTCATATAGTGTAGTACTTTTGTTAACAGATCATAAAATGCTGCCAGCATACAAACAAACATGGCCAAACAGAACCTACAATGATGGCCGCCGCTCCTACCATGAGTATGTGGCAGCAATGAAATCAGCAGGTAGGCCCTCCCCCATGCGTTTCGTGCACATTCTCAAGGGATCCTCCTATCAATTAACAAAATTACTAAACTATATGGGCATCATTTGGGCTCCCAGGGGTTGTAAAGGTTTTTTTTTTTTTTCCACCTTAATGCATCCTATGCATTAAGTGAAAAAACACCTGGCAATGACGGCCCCCCCTGCCCCCCGTTTTACTTACCTGAGCCCGTTCAACTGCTCTGCCTGTCTCCCGGCATATGGCATTAAGGTGAAAAAACACCCTGGCAATGACGGCCCCCCCTCAGCCCCCGTGTTTTACTTACCTGAGCCCATTTACCTGCTGTGCGTGTCCCCCCAGTGTATGCATTAAGGTGAAAAAACACACCTTGCATTGACGGCCCCCCCCAGCCCCCCGTTTTACTTAGCTAAGCCTGTTCACCTGCTGTGCTCATCCCCCGGCGTGCTACTTCTACATGGAGTCTGGCCCATTGATTGGCTAGATTGGATAGATTGATAGCATTGGCTCGTGCTGCTGTCAATCACATTCAATGATGCGGCCACCGGGGGGCTGGCCCGAGTCATACACACTGGAGCTTCCCAGAAGGGGGTTAGCTCTTGCCAGGGAGGAGCCGACACAGCTGCCAAGGGACCCCCAGAAGATGCGGATCGGTGGCCACTCTATGCAAAACGAACTGCACAGTGGAGGTAAGTATAACATGTTTGTTATTTAAAAAAAAACAAAGCCATACAACCCCTTTAAGTAAATCAATTCCAGTGTTTACATACAGCATTCACATATTGCGATCCATTGATCCCTAAGTACTGTTTTATAGCACAGTCATTTAATTATGCTATATATTATCTTTTCTACCAGTGTTGCCTGCCTACACCTTTCCATTTAGGTCAAATCCAAGTTTCACAAATATCTTGTACATTTCCAATGTAACATCTTCCAATGATCACTGTACAGTGACCTTTTTACCCCAAACCTGACCTGATTGGCTCTTGGTCTTCCTTTATCTTCTTTGCTTTGTGCTATCTTAATTCCACTTTTCTTTGCTCTTGGGCAACCTGAAAGGCTGGGGTAGGGTACAAATAATTCCACTAAAGAGTCATTAAAAGGAAATTCCACCTTTCAATAATATTTGTAAGAATAAAATGTAGCAGCATTAAATTATTATTTCCTCTATGTAATTGTTACCTTATTTGTGTACTTTACCTGTATCGCTGAATTCTCCACTCAGCTCTCTCCAGTCTGAAAAAAATGCTTGTTGTCAAATGGGATATTGTCTGAAAATTTCTGAACTACTGTAAGTGCAGATATGCCCGCCCAACACATGTCTGTGGTCTCTTAGTCATGTGGTCACACGTTTATCTGCTGCATGTGTGCGTCCTTGCTTTTTTTTAGTTATTGAAAACACAGATATGCATTTGTAGCAAGGTTCTTATTAGTTTGTGGTTACTCAATTTTTTTACCTTCATCAACTGAATTGTTTCTCTTCTGTGTTTTCAATTGGGGTTGATTTAGTAAAATCAATAGACTCCTGCAGTTGCTCTGAGCTTAGTAAATGCGCAGAAGCTCTGCTGACTTTTACCAATCCCAATCATGTGCAAGTAAAATGCCTGCTTTTTAAATAAAATTTTTCCTTGCACATAATTGGGTATTCCTTTGCAACGTGAAGCTTTACTTCATTTTACTAAGTTCTGGAGCAACTGCACTTTGCAAAGCTAACAGTCTATTTGCCTTTAGTAAATCAATCCCATAATCTTTTAAAACCTGAAGTTCGCTACATTTTTTTTTTACTCTACAGCTTTATATATATATATATATTACTTACCTGTAATAAGTAAGGTAAGGTTGATGTGGCAGGCTGTTGGATTCTGAAGACATTTTACAGCAAGCTGCTCTGTCCTCTTCCTGCTGCTGAAATTCCGATGCTGTGGGATGTACCAGCTACATGTCTCTAGACTTAGCTGTACAAAAGATGATCTGACATATACATGTCCCTCCTCATTGAGAAAAGTTTTTTCACTGTTTGCACTGCCTGTAAAATGATATGTGAATGGGGGCAAGTCTGATCAGTCACAGAATTCACTCCTCCATTCACAGATCATGTTGCAGGCAGTATAAGCAGTGTAAGAACTTTTCTCAATTGAGGAGAAGACAGGAGGGGGTGTGTCCCCATCAGATTATCCTCAGACTGAAAGCTGGTAAACCCCCACAGCAACAGAAGTTCAGAAGAAGGAAGAGGACAGAACAGTCTGTCATGAAGATTTCAACAGAATCCAGGACATTACAGGAAAGTAATATACTTAAAGTTGTAGCGAAAAAAAAATGTTTTTTTTAACTAAACTGAACTTTAAAAATGTTATTTTGAAGGAAAACCATATTTAATATAAAGTATATTGTCAAAGGTATTAGGATGCCTGCCTTTACATGCATATGAGCTTTAATGGCATCCCAGTCTTAGTCCGTAGGGCTCAATATGGAGTTGGCCCACCCTTTGCATCTATAACAGCTTCAACTCTTCTGGGAAGGCTGTGCACAAGGTTTAGGAGTGTGTCCTATGGGAATGTCTGACCATTCATCCCAGAAGTGCATTTGTGAGGTCAGGCACTGATTGTTGGAGTGAAGGCCTGGCTCGCAGTCTCCACTCTGATTCATCTCAAATGTGTTCTATCAGGTTGAGGTCAGGGACTATGTGCAGCGTCAGTCAAGTTCCTCCACCCTAACTCCCTCATTCATGTCTTTACTGGACCTTGCTTTGTACATTAGTCAAGTTATTTGGTGGAGGTGGAGATTATGGTGTGGGGTTGTTTTTCAGGGGTTGGGGCTTGGACCTTTAGTTTCATTGAAGGGAACTCTAAAGGCCGTCAGCATACCAAGACATATTGGACAAACATCCGTGCCTGACCTTACAAACGCGCTTCCTGGAACTGGTCAAAAACATTCCCATAGACACACTCCTAACCTTCTGGACAGCCTTCCCTAGAAGATTTCAAGATCTTATAGCTGCAAGCCTCAAACTCAATATTGAACCCTAAGGACTAAGACTGGGATGCCATTAAGTTTGTGTGCGTGTAAAGGAGGGTGTCCTAATACTTTTGACAATATAGTGTATATGATTCATTATTTGTTACAAAAAAACACTGTAGTTTCTAATACTGTATATAGTTACTTTTTTACTGTGTTTTCCATCAATGTTTAAAACTTTTTTGGTTTATTGATAAAAATATGAATGACTACCCATTTTTTTTTTTATAAATGGACCCCAAATTTATTATGAGTTCAACGAAGTGCATATCTAAGCAGTCTGGATTCCTACTTTTAAAGCTGGACCCTCAGGGAAAAAATCATTTACCCTTAATGTGGGTCCCCCTCCCAGGTTACTGCAAGGGCGCACCTTCTGCCTAACAAATGGTGAATAAGGCGATATATTGTATTTACCAGATTCCTCATTCACTTAGGCCTTTTCTTTTTCATGTGAGAGGGGGCCTAAGCCTTTTTCCTTGCCCAATAGCTGTAATGTCTTTGCGTACATTGCAGAATCAGCAGTTCTATATATTATACGGGGGGATACGATGGGCCCATCCATATTCCAGAGCACTAGACATCGGAAGAGAATGTTAGCTTCAGAGGGATTAAGAAATAAGGTAAGCATATCACCTTATTCATTATCTCCTTGGCAGAACAGTCAGGTAACCCTTGTAGTGTTGAAGGGGGGGGGGGGGGCATGTAAGGTTAAATATTATTTTCCCTGGAGTTCAACGTTAGGCATTTACTTTTATACAAAGTAAGCAGCCTAATTTCAAATTGATATGCAGTGATTATGTTTAAAAAATAAATAAAGAGGACCAGTCAGTATGAAAGTAACCTGTGGCATACACAGCACATCGTCTCCTTCCTCTTTCCTACTCAATGCAATATCCTCAACCACACTCCCCCATTCATTTTCACTACCAAAAAGGGCAGCCTGTGGTGAAACCTTGCTGAAGATAGCCATGTTTTGTTCTGAATCTGGTGCAGTGCTTTGAAAATTCATACCCCTTGAAATTTTCAACATTTTGTCATGTTACAATCGAAAACCTAAATGTATTTTATTAGGATTTTATGTGATAGATCATCACAAAGTGGCACATAATTGTGAAGTGGAAGGAAAATGAGAAACGGTTTTCAACATTTTAACAAATAAATATGTGAATAGTGTGGCGTGCATTTGTATTCAGCCCCTGAACTTTGTAGAACCCCCTTTCGCTGCAATTACAGCTGCAAGTCTTTTTGGGGATGTCTCTACCAGCTTTGCACATCTAAAGAGTGAAATGTTTGCCCATTCTTCTTTGCAAAATAACTCAAGCTCTGTCAGGTTGGATGGAGAGCGTCTGTGAAGAGCAATTGTCATGTCTTGCCACAGATTTTCAATTGGGCTTTACGTCTGGACTTTGTCTGGGCCATTCTAATGCCTTGTACACACGATTGAAATTTCCAATGAAAAAAGTCAGACAGACTTTTTCCATTGGAAATTCCGACCGTGTGTGAGCCCATCTGAGTTTTTCTATCGGAAATTCCGAGGAATTCCATCAGAGTTTACATAGAGAACGTGTTCTCTTTTCCTCCGATGGAATTCGTGTGTACATTTTCGTTGAGGAAACTGTCGAGAAACTCGACGAGCCAAAAAGAGAGCAGGTTCTCTATTTCCTCGACGGGAGTCTCAAATTGGCTCGTCGAGTTCCTGGTCGGGCTGGTTTCCGACGAGAAACTCGAGCGTGTGTATGCTAAGAAACCCGTGCTTGCTCAGAATAAAGTATGAGACGGGAGTAAAAGTAGCATTTGTAATGGAGATAACACATTTTTCAAGCTGTAACAGACTGAAAAGTGCAAATCGTCTCTTACTAAACTTTTACTTAACACGCAAACACATGAGATTAGCAAAACCAGCCCCAAGAGTTTAGCCAGTGGAATCGAACTTCCCCTGCCATTGTATGTGTTGTATGTCACCGCGTTTGAGAACGAGGGGATTTTGTCTTGACAGTGTGTACGCAAAGCAAGCTTGTCAAGTTCCTCGACAAGCCGAACAAGGAACTCGACGAGGAAAATGATGTGTTTCGCCCGTCGAGTTCCTCGGTCGTGTATACGAGGCCTAATAGGTTTTCTTGTAATATTGCCCTGTATTTGGCTCCATCAATCTTCCCATCAACTCTGACCAGCTTCCCTGTCCCTGCTGAAGAAAAGCATCCCCACAGCATGATGCTGCCACCACCATGTTTCACGGTGGGGATCATGTGTTTAGGGTGATGTGCAGTGTTAGTTTTCTGCCACACATAGCGTTTTGCTTTTAAGCCAGAAAGTTCAGTTTTGGTCTCATCTGACCAGAGCACCTTCTTCCACATGTTTGCTGTGTCCCCCCACATGACTTTTCACAAGCTGCAAACAGGACTTCTTTTGGCTTTCTTTCAACAATGGCTTTCTTCTTGCCACTCTTCCATAAAGGCCAGATTTGTGGAGTGCACAACTAATAGTTGTCCTGTGGAGAGATTCTCCCACCTGAGCTGTGGATCTCTGCAGCTCCTCCAGAGTTACCATGGGCCTCTTGGCTGCTTCTCTGATTAATACTCTCCTTGGCCGGTCTGTCAGTTTAGATGAACAGCCATGTCTTGGTAGGTTTGCAATTGTACCATACTCTTTCCATTTTTTGAATGATGGATTGAGCAGTGCTCCGTGAGATGTTCAAAGCTTCTCAAAAATGTTATCCCTGACTTGTCAAGAGTGTTCCTTGGCATTCACGGTGCTGTTTGTTCACTAAGGCTCTCTAACAAACCTCTGAGGGCTTCACAAAACAGCTGTATTTATACTGAGATTAATTTACACACAGGTGGATTCTATTTACTAATTGGATGACTTCTGTAGGCTATTAGTTCCACTCTATTTTAGTTAGGGGTATCAGAGTAAAAGGGGCTGAATACAAATGCACACCACACTTTTTAGATATTTATTTGTAAAAAAATTGAAAACCATTTATTATTTTCCTTCCACTTTGTGTTAGTCTATAACATAAAATCCCAATAAAATACATTTACCTTTTTGGCTGTAACATGACAAAATGTGGAACATTTAAAGGGGCATGAATACTTTTTCAAGGCACTATATCAGGGCCAGATACTAGATAGTAGATACCAGGGCTATGTATCTAAAAATAGCAGGTGTAAAGTTAAAATCTATCCTTAAGGCTGCTTTCACACTGGGAAAGCAGGTCCATTGGCTAGTATAAGTGGTGCCTTATCATTGTTTTAGCTGTGCTTTTTGCCCCCCGCTAGCGGATGAAGAAAGGGTTAAAACATGTTAAAAAATGTTTTGCGGCACTGCCCATTCATCCCATGGGCATGGACGGTGTAGGAGTGCTGTATACAGCTTGCAGGACTTTTTTTCCCATCCTGTAAGCGCACCGCATGAGAGGCAGTTTTCAGTCACTTTACAGGCGCTATTTTTAGCACTAAAATGCCTGAAAGCTGCCTCAGTGTGAAAGGGGTCTTAGAAAATGTTATTTTACCAAAACAATAGTTGATACTAGACTTTTAGCAGGGGTAGTAAGTCAGTCAACAGTATGTTAATTTAAACATGTTTGGGAAAAAAGGTAAAAAAAAAAAAAAAAAGGGCTGACTTTATAGACTACTTGTTCTCTTTCTGTCATAACTCATCTATGTCTATATGGGCCTGATCCACAAAAAACGGCCGTAACTTAACTTTTGCCATTTAAGTTACACCGCCGCAAAATCTCTACCTAAGTGCCTGATCCACAAAGCACTTACCTAGAAATTTTCAGCGGTGTAACTTAAATCCGTCCGGCGCAAGACGTTCCTAATCTAATGGTGAAGAAATGTGTAGCGCTAGTAACAAACAATCCCGAGAGTGTGTGCCTCTCCATGTGAGGAGACAACTACTAGCATGGCCACTTATCCCTGAACTTGGATACAATTGTTTGGTTTAAGGTTGCAGTATATGCCACATGCAGTTTGGTATAATATGTAGAAAAAGTTTTTTCATACTCCATGATTGTGCCCACCTTCCTTTAGTGGATACCACTTTTTACACCACCGATTGTCGCTTTGGAATAAGCTGACCTTCTGTTTCTGCCTGCGAATCTGAGTCTGAGCGAATACACCCACGGTGAGGTTCCAGTCCAGGACTACAGCCATTCATCTGGATATCCTGTGTGGAGTCTACCATTGGGCCCCGTCCAGCTGAGCAGATTCGAGTGGAGTCCTTCCATGCGTTTACGATCTGTTGTCGCTGACAAGCAGATCCACGCTATTCGGTAAGAGTATTCCATCTACTCCTGTTTTATCGTGCAGAATGTCCCTTCCGTGACGATGATGTGGCCATATGCTTCCTACTGATGGACTTTTGTTTTTTCTGTGTTTATTTAATCTTTAATGGACACTCATTCACAGGCCACTGTGGTTTAATTACATTGATCCATGGTTTTTCACTTATGCATTTTTTATAAGTGTTTGTTACTAGCGCTACACATTTCTTCACCATTTTTATTCAATTTTTGTCACATTGCTTATGTAGCTGCTCACTTTATATTTACATTTCTAGATTGGCGCAGTTTTTTCCCCTTCTTTGCGTTCCTAATCTAATGGGGCGAGTCCCATTTAAATTAGGCGCGCTCCCGCGCCGGACGTACTGCGCATGCTCCCGAAATTTTTTCCCCGACGTGCTTTGCGTGGATTTACGTTGCGCTGGGTTTTGAGAATCGCGACGGGCGTAAAAAAAAAAAAAAAAAGAGTTGCGGCGGGAAAAAAAAAATTAAAAAAAAAAAATGACAGCGACGCGGGATAGAAGGGTATACTTTTACAAGGTATAAACAGTTTACACTTTGTAAAAGCAGCCCTAATTTTGCGACGGCAAACTAATACTTACGAAGAAAAAACGAAGCGTAAAAGCTTTGTGGATCTCCGTAAGTGCTAATTTGCATACCCGACGCTGGATTTCGACGAGAAATGCCCCCAGCGGCGGCTGCGGTACTGCATCCTAAGATCCGACAGTGTAAGTCCCTTACACATGTCGGATCTTCTGCCTATCTATGTGAAACTGATTCTGTGGATCAGTTCCATAGATAGAAACAGGGATACGACGGCGTATCAGTAGATACGCCGGCGTATCCCTTTTGTGGATCAGGCCCTATGTTTCTACTATTGGGCACAGCAGCCTTGTATCTATGGGGGTGAATGAAGGAAATCTGGCCCTGGGAGGGCCAAAGAAGCAATGCACTTTACTTGAAGACCTAGTACTCAATATGTTATTAAATTAACAGGTTAGCTTCATACCAATTGGATTTCTGCAATGGGATCATCATAAGGAAATTAGAACAAAGAAGAAATTGCTGTTACCTCTATGTAACCAATCAGAATCTTTGTTTTATTTCCATTACACATTTGGGAATGGTAGGCAAAACCTAATTGGCTTCTACAGACACCATTGCTTTTCTGTACTGTTGCATTTTTCATACAAATAGCCCAATGCCTGGAACAATTTTGGGGTAATTTATGAGACTAAATAAATATAAAATATTAGTGCAAAAGTCTTGTTACTGCTATTTTATTTTTCCATGGAATAAATAAAAACATCATCCTGCTATTCACCCTGCCCCCCCCCCTGTCAATGTAAATTTTTAATGATTTATTAATAATTACCAAACTGCATTAAGCCCTTTAAGCCCACTATCCCTATATTACTGTTGCCCTGTACTAAATATTCAGTACATAATAAATGTTCTTACCTTGAGAGCTAGCCATCATTGTACAGTGTTTGGCACTCAAAGCTGGCTGTCACCGACCTCTCAGGTCCCCACTAACAACAAACAGGTACCAATCAGAGTGGTACTTGATTATGCAAGCCCTATGTCAGGATTGACATAATGACTTCATGCAGGATTAAAGCTTCATTGACGAGCTAAGCCTCCAGCCTGCCAAAGGCACTGAACGTGGCTGGGTACATTTATTTAATACTGTAATTGTCAGCTACAATTACAGTATTAAGAACAAAAAAGAACTACCAAATTAAAGTGTGTGTCCGAAGCTCCGTAACCGTGACCGCGGGACTCGCGGACCCGATCGCCGCTGGAGTCCCATGATCGGTCCCCGGAGCTGAAGAACGAGGAGAGCCGTGTGTAAATTTTAAATGCATTTTTTGCTGTGAAAATTACAATGGTCCCAAAAATGTGTCAAAATTGTCCGAAGTGTCCGCCATAATGTCGCAGTCACGAAAAAAATCGCTGATCGCCGCCATTAGTAGTAAAAATTATTTTTTATAAAAATGCAATAAAACTACCCCCTATATTGTAAACGCTATAAATTTTGCGCAAACCAACCGATAAACGCTTATTGAGATTTTTTTTACCAAAAATAGGTAGAAGGATACGTATCGGCCTAAACTGAGGACATTTTTTTTTATATATTTTTGGGGGATATTTATTATAGCAAAAAGTGAAAAATATTGCATTTTTTTCAAAATTGTCGCTCTATTTTCGTTTATAGCGCAAAAAATTAAAACCGCAGAGGTGATCAAATACCACCAAAAGAAAGCTCTATTTGTGGGGAAAAAAGGACGCCAATTTTGTTTGGGAGCCACGTCGCACGACCTCGCAATTGTCAGGTAAAGCGACGCAGTGCCGAATCGCAAAAAGGGGCAAGGTCCTTTAGCTGCATTTTGGTCCGGGTCTTAAGTGGTTAAAAAACAAAACATGGAAGGGTTCTTTATTAAAGCAATGCCCTTAAAAAATTAAAAATGATTTAAGTGGACAGATAATTTATGAGTTTTATATCTTCCTGAAGTTTAGCTTCTAATCCAGCTTTATTTCTTTTAATGTATTTACATTCCTAGCAGGTGGTGGTTGGTTATTGCAGTATAGCCTATAGATCGTGGTTGTCGGGACAGGTCTTTATTTATTGATCACTGTGTGGTCATTATTACATTGTCTAATGATCTAGACATTGACGACTTTTATATGCAGTATTCTCAATACTATAACAACAACCATACTCTCAGCAGTGCTTCCACACGGGTCTACTCCAAGCAGCTCTTTAATAAAATATTGCAGGCTGTTTGGAGATTAGACAGAAATACAATTCTAAGCTTACCTCTCCTATCATGTAAAAAGCACCTATTGTTGTGATAATCTTACACAGTCAAGAGCTAACAAGCTCAGAAGATTTGTATACAGACTATACAAATGGTTTATCATATATTATATCTTTGCTCCAAACAGTTTGGACTGTTATTGGAAAGCACAGTTGGTCACGAGCAAAATGGACTTATCGCCCAACGTTTACCCATGAACCCTAAAGTAGGAGTAAACTCCATATTCTTTAGTTCTATAAGGGAATGATGATATACTGTAATAATATGCCTTTTTAATGCTGTAATAAGTACACTACACATAAATGTTTATATACACTATATTGTCAAAAGTATTGGGACATTTACATGTTTGCACGTAAACTTTAATGGTGTCTTGGTCTGTAGAGTTCAATTTGATTTGGCTCACCGTCTGCAGCAAGGTTTAGGAGAGTATCTATGGGAATGTTTGAAGATTCTTCCAGAAGCACATTTGTGAGGTCAGACACTGATGTTGGACTAGAAGGCCTTCTAATTCATCTCAAATGTGTTCTATCGGGTTGAGGTCAGGACTGTGCAGGCCAGTCAAGTTCCTCCACCCCAAACTCGCTCATCCATGTCTTTATGGACCTTGTTTTGTGCACTGGTGTGCAGTAGTGTTGGAACAGGAAGGGGCCAGGCCTGGCTCGCAGTTTCCACTCCTATTCATCCCAAAGGTCAGGACTCTGTGCAGACCAGTCAAGTTCCTACATCCAAAACTCACTCATCCATGTCTTTATGGACATTGCTTTGTGCACCGGTCCAAATCATTTGGTGGTAGGGGGATTATGGTGTGGGGTTGTTTTTCAGGGGTTGGGCTTGGCCCATTTATTCAAGTGAAGGGAACTTTTAAGGCGTCAGCATGACAAGACATTTTGGACAACTTTGTGGGAACAGTTTGGGGACAGCCCCTTCCTGTTCCAACACGACTGCACACCAGTGCACAAAGCAAGGTCCATAAAGACATGGATGAGCGAGTTTGGGGTGGAGGAACTTGACTGGCCTGTAAAGTCCTGACCTCAACCCGATAGAACACATTTGAGATGAATTAGAAGGGAGACTGCTAGTCAGGCCTTCTTGTCCAACATCAGTGCCTGACCTCACAAATGAGCTTTTGGATGAATGGTCAAACATTTCCAAAGACACTCCTAAACTTTGTGGACAGCCTTGCCAGAAGAGTTGAAGCTGTTATAGCTGCAAAGGGTGGGCCAACTCACTATTAAACCCTATGGACTGAGACCGGGATGTCATTAAAGTTCCTCTTTATGTAAGCATCCCAATGCTTTTGACAATATAATGCATTTCTTATATCTTGAAAGTCTATTTTCAACATGAAAAAATGCCAAAGTCTAGACTTTAATTTAACTAGACCTTTTTGTTTCTAGAACTGATGAAAGCCAATGTCTACCTACCTTCTATGGGAAGCATAGTTTCCTGTTATATGCCCAGAGCCATCACACCCAGGAGTTGGACACCTAAAATGAATTACATGTATTTTAGCCATTGCAGTACAGAATGGCTTTACAGAAATGACAAGAAGTTGATGTTTTAGAATGTATAACATTATCAAAAGGTAGGTTTAAAATGCAAACAGGAAATGATCAGAACACAGGATATTTTAAAAGGGGGTTGGCGTAATGAGGAATGATATTTTCCTACAAAAAGCTGACAAGTAAACTTGCTTTCTCCTTTTGTCTATCAATGAAACAAGAAAGAGTAATAATAGTATATATAAAGGGTTCTTTTTATTTTATTTTTCTCAATCTCTTGTGGAAATCTCTAGTTATAAAAAATGTGGACATTCATGTATTTCATTCTTGCATATCCAACCCACTAGGCATAGACCATAACTTTTATTTACACATATTTCTACCATACCATTTATTGCCCCTTATTGTCACCTCTGGTGTCAACTTATGATGTAAAAAAAAAACATACAGTGGATAGTGGTGCAGGTTATAGTATATGAGAATGCAATGAGAGTCCATGCAAGAGTCCTTTGAGCTTTCTAGCTCTGTGTGAGAAACAATAGTCTGTAATAGCAGGGCAGCCTTGGAGAGGGAGTAGAAGCACACTCCAAACATGTAAAGAGAAAACAAGAGAAACGGGCGCCTCTTAGGTAAAACTGTTTGTATTTAAAGCAGAGGTTCACACAAAAAGTGAACCTCTGCTTTTTGGATCCCTCCCCCCCTCCGGTGACACATTTGGCACCTTTCAGGGGGAGGGGGGTGCAGATACCTGCCTGAGACAGGTATTTGCACCACTTCCGGGTCTGATCCCCGCGGGGAATCCAGCCTGTGACGTCACTCCCCCCGCTATCTTCTTGGAAACACTGTTCCCAGGAGAGAGTGGGGACCAGTGATGGCACGCCGCGATCGTCGCGCATGCGCAGTAGGGAATCGGGCAGTGAAACCGTCAGGCTTCACTTCCTGATTCCCTCACTGAGGATGGCGGCGGAAGCAGCCGAGGACCGAGCGATTGCTCAGTCTCGGCTGCTGACATCGCGGGCGCGCTGGACAGGTAAGTGTCCATTTTTAAAAAGTCAGCAGCTGCCGTATTTGTAGCTGCTGACTTTTAAAAAAAAAAACGGCAGAACCTCCGCTTTAATAGACAAGCATATTAAAAGACTCACATAGTGGTATCTTTAGATACATGTATTTGTGAAGTGTATTGCGCTAACTTATATAAACATTTTACCACGACTGATACTGTGAACTTGTTACTCAAAAAACAAAAAGTATGTACATGTGTCTATGGTTATTAATTAATGTGCAAACAATCAACAAATGGTGTGCCTTAAATACCAATACAGTGCCCTGTGCCAAACTATAACATATGAATTTCTCAATATATAAAAAAAAATGTGAAATAAATGCAAAAACATTTCAAATATGCTACTGTTACAATCCACAATCTTGAATGTGCCCCAAGAAAGCAAGAAAAATGTATTTTATACAAAAAAATATATAATAAAAAAATAAATAAAAAAATATATATGTATATGTGCTTAGAAAGTCCTTAAAGTGGAGTTCCACCCATTTTTTATGTTTGTCTGTGCTGCATGCCCTAATCTCATAGTGTTCAGAATGGACAATTTTTATTTATTTTGTTGCTTGTAAATACCTTTATTTTGTAGTCCTTCATTACTTCCTCCTCCTTATTAGCCTAGGCTATTAAGTCACAAGGCTATTCGCAAGGGTTTCTGGCATAGGCATCATGTATCTCAGTAGTCCTTGCAAATAGCCTATTTTCATAGAGAAGGGGCGGCAACTTCCTCTGACACTCCCGTTGCTATGGAAACCTGACTGAAACCTATTACATCACTTGTGCAGCACTGAGCATGTGCAAGATCTGCAAGGCTGAAATCCAGGAAGTCATACAGTCTGGCTTCATGATGCCCACACTTAAGATGGCCACGGTCTATTTCTAGATTATAAACTAACTAAATGCTCTAACAACCTAACAAAACGGACCTTAGTTTACAGACTAACTTTACTAGACTACATTAAGCTTGTGTATTACAGGGGTATTTATATTTAAAAAGTGAAATTGTGGGTGGAACTCCCCTTTAATAGATAATTTCTTGCAGTGATGCCCAGCTATGTTTCCACCTTCACCGCAAATAGTGCCTACACCGTCACCAGAACGACCCAGAAATCTGCCTTTGGTTCATATGGATAACCACTCCCTTTCTCAGGTTTATCAGCAATCACTCCCAATGCTTTGGCTGTAGTCTCGTTCTATATCCACTCATGTAACATATAAAACACTATCATGGTGTAGTATATCAAAGAATTTATTATGATTAAAACATATATAGTTATTCCACTCACATGTAAAAGTGCCTGGGAGCGGGCATTACGACGCATTAAGTTGCGAAATGCATAGAGGCTGCAGGACCATTGCCAGCTCGTCATGTCCAGTCTGAGTATAACGAGGCTGGGAACACAGGCGACAAAGTGAGGCATCACACGTGCGGACCAGGACATACTCGTACATTTGTATACTCCTATTTACGGCTGGATTAGCTCAGTGCTGGCTCCCAGGCACTTTTACATGTGAGTGGAATAACTATATATGTTTTAATCATAATAAATTCTTTGATATACTACACCATGATAGTCTTTTATATGTTACATGAGTGGATATAGAACGAGACTACAGCCAAAGCATTGGGAGTGATTGCTGATAAACCTGAGAGAGGGAGTGGTTATCCATATGAATCAAAGGCAGATTTCTGGGTCCATCTGGTGAGTGGCCATTTTATCAGGTGACGGTGTAGGCACTATTTGCAGTGAAGGTGGAAACATAGCTGGGCATCACTGCAAGAAATTATCTATTAAGGACTTTCTTAGCACATATACATATATATATATATTTTTTTTTTTATTATATATTTTTTTGTATAAAATACATTTTTCTTGCTTTCTTGGGGCACATTCAAGCTGTGGATCGTAACAGTAGCATATTTGAATTTTTTGGGGATTTATTTCACATTTTTTTTGATGGATTGAGAAATTCATATGTTATAGTTTGGCACAGGGCACTGTATTCATATTTATTGCACACTATTTGTTGATTGCACATTAATTAATAATCATAGACACATGTACATACTTTTTGTTTTTTGAGTAACAAGTTCACAGGATCAGTCGTAGTAAAATGTTTATATAAGTTAGCGCAATACACTTCACAAATACAAAAATCTAAATCCAACCTTTGAGGTTGCACTTTTTATTGCAGCAAGACTTAATAAGAATATAGGGCCAGATCCACAAAAACCTGACGTAACTTAAAAAATCCAATTTAAGTTACACTGGCTTAAAGTTTCTACCTAAGTGCCTGATCCACAAAGCACTTATCTAGAAAATTCAGGCTGTGTAACTAAAATTCCGCCGGCGCAAGGCGTTCCTATTCAAATGGGGCGAGTCCCATTTAAATGAGGCGCGCTCCCGCGCCGGCCGTACTGCGCATGCGCGTCGGCCGTACTGCGCATGCGCGAAGTTACGTTACGCCGAGTTTTGAGGATCGCGACGGCTTAAACCCCCCCCCCCCCCCCCCCCCCCCCCCCCCCCCCCCCCCCCCCCCCCAAAAAGTTGCGTCGGGGAAAAAAAAAATGACAGCGGCATGCATTCCTGAGGGAGAACTCCATGCCAATTTTCAAAGAAAAAATCGGCATGGGTTCCCCCCCCAGGAGCATACCAGGTCCTTAGGTCTGGTATGGGTTGTAAGGAGACCCCCCCACGCCGAAAAATTGACGTAGGGGGTCCCCCTACAATCCATACCAGACCCGTATCCAAAGCACGGTACCCGGCCGGCCAGGAAGGGAGTGGGGACGAGCGAGCGTCCCCCCCCCCTCCTGAGCCGTGCCAGGCCGCGTGCCCTCAACATGGGGGGGTTGGGTGCTCTGGGGCAGGGGGGCGCACTGCGGGCCCCCCCACCCCAGAGCACCCTGTCCCCATGTTGATGAGGACAGGACCTCTTCCCGACAACCCTTGCCATTGGTTGTCGGGGTCTGCGGGCGGAGGCTTATCGGAATCTGGGAGTCCCCTTTAATAAGGGGGCCCCCAGATACCGGCCCCCCACCCTAAGTGAATGGATATGGGGTACATCGTACCCCTATCCATTCACCTGGAGGCAAAAAGTAAAAGTTAATAAACACACAACACAAGGCTTTTTAAAATAGTTTATTATTCTGCTCCGGACGCCCCCCTGTCTTCGTTATTAGCTCTTTTACCAGGGGGGGCTTCTTCTTCCGCTCTCCGGGGGTCTTCTTCCACTCTCCGGGGGTCTTCCGCTCTCCGGGGGGGCTTCTCCGGACTCCGGGGGGCTTCTTCCATCTTCTCCCCTCTTCCGCTCTTGACTCGGCGAACCCCGGTTCTTCTTCAGCTCTCCGGTGCCTTCTTCTTCAGCGCTGGCTGCCTGCTATGTTTGTGTGTTAGCTCGATTTCAAACAGGCAGCCGGCGCGGTCTTCTGTGGCGTCAGGGTCTTCTGGTCTTCTGTTCTTCCGATGTTGCCTCGTCGCCTGTTGTCGCTGTAATGATGGAAGCGCGCCTTGCATCCCATTTATATAGGCATCGCCGTCCCATCATGCTCCGGTAGGTACCCACGTGGTGGGTGCCTACCCACGTGCACCCACCACGTGGGTACCTACCGGAGCATGATGGGACGGTGATGCCTATATAAATGTGATGCAAGGCGCGCTTCCATCATTACAGCGACAACCGGCGACGAGGCAACATCGGAAGAACAGAAGACCAGAAGAGAAGATGACGCCACAGAAGACCGCGCCGGCTGCCTGTTTGAAATCGAGCTAACACACAAACATAGCAGGCAGCCAGCGCTGAAGAAGAAGGCACCGGAGAGCTGAAGAAGAACCGGGGTTCGCCGAGTCAAGAGCGGAAGAGGGGAGAAGATGGAAGAAGCCCCCCGGAGTCCGGAGAAGCCCCCCCGGAGTCCGGAGAAGCCCCCCCGGAGAGCGGAAGACCCCCGGAGAGTGGAAGAAGACCCCCGGAGAGCGGAAGAAGAAGCCCCCCCTGGTAATTGAGCTAATAACGAAGACAGGGGGGGCGTCCGGAGCAGAATAATAAACTATTTTAAAAAGCCTTGTGTTGTGTGTTTATTAACTTTTACTTTTTGCCTCCAGGTGAATGGATAGGGGTACGATGTACCCCATATCCATTCACTTAGGGTGGGGGGCCGGTATCTGGGGGCCCCCTTATTAAAGGGGACTCCCAGATTCCGATAAGCCTCCCGCCCGCAGACCCCGACAACCAATGGCAAGGGTTGTCGGGAAGAGGTCCTGTCCTCATCAACATGGGGACAGGGTGCTCTGGGGTGGGGGGGCCCGCAGTGCGCCCCCCTGCCCCAGAGCACCCAACCCCCCCATGTTGAGGGCACGCGGCCTGGCACGGCTCAGGGGGGGGGGACGCTCGCTCGTCCCCACTCCCTTCCTGGCCGGCCGGGTACCGTGCTTTGGATACGGGTCTGGTATGGATTGTAGGGGGACCCCCTACGTCAATTTTTCGGCGTAGGGGGGTCCCCTTACAACCCATACCAGACCTAAGGGCCTGGTATGCTCCTGGGGGGGAACCCATGCCGGTTTTGTTTTTTACAAATTGACGTGGAGTTCTCCCTCGGGAAAGCATACCAAATGCCGTCGCTGCAATGGGCCTTTACAAGGTGTGACTAACTTTACACTTTGTAAAACGAGCCCTAATTTTACACTTGCAAAATAACACTTACGGCGCAAAAAAGAAGCTAGAAAGCTTTGTGGATCGCCTTAAGTGCTAATTTGCATACTAGCAACGGCATTTCGACTCGAAATGCCCCCAGCGGCGGATGCGGTACTGCATCCTAAAATTAGGCAGTGTAAATCAATTACACATGCCGGATCTTCTGTGTAACTTTGGAAAAAGCCTTTTGAGGATCGTTTCCAAAGTTACACACAGACTGAACAGCACTTAAGTCGGAGTATCTCTTTTGAGGATCTGGCCCATTGATATTATCTTGGCGCCGGTAACACACACAATTTTTTCTATCTTTAGATACAGTAGAGTCCAGTGAACCCGATCTCCGTCTCAGCTGTCAGTATTGATCTCTTTCTCTTACTCCATGTGCGGCCAGCATCCTGTCCAGCAGGGATCTTTCGGCATTCGGACAGGATCCAGAGCGAGGCCTGAAACACAGCTGATGGATCACAGGAGAGGGCTGTAATGCAGCGTACGTCAGGATGACGTCACGGATGTAAAAGCGGCGCGTTTCAAAGCGTGCGCACTAGGGAGATGCCTATAGTGCGCGCTCTTTTTTCAAGCTCTTGATCCCGCCCGAACGCTGAAAGACTCTACTGTGCCTGTCTAAAGACACAACTATGTGAGTCTTTTAATACACTTGTCTATTAAATACAAACAGTCTTACCTAAGAGGCACCCATTTCTCTTGTTTTATCTAAATTTTTGATGTCAGCTGTGCAACAGTTTCATGCTCAATTACATGTACTGATGGTTGTCTGTACAATGATCTTTCAATCTAAGCTTCCCCCCTTTCCTTAACAATAAATTCCAGGAATGGCAGTTTTTACATAGTTACGTTGATGCAGCTTGGACTAATGCAAGTATGCTTGTACCATACCTGTGGGATTTTCCTGGAAGTTGGACAATAGGGATGAGCTTCGTGTTCGAGGCGAACTCACGTTCGACTCGAACATCGTATATTCGATCGTTTGTCGAATTACGAACTTTATGAGCCGTTCGTGCCAAATTCGAGTGGCGTGTCACGGCCCATAATTCACTGCGGCATTGCAGTGCATTGCTGGCTGATGATTGGCCAAGCATGCACTATGACCCGCTTGCTTGGCCAATCACAGCTTGCAAAAAACGGAGAGCCATAATTGGCCAAAGCCAAAGCTTTCACCAATTTTTCGCTCAGGGGGTTTAGTACACGCCCCACACCATATAAGGCCGCCTGGAAATCGGCCTTGTGTAGTGTGTTGTGGTGGTTTACAGAGAGACAGAGAGAGAGAGAGTGTAATTTTTTGGAGTTAGATAGAACAGGCAGGCTAGTCAGTTAGAGTTACAATGTGTAGAGGATATATATGCATCCCAGATGTTGTATATATATATTTATACACTGTATTAAGTTTAGCTAGATCCGCTCTTCCTAATCTACTGACAGGCAGGCAGGTGATTGTGCTAGCTGCAGTATTTTCACTTGGTGTACTGTCTGTGTCCTCTGCACACTGTGCACCTATGTCAATAGATTTGCTGGTGTTCTCATAATAATTCCTACAGGTAGGGATCTGCTCATATTAATATCACAGGCAGGGGATCTACAAGTTTTTTTCACGTGGTGTACTGTGTCCTCTGCACAGTGTGCACCTAAAGCTATGTCAATAGATTTGCTGGTGTTCTCATATTAATTCTTACAGGCAGGGATCTTTTAATAATAATACCACAGGCAGGGGATCTGCACGTATTTTCACGTGGTGTACTGTGTCCTCTGCACAGTGTGCACCTAAAGCTACGTCAATCGATTTGCTGGTGTTCTCATATTAATTCCTACGAGCAGGGATCTGCTCATATTAATACCACAGGCATGGGATCTGCACGTATGTTTACGTGGTATACTGTGTCCTCTGCACATTGTGCACCTAAAGCTACGTGAATACAATTGCTGTTGTCATATTAATACCACAGGCAGTGGCTGATCAGCAAGTATTTTCACTGCGCCCACCAAGAGTAACTGTGAGGGGTTACAGTGTTGTGGCACCAGCACCACCACCACCACCAACAAAGGCCCAATTTTCCTGCCCCTGTTTAACAGGGGCATGTAATTACGATTCTTGATCTAATATTTAACAGCAGGGCCCATTCCTGCGCCCACCAAAAGTAACTGTGAGGACTTACAGTGTTGTGGCACCAGCGCCAGCACCAAAGGCCCAATTTTTCTACTACTGTTCAACAATGGCATGTAATTACAATTCTTGATATAATAGTTTACAGCAGAGCGTTCCAGCGCCCACCAAGACTAACTGTGAGGGCTTACAGTGTTGTGGCAACACAAACACCTAGGGCCCAAGTTTCTGCAGAGTATATACGGCAGGCCCCTACTTTTAAACATCCAACTTGCAAACGACTCCTACTTGCGAACGGAAGGAGACAACAGGAAGTGAGAGGAAATCTACCCCTAGGAAGAGAAATTCTCTTCTGTAAGGCCTTGTACACACGATCAGTCCAAACTGATGAAAACGGACTGAAGTTCAGTTTCATCAGTCCAAACCTACCGTGTGTATGGCCCATCAGACTTTTGTCCTTCAGTCCAAAGTTTTAGAACTTGCTTTAAAATCGGACTGATGGACTGATGACCGATCGGTCAAAACCAATGGTTAGTACGCAAAAGCATCGGTTCAAAACCAGCGCATGCTCAGAATCAAGTCGACGCATGCTTGGAAGCATTGAACTTCGTTTTTTTCAGCACGTCGTTGTGTTTTACGTCACCGCGTTGGACTCGATCGGATTTTGAACTGATGGTGTGTAGGCACATCAGACCATCAGACCATCAGACTTCAGCCTTTAGTCTGTTTTTATCGGATGGACTGATCGTGTGTACAGGGCCTAAGAGGTGTCCCCTGTCCACTGATGCTTTATCACTAAAAAACACAAATTTTCAAAAAAACATTTGTCATTGGGACAGAAAGTGAGGTGCAATCTTCTGAACAGATGCGCACAGACAGCAAAACAAATGTTACAGGCGTAATAATCCTTCTCTATGTTTTCCAAAAAGTAAAAAAAATCGATTTTTTGGCTGGAGCTACACTTTAAAAAAGTACCAGTTCAAAATTACAAACAGATTCTACTTAACAACAAACCTACAGTCCCTGTCTTGTTTGCACCGTCTGTATTCTGCTGTTCAAAGTATATAGGGCCAAAGGGTCTGGTAAAGATCTGGGGGGAGGGGGGCAGGGAAACCCATGCTATTTTTCTCATTGATTTTCATCCATATTGCAGGGACCAGACATTACATTAAAGCCGCAAGCAGTTTTAAATGACGTTTTCCTTATAGTAATGTCATTTTGTGCAGGGACAGTTCTAAACACGTTCCACTTCACAGGCATACTATAAACACTCAGCAGGTACAATATTTTTTTTTCAATTTTTTTTTCACTTTAAGCATCATTAAAATCACTTCTCCCAAAAAAACTTCAGTTTTTAAAACGTTTTTTTCCATTGATACATGTTCCCTGGGGCAAGACCTGGGTCCCCAACCCCGTTTTACGACAATAACTTGCATATTAGCCTTTAAAATTAGCACTTTTGATTTCGAACGTTTGAGTCCCATAGACTTCAATGGGGTTCTAAAGTTTGTGCGAACTATCGGTCCATCTGAAGGTTCTGGTGGAGTGTTCAGCTCATCCCTATTGGACACCACTACTATGGTGATCTCCACTAGCTTCCAGGTCCCTTGCCAATGGGTTGCCCTGCTGCACGGTGAAGGCTGCTTACTTCTATTGGGTGCCATTTAGAAAACACTTTGCATTTTCTCAATGGATGCAAAGCGTTCTCTGATTGAGGGGGAAAAGTATTTATTGAGGAAAAAAGAAAGCGTTGTCTCTCTTAACAACAGGCACATTCCCCTCTCCTCATCTCCACACATAGGAGGGGGAGAAGGCTGATAACATGGTTTTAAACTTCAGTTCAGTACATAGGAAGTCACAAGGACACTGTAGGGTAGATTTACCAAAACTGGAGAGTGCAAAATCTGGTGCAGCTCTGCATGGTAGCCAATCAGCTTCTAACTTCAGCTTGTTCAAATTAACCTACCAATTTTGTCATTCCTCTCCTCCATGTAAAATTCATAATTTTTTTGCTAGATAATTACTCAGAACCCTCAAGCATTATAGACTCTAGGGAATAAAATGGTGGTCGTTGCAATTTTTTATATCACACAAAATTTTGCACCGCAATTTTTCAAACACGATATTTTTGGGGGAAAAAACACTTTCATGAATAAAAAAAACACAAAGCAAGTCCAATTTTTTGTATAATGTGAAAGATAACGTTACGCAGAGTAAATAGATACCAAAGTGTCATGCTTTAAAATTGCACACACTTGTGGAATGGCACAAAACTTTGGTACTTAAAAATCTCTATAGGCTACAATGTTTACAGGTTACCTGTTTAGAGTTACAGAGGAGGTCTTGCACTAGAATTATTTCTCACATTTTAACTTTCATTTAAATACATCACATGTGTGGTTTGAATGTCATTTACATATGCAAGCGTGACCTAAGTATGCATTCGCTTCTGCGTGCAAGCAAAAGTGGATGGTGCGCTTACATTTTTTCATTGCTTATTGTAAACATCTCTTGTAATAGGAATAGGACATGACAGGTCCTCTTTATGGAGAGACCTGGCATCTATAAGTCCCCATATCTCTCCTTTAGGCTGGAAAGCCTTAGATAAAAAAAAAAAAAAAAACAATCTTAACCTCCCAGCAAAAAAAAACAAAAAGTCAGTGTTTACATCTGGCTACACCGGAAGTGATATCATGCTCCACAGCCAGCTCTATGGTAAACTTCCGCTGCTGGCCGGTTTATTCTCCAGCTAGCCAATCGAATGGGTGAGTCGAGAGAAGCAGAGAAAAGCGGTGGGACATCCCTGTTTAGCTGCTATGAGGGCTTTTACTTTGCAGGGAATCGCCTGCAGAAAATAAAGCTATCAGAATGATACTTTCAGCTGCAGGCATCATTCAGACATCTCCACTCAAAACCCAGGACGTCATAGATGAGGACAGAGCAGGGTTGCGGATGATAGAGAAATGTAAACTGACCACTGTGTCAGGGCTCAGCAGCCATGATAGACCGTGGTCAGTTTACAGGGGGGAAGGCAGAACCAGGCAGGGTCAGCTGGGTATTTCAGGTGTTACAGGGGGCCAAATTACACAGCACAAGCACTGCTTTTTTTTTTAGTAACAAACGCTTTAAGCCTTATTAAAACAATTGACTAAACTGCAAAGTCATATGGATGTAAAGTGCTGTGATCCTTGGAAAATGGGTTCTAAGAGATTTTTGAGGGATCTCTTCTGCTGGGGTCTTTGACACTACAGCTGAGCTGGAAAAAGGGATGATGTCTTGAAACACCTTCTCCACTGTACACTTGCTGTCATGTAATGCCACTATTATAGATGATAACATAAAAAAGTATACAGTAAAACCTTGGTTTGAGAGTAACTTGGTTTGAGAGCGTTTTGCAAGACAAGCAAAATGTTTTAATACATTTTGCCTTGATATACAAACGATGTCTTGATATAAGAGTAGCGTCATGTCACAACTGAGTATAAGGCTGCACTCACATCTAGGCAGACGAAATCGCGGCGTTTTGTCGCCGCAAATCGCGGTACAACCGCGATTTGCGGCGACAAAACGCCGGTATTGTCCGCCTAGATGTGCCCCAGATTGACCCCCTCTATGGAGATGCTTCCCATCTCCTAGCCGAACGCCGAAAGACGCCTGAAAAAAAGGTCCGGGACCTTTTTTCAGGCGGCAGGCGTCAGGCGTCCGGCGTTCGGCGTGGAGATGTGAACCATCTCCATAGAGGGAAATGTGTTTCCAGCCCTCTGGCGGCAGCGGCGTAGCGCTACAGGCGTAAAAACGCCTAGATGTGAATGGGGGCTAAAAAAAGAAGAGAGGCACCTCTAAGTGTAGCAATATGGTTGCATTTAATGAAGGTACAACATTTAGCAACCTTTTGCTACACTTAGAGGTGCCTCTCTTCTCTTTTATACCCTGTAAAAAAATGCTTTGATATACAAGTGCTTTGGAGTACAAGCATGTTTCTGGAACAAATTGTGCTTGCAAACCAAGGTTTTACTGTATATATTTCACATGAAGAAGATGCATTTCATGCTCTGACATTGCAAAAATGCAGTAACTAGCTGGACCAAGGCACAATATTGACTGCGTGTGTGCCTACTTAATGTCAATGTGTTATTAATGCAATTAGTACTAGCATTATTTATATGCATTTTCAATTATTAATTGTTTTTGTTCCGTTTTGCTATTATGGATGTTTGTGCTTACACCCGATAATCTTGACATCTCGCAAAGGCTATGCCACACATCAGATAGGATTTATCATTAACTAAATCCGACTCATAAACAAAAATCCCTAATGTTGAATTAACCCCTGCCGCACCATACTTACCATATATGATACCTGTAACTTTTTGAGATATACCACAATCTAACAACACCATTCCTTGGGATCTAAAAACACTGATAATAGCTAATAGACAAAAGATTGTTGTATACAAGCAAGATAATTCTCTCCATCTTTCTGATCTTTCTGTGCTATAAACCAGTAGTTATGGGTGCACTTTTGAACACAGGAAATGATTTGCTGTATATGACCAATATACTAGAATAGATAAACTGCTTTTCTTAGATGTGCCATACTAGTAAATCAATTTACAATCACTGTTACTTGGCATTAGTAAATAATTGCACATGCTGTACACAGCTTCTTTTACTATATATGTATATATATATATATATATATATATATATATATATATATATATATACACAATATATCTCCATACATTTTGAATTTATCGCGTGTAAATACATACAGTATATGTCAATTGTCATGATGGGCAATACTAATCTTTGCCACACGATGGCAGCATTGGTCCACCAACATGCTATTTGTTATATAATCCATAATTGCAGAAAACCCAGCTGTCAATTTATCAGATACATAAATAAGCAGAAAATAATTGTGGCACGTCACATTTGGGGGCTGGGGAGGTGTTATCGCTAAACACCAGATCATATGTAACAACACTGGCTAAGTATTCCCTCCGAGATATTCATTTCACAAGTTTTCTTATGCAAATAATCTGAAGTGATAATTAGCTGAAATATGGATGACATAAGCAAGGGGGACATGCGTGCTTTGGTTTGCTCCCAGTGCAAGATTGCACATTTTCCTGGATGAAAAGTGTTACATGTCTTGCAGATGAATATGAACCCGATCTGTAGAGAAGTTTGTATTTCTCAAACCTGAATGTGCTAATTGTTGGTGTGAATGTTCTAAGTATAGCACCTATTTTGTAGGTTACAATATGTTCCCAGCCACCATCACGTAATGCAAGGCATCACAGTCATTTCATTGTGTTTGATGCAGCAATGTGGTTTTCCAAGGACAAGCTGCAGGTGAGGTCATGCATAACTACCCTCAATGGAAACCAAGCAAAAACCAATGGAAACCTATGTGAACACATAATGCGTTAGTAAAGTGATATGAAAGCAGACATGTGTGACCATTTATAGACACTGGAATGGCTCCCAACCTTTTGAGCTTTGAATGATTCACAACATCCCTTTGTCTTTGACCTAGGAAAGCAAGGGTGCAAGGGGCAGTATACATTTAATCCACATGTCATGATGCTGGCTGTCAGATTATGTTGGTGGAATATTATACTGTGTAATTTATAGGTCACTCACTCGAGATCTGTACACCTAGAACCAAACTGCTAGCAGAGTAGAGCGACAGCTTCCCCTACTCTAGGTGTCAATTCCAGATGTAACATGCAGAGTGAGGTTTGTTTACTAAAACTGGAGCACTCAGAATCTGGTGCAGCTGTGCATGGTAGCCAATCAGGTTCTAACTGTGTCTTGTTCAATTAAACTTTGATAATAAGGCCCCTTTCACATTGGACCTGTAGCCGCGGTGGCGGTATATAGCGGCTAAAAATTAGCGGCGCTATACCCCCGGGAATTGCAGATGGAATCGGCCGGTAGCAGTGCGGTATTAACCCCCGCTAGCGGCCGATAAAGGGTTAATACCGCCCACAATGCGCCTCTATAGAGGCGCATTGCGGGAGGTATTGCCGCGGTTTCCCATTGTTTTCAATGGGAAGGAGCGGTATACACACCGCTCTTCTCACCGCTCCAAAGATGCTGCTGACAGGAGATTTTTTTGTCTCCCGCCAGCGCATCGCCTCAGTGTGAAAGCCCTCCGGCTTTCACATTGAGGTAGCTGGGCAGGAGTTTTTCAGGCGGTATAGCAGCGCTATTTTTAGCGCTGTACAGCCTGAAAAACTCCTCAATGTGAAAGGGGTCTAAAGCCTGGAAGCTGATTGGTTTCTATGAAGATCTGGACCAGATTTTGCACACTCCAGTTTTAGTAAATCAATATCATGGTCTGTTTTGGTCTCTGCTCTCAGCTTTGGCTTGCCTTGATATGATGTGATCTGGGGGTGCAAACAGTGGCGGATTACAATAAGGGCAGAATGGGTTGGTATACAATGGCCCCAGAATCCATGAGGGGCTTGCAAGGATGGTAAAATGAAACTCTACACTTTAGTGCTCTTTGTAGTAAGTTAGTTTTAGATTTGCATGTCTTTACATTTGTATTCTAGAAGATGATGAGCAATGGCAGACTTTTGCTCTTTTTTGTATGTACACTGGGGCCCTAGGTAAGTTAGCAGACCCTGCCCCCCATTTCTTTGCTTAAAGAATTTGTAAACATTCAATTGTTTTTTTTATAAGCTATACTTACCTGCTCTGTGGTTTTGCACAGAGCAGCCCCAATTCTCTTCCTCTGGGGTCCCCTCAGCCCTCCAAGCCCCTTCTCTTCATTGGGTGCCCCTACGGAAAGCAGATTTCCATGGAGGCACCTGTGCAGGCTCGTTTCCATTGACACAGACAGCGGGACCGCTGCTGCATCTATTGACACAGACAGCGGGACTCGGCCCCGCTCCCATCTCACTGCTGTTGATTGACAGCAGCGGGAGCCAATGGTGCACATTGCTGGATCGGATCGGGTTAAGGTAAGAAAAATGGGGGGGGGGGATCTGATGGGGAGCTGCAGCACTGAGGCTTTACAACCACCTTAATAGTGATTGCAAATAGAGCATGTCCCATTTTCTAATGCTGTCAAAGAAATTAAAAAGCACCACAACCCTTAGATGAAGTATCCCATTGTAAATGACCAGATGGGCTTGCTGGGGTTTTTAAGGTAGATGCAGCAATTGGTGTGTATAAAGAAATCCTAAAACATATTTACATCCTTTTTCAGATTTTTTGTTCTGGCGCAACTCATTATCCCCCAAGGGAATGCTTGAAGACATACACTGTATCCAATACCACACTGCATCTGGACTAAATCCACATACATTTGTGCTATAAATGTTATAATAGCGCCAACATTGAATTGTATCTATAGCCGTCCATTAACAAGGTTGCCCCACATCCTACCTGATTGTAAATAGGCACACTGAAGCTGCCTGTATTGTCTGTACATCAATGAACAAAAAGGCATGACTTTAATGTTAGATCATATAAGGATAGTTAGAGTAATAAAAACATTCAGAGAGCTCAATGACTATGGTTAGGCTGCTTTCAACAGACAGTGATACCCTCCAGTGGGTACCCAGCAGGTCACCAGAAAAAAAAGACATATACCAATGGAAGGAGAGACACACCAAATAATAGAAAAGCCCTAATGCATGTATTGGTTTGCTCTAAAAAGGCATTCAACAAGTTTTGGGGGCCAGAAAATGCCCCACCTTCATCATGGCTTCTTTTAAAGTCAATACCATGAATAAACTCAAATTAGGACACAGATTCAGCAGTAGGAGCGACTGCATAGACTCAAACTAGGACACACATGCAGCAGTGGGAGCCATTGCATAGACTTAAATTAGGACACAGATTCAGCAGTGGGAGCCATTGCATAGACTTAAACTAGGACACAGATTCAGCAGTGGGAACCATTGGCTCCTGCTGCTGTCAATCAAAAGAGGGAGTGGGGCCAATGCTGAGCAGCACTGTGTGTGTCTATGAATACACACAACCCGGCTTCGGAGCAAGCTCACAGGTGGGACACCATAGCAAGTCACTTGTTATGGTGGCACGCACAGAAGAGAAGGAGACATGAGTGCCAGCGGGAGACCCCAGAAAAGGCTGTTCAGCACCGCTCAATGCAATAATATACCAGTATAATATGTTTTTTATTTTATTAAAAATAAAAAAAGCCTTTATAACTGCTTTAAGGCCAGTTCAGAAGAGCAGGCAGCACAAGGCTCTAGCTTGTACCTTTACATGTCAAAGCCTTCTCTTTATGCCTGGGGAGCAAGGGACCAGGAGCACATATTTCCAGGAATCTTGAATTTAAATTCAGTGCTGGAATTCTTCATGCCAGATGTTCGCCCGATATTAGCTGAAGAGGCATAGCGGGCATCAACTCATTTTTTGTAAGAGGAAGTAAAAATGTATAATTTGTGAAAAAATGCGTTTGCTTTATTTTCTTCTGTACAAAAACATTGTGAAACAAAAGACTATGGTAATTTTATTTGTTAACTCTCAAATACAAATCAAAAATGAAGACTGAATCAAAATAAAACATTAATACAAAAATGATGTTGATATTGGTAACGTATTCAGTCTGTCACAGCCATGTAACTGACTTTAATTAAAGAATCTCTTTGTCAATACATAAGGCCCATAGTTACAACAGGGATGTACTGTACCTCTCCTTATGTAAATCCTGCATTTAACTCCTGTCGCATGTGAACTACTCTCATAATCACAACATGTGCTCAATATGATATCCGCCATGCCTTCTAAATTCATGTATTGATTAGCATTGTTGCCATTATCGTCATAAAACAGCACGGGTCTCATTATATCACCATTTCACACGCAGAGCCTATAATCACCACAGTGCAATTAGGAACTAGTGTCTGACACACATACGACATTGCCCCGCTCTATAATAAGTAGGGGGATGGCGGAATTTGTCAATACTTAATGGTCAGGCTGCTTGGCTTGCTTTTGCATTGTTGCTGAATGTTAACTGCTAAATAATTATGCATAGCCTTCTAAAACGACAATCAAGTAATTTTCCAACCAATAATTTTTAAGAAGAGATTCTTTTCTTTCATGTTGGGGGAAAGATAATTGCTAAGTGTTCCTAATTTTGGGGGACAGACTCAGTGTTTCCCTCTGCTTGCTCACAATGTCTCTGTTTTTAATTTTGATATCCTGCTTGGTCCTAAATTTCTTCCTTTGTGTTCTGAACGCTGTTCTCAGTGTCTGTTTTATTGTGTGTGCTGCATATGTTAAAATACAGACCCACTGTTACATTATCATGCTCAGCACTCTCAGAGTAGTGTCATGCAGGGCTTAAAAATGGCAGCATTTCCAAGCTAATTGTAATCTGCCTTTTCCCTTGTTGCCGCTGTCTGTGTGGAGCTACAAATCACTCAAATGAAGCTGTGAAACTCTTGTCTGACAGAAACTTAAAACCTTCATAAATAATATTGGAGAAGAAAGGAAGGTATTACAGAGCCATTTAATTTACTTTTTCTTTAGCATGCACCTTTTTTCAAAAGAATCAATACCTACAGTAACTATCCATGAGATGGACATAATAATTGAAACTGATAACCAGTGGTTGCCGCTCCATTAGAGGCGCCCCCCTAATCCCGCTCTATTAGAGGCGGCCCCTGATCTACATGCAGGTTGCCAGATGCAAGGATTTCAATTTTTTTTAAGCACATGATTAATTGCCTTAAAAAAAAAAGGGTGGTCTCAGGGCACAGAGCACTCCGCCCTGAGCCTACCCAGTTGTGTGACAATATCAAATTAGTATTCGCTATTGTCTTCCTGCTTCTCCTCCCAACCAATCAGGAAGTGGGTCTTAAGACCCATTTGGCCAAGAGGAGAAGCAACTGTATTGGCCACCGAGGAGAAAGCCGCCGAGGAGGAGACAGAGGAGGAAGCCGCTGAGGAGGAAATGCAGAAGGAAACTGAAGCTGCCCATGACCTAGATGAGGTAAGTGTCGGGCTGGTGGGCAGACGGGCATGCCACGGGGGTGGTGTTAAATTTACCGCGGAAATGGACAGAATGGTTAGACTGATGGACAGACTGACTGACTGATCAGCCGAAATGGAGCACCAGCTGCTATTGCTGCCAACAATATATTTGTAGACTCAGTAAGGAGTCACACCAATCTTCCTTCAACCACACTGATTTTAGGAATGCTTTGTGCAGTGGGATTTTGCTTCATTCTTTGAGAAGAAAAATTCCCCAATCTGTCAAAGATGTACAGTGATACAATTCAATCTCTGCACTGTAGATTTTCCTGTAGGGTTTTTTAATGTCTAGATCTGGTGATTGGAAAGACCAAGGAGAGCATTTGGCTTCATCCTGATGTTTATGAACTACTGTTGGGTTTGCTTAGCAACATACAGTAAAAAGAGAGTGGAATATGGTGATAGAATAGTATTCGTGCCAAAGAATGCATTTGGTTTTGTAATAGGGTCTTGTAATTCTTGGCTGTTATATAACGATGTAGAGCAGTAACTCCATACACATCCTTTACAAAAGGCCTTTTTGATAAACATTTTAGCTGTTCTGAGGTGACATTTTTACTTTTATACATTTTTAAATGTTATGTTAAAAAAAATCTTTTTAGCTTTACAATCACTTGTTGCTCTCTTTTACCTGACCTTTCACGAACAGCATATTTCTCACGATGCTTAGACCAGTGTGTGAAAAAGGAGATATTAAGCTGCACCGAGAATGAAGGCTAAAGAGTTGGAGGGTCAGGAATCCAGGTAGAGTCTCTGTTGCCTCCCCATGCTGCTTCAAATATCACAAAGTCCTTGTACAAACTGCCATTTATTCTCCCCCCCCCCCCCCAAATAATTTTCCCTGAAAAGATTTAAAGTGGAACTTTACCCATAACAACTTGTTCAAAATAATGTTCTTTAGCAAGTAACATACATTGCACATTATAAATTGTGCTGCCAAATTTAGACTCTGCTGTAAATTGCCTCCAACATTGTTCCAGGTACTTCCTGCCGGAGGCTGCCATTCTGCTAAAACCAAGAGTCCGTGAACAGCAGTAAATCTTTAGGCTGTCAGTAGATCGGCCTCTACATTTTCAGAGCAGTGACAAAAAATAGAGAGCATGTGCAGAACAGGGTGAGCCAGTGTATTAACCTCCCTGGCGGTATGATTCTTTCAGAAAAAACATGCTAAAAGCGGTACCATTATTTGCAAGGAAATTTGGCGTTTTATATTGTAGGTCTGTAATTTTTAGAAAAAACTCACTTAAATCTGACCAAACAAGATTCTAATAGGCATCCCGTGTATTACATTTTTTTAAAAACAAAATTATAAATTATAATATAATAAATAATTATAAATAATTATAACAAATAATAATATAATTATAATAAAAATTATTCAATAATGTAATCAAATCAAAATCACTGAAATTTGCTCAGTTGCAGAATTGTCGCTGTCATTACTTTATTTTTTTATGACGAATTTCCCCACAAATCGCTATCGCACAATTCTGCAAGTGATTATAATTTATTATCGCTGTTTTTTAGCTGATCTAAAACTATTTTTGACATAAAGGGACACTTTTGGTTGCTATGGACAATCTACAGTTTGCAGGGAGAAAAAAAGGTTTTTATTATATAAAATGACATGCAGGACACTGGGCAGACCACTAGGGACAGGGGGGGTGTGTTTTTTTTACATACAGTACTGTAATCTATAAGATTACAGTATACTGTGTGTATAGTGTTTGTTTACGTTTTTGAATTTGGCGCCGTTCTCCGCTCCCGTGCGTCATAACGTCGCAGGGAACGGAGATCGGCGGCACACGGAGGCACTATGTGAATCGAGCGAGGTCCCGCTCGCTCACACAGCGCGGTGGCATCGCTGGATCCAGGGACAAGGTAAGTAAAAAGTGCCTGTGGATCTAGCGAGGCAAGCCCGTGACTGACACGGGGTTACCGATAGTAGCAAGAAAATCTAACCCCGTGTCAGTCTCGGGAAGACCGCCAGGGAGGTTAAACAGTACAGGCACTTATTTGTAATGTTTTACATAGCTACAAAAGGGGCCAGCCTGAAGTGAGTTAGCAGGACTTAATTTTCTGACTAATGTCCCTCTTTAAATAATGAACTATATGCTGTAGTTTAGTTTAAAAAAAAAAACAGCAAAAACAAAACAAAAAAACAAATATAATACAAGGCATTTCATTTATGTGACCACAGGGTGACATGAAACACAATGAAACAAATCTGAACATCCTGTATATTACAGGATATGTTTTCCTTATAAATAATGATCATTTTCACAGCGGTGCTCAGCAAATTACTTTTATTGCAGGATAAAATACACTCACTAAGGTGTTATGCCATGGTAGGCCTTATGTATGACACTGGGGCATTTTATTTACTTGATATAAGGGGCATTAAACTCGTTGCTTTAAAGAAAAGTAAAATCCAGATGGAAAAATGGCCACGTTTTATGGAGAGTTGTAAAACGGATGGAAATGAAGAGTGAAGCGGCCAAGAGCAGGCACAAAGCTTTATGATGCCCTGGATATTGCAAAGATTCAATTTCACACTATTGCTTCAAGTGCCATTACCGCTACACATTCAAATATCAGACAGCTTAGTCCAACATAGAAGAAAGGCAAGAATATAGTATCTGAGTAGATAGCATGGTAGCCATGCAGTACTGGGGTGTTGGATTTTATTTAATGTTAAAATACCAATTTTAGGTTACAAAAGTTCCAGTTGTTGAATGCTACACAATGTGACTTCAGCAAGGTGATTGAAAATATCTCTAGGAATTCCAAGTGACCAATGAGTGCATTAATATGCCACTTTTAACATGAAAGTTAAGTTGCTGGCACATGTTCTGCTGCTATGATGTTGGCAGAGAAATCTTCTTATACTTTAGTTAGGCCAACAAGTAATTATGGTGGCCATCAAAGTCAATTGGATGCTTTTCATTAAATTTTCAAAAAATAATCTATAATAGCTTTGGGTCCATTTTTTTAAATGTTTATATAGTCATAGGTTATTGACTTATGTTTTTACACTCCCAAACTTCTTATGGGGATAGGGAGGGGGGGAGAAGGAGATGGGTCACTACTCTGACTTCTAAATATGCACCCCTAAGGGCCCTTTCACACGGGGCGGATCAGTAATGATCCGCCTCCGTGTGTCCGTCAGCTCAGCGGGGATCCTTCGTAAATCCTCGCTGAGCCGTCGGCTGACAGGGTGGTCCCCGAACACTGTGCAGGGACCGCCCTGTCTTTTCTCCGCTCTCCCCTATGGGGGGATCGGATGAACACGGACCGTGTGTCCGTGTTCATCCGATCCGATCCGCAGACGGAAGAAAAAATAGGATTTTCTTCCGTCCGCAAGATCGGAGCTTTGCGGAGGCGGGTGATTACGGGTGTCAGCGGATGTTCATCCGCTGACACCCGCAATCACATAGGGACCAATGTATGTCTCGTTTTCATCCGCAAACGGATAGATGAAAATGCGGACATACGGTCCGCACATGTGAAAGGGGCCAAACTTTAATTATGGATGATGTAATGATTAGTTGGGACAGTACCACTTTGTGATCTATGGCATTGATAATTCAGAAAACATGGAATAAAAAATTAAAATCTTAAAAAAAAGTTAAGAGCCTCACCTACTGGCATCTTATGAGAAAACAAAATAATTAGTATTCATCAGCACAAACCTACTCTATGGACAGTTATGAATCACATAAGATCATATTTTACAAAATACAGATATAGAAACCAAGTGTTATATTTTTAACAGCTTTAGATGTCTTGTGTTCAAAAAAAGTCATGTGTGAGCTGTAGCAGTTCATTGAGCAGGTTTTGTGTTTTGATGAATGTTGGTACAATATTTTGGATTGTAAGTTCTAACGAGCAGGGCCCTCTGATTCCTCCTGTATTGAATTGTATTGTAACTTTACTGTCTGCCCTGACGTTGTAAAGCGTTGCGCAAACTATATATATATAAATATATATATATATTATATTTATTATATATATATTTATATATATAGATATATTTATATATATATATATATATACAGATATATTATGTGTATTAATAATATTGTAATACCACATATCTTCAGAGACCATGCAAATAGTTATGCCAGGTCCTTAAGGTTACCAAGATTTTTGTACAAATTATTAATATGCAATTTTTCATATTTTTTCAATTAAAAAATGGGTTTTAATTTATTTTTTATTTTTAGTCCTGATCATAATTAGTAAATTAAAAGAGAATATATACAAAAGCACTATATATATTTATATATATATTATATATATATATATATATATATATATATTATATTATATATATATATATATATTTATATATATATATATATATATATATTATATATATATATATATATATTTTTTTTTTTTTTGTTTAGACATCACTATGAATTGGCCAGTATTGGACAAACATTCCACAAGGCCCACTGTGCCTATTGGTTGCTGCAGCATTTAGGAGGAGGTTAAGATTCCAGGAGGTTTTAAATATAAAACCAAAATCAAGAACAGGGGAAAATGACCTCAAACTAACTGGAGGAATGTTCAAAACTAATCTTAGAAAGTATTATTTTACTGAAAGGGTGGTTGATGATTGGAATAACCTACTAACAGAAGTAGTGAGACAGTCAACAGTAAACGACTTCAAAAATGCTTGGCATAAACATAAATCTATAGTCAGACAATGGAGTTAGTGAAAAAAAAAACACAAAAAAACAAACAAAGAGAACGCAAAAAAAAAATGGGCAGACTCAGTGGACTACTCAATCTTCTATGTTTCTATGAGGTATTGATCCAGCTCAGCTTTGTATGTTTTTTACAGCTTGTCTTACCGGATGTTTGTATTTTCTCTTCCTTGTTTGATTGTGTATTGATAAAATAATGATAGGTCAATATATCCTTAAACATTGCTATCAAACTTTTACACAGTTTTTATTATATAGTAATGCATCTAATTTGGGTGAAATACATACAAAGTATAACTAGGCCAAGATGTGCATACCAGCACGTTGGCAATAAACACCCCCCCCCCCCCGACTATAGAACACTGGTATTGACGCATACAGAAAACCACAGAAATGGAGGAGCGTGTACACCAAACAAGGAAAACACCTGCCAAGTTTAGAAAAACCTGGTCCTGTTGGCAGCATTTCGCTACGGCAGATGAATACTCCAAGCACCTGACTTAACCTTATCTATGGACATCTAATATCCTTACAGGGGAGGAGGATGGAACCCCAGTCCCCTGCCTTCACTCCCTTTCCCTTCTAGTGGACACCTCTATCATCCCCGTTCCATTTCCACTGCCTTCTGTTTCTTATTTCTCACCCTCCCTTCTTTAAACCCCCTTTTATTTCAGTCCTCCGAATTTGTATTCCTTTTGTCCCACCCCATATAATTTTTACTTCCTAACTTTCTAATGCAACTTTGCTTTCTAACAGTCTCAACTCACCAACCTACATGCTAATTACATACACCCACAAATAACACCTGGCATCAGACTGATTATTTTTTTGGTTAAGATGGTTTATACCCCACACCTGTTCATTTCAGGTCTGTTGACCTCTACCATACCGGTGATTTCTCGATAAAGTTGGTCAGGTAAACTCTGTCATTATGTTGACCATCACTCTTACTAAACCCTACTCTGGACCCCACACTCCATATCCCAGATCTTCACCATGTCTGGGTCAAGTTGTTATTTCTAACACATACACAGTCATTACTACTAATGGTATATACTTTATGTCACATAATACCTCTTTTGGGTTATATCACTTTTGTTCAACCTTTTGCCTCCATATGGAAACCCTGTGTTATAATTTTTATCACTATACATGTATTACCATCATATGTGCATTTGGTTTTAATTGTGTATTTCAAATGAAGCTTTTGAACAAAAAAAGTATAACTAAAGGTATATATATATATATATATATATATATATATATATATATATATATATATATATATATATATATATATTTTTTTTATATATATATATATTTATATTTGTTATATCACAGGGGTGCTGCTGGCTGAGCAAATCGGGACTGGTGGTTTTCTCCCTTTTATTTTTAATTTTTCTATTCCTATTTATTTTCACTTATAGTCACATATAACTAGTTTGTTTCCATGTAAGGGAGATTCAAAGTGAAAGTGAAAGAAAATCCCAAATTTTTGGCTGTCACTAGAACAGAAATTGAAGGGAATCTTCCAGTGGAGACATAAGTTCTGTTGACCATGTTGACAATCAGTGATTGCCTCACTTTTGAAGGATTTTATCTCACTTCCTGTTATAAGACAGGAACTAAAGAGAAATCCCCTCAGTGAGACACAAATGGCCCCCCCCCTCCCAAAAAAAAAACAAAAAAAACTGACAGGGGTAACAACCCTCTCTTATTTTAGTCAAGCTGAAAAAAGTTTTGCCCACAGTTCTACTTTAGAACCGGTTCACACTGCGGCGGCACGACTTCGGGGGCGACTCTGCAAGTCGTCCTGAAGACGACTTCAGAGGCGATTAGCAAAATTACTTCTGTATAGAAGTCAATGCAAATCGCCCCGAGCCACCCCCGAAGTCGTACAAGAACCTTTTTCTAAGTCGGAGTGACTTGCGTCGCTCCTAATAGAATGGTTCTATTGCATAGAATGGGACGCGACTCGTCAGGCGGCTGAGCCACCTGACGAGTCGCCCCAGTGTGAACCGGCTCTTAGGCAATAGCAACTGGGCTCTGCAAATCAGCTATTTTTCATACTGCAGAAGGCATTTCTGGAACAGCAAAGGTAAAATATTATTTTCTCTTACAAAGTATATATGACCAGATCTGTAAACTACTTCCTTTTCATTGTTAATTTTTTAATGCTGGAAGGCAGGTTTGCTGGTAATAGAGTACCAAGAGAAAAAAACAACACAGTTCCTTACTTGAGCTCCTGTGAACTGGTGGCCATCATGCTACGAATACTTTTATCAGCCAATGGACAACCCGACAACCTGCAAGGAAATACATGTTTTTCTTGTGAAGACGTAGGTAAATTGCAAGTTCAGGTTAACATGTTTTTCTACATGTGAGCTTTCCACCACTGATAGCAATAAAACACTAACTTACAATGTTTGAATTAGAGATAATTTTAGTGACTAAAAATCCATTAATTCACACATATATGTTAAAATAATTTAAAAAATGCCTTCAATTCTTTTAAACCTGCAACTTTCATTGAAATAATATCTGTTGATCCTGGTTCTTGTTCAGGCACTTCTTGTGATAGAGTGACAATTGTCTCCAAATAATGCTCCTGTACTCTCACATGAGCCCCTGGTGGAAACCACTATTGACCATGCCAACACAAGTGGCACAGACATGGTTCACCCTTGTCACCATCAGAAACCTGGTTCAGAGTAGTGATGTGGGACCAATGTTAGATGTGAGCGCTTTTAATGGGAAGTAGTAGGAAAAGGCTTGAGGACATATGCAGCACTAAGGTGCAAAATTGGGTAAAAGTATTTTTTGAAAACAAAAACAAAAAAACATGCCAATTGTTTATGAGACACGTTGATTTAGCTAATGCCAGGGCCAGATCTACTTTAATTTTCTAATTCCTAAGCTGCCAAAACATTCTAACAAAAATGAAATGTTTCAGAGTGCTTACGTTATTAGGTCCTTCTTGCTCTCTTTACACTGAGGATATTTGGGTTTAGGGCTTGGAATTGTGACTTCACCAGGGTACCTTCTATCATCCATGGCATCATGAAATGGATCCAAATCATCATGCTGCAAAATAAATACAAAAACAAACAGATTAAAATATATATTTTGTAATAAAAGTTTGACAATATGCATTTAGTAGAATTAAAAGGTAGCAGATTTTTTTTTTTTATAAAATTCTGTATTGCTTTATTATGTGTCCACTTTATTTTCATTGACTTGGATATACAGCACAGATGATCTGCTTTTTAATAAAATTATTATTCAAAATTTACTTTAACAAATAGTACCCTCCAAACCCAACAAATGGTGGAAATGTGAAAGTCTGTTAAGAAATAAATATATATATATATTCGCCAGCACACCAGGGATCATCTTAAAAAAAATGTCCAAAGATTTAATGCATATCTATTGATCCAAAAGAGCAACGTTTCGAGGCCACGCAGGACCTCTTCGTCAGGCAAAAGATGATAAGAAATAAACTCACGACAAAAAAAAAAAAAACTTTGTTAAATAGAGGTATGGGGTTTTCTTTTAGAATCATATTTATCTAGATGGATACAACACCGCCGATCGCTCGCTCGGTTCTCAGTGCTCCCTGAGCATAGAACTGGTGACATTCCCCGGCTCTCTGATCTGCCCCTCTGCACTTACTGAAGCGCTGTGCTGTGGAGGGGGTGGGAGCGGCCGGCTCAGGCTCTCAGTGGCTTGCTTAGAGGCAGAGCAGGGTGCCGGTCCAGGCTTTTGGGCAGATCCTGATTCCTGACCATATAGTCGAGATCTTTTCCGAGCCTGGACTGGCTCTGTGACATTAGCAGACAGCGGTTTTCAGCCTGCTTACAGGACTGTTTTTTTTTTTTTTTTTTTTCAAATATCCAAATGTCCTAAAGCTACTAGATATTACTGTCAAGCTCAAAGTGGTATTAAACCAAAAGTATAATTTATTATATTGCAGTTTATCAATTCTGCATTCATGTACTTTGTTTAGGCTTTCTTTCTTCTAGTTTCATCTGGTGATCCAGTCAGCAAGTCTGTTGTTTTTCAAAAGCACAAGCTCTCCAGCAGAATGTATAAGTTACAGAGATGAGGCAAACCATTTAACACTAGCAGGTGTGCTTACAATGATCAGCTTTCAATAATTTACAGTATATAAAAAAACTTTATCCCAAACGGAAAAAAAAACTGTTTGCTTTAACTGATTATAAAGTGTGAGCTGGAGTTTGGCTTCAGTTTGTTACTGTACTTAAATCTGCTAGTACATCTAACACTCCCATCCCCCTCAGACTGACAATGCTTTTGTCTAAAGGTGCCTCCTGTGCTCAATCATCCAGAGTGGGGGCACGCTAATACAGAAGGTGTGTTACTGCCCAGATCACTAGGTAAAAACAAAGGGGAAAAAACCTATACAAAAGAAAACTAATGCAGCCCCCAAATCTAATGATTGATAAATTGCAATATTTTACATTTTTGGTTTTGGGTTTTATTTACAAGGCATGATATTCCAAATAGAGTTAGTTGTAGACAACCTACTTTCTACAGGAGAGAGATATGTACTGTTGTATTGTAGTTGGGAACCTGAAACTACAAGCTAAGAGAATAAATGATACCGTAAACTTTTGTTTTAGGACGTTTTTCAACACTGATGGCAACCTACATTTAGTGCTTCTATGCAAATAAAAACATCATCCTCTGCAACATTAGATTTCTGAAAAGGAAGCACAGTAAGGAAACCCATAGACAATCAGATGTCCCTTAGCCTAGGTTCACATCTGTGCGAGTGGTTGCCGCTTTGGGTCCACACCCATTCCCACAGCTGCACCCACCCGCACAGAAAAACACGCTGGATGCATGCAGGTGCCATTAGTCCTTATGGCACACTGCATGCACTGGAAATCACACACTGCACTTGCAGTTCCCGTGCGGGCTGCAATTTCTAAAATGCTGCAGGGACCTTTTCCATGCTTTTTAGGAGGCACGGCAGCCCATTCAGTGTGAACCTTGCCTTAAAGGCCTGTTCACATGTAACAAATGGCTCCTGCCCCCACCTATATATGCCCTTCACAGGAAGAAGCACATGGAAGGGCAATGCATGCAAGACAAAACCAAATTAACCTGTCTAACGGTTTTCATTAAAAACAGGGGTTTAGTTTGCACACATTTGCAAATACATGCGTAAGCTGCAGAGCCACTTCACTGCACTCCAGTATTTTGTGCAGTCCTAACTCTTGTAAATTTATGAGAGTCTCCTTTGTAGAAGCACATGCATTCTATTGGATAGGTAGAGGGCATGTGAGCCTGGAGGTAGCCTATACCTCCTTAAAGGCACAGTAGCGCACTGGACACCCAGCACATAGCACAATGGCAGCTATGACCAAGACTGATTGGTGACCGAGACTGGTTGGTGAGTTGAGTTGGGAATTTAATTTAGTTTTGTTTTGCATGCATTGCCCTTCCATGTGTTCCTTGCCGTGAAGGCCAGTTATGGGTGGGGCAGGGGTCATCTCTTTGTTACTGATGTAATATTGGTGAGGGGACACACTGGACACCGTTGCTGCCATTGTGCTGGGTGTTCCGTGTGCCCCTATGCCTTTAAGGAGGGGTGGGCTACCTCTGGCTCATCTGCCCTCTATCTATTCATCAGAATGCATGTACTTCCATTGTGGAGACTCTCATAATATTTACAAGAGTTAGGACTGCAGATAATACTGTAGTGCAGTAAAGTGGCTTTGCAGCTTATACATGTATTTGCATATGTGTGCTAACTAAACCCCTGTTTTTAATGCCAGCTGTTAGATAAGTTAATTTGGTTGGTGAGTTGAGCTGGGAATTTTCTTTGGTTTTGTTCACATGTGCAGCAGCTCTGGCTGCTCCTCTGAAAAGCATTTCACAATGGATTGCTTTTCAGAGGTGTTTGACAGGTGGTGAGGAGGCGATATGTGGCTTGTTATATGTTGATATGTCATATGTTGCGAAATGATTTAACACTGTAAATGCTGCAATACTGTGCCGCAAATGCATGAATTTCACTTGGTTGCAGGGGGTAGCGACACGGCCCTCATAGACTTGCATGGGTCATGTTCAGCGACGGCTTCATTTTTCCCACGGCTGCAAAGCACAGCATCGTGGCCATGGCATGGATTCAGCCTTGAGTGTTCATGTGGGCGACTAGCAAAACATAACACCACGGCTCAACGTCAACCGCTCAACCGTAAACCGTCGAACGAACATTAAGAATGATGTTTTGGAAGAGATCTGCCAATCTTTAGGTGAGTTAATTTCGGGAGCTTACTGTAATACTCAATGTTTGTGATTATGATGCACATGTGGTACTTTCTCTCAAATGTTTCTCTGTCAAGGCCCTATGTTCTGGAATGATTTCTACTGCTTGTGAATCTGTGCAGAGAATGCAAACAGTAATAGTAATAAATTATATCTAATGTATACATTATTTTTCATTGTTAGAGCAATAGTAAAGTCTGGGTAGAAAAAAAAACTTCTCCCTGCAAGGTAAGGACATAATGTGCTATAATGCATCGTATACTAGCACATTATGAAAGACTTACCTTAAAATGAATCCCTCCAGCGGCACGCTGTCACAGCTGAAAGGACTTCCATCATTACCCGGTCTTCCTTTTGGGTTCGTGGGCTCAAGTCCTTTGAATGGCCAAGCCGCATGGGAGCCACAGTAGTGGGACAGCGCTGAAGGGATGGCATGTTCAGTATGCCATCCCTTCAGAGTGCATGTAGAAATTGTGAATATCTCCTAAACGGTGCATGTTTAGTAGATATTCCCTGTATCTACAGGTAACTTTATTATAGGCTTACCTGTAGGTACAAGTCACCAAGTGTTGTTTACTACCACTTTAAAAAAAAAGTTCAGGATTTAAAAACAAAACAAAAACATTTCTACTCCCCTAGGTGGGCGCAGCATCAATTCCATGCTGCATCTGTCCCCCTCTGCCTCTACATCAAGGACCGAGCAATCAAAGACCACACATTGCTCAGTTCTTTACCTTCAATGGGTAGAGAGCCAGTGACCATCAGTCACCGACTCTCTGCTCTGCCCCTCCAGTGCTCACTGGAGTCCT
The DNA here is from genome assembly GCF_905171775.1 of Rana temporaria. Lineage (NCBI taxonomy): Eukaryota > Metazoa > Chordata > Amphibia > Anura > Ranidae > Rana > Rana temporaria. Next base: position 97,884,216 of record NC_053492.1, on the reverse strand, counting down.
GGGTTATAGAGGGGGTGGGAGCATCTGGTTTAGGCTCTCAGTATCGCACTTAGAGGCTGAGCCAGCTGCCGGTCAGGAATCTGGGTGGATCCCCAACATTAAAGTCAGGATCTCTCCAGAGTCCGGACCAGTTGAATGGGTACTCCTGTGATCCCCAGGGGAAGTAGGGCCAAAAGAGCTTATTTAAAGCTGATTTCCAAGCAGATAAAAATGATTAATGATATTTTGTATTCAATAATTAATAATTTTTTAAAGCATCATTTGTAAGTGTTATTTAACTACAGCAAATTAAAGGTCTCATGCCCTCCCAGACAGGAATCCAGGCTGTGCAGTAAAGCTGTTTAAATCACAGGACTGGATGGACAGAAATACAAACCCTTTGGCAGGCAAAAAAAGCACCCTTATATTAACTTCATTTGTGTGTTTAGCTGTTTTCTCTGGAGTTCAGCTTTAGGCTCCGTTCACAACTAATGCCGATGCGACTCCCGCATCGGAGATATGTGAAACGGCTCATTGGGGAGCCATTCACATTCTCCTGCTATTGCGAATTGGATACGGGGATCCCTTATCCAAATCGCAATAGTGTGAACCCGGCCTCAAGCAATTAATTCACTAATCTGGGGATGGTCTTTTAAATCAGGTATATTGTTTATTATTACCTTGTAGTTAGGAAATAATTTTAGGCCTGAGGCTACCCTTAGAGCCGGTTCACACAGGGGTGGCACGACATTGGGGGCGACTCGGCAAGGCGATCTCAAGACGACTTGAGAGGTGACTTGCAAAATGACTTCTGTATTGAAGTCAATGCAATTCGCCCCGAGTCGCCTCCAAAGTCGTACAAGAACCTTTGTCTAAGTCGGAGCGTTTTGCGTCGCTCCTATTAGAACAGTTCTATTGAATAGAGCAGAGCGCGACTTGTCAGCCGCCTGACGAGTCGCCCCTGTGTGAACCGACACTTACAATCAGCCAACCTAGTAGAGTGACAGGGTCTTTGCAGAATCTTAGCTGTATGTAGTGGTGCATTGTCAAGTTTAGTTGTTCATTCCACTTATATGTGTGTTGCGCATCTCTTTTTGGTGAATGTTACAGGCCCACTAGAAATTTTACAGGCCCACTAGTAGAATAGAAACAGATTGGCTGGTCTGGGATAGCACATAGACTGCTCTCCTTCAGATCTACTTTTGGACTGTAATTCCCTGGATGGTTGTTTAATTGTATATTTACATTTTTGGTGATGTCAGATGGCTTTTTACTTGAGAACTGATACAAGTAATTCTATGCATTATGCTCAATTTAGAAAGCTATGGCAATTGTAATTTGCCTTAATTACTATTATTTCATATATGTATGTATATATATATATATATATATATATATATATATATATATATATATATATATATATATTATATTATATAATATATATATATATATATTTTTAATATTTTCAGTGATAAATGTTATTGAAAAGTTCTAGCTTAGTGAATTGAGCCTATTAGGCTGCCCGCCGGTCTCCTCCCTTCTTCCCGACTGATGTCAGCAGGGGATTCTCAGCCCCTCCCCTGCAGCTGTCAAATCGGTAGAGGAGACCGGCAGGCAGTCACATGAGCTCCGAGCAGAGTTTGGAGATAAGGTATTAGGCAGCGTATTTTTTATAAATCACATACACAAATCACATTCACTGGGGAGCATCATGTTATCTAACACTGGGAACTATAGTAAGAAAAAAAGTGGCTTTACAATCACTGTAAAGCATGAATAACAGCACAGTGTGCTGTGCAATTTGTCCATTTGTATCATACAGTATAAAATGCCTGCCTGATCTTGCCTTGTTCTGCCCTCCCCCCTGTAAGCTGACCACAGTTTATCCTGGCTGCTGAGCCCTGACACTGTGGTCAGTTTATGAGCCTCTGTCATCTGCAGCTATCCTCTGTCCTCTCTCATCCCCCTCTCTGCCTGCCAGCTGTGTCAGTGCCTGCCCCTCCCCTCCCCTCCTGCTGAAATAACTTTTCAGTGATTTTCAGGCAATCACCTGTCTTCATTAATGCTAAGTACCCAGTGTATGTGTTTTATTTAAAAAAAATACAGTTCTATACTATATTTCAGAATGCCTCTTGGCACTCATGTGACCACCAACCACTCTCCTCCTCCTGACTGACGTCAGCAGGTTATTCTCAGTCTCACCTGCTGTAGCTGTCAGATCAGGAGAGGGAGCAGCGGGCGATCACGTAAGCACTGAGCGATGCTAGGATATAAGGTATAGAACAACATGTTTTATAAAGCACATACATACTTAGCATTAAGGAAGACAGGTGAGTACCTGAAAATTACCAAGTGGGGTTACAACCACTTTAAGTATGTGATTATACACAAACATCTACAATATAATTCAAACTTAATAGTGCACTAATATACACATATGATTAATTAAATCCATGAATATATACTTGAGTTCATAAATATATATAGTAAAAAATAGTGTCCAACGCCTGACGAGTCGCCCCTGTGTGAACCGACACTTACAATCAGCCAACCTAGTAGAGTGACAGGGTCTTTGCAGAATCTTAGCTGTATGTAGTGGTGCATTGTCAAGTTTAGTTGTTCATTCCACTTATATGTGTGTTGCGCATCTCTTTTTGGTGAATGTTACAGGCCCACTAGAAATTTTACAGGCCCACTAGTAGAATAGAAACAGATTGGCTGGTCTGGGATAGCACATAGACTGCTCTCCTTCAGATCTACTTTTGGACTGTAATTCCCTGGATGGTTGTTTAATTGTATATTTACATTTTTGGTGATGTCAGATGGCTTTTTACTTGAGAACTGATACAAGTAATTCTATGCATTATGCTCAATTTAGAAAGCTATGGCAATTGTAATTTGCCTTAATTACTATTATTTCATATATGTATGTATATATATATATATATATATATATATATATATATATATATATATATATATATATATATATATATTATATTATATAATATATATATATATATATTTTTAATATTTTCAGTGATAAATGTTATTGAAAAGTTCTAGCTTAGTGAATTGAGCCTATTAGGCTGCCCGCCGGTCTCCTCCCTTCTTCCCGACTGATGTCAGCAGGGGATTCTCAGCCCCTCCCCTGCAGCTGTCAAATCGGTAGAGGAGACCGGCAGGCAGTCACATGAGCTCCGAGCAGAGTTTGGAGATAAGGTATTAGGCAGCGTATTTTTTATAAATCACATACACAAATCACATTCACTGGGGAGCATCATGTTATCTAACACTGGGAACTATAGTAAGAAAAAAAGTGGCTTTACAATCACTGTAAAGCATGAATAACAGCACAGTGTGCTGTGCAATTTGTCCATTTGTATCATACAGTATAAAATGCCTGCCTGATCTTGCCTTGTTCTGCCCTCCCCCCTGTAAGCTGACCACAGTTTATCCTGGCTGCTGAGCCCTGACACTGTGGTCAGTTTATGAGCCTCTGTCATCTGCAGCTATCCTCTGTCCTCTCTCATCCCCCTCTCTGCCTGCCAGCTGTGTCAGTGCCTGCCCCTCCCCTCCCCTCCTGCTGAAATAACTTTTCAGTGATTTTCAGGCAATCACCTGTCTTCATTAATGCTAAGTACCCAGTGTATGTGTTTTATTTTAAAAAAATGCAGTTCTATACTATATTTCAGAATGCCTCTTGGCACTCATGTGACCACCAACCACTCTCCTCCTCCTGACTGACGTCAGCAGGTTATTCTCAGTCTCACCTGCTGTAGCTGTCAGATCAGGAGAGGGAGCAGCGGGCGATCACGTAAGCACTGAGCGATGCTAGGATATAAGGTATAGAACAACATGTTTTATAAAGCACATACATACTTAGCATTAAGGAAGACAGGTGAGTACCTGAAAATTACCAAGTGGGGTTACAACCACTTTAAGTATGTGATTATACACAAACATCTACAATATAATTCAAACTTAATAGTGCACTAATATACACATATGATTAATTAAATCCATGAATATATACTTGAGTTCATAAATATATATAGTAAAAAATAGTGTCCAACTCCTGTAGAAATAAAAAAAAAACACCAATAGTCTTCTAATGCATCAAACTTCAGTGCACTCCTATCCCCAGGTGAATTGCAAGCTTAGTCTTCCTATCAGGCTTCCGCTCTCCGCAGAGTCACATAAAAAAAAACACAGACATAGTGTGCTCTGCCATGTACTTTATTAGCCCCCAAGCATGGTAATAACACTTACAAAATTCAAAAATGAACACAGCATGGAATAAAAACTTGACCACCTCCAACTCACCACCTCGGCCAGCGAATGGTGTTATGTCACAGGCTCGACTACTCCTCCTACCGGTATATGCGTTGTGCCCTGTGACTGGGCATCTTCAGTAGGCCTACTGGTGGTGGTGAGTTTTATATTCCAGAGGGCCAAAGTGGTTAGTTGGTGGTGGACGAGCTTTATATTCCATGTTGTGTTTGTTTTTTTAATTTTGTAAGTGTTAGTCCCATGTTTGGTGGTTAATACATTACATTGCAGAGTAAACTGTCTGCAGTTTTCATTTTATGTGACTCTGCATGAGAGCGGGAGCCTGATATTAAGAGTAAGGAGGCAGCCTCTCTATTGATCGGAGGGACCTTGGAGCAGGTTCTGGATGACACATAGTGGCACTGAATAAGGAGACAAGTGGGATATCTATTGTTGGGGGGCTTGCAATTCACTTGGTGATGGGAGAGCACCGAAGTTTGATGCATTAGAAGACACTTTGATGTTTTTTGAATTTCTACATGAGTTGAACATTATTTTTTACTATATATATTTTTATGGACTCATGGATTTAATTGGTTTATAAGTGTACTTTAATGAGCTTTAATTAAATGAATTGGGGTGTTGCGCTGTTGTATTTTTCTTGTTTATTTATGCAACATAGTTACTTTAAAACTCTTTTTGTGGTCTATGTCCAATTAGGTAGATTTTCACTCACTTACTGTCCTGGACTGGTAATGTAACAGGAAATGACAGGAAATTTGAGTTGAGCCATATGACATTTTAGTGGTGACTTTTAACCACAAATAAATGCATCTGTAGTGTCAAAGTCAACTCAAGCATTGCATTACCAATGAGGGTTTTGTATGTGGTCAGGAAGGGTTCAAAGGATATGCTTATAATTGTGCTATTTAAGAAAAGTTTCTGACGCCCTATGCCACCATTCAGACCTCTCTATTGTGACAGCTGAGTCTGAAAGTTTGAATCCAAAGTTGTGTGCATCATTTACATAAGGTTGATATATCTGATATATCCAGTGACAAATTTACTCATGGTCCAATTGTTTCTGGGCCCAGTGGATGGACAGAGCCTAAGCTAATATTATGGTTGTATCTAGACTTCTGTGACTCTACATAGACATCTATATCTATATTTCTATCTCTATCTATAGGGCTGTGTAAAGCCTATCAGCTGGCAAAGACCTACACCATCACCAGCACTCTTCCAGCAAGTAGCAAAGCTTACAAACTGCGAATAATACTTCTGAGTTCATAGAATTATGAAATAATTATGAAAAAACAGTGAGAGATGAGCAGCAGTATTTCTCTGTGTGACCATATGGAACAGTTCACGCCTCTGCCCAAAAATAAAAAACGTATGACTTTCAAGAAATGTGTAATGATGATGAAAATGATGATGATAAAAACATTTGTAATAAAACATGACAATTATGGGCATTTATGTATCTGAAATAACATCTAATTTTAAATACAATAATTGGGTCTGTTTTGTAGACCAGAAAAAAAGCCTGTGTTGCCCATAGCAAGCTATCAGATAATATTTTTAATTTTCTTTTAACCTTTGACATTTACATATGATTGATTGCTATAGACAATGCAGCCACTCTTCTCTCTTTTAAACATCAGAACTTTCTATTTTCTTTATATGGATGGAACATACATTAATGTCTTTGGAATCATCTTCATCTATCCGCCTGGGTTTCATTTTAGTGTAGTCTACTGGTAAGTCCCAGCAGTCACTGTCAGTCATTTGGTAACACTGGCTATTCAGCATTGCCTGCCGCTGTGGGGACATGGATTCCAGTGGAGTTAGGATGGAGCAGCAACCATCTCGTTGTCTTTGTTTGTTCATGCTAAGGTCCAGTGTTCCATTTTCATCCACATCAATGTCAGGATTCTGAAAGGAATGGATGGATATTGTGAAATTAGCTTTTCACTATTTATTTTCTTTGTTTCTTTTTTTTTTTTTCTTTAGTATTGGATTATGTGCTTCCTGTAGGTTACCCGCAATGAGTCGTGATAATGTGCCCACACACAGCAGCCTTGTCTTATGTAAGGCTTGATTCTCTCATGCAGGCAAATAATGTGAAATAGAAAAATGAAATTCTTTTCACTGTTGCATCTTCAATGAAAATATAAAAGAAAAGTGAGGGTATTGTCTCTTTATTTTTTAATATTATGTTTAGAAGCTGATAACTTCTTAACATTGAAATGTTACTTATATTACATGATAATTGTAATGGTTAACTATTATAAAATAACCCCACCCTGGGATTTTAAGAGGAGGAACATTAGATGACAGACAAGGGAGGTTAAATTAGGGGAATACAATAATACATTTTGCATTGCAGAGCATACCTCTGCTAGCCTGGCCCAAATAAAAGATGGGTTTTACTGCCAGCAAAGGGCAAGGATGGTATCAATCTTTACCCTCAAAGCTGCTTAATACACAACCCAGATTTTCAACTATGGGACAGCATCTAAGAAACCATCTTGGCTCTCAGGATCAGGCAAGAGCCTCCTTCTACACTTGCTTGTGTAAGGCCCCATGCCTACACGAGGCACAGGAGGCTCATATGTTTTTGAAGACCAGTAACAGACTCCAAATAGACTCCAAATAGTAAAATATTGGCAATAGTCCCATGCTCATAGCTCTAAGATTTGAGCTTTTACTTTCACAGTGGCCCATTTATAGTCTTCATAAGCAAAAAAGTGATTCTGATGCCTCCAACATATCTGGGAGAATGTTATTTGTTATCATCACTGAGAATGCACTTTGAGTAATATAGTTGGATATATTAAGGATAAGTGAGCAGACACCCATTGCTGGAATTATTATCACCCAGTACTTCTAGGGTTGTTGGATGCCTGCCTCTTATTGCTGCATGTTGGTGTTACCCACCAACAGCTTTATCACTAGTGTGTCCCTTCTGAGCTGCAAGGACACATTGGTAACATGGCAGCTGGTCACAACACTTTGGGACATCCAACACACTTGGGAGTACTGGATGCTCAAAAAGCTTTGCCAGGGAACGGAACAAAGGCTGGACACAACAACACTGGTACTGGCGGGTATCATTGTTGTAGTTTTACTTGTACTTTTTATTAGCAACTATATTAAAGGTAGAGCTACATTCCTAACACTATTCTCATATTTGTCATGCATTTTTATATTGTTTGGGTGACTGTGCCTTTAGTTAGTCTAAGTTTGTAATTGCAGATGCTTAGATATTAGTAATCATTGGACATGTTTTGGGGGCTGATGTTGCTGTGTTGTCTGATTAATGATAACGGATTTGAGACACTGATGTCCTGTTCAAATTCTATATGACTGAGTCAATAAGAAGGTGATGAAGACATGCTTTTCTTATTGGTTGTTGGTTCCTATGATTTTAGGAAGTATGGTTAATGACTGTTACAGCCCCTGCCTAAGTTAGTAAATAAATAAGTTATATTTTTTTGAACATGTATGACAGTGGTGGCTGAAATGAATAAGACACTTGCTGAGAGTGAATGGGAAAGAAATGATTCACGCATCCAATGAGCTTGGTAGAATGATCTGGAAAGGAGATACTGCATTGCAACTGAATGCAAATGATTTCAATGAACTCTCTAACTCAGCATTGCACTATTCATAAAGTAAACCCTTTAGAACACAAGACAGGCCCTCTTTGAGGTAATTTAATTAATTATATGAAAAATAAACATCATTAAATAATATGTGTACCAGATAAAATAGAATCAAGCTGGTGGTCACACAATAGCAAACTCACTTGGAAATGTCACAACCTTTCATCCACCTCTAACATATTGTATACAAATTATCAAAAAAGCAAGCATTACATTTTCATTTCAGTTTTGGACAGTTTGCATGTGCTTGTGTAGGTTTCATTCAGATACTCCAGTTTCCTCCCATGTGCCAAAGACCTACTGCTAGGTTAAATGGTTCCTACATTGGGCCTCTTTATATGTGTGTGAATGTATGATAGGGACCTTTGATTGTAACCTCCTTGAATGTACAGAGCTCCTGGTCAGCATACTTGTTCTAAGTTAGTGACTCGAAAACTACTGAAGCCATTGGATGAATATGAAAGTCAGGCATTTAGTATTTACATTAGTAGAGGACAACAATGGCAGCAACCATACTTTCTCATTTACACCAGTGAAGATTCTTCTTACTGTCTTCTATAACCCAAGGTGTAATTCTAGAGTATATATGCCCAATTATTGTTGTAATCAATAGGTATCTATAAAGCTGAATTAGAAGTAATGGTTAGACTTCCACGTTACAGTTACAAGTTATCAATGTAATAGCCCTGACCTATCACTTAGCATTGATTGAAACAAATCACCAAGCTGAAATATACGGTCAATTGCAAGAAGTGAGTGTGTGTAGAGAGGAGGGAGGGTAGGAGTGTACAATTAATCATTCTAGCCTCTAATAAAGCACTCCCTGCTCCTGGATGATGACCTATCATTATAGGAACATTATCTTAAATAGCTGGCTTCTTACAGGATAAAGCAAGGTTAGACCCAAGTATTATAGACCATTCCTACCTGGAACTTTACATCTCAAAGTAAAGGTGAAATCCACTAGCATGATTTTCAATTAACAGGTGTCAGGATATCAGGTCACTGCACACATTTTAGTCTACAGCCTTTGATAAGTACTGTACATACAGTTTGTTTATAATATATAAGCATACAGTTTATGCAGTCTCTAACGGTAAGGATCATAGTGGTAGGCACTTATTGTTTTCTGAAATATGGCATCCATCCTTTAGATGTGCATTCAGCTGAAGGTGCTGTAAATATTTAATGTAAAATATACCTATTGATGTTAATTCATCTATATGCAATATAAAAAATATCATCACATGTGCCACGCACAAATGAGTGAAAAATTATTTTTATTCATTTTATAATGTGACATACATTTGAAATCACTTGTAAACAGAGTATGAACTTTATACATTATATAAGGGATAATAAACGTGTTTGTATTTCAATCAAATGTCTTGACCTTTAAAAATGAAATATCTATGTTTAAGGTGAGTTGCTTATCTGTGAAATGGTGGCCCCTTTCCCAGCAAGTTTTGGAGGTAATAGATCCTATTTGAATTCCAAGATGTTTTAAATCCACATTACTAATGCCCCGTACACACCATCACTTTATGTGATGAAAAAAAACGACATTTTCTGTGAAGTAAAAAATGACGTTTTTGAAACTTCAATTTTTAAAGACGAAGTTGCCTACACACCATCGTTTTTCTCACAATGTTCTAGCAAAGCGAGGTTACGTTCACCACGTTTTTCCATTGAAGCTCGCTTCATAAGTAGCTTCTGGGCATGCGCGGGTGAAAAAACGTCGTTTTAAACAACGTTTTTTGCTACACACGGTCAATTTCTGTGAAGTAAAAGTTGACGTTTTGAAAAACGACACATAAAATTGAAGCATGCTTCAATTTTTTTTGGTCGTTTTTTAGAAGACATAAAACAACGTTTTCCCCCACACACGGTCAATTAAAGTGACGTTTTTAAAAACGTCATTTTTTTTCATCACATAAAGTGATGGTGTGTACGGGGCATAAGAATTTGTGAGGATATAGGATATAGGATATAGTGACCATGTATGTATCAAGGTGACGATAAAAGCACCATTTGCAGCAGGGGGCAGCAGTGAAGCAAACAAGAAAATGGGACTTTACACCCTCACCCGTTCATTTAATTTCCTTCCTCACTGGGTGTCTTGGTGATGATTCTTCACCATGGTCCTTCACCTTCACTCCCGGTTGGCCTCCATTCTGTCATTTATACACTAACCACTTTCCCCATCTTGTCCATGCTTTCATATTACTTGACCCACATCCCATGCACACCAATCCTAACATTTCTTTTCCTTATTTTGGTTTTGTTTTTGTTTTCTATTACACTATAGTCACCATCTTTCATCATCCCCTACACTGACACCAGGGGTGCTCGGGGGCTCAGAGCCGCCTAGACGGCCTTCTGTTATGGTTGCCGCCTTGTAGATACCCTCTAAGTTCCCGACAATGATGCTCTTGGGTGGCCTACGGTCCTTGACGCCATGCCTTCCAATGCACACATATCGTAAGTTACCTTGTCTTATACAGTTATTGGGGGGTTATAGTTAACTGACATGGTTAATTTATCTTCCCATTGCAGATACCTAACATGTCTGCTCCTGAAGAGCGGTTTCAAGCTGCGAAACGCATCAAGATACTAAATATGGTGTACTAGTTACACACCTACCTGAATATGTGTCTACATTTTTAATTTGATAGGGATCCCAAGAATATTGACCGTGCAGACGTTATTATTTTAACATGTTATCCAACTATGAATATGGTGGCCCACTCTAATTTACTGTGAATATTAAATGTTTATAAACATGTTATTACTAACGATTGCAAGGTTAGAAATTGGCACCTTGCTATGGGTGCATTTATTTGTACATACATTTCAATGTATGTAAACATGTTTTTATGTTTTATTGAATTGTTCATTTTCCACCATTCCATTCATTTTGTCATCTTGAGCTTCATTTAAAGTCCCATTTTCTTGTTTGCATCACTGTTGCCCCCTGCTGCAAATGGTGCTTTTATCATCAAATGACAGGGATGGAGGCACATGACTTTACCCAGTCATGGCTTCATTTAAAGTCCCAAGTCCCCAATCCCCCTCTTATGTTTCAAGGTGGTGGAACTTACATATACTCGCATGTTGGTGGTTCTTTTTCATATACTGTATAATTAAGAGCACAACCGAGGATATTTGTTTGGGATACAAACACGTTTATTATCACTTATATATTTTATAAACTTCATACACGGTTCACAAGTGATTTGTATCGCCATGCAATTTTATGTATTTTTTTTCACGATTTTGAGCGTTGCACAGTATTTTTTATGTTGTAAAGTTGGAACCGTTTTATGCTGCAGCCACGGTTTTTGGTGTTTGTGATTGTTAGGCCTTGTACTCACGAGCAGACATGTCCGATGAAACCGGTCCGCGGACCGTTTTCATCGGACATGTCTGCCCGGGGACTTCTGTTCGATGGCTGTACACACCATCGAACAGAACTCCGCGCGTAAACAATACGTGGGGCGTGTCCGCGGTGTCGCCGCGTCGATGACGCGGTGTCGCCGCGACAATGACGCGGCGACGTGGGCGGGCCTGCCTTTTAAATGCTTCCACGCATGCGTCGAAGTCATTCGACGCATGCGAGGGATGGCGGGCGGCCGGACATGTACGGTAGGTCTGTACAGACGACCGTACATGTCGGGGGGACAGGTCCGATCCGCCCGAAAATGGTCCGCTCGTGCCTACACACGGCCAAACATGTCTGCTGAAACTGGTCCGCGGACCAGTTTCAGCAGACATGTTTGGTCGTGAGTACGGGGCCTTATACTTTATTTGATAGATGAGCGCAGAAGTGTTTTGTATTTTATTTATATTTAATAATTGATTGTCCATTACAAATTCTAAAATCTAAAACTAGATTTACCCTTAGCAGATGTGTTAAATGTAAAAAGGATACTGGTAATGCCAAATTTTTAAATGTCTGTCTGTTATCATTATGCATGAACAACATGGAACATACACTAAATCTGTCAGCACTTTAGGAAGGCAGAGAACTGTCGATGCCATACAAAATTAAAAGAAGTGCTGCACAAATACTGTATTTTCTGGCGTATAAGACTACCTTTTAAAAAAATGGCCAAAAAGCAGGGGTCGTCTTATACGCCGGGTCAGCTGCTTGTATGCCTGCTGGATGTTCGGTAATACTGTATGTAGCTTCGGCTACATACAGTAAATAATGCTTAGCCAATCCCGGTGAGCGATGTATTCAAATGAATACAGTGCCTGCTCGGATTGGAGAAACAACCTCTGCCAATCTGAGCAGGCTACATACAGTAGCCTGCTCGTATTGGCTTTTAGAGTCAGAGAGGCGTGGGCTGATGATGTTACAGCCTCTGCCAATCCAAGCAGGCTTTGTATTCATTAATATTATTATAATAAAATTAGGGGGTCGTCTTATTTGCCCGGTCGCCTTATACACCAGCAAATACGGTATATCTGGAGCATTTTACTCCATTGCAGTCTGCATACTGAATACAATTTAGAGTTGTTCTTAAGGTACAACTATTGGCAAAGCATTTTTTAGATTTTGATACAGTGGAGAGGGGTTAGAACCACTGTTGGGTTTTAGATGTATTATTATTTGAACATTTACAAAAGTCAAATATGGCTCAGTAGCATATAAAAATAGAACAAGAATGTTCGAATTCGACCTTAAGAAGGACTTGTCTTGAGTGAGTAAGCATGTGGCAGATGATACAGACACATATTGTAAAGTATACAAAGTCAAGGCTTCTTATTTAAAGAAATCATTCCATCAAAGAATATAGCAACTATGAAAGAAAATGTAGCATTATCTTCCTGGCTGCAAGCCCTGGAGATAAGTGTCTGCAATAGACACCAGGAAACACAAACAATGAGAAGAACAAACATTGTCCTCACGTCACTATATATATATATATATAAATAGGAACATTAGAGCAGGGTTGGAGGTGGGTTATAAAGGGAAAGAATGGGAGGGAACTTGACTGACAGCCTAGATCAACTTTCAAAGTGAAATCTTAAGCTGACCATAGATGAATCAGCCTCAGCCAATTCTGCAGGGACCAGCTGAGATTCAATCCATCCATGGACTGACAGATTGTACCCAAGTCGATTTATCAATTGACTTGGGTACAAACAGAATGTCAGGTTTTTAGCATTTATATTTCCAGTGAACATAGCTGCTAGCAGTAATCACTCCCAGCATCGATGGTTCCCCACACCCTTCCTGCCAGGAGAACACTGTAGCTCCGTAAAAGCTTTTCCCCCGTCAACACTGACTATGTTGATGGGGGAAATCAAGTGAACGCATGGTTGCAGGAAAGAAAAATTGCAAAAATCTATGGTCTGCGTTAGGATATATGCTAAAGAGAAGCATGAAGGCAGTCCCAAGGATCCCATACCCCTTCAAAGATATTGACAGTGTTACTTAAATTGGTTCTTCTAAAGCCTTAAGGTTTTTTACCTTAATGCATTCTATGCATTCTATGCATTTAGATGAAAAACCTTCTGTGCTGCAAAATCCCCTCCCCAACCCCCCCTTATACTTAAGAAAAAGGAAGGAGTCGCGCTATATAAACCAGGACAAAAAATGCTTATTATATAATATAGTGAAATGGACACAGTAAAAGGTAAATATTCAAAGAGCATACAGTGAGTGTCCAGGATATATACAAAAAGCTGAAAAGTGAAAAAATAATAATATAGCAAAGTCCAATAGAAGACAAAGGTAAGGATAGTCTGCCCAAAGTGCAAAGGGTCCACACACGGTGCAGTCGATAACGAAACAAGAGCCTCCACCACCATCAAACACTGACCCTTTACCAGAGCCAAAGATCTCAGAGAGATCAAACACAGCAGAGATGTAGAAATAACAGCCATCCTCCACATTAAGGATGTGATTGTAGCATCCGTCTGGTTAAATAAGTCAAGTCTTCACCCGTATCTCAATCAATCACAGGGTAACAGCACTCTCGGGATGAAGGGAGCTCACTGCGCCCCTCGCCTGACCCATCCGGAGAACACGAGTTCGGGAATACCGACCTGATGAACACAACTTTGGGACGGCTGGATCGTGTCTATTTCGGCTGCACCAATCACAGCGCACAGGTAAGACACGGCCTTCCTCCTCTCTAACGCGCCTCTTTATTGGCTGAGGAGGAAGGCCGTGTCTTACCTGTGCGCTGTGATTGGTGCAGCCGAAATAGACACGATCCAGCCGTCCCAAAGTTGTGTTCATCAGGTCGGTGTTCCCGAACTCGTGTTCTCCGGACGGGTCAGGCGAGGGGCCCAGTGAGCTCCCTTCACCCCGAGAGTGCTGTTACCCTGTGATTGATTGAGATACGGGTGAAGACTTGACTTATTTAACCAGACGGATGCTACAATCACACCCTTAATGTGGAGGATGGCTGTTATTTCTACATCTCTGCTGTGTTTGATCTCTCTGAGATCTTTGGCTCTGGTAAGGGTCAGTGTTTGATGGTGGTGGAGGCTCTTGTTTCGTTGTCTACTGCACCGTGTGTAGACCCTTTGCACTTTGGGCAGACTATTCTTACCTTTGTCTTCTATTGGACTTTGCTATATTATTATTGTTTCACTTTTCATTTTTTTGTATATATCCTGGACACTCACTGTATGCTCTTTGGATATTTACCTTTTACTGTGTCCATTTCACTATATTGGATAATAATCATCTTTTGTCCTGGTTTATATAGCGCGACTCCTTCCTTTTTCTTATGTATATTGATGTTGTATAACATTTTTGAATCGCAGCTTTTTTCATATTTACTTTTTACACATATAGTATGCGCAATTTTTTTTCTGTTTTATATTGTTAGTTCCCCCTTATACTTACGCTGTGGGCGGCACGCACCTGCTACAGCATCTTAAAGGGCCTACATACAGCTACAATGGCTCGCCCAGGGGAGCCAACCTGCTGCAGTATAACTGGGGCGGCTGGTCGGAAGGGGTTAAATACTTCAAGAAGGACGTCGGAAGCTTGCCGAAAACTTGGTGTAATACATGTACTTGATGTTATAAATATACTTGCTCTTATGCAAGCTGAAGACTGTGTGAACTAGGCCTAAGTAAGACAGAGTTCAGATGTCAGTAGTAAATAATGCAGAGCTCAGTGATGCGATGTGTACAGGTCAGTGGTATGTAATGCACAGGGTAGAGGTTAGAAGTAGAACAGAGTTCAGAGTTCAGGAGAGAGATACAATTGCTGCATGGTTATTTATTTAATTCATTTGTGTTGGCCTGCATATCAAGTGGGAAGGTCACTCTCTTACTTCCTGTCGGGACAGGGACTAATAGGAAATCTCTCCAGTGGCGACACAGATTGCAGCAAAATACAAATACAGTGTGAAAATCCCATCAGGGACTTTTTCCTTTAATTTTCATGCCCGTATCACCAGGTGGAAAGAAAAAGAACTAATGTAGCTACCACATCTAAGAATTGGTAAGCTGTAATATAATACATTTTCGTTTTGGGGTTGATATAATTCAATTTTCATGTACCAAAATATGCATTATTTCACAGCAAAATGCACAGATGTGTCCATGGATGACTGTCATTTAATAGTAATTCAAACACATTTCTTGCATTAGAAAGGAAGCTTTACTTAAAATCAACAGTAATATAATAAAATTGATATTCAGTGATCTAAAGTTGGATATCTAAGTAAGTGAAGTTAAATAAACCCTGCTTAAAAGTGCTGCCAGAGGAATGAAATTTCAGCTTAACAGTTTAAAAAACTACAAGGTGTCACTGCCCAAGTGTTGATCATTATACACTGCAAATGTGAAAAAAAGACAGTGGTGCAAGAAGAAAAAAAAAGAAAAAGAGATGTGTATTTCAGAGACTAAGATGGATAGTCAGCATTACCAAAGCAATGAATATAAAATCAGAGAAACAACTTTTAAAAGGCAGGCATCTTAAGTTAAACTCCATCTTTGGTATTCTTGGAGAAAGTCCTTGAACATATATGGCTCTAAATGTGAATACCTCTCGGTAAAACATCCAGCTGCCTCCATCAGTCGTGTATTTCAGCCTGTCATAGATTTTGACAAGCTGATAGTGGACGCTGTGTCGGTGCCTCCCGTCACCTGAAACCCTGGGATTTTCTACACACGGACCAAAATGCTACTGTGGATGAGGCCAAAAGACCCTTTCTAAAATTACTGATTACAGCAATGGGTGCCAAATTTTGTATTTACAACCCTTGTATCCTATGACAGCAAACAATTACCCATCTGCTAATTATATTCTGTCAGTCCTACAGAATTTCTTTTTATGTGTAAATGAAGGTTAAGTTGTGTGTATTTACATATATACACACACACACTATATTACCGAAAGTTTTTGGATGCCTGTCTTTACACGCACATGAGCTTTAATGGCATCCCAGTCTTAGTACGTAGGGTTCAATATTAACCACTTAAGGACCGCCTCCTGCACATATACGTCGGCAGAATGGCACGACTGGGCACATGTATGTACAGGTAGGTCCTGTACTAGTACCCAGCCGTGGGTCACAGGCGTGCGCCCGCGGCGCGCTCCCGCCACCCGGTCCGAAGCTCCGGGACCGCGGGATGCGGGGACTCGATCACCGCTGGAGTCCCGCGATCGGTCCCTGGAGCTGAAGAACGGGGAGAGCTGTGTGTAAACACGGCTTCCCCGTTCTTCACTGTGGCGGCAGCATCGATCGTATCATCCCTTTTATAGGGGGACACAATCGATGACGTCACACCTACAGCCACACCCCCCTACAGTTGTAAACACACTTCAGGTCACACATAACCCCATCAGCGCCCCCTGTGGTTAACTCCCAAACTGCAATTGTAATTTTCACAATAAACAATGCATTTTTAATGCATTTTTGCTGTGAAAATGACAATGATCCCAAAAATGTGTCAAAATTGTCCGAAGTGTCTGCCATAATGTCGCAGTCACGAAAAAATCGCTGATCGCCGCCATTAGTAGTAAAAAACATTTTTTTTATAAAAATGCAATAAAGCTATACCCTATTTTGTAAACGCTATAAATTTTGCGCAAACCAACCGATAAACGCTTATTGCGATTTTTTTTACCAAAAATAGGTAGAATAATACGTATTGGCCTAAACTGAGGAAAAATAAATGTTTTTATATATTTTTGGGGGATATTTATTATAGCAAAAAGTAAAAAATATTGTTTTTTTTTTTAAATTGTCGCTCTATTTTTGTTTATAGCGCAAAAAATAAAAACCACAGAGGTGATCAAATACCACCAAAAGAAAGCTCTATTTTGTGGGAAATGAGGACACAAATTTTGTTTGGGAGCCACTTTGCACGACCGCGCAATTGTCAGTTAAAGCGACGCAGTGCCGAATCGCAAAAAGGGGCAAGGTCCTTTAGCTGCATTTTGGTCCGGGTCTTAAGTGGTTAAGTTGGCCCAGCCTTTGCAGCTATAACCGCTTCAACTCTTCTGGGAAGGCTGTCCACAAGGTTTAGGAGTGTGTCTATGGAAATGTTTGACCATTCTTCCAGAAGTGCATTTGTGAGGTCAGGCACTGATGTTGAACAAGAAGGCCGGGCTTGCAGTCACCACTCTAATTCGTCCCAAAGGTGTTCCATTGGGTTTAGGTCAGGCCAGTCAAGTTCCTCCACCCCAAACTCACTCATCAATGTCTTTGCAGACCTTGCTTTGTGCACTGGTGCACAGTCATGTTGGAACAGGAAGGGCCATCCCCAAACTGTTCCAACAATGTGGGAAGCATGGAATTGTCCAAAATGTCTTGTTAGGCTAATGCCTTCACTGGAAATAAGGTGCCAAGCCCAACCCCTGAAAAACAACCCCACACCATATGATTTGGACCAGTGCACAAAGTAAGGCCTTACCTCAACCCGATAGAACACCTTTGGTATAAATTAGAGGCCTTCTCATCCACATCAATGCCTGACCTCACAAATGGTAGAATGAACGAATGGTCACAAACGGAAGAATAGTCAAACATTCACATAGACATACTCCTAAACCTTGTGGACAGCCTTCCCAGAAGAGTTGAAGCTGTTATAGCTGCAAAAGGTGGTCCAACTGAATATTGAACCCTACGGAGTAAGACTGGGATGCCATTAAAGTTCATGTTCGTGTAAAGGCAGGAGTCCCAATACTTTTGGTATAATAGTGTGTGTATATATATATATATATATATATATATATATATATATATATATATATATATATATATATATATATATATATCACCTAAATATATTTTGCATACCTCCAATCATACAAATACCCCATGACCTTGAACACTCCCCAGATTCTGGATGGATCTGGGTTGACTGATGGCCTACTTTCATGGCAATACAGTAACTATTTGCATTATTTTTCAAAAGCAAAAGTGTGGTAGTTCTTTTTTTTAACAATAGGTTCATTTTAACTCAAGAAATATGAAAATTATATTGGTTTCAAAATATACTATTATTCTGCATTTTAGGTCTTATGCAATTACCCTGTTGCAGAGATCTTGAGGTTTGGTAGAGAGGTTCTGTGGCATCTCCCTGCAGCGGGTCGATAGATTCAGGATTGCGGTTGCAGCCATGTGTGCAGCCTCCATGTCATGGGAATAGTCAAAGCTGCTTTTGCTACACGTACTGCTGGCGCTACTGCCTCCACCACAGCTCATATTGCTACTGCTGCTGCTGGGGGCATAACTGCTTGTTGTGCTGCTTGTCGGGCTTGAGTTCTTACAGTAACGTTTAGCTGCAGAGAGAAGAGGGCATTAATAAATAACTTCAAGACAACAGGGATTCTCTACATTGCTTTCATACAGACAAAAATTTCTTTTTTTTCTCTTGATTTATTCTTGATATCCCTAGTACCAAAGTGCTAGGAGATGGTAAAAACACAGATGGTTAAAGCAACTGCGCTTTAAATCCTGCACACAACCCCTTGTGTTATGCAAACTAAAGATTTATACGGACAATCATTAAAGCATATGTCAAGGCGTAACATAAAAACGCATTGAGTACATTTCTGGACTACACGCACATTTCACCAAAGTTATCCCTTTAGACATGTTGCAAGTTCCAAAAAAATAACGACTGATGTCTCTAAAACATAATATGATCCTATCTTTCTCTTTGACAAGACAACTCAGCAAGCAAGCTCAAAAAGGGTGTGATGGTCAAGTGTCCACAACCTTTTGGCTTTATAGTATAATTCTGAACTCTGCACTTGTCATTGCATTGGGAAGGGACATACAACATTGGTTTTACAAGTAGAAGCTCTGCACCCTCCCTGCTGTAGTAAAGGGGAACTTTTCTTAGTTTACTTACTTACTTTACTGAGGCTGCAAAATCAAGTTGATCAAATAACCACTCGCTTAACTCTAGTTATTACATAGAGTGGTCCTAAACAGACAGCAAGTTTTTTTTGTGGAATCACTTTTGAAAACTCTGAGGCCTTGTACACACGACCGAACATGTCTGCTTTCAGTGGACAGATCCGACCGTGTGTACAGCCTAGCAGGCATGCTTTAAAACATGTCGGCTGGAAACCCGTCCGTCCGACATGTCCGCTGGTTAGTACACCTAACCAGCGGACAGACATCTCCTGCATGCGTCGAATGGATTCGACGCATGCGTGGAAGTATTTTACTTCCTGGTTTGGTGACGTGGCGGCGTCAACGTCACCACCACGTCACCGCGCTGTCTGTCCGCGGGGATTTCGGTTTGATGGTGTGTACAGCCATTAGACCAAAATCTCCCAGCGGACATGTCCGATGAAAATGGTCCGGGGACCGTTTTCATCGGACATGTTCTATCGTGTGTACAGGGCCTCAGAGACACTTCATTAGAATGTAAGCTCCAACAAAAAGGGCCCTCTGATCCCTCCTGTATGTAATTGTATTGTAACTGTACTGTCTGCCCTCTTGTTGTAAAGAGCTGCGCCAACTGTTGGTGCTATACAAATCCTGTATTATAATAATAATGGATATCTGCCTCTACAAATTACAGCCTAGTGCCTCCCCACCAGATGTGCTTCACTGTATGGTAACCATAACAGCAGCCCCAGAATGTTGGAGTTTATACAGGACATGTCATTATATTCTGTTCTGTATCAGAATCTACCAGTCTAGATAACGATATTTGTAAAAGTGGTGTACCTAGATGGATGGGAGAGATGTAAATCAAAGATTTATTCTTACAGGCTCTGGTCATGTAAATGCAACATTGTCTAAAAGAACTCTTTTGCCGCGTACACACAATCGGATTTTCCGTCAGAAAAACCTTGGATGTTTTTTCCGCCGAATCTCCACTCAAGCTTGGTTTGCATACACACGGTCACACAAAAGTTCTCTGAACTTTCGTGCGTCAAGAACGCGGTGACGTACAACACTACGACGAGCTGAGAAAATTAAGTGCAATGTTTCCGGACATGCGTCGAATTGTTTCCAAACATGCATCAGAATTTTTGCGCGTCGGAATTGCTACAGACGATCAGATTTTCCGATAGGAATTTTTTCTGTCTGAAAATTTAGGGAACTAGCTCTCAATCTTTTGTTGGCGGAAATTCAGACAACAAAAGTCTGATGGAGCATACACACGGTTGGAATTTCCGTTCAAACGCTCACATCGGACTTTTGCTGTCAGAATTTTCCGATCGTGTGTACAGGGCATTGGACAGGGGATGACAGCCCCTTGATCTGACAGTTGTCAGCCAAACTCGACAACTGGCTAATATCTTTGGGCACCATCAGGCACCACCGACCACCTTATCTCAGACAGCAAACCTTATCTGATCACCTTTTTTTCCCCAAGATAAGTCCACTACTTCTCCTTTATTTAGTTACATAGATATGTGCATAAAATGGCAACCTCACAAAATATACAGACTCTTCAATTATAAATCCGGAGGCAATACGAATATTATAAAGTAAGCAGAAGACTTACCATCATATCCCTTTGGAGAGATATCCCTGGACTGTACCTTCGGTGCAATAGCCCTCTTCCCGTATGCATGGTTGTCAAAACTGTTGTATTCAAACGTAGTCTTTGAATATTTCTCTAGTTCCTTGGCCAAGTTGGAGCGAGGTGTGGTTGTTGATACATTGTTCCTGTAACCATACTGAGGAATTTCTAATTGTTTTACAAAACACATGGGCCTAAAAGAAAAACATAATTATACATTTTATATTTAAAGAGCAAATTATTATTTTGTTACTTAAGACGATTAGTCGATATTTTAATTGTCCTAGCGTTCAGTCATCATGCTATCCGGAAAAAGCAATTAAATATATAGCAATCAAAGGAGACGTATAGCCAAAGATTTTAGGGATAGACTTCTCCTATGGATCACAGGAGAGCAGTTAGTTCAGCTGTTGGCTGACATCACAGAGCCAGTCCAGGGTCCGGCAGATACTCATCCATCATGCCATACCATCAGGGAGGCATGTGACAGCAGGACAACGACCCCAAACATAAAGCCAATGTCATTAGGAACTACAGTATCTTCAGTGTAAAGAAGAATAAGAAGTCCTGGAAATGATGGTTTGGCCCCCACAGAGCCCTGATCTCAACATCATTGAGTCTGTATAGGATTACATGAAGAGACAGAAGGATTTGAGGCAGCATACATCCACAGAAGATCTGTGGTTAGTTCTCCAAGATGTTTGGAACAACCTACCTGCCGAGTTCATTCAAAAACTGTGTGCAAGTGTACCTAGAAGAATTGATGCTGTTTTGAAGGCAAAGGGTGGTCACACCAAATATTGATTTGATTTGGGTTTCTCTTCTGTTCATTTACTTTCCATTTTGCTAATTGATAAAAATAAACTATTAACACTTCTATTTCTGAAAGCATTCTTATTTTAAAGCATTTTTGCACACCTGCCAAAAACTTTTGCACAGTAGCGTGTGTGTATGGACTTTGTGGTACTTATCTTTTTTCCAGCTAATATCTTTAATCACACTGTATTGCCATGCATCAGCTAACAGTTGAAATTAGGATTGCAGTGGAAGAGCCATGTCTGATAAATTGGTGGAAAAAGCACTTATGTATGCCTATTGGAAAGATTAGTTATGTTCCCTGATAATCCAAAGATTAAACAGGAGGCAAATGAATCTATAGAGCTCCAAGCTCTGTTTTGTAGGGACTGGATGTTAGGCTCACACCGATGCTCTAGGGCAGTTGTCTCCAAACTGCGGCCCTTTGCCTTTATCCGACCCTTGGGGTACTATTCCTCCCACTGATGCAGGGTACTATTCTGCCAACTGACACCAACAATGGGACACCATTTCTCCCACTGACACCAATAATGATGCACTATTCTTCCTAATGATACCAATGGGGCACTGTTCCTCTCATTGATACCAAATGTGGCGATGTTTACCTCCACTGATGCCAGAAACATTTCCATTCCCGCTGGCCACAGTCTGGCCCCCCGGGTCTGAAGGTCAATAAACTGGCCCTTTGTTTACAAAGTTTGGAAACCCCTTGAATCTGTCAAAATGTTGCCAGATTGTGTTTGTAACCTACTAAACAAGCAATGTATTGCAGATACAATAAATAATAGACAGTAGGAATATGAAAAAAGAATATACATACATATTTTTCCCCCACCTTAAAACACGATCTGATGCTTGGTTGGATTTTGATGCATCACAACCTTGATGTTTCTCTTGAGCTTTTGCTAGTTTCTCGGCTGCAGCTATAGGACATCCTGAAAGACTGCAATAAAAAAAGATTACATGAATTTTTACAAAGGCAAACAGAAAAGTGCAGTAATCAAACTCACCCACCTGGATGCCACATTTCTGACAATGCTGCATCATCTCAGACCATAAATTATTGTACATCAATATAGGTATTATTTGCTCCTTGTACATGCATATCAATTTCCACTTATCCCAAGGCACATAGTTATATAGAAGTCTAATAGACCTTTACTCGCCATATTTCTTGGATATTGCTTCTTACAGTAAAAAAGACTCCCTGGGTAGTTTATTCAAATTAAATGCAAAATATTCTTATTTTTCATGAGAACACATTTTACATTTGTATTAAAATCAAGTTTGTATGCACTTATCTATACCATCATAGTACTGAAAGCTATCAGAGAAAGAAAAAAATATTCCTCCTCCCACTGAATTAAATACAAAAGACTATTGACTTCTTTTGTCACTTCCTGTTTCCAGTGTACGCAGGAAGTCCTGGCAACTTTCTTTACTTTTCCCAACATACCCAGGGGGTATATGGCACTGTGTCATTATGTATGTCATTGAAGACAGTTAATCACTCTCTGCTGTACACCAGGGTCCGCCATTTAGATTTTTTACACTGTAGGACCATGAGGATTGTTTACTAAAATTGGAGAGTGAAAAATCTGGTGCAGCTCAGCATAGAAACCAATCGGCTTCCAAGTTTTTGGTTAAAGCTTAAAGTGATTGTAAAGGTTCGTCATCATACTTAGCTGTTCTGTGAAAGGATTTCGCACAGATCGGCCCTGATCCTTCTTTTCTGGGGTCCCCTGGCACTCCTGGCTCCTCTTCATCGGGTGCCCCCTTGGAGAGCCGCTTTTCATGGGGGCACCTGTGCTCCATTGACACAGACAGCAGGACTTGGCCCCGCCACCGGCTCCTGTGTCACTGGATTTGATTGACAGCCGCAGGAGCCATTGAGGACCCGAGACAGTGGCTGGAGCTGCTGGGCTCGTGCTCGACGCTGGAACGATCGGGCTCAGGAAAAGAAAAAGGGGGGCTCTGGGGTGCTGCAGCACAGAAGGCTTTTCCCCTTAATGCATAGAATTCATTAAAGAAGAAGTAAACCCTCTCTAAAAAAAAAAAAACACCCTGGAAGCCAAAGGCATTATGAGCTAGTATGCATAGCATACTAGCTCATTATGAATTACTTACCTGAGATCGAAGCCCCTGCAACGGTCCTCGTACCCCTCCTCTGTCGCCGCCATCTCTCCTGGAGTGACTTCCGGGTATATCGGCTCCGGCGCTGTGACTGGCTGGAACAGCGATGACGTCACTCCTGCGCATGCGCGCAGGAGCCGCTAGTCACTGCACAACCGCTGTTGGAAATGGCACGCTCAGTGCGCCTGCGCCATTGTCTACGGTGCCTGTAGATTCTGCAAATAGCTTCTAAGGTTTGGGAGATATTTCTTGCACCTACAGGTAAGCCTTAATCTAGGCTTACCTGTAGGTTAAAGTGGTTGTAATGGGTTTACAACCACTTTAAGGTGAAAAACCTCAAGACTTTACAACTCCTTTAATTCAACAAGCTGAACTTAAAAGCTGTTTGACTACCATTCACAGCTGCACTAGATTTTGCAGTCTCCAGTAAATAAAATCCCATGCGTTTTATTTGCAATGACAGTCAATTGATGACAGTACCTTCGTCCTAACCCTTGCAAATTCTGATATGTAATCTGCTGAAGAGAGGTACTATTTAGTAAAGACATTTGCAAGATCATTGATTTGGTCTCAGAAGTCTAAAGTTCAAATTAATAAAGCTATTTTCAAAAGTATTGTTACATATGCATTGACACCTATGCACTAACAGGAGAAGAGATCAAAAGGCCACATAGGTGGAAAAGGAAAGTTTTAATTAATAGTTAATTAATATTTTGGAGAGAAGTCAATAGGTAGAGAATGGGACATGAGGACAAATAACAATTACTGTATACCACAGCCATAAACATCCAACTGCATGGTACCAATTGGATAAAAAAGACCAAAGAAGAGATAAGTGGATTAGTGATGTAGAAAAGGCCCTAAGAGAGAAAAAAAAAATATATATATATATACAATATATATATATACATATACATATTTGATATACTTTATGTATATTTAAAGTTGTAAAAATTATAACACAAAAAAAAACAGGATTTTAGACTTTTAAATGCTACAAAATAGAGACAAGGATTCTGCAAAACATAGTATGTCTTAAAAAAATGTTTGACTTTGCAAAATTCCAAATATATTTTCTCGATAGGAAAATTATACATATATTACAGCCTGCGTGAAGGGCAACAGTCAGGAAAAAGTTTTCGTTTAGTGCCAGAAAAATCCCTAGATCACACATTTTTTGATCTTGTTATATGACAAAGTGAAAGTTTTCAGTAGTTGAAGAAAGCCTAGTAAGCAGCAGCTGTCATCTGCGTAATTCTGGGGGGACAGGCAGAAAGTGCTGCAGTAGTAGAAGTGGCCGTCTGTAGCAGTTCCAGAGATGCTGTGCCTACCTTCTGTGAGAGTTCCTGTTACTGTTTACATGGCCTCTCCCGGTGCAACCTGGTGTAGGGCACTTTAGAACATTTTCATGCATGGCGAGAACTTGGCGGAGAAAGAAAGCAAACAAAAAAACAGGGAGATCACTAAAAGGAATACATTAAAACTTCCAACAATTCATCTTTAAAGGAGATTTTTTCACTACTGATCACTTAATATTTCCCATAAACAAGTATAAAAATAATTGTTGAACATATGTAGAGCCAGAAAAGGTAAGAGAGAGAGAGAGAGAGAGAGAGAGAGAGAGAGAGAGAGAGAGAGAGAGAGAGAGAGAGAGAGAGAGAGAGAGTGAAAGACTCAACTGCAAATATTAAAATATAAATCATAATTTATACTTAAAGTGTTACTAAACCCACAACAGTAAAATCAGTCTGTATATGCAGTAAAGCATGCTTGTTATACTCACTGTGGAACCTAAGGGGTTAATCCCCTGAATTGTGTGAAAAGGTTGTTTGGCCATTTCTACTCTGATCCTCCCCTTCTTCCAAGGTCCCAATCCTTCTGCTGATAGTACAGAGCCTTGGAAGCACTCTGCACATGCTCAGTTAAGTGTGTATTGCTAGATAGTTTTATTTTTCTTGGGAGGGTGCATGTGATCAGCACAGGGCCAATCAGCACTGTCCAGACAGAGGGTCGGGGGTTCTGCAGCCCTTTAGGACATTCAGAGCAGAATGAAAACTCCTCTTACAGTCTTTAACCAGACACTGATAGACACTATATACCGCTGATGAGAAAGGGTATTTAGCAGTTTATATTTACTAAAATAATTGCATTTTCATGTTATGTGTACTGTGGGAGATCAGATATAGTAAATGCAGGGTCTTGGGTTTAGTAACACTTTAAATTCAATAAAATAACTACGGTATATGAATCATTAATTTATTCATTGGACTTTTACAGTGAAATTCAATCAAATGTCACAAACATATTTAGTCCTTAGAGAGGCATAGTGCTAAAAGCATATGTTATAAATAGCAGTGATACAATGACTAATGGAGACACCAATAAAAAAGGCACATTTAGAGCAAAAACACATTTATGTCCCTCTTTATCAACATTCAAAAAGTGTTAGCTGTTTGTTAAGACCACTTTTACGCTCTGAAATCTTTTGTAAATCTTTTTGAAAATAATTGTAAAGCCAAGGTTTTTTTTTATTACTTTGGAAAGAGGGTTAGAACTGTTCATATTTTCATTGCTGTTTGTGCCCCTGCTAGGACATACACTGTCTGTATTTGTCTCAGTGACCATTAGAATAGAGGGAAAATCTTTCAATGGGACAACATCTGTTTCACTGTGAACAAAGTTTAAAGCCTCGTACACAGGGGCCAGAATCTCGTCAGGAAAAAAAACTATTTTTTCCTGATGAGATTCTTGGCAAGAATCTCTTGCCGTCCGAGTGTACACACACTCCTTTCAAAAGAACCGCAGTTCTTTTGAAAGGCAAAAACGCAGTGACATCATCACGTACGACGAGCATGCGCTCGTCACATTCAATGCCGTTGCTGCCATCTTGCTTCACCCTACCTATGCTGTGGAAGCTACCACGCATGCGTCAAAGTCATTTCGAGCATGCGCTGGTTTCCATGGCGATAGGTAAGTATACAGACGCTCGGGTTTCTCATCGGGAAACAGGCCGACAAGAATCCCGACGAGAAAATAGAGAGCAGGATCTCTATTTTTCTTGTCGAGATTCTGGCCAGATTTCCCGACAAGAAACCTGAAAGCCTCGTACACACGCACAGTTTACTCAGCAAGAAAGCTCTGCCAGCAGTTTTCTTGCTGGTTCTTGCCGAGAAAACCGAGCGTGTGTACGAGGCTTCAGTGTGAACCACTTCCCCCAATGCACAAGCATGGTGGCATGATCGACTCCAGAAAAGCCACATGCAGCATTTGTTGGCAAGAAATACTCTCCAATGTGTTGTTGATGTTTTTTAAGAGAGAAATTCATACTGAAGCCCATGCTGAGCTAATCTATGGTTTCTCAGCTCAGCATGGAGAATAGACAATGCATTATTCAATTATCAAATTGCAGTGTCTACAAAACAGTCAACTAACTTTATCCTTATTGAAAAGTGTATAAAAAGGCATGTTTAGGAACTTACGTACTGAAGATGTGAGTGTTTATGTGTTTCCCTGTGTGCCACTACATTCACACTATAGCAATAATTTCATTTTTAAAAATGCAAACCATTGTCAGTGCATAAAGGCACCATGAGAACAGTCCTATTCAAGAACCTTAAAAAAAATGTTGCTACTATCTCTGTAGAATCCTAAAATATATTAATGTTGCAAAAGTATAGTTATTTCTAGAATATAATTGAAGCCTAAAGCCTAATACACACCACTCATTTTTTTGAGGGGGGATGCTGACACTTAGGCCCCGTACACACGACCAGTTTCCTCGGCAGAATTCAGCTTCCGACCGAGTTTCTGGCTGAATTCTGCCGAGGAAACTGGTCGTGTGTACACTTTCGGCCGAGGAAGCCGACGAGGAGCTCGACGAGGAAATAGAGAACATGTTCTCTATTTCCTCGTTGTTCTATGGGAGCTCTCGTCCCGCCGAGCTCCTCGGCGGCTTCAGGGCTGAACTGGCCGAGGAACTCGATGTGTTTGGCACGTCAAGTTCCTCGGCCGTGTGTACGAGGCCTTACAATTTTTCTTACCTTAATGCAAGCAATGCATTAAGGTAAAACATATTTAGGCTTTAAAACCACTTTAATTGCACAGTTAACCCTTTACAAACACACACTGTAGCCGCAACCATGTGTTTTAACAGAAACACAAATGCAAATCGGACTGAATATCTGTCTCACTCACTGCCACATCCAGAAAGGAATGTAACAGAGTTTACAATACTGAAGCAACATTTTGGATTTCTAATTTGAGCAATCGCAGATTCAGCTTAACAGTTTTGAATTATTGTTCTAAAGAAAGAAAAGAAAATCTGGTGCAAGTAAAGATTTACAGAAAAAATATTACAAAACAGACAATAAACAACAGGAAAATAATTAGGAATAAAAGTGAATAGTACAGATGTAAAATTCTTCTGTTTTTTTGGGTCCATTCAGAGTTTATTGACTCTTACCATTCCTTCACAATTTTGATGGTGAATTAGAACTCCAGTTGTCATGACTATGAAGAGGGTGTCAAAGATCCAAATTACACCCAATCAAATGAGTTGAGTTGGCCTGTTGGAGTATTTTTATTATACTCAGCAGACAAACCCTAAATGTCAAGTATTTTAAATGCCTTTTCAGCTGTGAAGGTATTATAATTCGACAACCAACATATCATTGTGCAAATTGAAACTGTGTTTTATTAAAGACCACATTTTTCATGGATCTTATGCCTCATTTATGAGGTCTAATGTGTTTTATAGCCTGCTGGACCATATAGTATAAGCATATTTGGTGTCTAACCGATTGTTAATGTTTTATACATTCATGTAATTACTTGTTATAAGGGTAACTCCATTACAGCATGAATTGTGGAATATGGGTACAGTTTGCATCCCCTTAGCTTAAAATCCCTGTAATTTTTCTTTAATGAATGCCTAAGGCCTCGTACACACGGCCGAGGAACTCGACGTGCCAAACACGTTGAGTTCCTCGTCGAGTTCAGCCCTGAAGCCGCCGAGGAGCTCGGCGGGCCGAGAGCTCCCATAGAACAACGAGAAAATAGAGAACATGTTCTCTATTTTCTCGACGAGTTCCTCGGCGGCTCCAACGGGCCGAAAGTGTACAGACGACAGAGTTTCTCGGCAGAATCAGGCTCTGACCGAGTTTCTCGCCGAATTCTGCCGAGAAACTCTGTCGTGTGTACGAGGCCTTACTGTTCCAGTAAATCCTGATGGTGCTCATACTCCAATGTGGCATCTGTCCCTGCAGTCTCTACACCAAGAGTCTCTACACCGAGGCTAACATTTTATAAATAAATATACATCTATAGGCTCAGGATAACAGGGCTGTCAGTACATTTTGTGCTGTCAGTAATACAAAGTGACCCAGACAACAACTTTAAACATAATAGGAATGCCAATGATAATAATGGATCAGTTAGCAACCCTACACCAGGCCCTGTAAAACCCGATGACAGCCAGTTGCTCTGTAGATCTGCCACTGGTCTAAATCTTGTCCATCTAATTGCCTCTACAACTTACTTTCTGGGGGAACCCTGTCTTTATGCGGGCAACCTGATAAACTCCGGTGGTGAGGATATAATCCAGTCACATGACCTGTTCCATCGCAGCCGGGGGTAGGACATTTGCTTTCCTTCTTGTCTGTTCGTGAAGGATCTACATAGAGAAAAAACATATGTAAAATATTAAAATTCATAGCAGTACTCTAAATCCTACTAAGCTGTTATTAAGCTTGTAATATAGTGAGAAACTTTTACAAAATGTTTTAATGCATGACATTTGTTTCATCCTTATGAACACTGTGGACAAATGTTGTTTCTCAATTTACCTTTGCTGAGTTACATTTTCTTCAGTAGCAAAAAAAGTAGTAGCAAAACTCTCATGCCCATTATGTTAATACATTTCATCCATAGATCAATAAGTGTGCGGGTCTAATGTGTTTTGCAGTATAGCAATATGATAATTCAGTATCATTAAACATTTTCATGGACCAGATTAGCTTCTTTTAGATAACCCTCTATCTCAGTTCTGTGTAGAAGCTTACTTTTCATATAAATCACATTAAGGGAAAACATAAAAATGTATAGCTTCCATGTATAGATATGATTAACAGATATTTCAGGAAAAGATTGTGTTCTGTGTCACTATTTTACAGGTAGGAATGTTGATAAATCAGGATGCTAGGCCTGTTTCCTACTGCCTGTGACAACATGGTTTATGCAACTACAATGCTTGAGTATGCAACATGAAGCATTGCTTTAAAGATTCATACATTGTAACTCTAAAGCCCTGTACACACAATCGGTTTGTCTGATGAAAAGGGACCGATGGACCGTTTTCATCTGACAAACCGATCATGTGTTTGTTTTCCATCGGTGAAAAAAATAGAACATGTTTTAAAACTTTCCTATGGATAAAAAAACGATAGAAGAAAACGAAAATATCAAAAATCCATGCATGCTCAGAAATAAGTTGACGCATTCTTGGAAGCACTGAACTTCATTTTTCTCAGCACATCGTAGTGTTTTACGTCACTGCGTTTGGACGCGGTCGGATTTTTGACCGATGGTGTGTAGGCAAGACTGATGAAAGTCAGTTTCATTGGATATCTGATGGAAAAATCCATCGGATTAGATTCCATCAGATATCCGATCGTGTGTACAAGTCTTAAGGCTCCATTCACACTTGAGCATAAGGATTTAGTGGTGTTTTTTTTGTACATTTTTTTTTAAGCATTTTTATAAGCAATTTAAAGCTTCAGAGAGAGGGAGAGGAAATTGGGGTAGACATGTACAATTCAGATCGGTCAAAAAATGATCCACCAATTTGAATTCTGTATGAAGAATAGCTGGTTGTTAAGCAGCTGGCCGGGAAGGCAGCCGGCGCATCCTTATAAACCGATAAGTCATTAGCTGCCAATTGGCTGCCCCACTAACAGCTGAAGGTAAAGAAAAAGAAATGCTGGCAATAAAAAAATAAAAAAATAAAAAACAGCGTGGGTCCCCCCCCAATCCATACCACGGAACATATAAAAAATAATTGGCAAGGGTTCCCCCCAAAATCCATACTAGACCCAGGCAGGCCAGGAAAGGGGGGGCAACCCATTTCTGAACCATACCTCTTCCTATTATGAATCTCAATGAGATTTAGTCATACTGGTGCTATTCCATTCAGGAAAGCACAACAATTTACAGTATCTCAAAAAAGTGAGTACACCCCTCACATTTTTGTAAATATTTTATTATATCTTTTCATGTGGCAACACTGAAGAAATTGCACTTTGCAACAATGTAAATTAGTGAGTGTACAGCTTGTATAAGAGTGTAAATTTGTTGTCCAATCAAAATAACTCAACACGCAGCCATTATTGTCTAAACCGCTGGCAACAAAAGTGAGTACACTCCTAAATGAAAATGTCCAAATTGAGTCTAAAGTGTCAATATTTTGTGTGGCCACCATTATTTTCCAGCACTGCCTTAACCCTCTTGGGCATGGAGGTCACCAGAGTTTCAAAGGTTGCCACTGAATGCTGGAGTCCTCTTCCACTCCTCCGTGATGACATCACAGAGCTGGTGAATGTTAGACACCTTGTGCTCCTCCACCTTCCATTTGAGGATGCCCCACAGATGCTCAATAGGGTTTAGGTCTGGAGACATGCTTGGCCAGTCCATAATGTTTATCCTCAGCTTCTTTAGCAAGGCAGTGGTCGTCTTGGAGGTGTGTTTGGGGTCATTATCATGTTGGAATACTGCCCTGCGGCCCAGTCTCTGAAGGGAGAGGATCATGCTCTGCTTCAGTATGTCACAGTACATGTGGCATTCATGGTTCCCTCAATGAACCGTAGCTCCCCAGTGGCGGCAGCACTCATGCAGCCCCAGACCATGACACTCCCACCACCATGCTTGACTGTAGACAAGACACACTTGTCTTTGTACTCCTTACCTCGTTGCCACCACACACGCTTGACACCATCTGAACCAAATACGTTTATCTTGGTCTCATCAGACCACAGGACATGGTTTCAGTAATCCATGTTCTTAATCTGCTTGTCTTCAGCAAACTTTTTTTGGGCTTTCTTGTGCATCATCTTTAGAAGAGGTTTCCTTCTGGGACAACAGCCATGTAGACCAATTTGATGCAGTCCCCGGCGTATGGTCTGAGCACTGACAGGCTGACGCCCCCGCCCCTTCAACCACTGCAGCAATGCTGGCAGCACTCATACACTTATTTCCCAAAGACAATCTCCGCATATGACGCTAAGCACGTGCACTTAACTTTTTTTTTTTCCACTTAACTTTTTTGGTCGACTATGGCGAGGCCTGTTTTGAGTGGAACCTGTCCTGTTTAACTGCTGTATGGTCTTGGCCACCATGCTGCAGCTTAGTTTTAGGGTCTTGGCAATCTTCTTATAACCTAGGCCATCTTTATATAGAGCAGCAATTATTTTTTTCAGATCCTCAGAGCGTTCTTTGCCATGAGGTTCAGTAGGAGAGAGTGAGAGCTATAACACATATTTAACACACCTGCTCACCTAAGACCTTGTAACACTAACGAGTCGCATGACATTGGGTAGGGAAATGGCTATTTGGGCCCAATTTGGGCATTTTTACTTAGGGGTGTACTCACTTTTGTGTTGAGTTATACAAGCTGAACCCTCGCAAGTCTAATTTGTTCAGTGTTGTCACATGAAAAGTTATAATAAAATATTTACAAAAATGTGAGGGGTGTACTCACTTTTGTGAGATACTGTACACGAGGGGCAAATACAAAGCTCAAAATGTCCTGATGAGGGCATCACCAATTGAAAAAGCATAGTAAAGAAACCTAAGAAGAAGCCTAATACCCAAGAACACCTACTTCTATGCCCAGCACATGGCTGGTGGAAGAAGACTATAGCACACAGGAAATGGTTGATATAAGCAAGTAGTCCTCAGACATGAAACAGTCAAAACCTAAAACTGGAGAATTGATTTGCTCATCTCTACTTTCAAATGTGATTGCAGCAAACTATTCTGTTCCTGTTTTCTTAATAAAGATTTGGGTTTAAAAAAGATGATGGAAAGTCAATCTATTTGAGGGGGAGGGGGATATTATTATAATTAATATCTTATATCCATGAGTTCATATAAAATCACTGACCAACGAGAATTTGGAGCAATTTGTATTCATCTCAGACAGGGCACAGTAATTCAGACATGTGAGTGGGAAGTGGTTCATTACAATGCATGGCTCCCCTGCCGACTCAGAGCCTAGTCTCATCAGTCTTGTGGATAATAAAAAAAAAACAGAAGTGTTAAATTTCACAGTTCCTTTCAGGCTTCACTCTCTTCATTCTGTGCAGGTACAAAGACTTGGCGTTCTGCACATACTGCATAAAAGCACAAGGCCACCTGCACCGAGAGTGGGCTCATTAAAAACACTTTCCTTTTTCTCTACAGCATCTTCTTATCGACCTGTTAGGAAAAACACATTTTGTGATGGTGCATTAAAAAAAAAAAAAACATCCTACTTTATTTAGACCTCTACTAGGGCTGAATGTTTATGTAATTTCTATTGTGGATTTTGTTCAAATGGGTGTTTATTTCCATGGAAAATTATGTGTAATAGACAATGACCAAAAGATTGCTGAAAAGTATAATTACAAAGGCAAGGTACTGTATTCTCATTACTAAAGGCATAGTCTTACATACCTGGGCCCAAGTACAAGGTAAAGCCAGGGTTCCCGAGATTTGATCCAATACCCACTGCTCCAGACTTCACATCTCTAACCTCCATATATGTCCTACAACTAACATACCCAACACATTAACTCCTGTATAAAAAACAAATCACATATAACTGTTTCTCTGCAATGAACCCCCTTAACTCCTAACAACCTTTTATTTGATACAGGCAAGAAGTGATATGCAATGTCTACTTTTCCTATAAAAATAGCAATTGGTCAAGTTCTCTCCCTCCTCTAAAACTGTTTTTTAAAGTTGCAGAAGAATATACACATATATATGGAAATACATATATGTATAAGACATATGATGGACTTTGAAGGCGTATTAGGTTAAAAAAATTGAATATTTATTAAGAAATTACTTTTTAAAGTGATGTGCACAGCCACTGACCAAGTAACAGGCTCAAGGGATGGATCAGGCAGAGACCAAGCAATACATTTTCAGCATACGTTGAGTCCTTTTAACTTATGAATGTCTTTATCGTTTCAGTGCATGGCTTCCAAATATACAGTATATGTGCGTGGGGGCAGCCATATTTGATCTTTACCAATAAAAGATCTGCTTTTTACTTAGAGATGATCAAATGTGTCTGGGTTCAGTTCATGGGGTGTTCACTGAACCCATTATGCAATCCAAACATTTCAAACTTAAACCTAAACTCTATTTGAAGTCTACAGGGGAGATCTTCAAACAAAATTCTGGCCATTTTCAAGGCTGATATGGAAGGGAATGTCAAAAAGGACATCTACAAAGACAAAAAAAGTTAAAAATATCATACAGCGGAGAGGGGGGTTCTCCTTTAATGTGACTTCAAGGGCAACATGGGAAAAACACAAATCCTTTAACATGGGAGATTCCTTTACACAGTATGTGGTGCTATGGAACAGTCCAATTTACACGGACAGCGCCAGTGACGTCACATTCTCTTATCACATATTTTACATGTGTAATCCATATTTTACCTTTAGCTTTATGTAAATACAGCAGCAGCACACTAAGCTGATTCATTCCAATTTAAAGGAATTTTAAGTAGTTTTGGTTGTGGTACCTGATTTTTCATTCAGTGGTAATAGGTCTGAATTGAACAGACCTAAAAGCTATTCACAGTAAAAAAAAATATATATAAAGTTGAAGCCCTCATCATCATACAGATTAGCCAGTTTTTATAATATAGTTTGTGAACTTTTTTTTCACAGTACCACACTGCATTGTCTTAAACGTTTAATAAAATGTCAAACTAGAGTTAACAAAAACACTTCAAAAACACAGACCCACATTTGTCGAACCCCCCATCCATGTATCTCTAAAATATATGTTTGATAGCAACTGGCTAGCTGTAGGATGGTATGAGTGTACTTGCATAAGCAGCAAATTGAAAGAGCTCTGCAGTGTGAGACTTTCTTTATGTATCTGTTGCCAACAGCATCAATGTAGTCTGCCTTCAGTGTAGCAGCTGCGGTAAAAGTACTAGCCATTCCAAGGAAACACATGGCCAATGCACCACAGGGGCAGCACCTCAATAAGTGAAGTATGCAGCAAAATGCATGCACTCCTTTATCTTAAAAGGTGAATAGCAGCCAAAGGTGGAACTGCTGCTATTGCACCCATTTACTCCTCTTCCAACACCTCAAGGCTGCATATCAGCCAATTGTTTGGACTACTAATGCAGCCTTTTCCTCCTTCTTGGGCAAATATTGGCCGTGTTTTTGGACCTGCCGATGCTCCCTTTTTTCCTCATCCACTTCATGGGCACAAACCAGATATTTGTCTGGACTCCTAATATAGCCTTTTTTGCCTCCTGCTCAAGGGTCCATAGCAGCCATTTTTTTTATTGTACTGCCAATTGGCCTTTTGTGGCCTATGCTATAGCACAGTGGAAGGTACCCAGCCACTATTATTTTGATCAGAAGATCTTTGGTCAGCACCGTTATTCTGCACAGAAGGCAATTCCTGCAATCTACCAATTCAGGAGGAAAAGGGAGCATGACAGGCTGTGCCCCACCCCCTACTCCTAAGCTGCCTGATGGAACATTACTCTGCTGTGCAGTAATCTTCTCATCTCTCCTGTTTAGTCCATACCTGGCATGTGCCACTAGCTAGTAGGGTCACAGAGAGTGGGAAAACTGTCAGCTTGTGTTGTAAATAATCTTTTCTGGTCTTTCCTGTCTGTTCGCAACTACAACCCCTGTTCCGTTGTGAACAAGAGATTTTCATATTGGGAATAAACAAATTTTAAGAAGATACGATCATCCAGCAATATTTTTCAGAAACATCAGTGGCAGAATTAGTTCCACTCATATTATGAATGGGTCACAGTGTTTCTTTATGAAACTTATGCATACTTATGTCATAGAAACAGCAGCAGTAAGTTAGTGATTGGGATGTTGTGGTGAGAGTATAATGGAACAAAGAATACTCTTCCCTGAAGTCCTAAAGCCCATGAGTGATTCACTTACTGCCTAACCACTTAAGACATAAAAAAGACGTAAAAAAAATCGCAATAAGCGTTTATCGATTGGTTTGCGCAAAATTTATAGCGTTTACAAAATAGGAGATAGTTTTATTGCATTTTTATTATTTTTTTTTTTACTACTAATGGCGGCGATCAGCAATTTTTTTCATGACTGCGACATTATAGCGGACACATCGGACAATTTTGACACATTTTTGGGACCATTGTCATTTTCACAGCAAAAAATGCTGTAAAAATGCATTGTTTACTGTGAAAATGACAATTGCAGTTTGGGAGTTAACCACTAGGGGGCGCTGAAGGGGTTAAGTGTGACCTCATATGTTTTTCTAACTGTAGGGGGGCGGGATTGGATGTGTGATGTCATTGATCGTGTTTCCCTATTTTAGGGAACACACGATCAATGAAGGCGGCGATCGGGTCCGCGGGTCCCGTGGCCACGGTCATGGAGCTTGGGACTGGAGCTTGGGAGCGGGTCGTGGGCATGTGCCGCGCACGCGCCCGCGACCCACGGCTTGCCACTTAAAGAGGACGTACAGGTACGTGCTTGTGCCCAGCCGTGCCATTCTGCCGACGTATATCTGCAGGAGGCGGTCCTTAAGTGGTTAAATATGATTGAATTACACTATATAGCCAAATTTGTGGACACCTTTGATGAAGGTCTTTTTCTGTTCCAGCAAGCCTATGTATCTGTGCACAAAGCAAGGTCCATAAAGGCATGTTTTTGATCAGGTTGGCATGGAAGAAGTTGAGTGGCTTGCACAGAGTACTGACCTTAAGACCTCTAACACACTGCAGGTGCAGCACAGTGTAATGACAGGAAATAATTGAAGTCATTGGAAAAGTGCAGCTAACCTGCAACAAACCCATGCGCTTCATCCGAGGTGTGGTCAAACCGTACCACATCAGTGTGATAGAGGCCTTTGGGGTGAATTGAAAAGCTGATTTAAATAAGCTGATGAAACATATTTTTGTCCAGCTTCAGTACCTGGCATCACATAGTGTCTTCCAGCTGAATGAACACAAATGACTACAGTCACCCTCCAAAATCAAGTCCCCAACCCACTTTGCAGCTATAACAGCTTCCAAAAGACTGGGGGGGGGGGGGCTCATACATTAGTGCTTCTTGTTTTGGAATTTGGTGTCGAGCAAAATTGTAGTGGTGTGTTGGTCAGGTGTCCACAAACTTTTGGCCATATAATGTCTTCGTTCTGGGTCAATCCTGTAATTCAGTTATAATAGCCTCTTTATCATATTGAGTCCAGCACTTGTCAAAGATTGTACAAAAATAACTATGTTCAAAAACAGGTTAGAGCAGCACAATGTGCAACCCCAGATAGTTGCATTATCTAGATGTCTTAACAGATTCAAAAGAATTCTTGAGGTCCACCTCAATTAGCACTATATATGCGCAGGGCTTTGTATATTCTAAGAAGACTCAAACTGGCATACACAAGAACACACACACAGACATAGATACACATGTTCAACTAGATAGTCCTGTGCCCATGGCCTTATCCAACCTTATCTATTATGAAACCATGTAACTATATTACATCAGTATAACATGTACTGTAAAATAAATACTTTAATGCATGATGAGCTTATTCCATATCATTATACTGAAACAATAACGATGACCCATGTAGACATTACCCCAAGAGCACCTTAAAATCTGGTCTATAACCTTACTGCAAATATATTAATAATCAACAAACATTGATTTTGCCCAGTGGTATGAAATACTGCCAAACTATTGGAGTGATTTATCTACTGTAAATGTAGAGCTTTTTATATTGGTAAACTAAAGAGACCATTTTGGAAACAAAGTATGACCACATACAGACTGTTGTGAATAGAAACCTCCAAACACTGAGGCATTTTGCACGACTGTATAATTATCAAGAGTGGATGTTTTTTCCAGCTTTGGAAATAATTTAACCAGGTCCCAGGGGAAGAGATTTTGATAAAAAAAAAACTCTTTAAGTTGGAACAAAGTGGATTTACCAGTTCAAATCAACCGTGAACCCAGGTTTAAGTTAACATATCAGTTTTGTGTCATTCTTATGAAAGAACAGTATTCAACTAATACATAATGCAGTAGCCTTTCTCAATCTCTTTATGAATATTGTTGAACAATGCCATGTATATGCACCTCCTTATTAATGTTTTATTACAATGTGAGCCCCCTATATGTAAACACTGAAACACTATTGGAGTGATTTATCTACTGTAAATGTAGAGCTTTTTTTTATTGGAAAACTAAAGAGACCATTTTGGAAACAAAGTATGACCACATACAGACTGTTGTGAATAGAAACCTCCAAACACTGAGGCATTTTGCACGACTGTATAATTATCAAGAGTGGGTGTTTTTTGTAGCTTTGGAAGGAATTTACCCAGGTCCCAGGGGAAGGGATTTTGATTAGAAAAAAACTCTTTAAGTTGAAACAAAGTGGATTTACCAGTTCAAATCAACCGTGAACCCAGGTTTAAATTAACATATCAGTTTTGTGTCATACTGAAAGAACACAAAAGAACAGTATTCAACTAATACATAATGCAGTAGCCTTTCTCAATCTATCTCTTTATGAATATTGTTGAACAATGCTATGTATATGCACCTCCTTATTAATGTTTTATTACAATGTGGGCCCCCTATATGTAAATCTCTTATTGTTATTCTTTACTGTCCACCTTGTGTTTGGTTGTTTTTTGTTTTTTTTCTTATTATGTGTTTGTCTTGTTTAAATTTCAGCGTTTCCCCTTTTTCTGTTTAATATTATTTTTTTACATTTTTCTTTTTTGCCCTTTTGGTTTTGTGGGTGTTTGTGCTTTTTCTTTGCAGGTTTGTTTCTGTAGTTGAACTGAAAACTTTAGTCCAGGGAGCCCTTTTTTCTTTTTTGGCTGCATCTCTTGGTAGATGGGGGTTGCCAGTGATGTCAATAATGTGAAGGTGCAATACATGTTTTCCAGCTTGGAATGCAGCATATGCTGGCGCACAAATGCTGGTTCTACCTACTGAATATTGAGGGAGTGGTTAAAAATTCTGAGAGGAAGCAGGATGGCTGTCAAGGATCATTTCCCTGCTATTAATAGAACCCACTGGTGACATTCTAGGGGGTGATTCTTTGATAATGTGGCTGGTTGGTAGGATTTTTTTCTCTAAATGGTTATTTTTGTGATATATCTATATAGATATATATCTAATTAGATATATCTATATTTTTGTGATATATTTATATAAATATATATCTATATTTTTGTGATATATCTATCCATTTAGAGAAAAAAAAAACATCTTACACATTATCGAATTTTTACACCCTTTAATTTTTTATTTTGTTTTTTGTTTTGGTACTCAACATTTGTCTATAGTCAAATATGCGGCCTTGGGAAAGAGAATATCTCCATTTTGTATGGCACTTTTGCATATTTGAGAAGACACTTTTGTGTTTTTTTGTACACAAATATGTATATGCTTAATATATGTTTTTGGCACAATGACAACTGACTACAATTATATGGGAATTGCTGATTACTTTGGTCCTGAAGAAGTGAATCCTGTCTGTGAAGCTTATCACAATTGTCTTGTGAAAATCTTGGAATTGTTTATTAAAATCTAATATGCTAGCTCACAATGTCAGTGATTGTATATTGTATGTTGATGTACAGAAACTCCTATTTTTGTTTTATTGTGTATACATGTTGTCAATATGTCTTTTATAAATAACACTGGGGTTGATTTACTAAATCTGGAGAGTTCAAAGTCTGGTGCAACTCTGCATAGAAAACCATCTTCCAGGTTTTTTGTCAAAGCTTAAAGAGGGGGTTCACCCCAAAAAAAATGTTTTAACATTACATTCAGCCGAGTTGTCAGAATGACAATCAGCTGTTTTTTTTATTGCCGTACATACCGTATTTTCACCGCCGCTTCCGGGTATGTAATCGGCGGGACTGGGCATTCCTAATTGATTGACTTCCTTCCGACCGGCGCATACAGCGCGTCACGAGTTGCTGAAAGAAGCCGAACGTTGGTGCGCAGGCGCCGTATAGAGCCGACTCGCAGTCCAGCTTCTTTCGGCAACTCATGATGCGCTGTATGTGCCGGTCGGAAGGATGTCAATCAATTAGGAATGCCCAGTCCCGCAGATTACATACCCGGAAGCTGCGGTGAAAATACGGTATGTACGGCAATAAAAAAAAAAACAAAAAACAGCATTCTGACAACTCGGCTGAATGTAATGTTAAAACATTTTTTTGGGGTGAACCCCCGCTTTAATAGAACAAGCTGATGTTAGCAGCTGATTAGCTACCATGCACAGCTGCACCAGATTTCGCACGCTCCAGTTTTAGTAAATCAACCCCAAAGTGAGTAAACATGTATGGCTTTTAAGATATGATGTGCAAGATCTCAAGTGCTAAAAATTAATGTTCCTTTTGAATATATAAAATTTGTAAAAACAATATCAGAGCCTGATGAGAAAATTAAACATAGCAAAATGTATAACGCTCTTAACCTCATCCGTTGCTTACACAAAATTACAGTAAGAGATACTATACTATACTACTTCTACTATCAGACAAACTATAGAACAGAATACAAGATATTCTTTTTATGATACTTTTGCCTTTACCACTCTTGACACTATTGAATTACACTCAGTGTGCGCTGCCCAGCAAGGAAGGGAACAAGTGAATTGCATTTAAGGAAGAAATTGCTATCGATCCTTACCTAAGACACATCATGACTTGCATCTCAAATCACTGCCACTACCTTGCCATCAAAGGATAATTAATGTGTAGTCACTGTCCCTATCTTACATCATTATCCATCCGTCTACAGCTCTATCGGGGCACATTTCCTCCATCGTTACCTTTCTATTGATGCAAATCTGATAAATCATGATGCTGTTAGAGCTTTTGTAAACATGTCTAGAATTGATGACTAATGATTACCATGGCTGTAGCAGTGTGAAAAGGCAGAAATATCATTGAAGACCTTTTCAGAAAATTATATTCTGCAGAGAGAGAGAGAACGTAGTGAAGGTATCAGGCAGCAACCTTGTTTATAACTGAAGTTATTAGGATCTTAGTTTATAGTAGAAAGTACAGCCTATGTTTGCATGTGCCGGTTGCCATGACAGATCGAATGAGGTTAGGTTTGAGACCCTGAACAATTGCCGGGTGAGTTTAGCTCTTCTAAAGTCTTACCAACCTTCAAGTAGTATAAAGAGTCAAAGGGCAAGTCAGCCTTAAAGTGGTTGTAAACCCTTATATATACCCAGTAAAGTGACTGGCCTCCCGTAATACACAAAGATGAAACAAATACACCTACATAAGTTAGACCTGTTTGTCTGCAGTCTTCTTTTGTCTACATCCGTTGAAAGTCCAAAATTTATAAAGCTTGCCTAACCTGTCAGAAAAAATGGACAGAGAGCTGAAGGTACACCCTGCAGAGCTCAATGAGAGGAGCTCTAAAATCTGATTGGAGGGAACACACCTCTTCACACAGCACACAGGAACAGAGCTGAGGCTGTCAATCAGCTGGAGGTCCCTCAGGAAACCTTGTCAGAAGTGATTCAATCTCATAGCAGAGGAATGAAGCAGCAGACAGAAATGACACTTAGCGCTCTTAATTGAGTATATAGTGTAAGTACACACTATAGAGGGATATGCTTTGTTCATATTTCATGTCTGAACTTTACAACCACTTTAACCACTTGACCACCAGAAGATTTTACTCCCTTCAAGACCTGGGCATATTTTCCATTCAGCACTGTGCTAGTTTAACTGGAAATTGCATGGCCATGCAACCCTGTTTCCTAAATGTTTTATTTATTTATTTTCACACAAATAGAGCTTTATTTTGGTGTTTTTTAATCACCATAATTTTTTTTTATTATTTTGCTATATAAGT
This sequence comes from Rana temporaria, assembly GCF_905171775.1. NCBI lineage: Eukaryota > Metazoa > Chordata > Amphibia > Anura > Ranidae > Rana > Rana temporaria. The sequence continues at coordinate 97,842,239 of NC_053492.1, read as the reverse complement.
GAAATAATACTGAAAATATTAGTGTTGTGATTGGCTACAGCTAATCACATGGTACACGGTGCTGTGATTGACCCATGTACCATATGGGCCAAACACAGCATCACAATATTAGGCAAAACAGTCATGAATGGAAGCCATTTTTGGCTGTTTTGTTTACATTGTAATCATGAGATCGCTATGACCAATTATGGCAATCACATGATACCCGGCTGCTAACAGTGGCTGAGTACCGAGCGTCATGATCCGCTCTATCCACTGCATGTGTGTACCAGTACATTGCGGTACCTGCAGATGCTGCCCACTTGCAGTATAATTACTGTGAGTGAGTCAGCAAGCAGTTAGAAGAACTTTGGCTAATAAATAAAAGAGGATTTAGTGAATAAAGTGCATTCTGTAATGCTTTTCAAATGGCTTTAAATTATTTTCTTCATGTGCCTAAGCCCCAAGGTGCTCCAACTTGCTAGTTTTGACCCTTAAAGCAATATCAAACCAAAAACCACAATGTAATATATTGCAACTTAACAATCATCAGATGTATTGGCTGAATTCGTTTTCCTATGTCCCTCTGTTTTTACATGGTGATCTGGCCAGTAACACACCTTTTGTATTAGAATGCCTATACTCTGGAGGAAGGAGCACAGGCGCACCTTTGGACAGCAAAATTGCCTAGGGGGAGTGGAGTGTTAGATGTACTAGTAGATATAGATACACTAACACATGGAAGCCAAGTTCCAGCTCAAACTTTTTAAGCAGTTGCAGCAACAGTGTTTTTACATTTGGAATAAAGGTTTCACATAAAGATATAAAGGATGACCATTGTAAGCACCCTTGTCAATTGTAAATGGTTTGTCTCAATGCTCTAATGCCCTATACACACGATCAGATTTCCCGTCGGAGTTTAATAAACTCCGACGGGTTTTTCTGACGGAATTCCGCTCAAGCTGTCTTACATACACACGGACACACCAAATTCCGACAGTCAAAAACGAGTTGACGTACATCACTACGACGAGTCTAGAATAATGAAGTTCAATGCTTCTGAGCATGCGTCGAATTGTTTCCGAGCATGCGTGTTTTTTTCTCCGTTGGAATTCCATACAGACGAACGGAATTTCCTATAGGAATAGACATGTTCTCTTTCTAAGTCCGTCAGAATTTCTGATGAAAAAAGTCCAATGGGGCATACACACGGCCGGAATATCTGATGAAAAAATCCCGTCTGACTTTTTCCATTGGAAATTCCGACCATGTGTATGCGGCATAACTGCTATGTTTGCAGAAGAGTTTGTTCTGTTGAAAAACGGCTGTCATGATAACCAGGTTGAAATAAAGGAAAGAAAGGGTCCATGCACACTGGTCTTAACATTCCCTGCTTCTACAGGGGTTTTGTCTGTAGAGGCAGCTCAATGCTATCCTATGTGTCCACGCATATTAGGACATTTAGAGGCATATTTTAAGCTCAGTGTTTAGCGACAGAAAAAAACCCCTTCTGTTTTGCGTTTTTGAGAGGTGTTTTCTGGCAGAAAAAAAATGCTAAGCGTGCCCAAATGCATGTACAAAAACCCTCTATATGAGTGTTCTCTTTCTGCCTAGGGAACTGGAATTTTTTTAAGCCTGTGTACATGGAGCCTAAAAAATACAATGAATGCAGCCATCACATCTAAGAATTGGTAAGCTGCATTATAAAAAATGGTTGCTTTTGGGTTTACTACTGTTTTAATAGCTCTGTTAGAGGCATACCCACTTAGTTTTCCTCCTCTACCATGTATGTATTCTTATGATGTTTGGCCTTGCTGGCCAGTAGATACGTGTAGGAGGCAGGAGGAAGTAAGACAGCTCTTGGCATCTATTGGAAGCATTGCTCTTTGTGTATTAGCACCCCACGATTCAGGACACGCAGGATGCCGGAGAAGGTCTCTTTAGAAATATTTCAGAAGTGACAAGTGCAATTTTTTTTTATGATGTTTATTTACCTAAAGAGCACAGCATGTACACTTTACAAAGTGAATTTTCATTTTTCAATGGAATTTTCACTTACCTTAGTGAATATGGTAAACATCTCCCTTGCAAGCAATATCCAATTACACGCAAGTAAATTAAAAAAACTGTTTTTTTTTCCATGCACGCAATTGCATAACTGAAGTCAGCAGAGTTTCACCTCCTATATTAAGCTAAAGGTAAATTCCCTTGCAAGATGAAAATTCATTTTGCACAAGAAATACCCCTTAAAACAGCCCCAACATATTTATGAATGTATTTAAATAGAATAGCCTATGTGAGTCATTCTTAATGTTGTTGAGTTCTTTACAACCAGTCCAAAGGAGGCTGGGCAGTGGTTCAGAATCTGTAAAGATTGTTTCTTGAATACATTTTCAAAATCATTAAAATGGACCTGAATGTAAAAAGGTAAAGAACTGCTCTGTTATTTGGAACATCCACAAAAGTAATTGAGTCTAAGTAGTATTCTGAAAAATGTACCCTCTGTATTGATTTCCTCCTGTAAAATAGCAATGCACTTCCTGGTATGTAATTGTGCCTAGGCACTCCTGTTTCTACAGCTGAATATCTACAGTGTGAGATCTGGGGCACTGCTGCCTCACACTGTTAGAGATTTGGAGTGGCGGCCTGTCCATTAGGGGCATATGGGTGCCACCCCTCCATCCATGCGTCCAGCCCCCTGATCTACATACAGGGCACCGCACTATGGCTTCCAATAGGGGATGTGTTTTTTTGAAGCATGTGATTAAAGCCAGAGGCCACCCTGGGGTGGGGGGTACTTGTTTGCCGCCCCCCTAAAAAAACACCAGCTGCCACTGATTACTATTGTGCTGCTAACTATTCTCCTTGGTGGAAGCTCTGATTTGAAGAATCAAAAGTCTGCTTCTTTTAAAGTGGCCGATCCCACACAGAGACAAAATGCAGAATATGGCATATTGGGGTTGATTTACAAAAGATAAATAGACTGTGCACTTTGCAAAGTGTTGTTGCACTCTGCAAGAGCAGTTGCCCCAGAGCTTAGTATCTCTGCTGACTTCTATCAGCCAAACATGTGCAGGCAAAAATGCATTTTTTTTTATTTTCCTTGCACAAGATTGGGTATTACCTCATTTACTAAGCTCTGGAGCAACTGCAATTGTAGAGTGCAACTGCACTTTGCACGGTGCAAAGTCTATTTGCCTTTAGTAAATCAACCCTTTGAAGTCAGTTATGGGAAAAGATCAGCTGCAAGGAGACCACAGGCAATATTTGTGACTATTCCTTTGCCCTCTGTCTGCTTTTTTGGGCCCCTCTTCCAGAGTTCTGTTTCTTTTTAAGGCACAGTGCCATAAAGCACAATATAGTTGAGTGAATGACAAGTAAGTGTGCATTACAAAACTTTTGGCATGTAAAATATTAGTTACCGTATATACTCAAGTATAAGCCGACCCGAATATAAGCCAAGGACCTAATTTTACCACAAAAAAAAATGGGAAAAGTTAACTCGAGTATAAGACTAGGGTGAGAACGCATCAGCTACTGTAAGCGGAAACGAGGGTCAACAATGCCCATTTGCACACCTCACTGTGCCCATTGCAACCTCACTGTGCCATACCTCACTGTGCCCATTGCAGACTCACTGTGCCATACCTCACTGTGCCCATTGCAACATCACTGTGCCTATTGCAGCCTCACTGTGCCATACCTCACTGTGCCCATTGCAGCCTCACTGTGCTATACCTCACTGTGCCATACCTCACTGTGCCCATTGCAGTCTCACTGTGCCATACCTCACTGTACCCATTGCAGGCTCACTGTGCCCATTGCAGTCTCACTGTGCCATACCTCACTGTACCCATTGCAGTCTAACTGTGCCATACCTCCCTGTGCCCATTGCAGTCTCACTGTGCCCATTGCAGTCTCACTGTGCCATGCCTCACTGTGCCCATTGCAGTCTCACTGTGCCATACCTCACTGTGCCCATTGCAATATCACAGTGCCCGAGTACCTAAATTCTTGACAGGCATCCATTTTTTAAAAGTCGCGGCTTCCTCCTGGCGTTCCATGATAGGCATTTGACACTGTGTTCCACCTATCACGAAGGTCCTCCCATCCTTGGACTCAGTTTCCCAGCAGACACTGTGTTCAGTGTTCCACCAATCACGGACATGCTTTCATCCTCGGACAAGAGGACGTCCATGATTGGCAGAACACTGAACACAGTGTCTGCTGGGAAATGATCCGAGGATGAGAGGACCTCCATGATAGGCGGAACACAGTGTCAAATGCATATCACGGAACAGAACCCCAGGAGGAAGCTGCGACTTTAAAAAAGATGGACGCCTGTCAAGAATGCAGGTACACTGACTCGAGTATAAGCCGAGGGGGGTATTTTCAGCCCTAAAAAAAGGTCTGAAAAACTCGATTTATACTCGAGTATATACGGTACTTTATGTATGTATTTGGCAAAAGTATTTTGACACTGCTTCCTTCTAACACGTTCTAAACCAATAAACCTTGAATGTCAATACTGGCTTCCGATAAGTTAATTTTACAATATAAGTATGGATTTTATACAATTACCTTAGTGTAAGGGATTAGGTTAAGGTTAGGATTAGTGTATTGGGGTGAATGTTAAACTAAGTGATAAATTAAGTTTAGATTTAGGTTTTAAAGGGTAAGGTTAAAGATACGGTAGGTTAGGTAAGGTTAAGGTAAAGGGTTAAGGAATAAGGTTAGGGTGAGGTTAAGGGTTAGATAATGTCCTCAGGTTTAAAAATAAATGATTATTGTTTTGGCCTATTTAATTTTTTGTGAAAGTATAAAAACAGATGTTTTGTTTTAATTTTTTTGGATTGCATACAAATACATGTTCTATATGAAAGCTTACATAACACTGTTCTCAATCATGCTGGGCTTTGTAATCACGAAACAGTGCCTTTATGCCCTCTATCTTAATTCACTTGATACAGTTGTTGGAAAGGCAGAAAACATTTTACCTTTCCGAATGCAGCTTCCCCTGCAGCCCCCCCAAACACATACAGGAGCCGATCTCGATCCAGTGATGTGCCCGAGAGCCGAGGATATTTTTAATCTTGATGCAGTGAACTATAGCCAGTGGGGAGGGAGCAGAGGGCAGGCCAAGTCCCACTCTGGGTATCTTATGGATGCCCAGAGCGGGGCTCGGAAGCAAGCATACACGAGTACTCACATAGCATGTGGATTGCTATGTGGGCACTTACGGTGGGGGCGGGGAGGTGGTGGAGCCAGGAGTGCTGGTGGAGGACCAAAGAAGAGGAGGATTGGGTCTGCTTTGTGCAAAACCACTGCACAGAGAAGGTAAGTACCGTATAACATGCTTTTTATTTTAAAACAAAAGTCTAACTCAAGTGACAATGGTAGGGGTTGGGACAAGCTACTACATGGCCAGTATGCTTACTTATTTTTTTTAATGCTGCTACAACTGTTGCAGTGTTATAGTTTGACTTTACCTTTATAATTTTTTAATGGCCTACATGTAAGATTGTTAAAAATATATAAATAAGAACTTGTCAAAAGGAAAAGCAACTAAATACTGGAAACTGCCAGTACAATTATCAGATATGCCTTTTGATGGTTTTCATTCTTGCTTGCAGAATAGGAGGGGCAGGAGTCCCTCCTCTGAATCATATCTACTGTATGTTTATCACAACAGCTGCTCCCTAAAATTTGCCTGGAGCTTGTATACTGGCTGTAAGTGTAAGTATGAAATATTCATACTCTGTGCTTCATATTTACCATATTAAAAAAGAAATAAAAGTAATTATCAAATAAATAATGTTTTTAGTTCTGAACACAATTAATAGAGAGTATATAAAAATGCTTTAGTTTTCGTTTAAGGGTTTTATTTCAGGGTTAGCTCAAGAGTTAGTCTAAGGACCAGGTTAAACTTAGGAAGTCAGGGAATGTGGAAGACATTTTTTAAAACTTTTCAAAAAACAAGCACTGAGCTGCTGGTTTCATAATCCAACTTAGAGCCCATTAGACACCTGAATCCCTTTTGTTTGTGATTACTAGGAAAGAAAGCCCTAGAAGAACAGTCATATAAATATATATATAATACTCAATTAAATTCAATTGAGGTGATACCATGTTGGCTTGTGTCCAGCACTTTCTGTAAATACTTGTTTTATTTTGATATATACATATGCAGCTCATAGCCAACTTACCAAGAATACAGGGGCAGTGTGCAAAACTATATTCTTGAACATAGTTCTTATCTAAATGTCCATATTGAAACAGTTTAGTCCATGAAATAATGGAGCTAGCCAAAAGAGGTGTTGTCGTCTGAATAAGTTTAACAAAAATTGTAAATGAAACTGTGCTAAGAGGTCCAGATAAAACTTTATTCCAATAAATGTCAGGGGGACAACCCGAAGAGTAGCCAATTTGTTGGCTACTTTCTAGATTGCCACTCGGCCTTTTATTGGAATAAAGATGTATCTGAACCTTTTAGCAGCGGTTAGATGCTTCAATTTCAATTTTTGGTACATTACACTATGAGCCAAGGAGACTGTGACAATCCTCTGGGGTGTATAAGCTGATTGCCCGGGAAAAAAATAATTTACATCAACATCAATGCTTTAACATAGCAATACCAATGAGAAAACCCTACAGGTCCAGCACTTTTTTTCCCCTTTCCTCAACTGTGATCCCAATAAGGGTAGTAAAGCCAATATATAGGGAAATAAAGGGTAGGATGTAAAACTGTCCCATTTTTAGATGTTTAAAATCTTGGGGAAGCTAATGGTTCTGTCCAAGACGAATGGTGGAACATCCCAAATTTTGTTTTGTTCTCAGGGAGGCAAATGCACTCTTATTTCATTGTGCCCATTGGTGAAAGGAGCTGCTGGTTCACACATTTTGTGCTTACCAAGTCAACTTAGCTGATTTACAGTTTTATTGAAAAAAGAGATTAAACTATGTATTTCTTCTGATCATCACCAGGAAGAAAAAAAATAAGTTTTTCTATAATTAAATTGCTGACTGTATCAATTGTTCTTCCAGACTCTGAAAATATCTCATTCAAAGGGGCTAATGGGATCGTCAATTAATCTAAGAGGAATTAATTGCATATTGTTGCAAGTGATTTAGAGACACTAGATTCATTTACCTCACACACAGCAAGACACTTGAATTGGACCAGCATTCCTTCTTAGCTGCATACTACATCAAGGCTCATTATAAACTCTCAGCAATAAATATAAAAAGCTGATTATTGTAATTCATCAATTATCTATCATTAGCTAGCATGACTACATATGAATGTAATGAACAACCTTATTTTTATCAAAACTATCTTTAAACTTGTTTCATGACTTACAAATGGTGGAGCCATTTGAGAACTCAATCATATTCTCAATGAGGCCTACCACTTCACAAAATGGCTTCTACTTGTTTGTGTGTTCTGGAAGATGTCCACCAAATTTAAATTTTTAAGTAATAAAATATGCAAAGCAATGTTTACCTTTTGTAACTTTGACTTTCATATCCAGGGTTGTTTTAGTTAAGAGGCAAACAGATCAATTTGCTCTGAACTCACCAAAACATATTGCCCATAGTGCTGAATCTGGAATAATAGCAAATGTCTGAATATCTGTCAGATCCTGCCAATTTAGAAAAAAAGAAATTTGTTGCAAAATTAATGTCCATTGACACAATTTAACAGAGGCTTGCACTTTCAATTTCACTCATTCAGCTGTTTAAGTGAAATTTGTTTGAACAAAAAGAAACAATATACTAATTTTTAAATTCATTTAGGGGATTTTTTTCATGGGGGCTTAGTGGTTTATGGTAATTTAGCTTAGTTAATGTAATGTTCTTTGTATTTGTGTGTTTTATTTAGCTTTTGTTCTTGCAGTATTTTTTTCTTTGAAAAGAAAAAAACATAAACATTTAAAAAGTAGTAAGGTGCTGTCTTTGGCACAAGAACTTTTCCAGTTGAAAGGAGTTTCAGTAATGCTCCAGAGCCATATAAAGTCCATTGCCCCTTAAAAAAAACACCAAAATCATCCTAATTTCACTGTTCTTTTTCCCTTGAAAACAATTGACATCTGTAACTATTGCTTTGCTTTCTCTAAAATTTTAAAGCAATCCAGGGACCAGCACTAAATTGTGTCCTTCCTTGAAGCAGCTCTTTTGTGAAGTGAACAATATTCATGAGCGTTCAGCTGTTTTGGGGATGTGAAAACAACACCACTACAATACTTAAGAAATGTACGCAAAAAATGTTACCTTTAGTATAACATGGCTTTTTGACATGGCCATCAGTGGACCTTGGCCGTCTGTCCTCCCCTGAGAGGTGCCTCATTGGATCATCGCAAGGTCTCATGCTGTCTCTCCTCCCAGCTTCCATGGCCATTCTTTCCCTCATTGCCTTTGCTCTCTCACTTTCCAGGGCTATGGCTTTTTCTAGCAGAGACAGATTACCCTTTGTCATATCAAAAACTTCTTCTGACCTGTCTGAGGTGATGGAGGTAGTGTCATCATCTCTTTCATTATATTCATCCTCTTTTGCACAGCTAGAAAAAGTTCTTGATCTAGGGCTCAACTGTTCTTCGAGTCTCATTAAGTTCATCATATCAGAATAATTCCTCTCTGGTATTCGGTCACAATAGTCTTCATCTGCTCTGGGCAATCTCATGCCCATAGTTTGCTGTTGGCTTCTATCATGGGAATTAGTTTCGCTAAGTTTCCGTGCAAGGTCAAAACATTGGTTCCGTAAGCATTCTAAACTGCTCAGGCACACCTCCTCATCACTCTCCTCCACCATTTTCTCTGCGTGTCCATTATTCATAGGTTTTCCTAACGTTAAATAGTTCATATTCCTTGAGTCTTCCTGGGAAGTATTGTCAACATAATTCCTATCATTGAGGTTATCGGAAAGCACTACACCGTGTCCTTGTGCCAGCAGTTTGAGGGAATCCACAGTTTCCCTAACAACATCACTGTCCAAGTCTAAACTAAGCTCTGTCTTTCGTCCCATATTCTCATTCTTGTCACTGTCGTCCTCCATGCTATTAGATGTATTGCTGTTCATTTCAGATTCAGTCCTGGCTCTGTATGCTGCATCCTCTGCTATTTTGCCAAGATTCAACAACGACTTGGCTACCAGTTCATCATAATTATCGTATTCATCGTTATTGTTATCATCCTTCTCTGTGTCGTGCATTATTCGAGAGCTGTGACAATCCATTGAGTGATTGTCTAAAAAGCAAACAGAGAGAGAGAGAGAGAGAGGGGTAGCTAGAACACTGAGCAACATTTCTGATTGTGCTAGTAAAAATTTAGCTTATATGTTGTAACAAACATAGTTATGCTGCATTTCATGCCATATTGTTTCAGGTTTGTTTTATATAAGTGTAAAATATAATATATGCGCAATACAATCTCTCAGAAGATATGTCATCTGTTCATATTAGGGTCTATACATACCTCTTGATCATCTAAAAGCAAAGTTTTTCAGTGCTATTTTGGTTTTGCTAAACATGTTCTTTTTTTACTGTAGTTAATGAAAAACATGCTCAAACTGCTGCATGTAGCAGCTTGTATGCCCAGTACTTAATGTGCCATGGTGCTTGTACTGGAGTGTTTAGGCGTCCTTCATTAATAACAAGATGCAAAGCAGATGCTCCTTACAGTGCGTGAAAAGTGGTAGTATTAGTGATGTCAGAATAATGCCTTACTGTGCCCCACAATTCCACTGCCTCTGTGACAAATTAAAAAGGGCTTGTTTGGGAAGTGAGGTAAAAATGTGTTCAAGAGCTCTGAAGACATTGTCAGTGCAGCTGAGACCTATCTTAAATGGGGAGTCCAGCCCAAGCTCATTTGGCTGGACTTATCTTCTGGGTCACAGGAGTGCAGTTCATTGTGCACTCCTGTGACCAGTTTTCAGCAGAGAGCGGTCTAAAGTTCGCTCTATGCTGACGCCACCAATGTCAGTCCAGGCACCGCATCATCCCGACTCTGGGAGGCTGGATTTGCCAGGTGCCTGGACTGATTGCCGCCTCAGCCTCTCAGCGAGCTTATGGCTCAAAAACTGCTCATAAATTCTGAATGGCTTTTTATTTTTTGTTTTTGTAGCTTTTTTTCAGAGTTAGAGTGTTTTTACAGCTGAAAAACTCTTCTCCAAACCCCCTAGTTCTGGGGTTTTCTCCCCAGCCATAAAACACCCCTGCTAAATTTTTTTTTATAAAACCCTATGTTAACAGGATAACATACTGGGGAGTCTATTGGCTGCAAAAAAAAATGCCTGAAGCCAAAAAAGGCAGCTATAAAAACGTTCAATGTGCATGAGGCCTTAGGATTTTTTCATTCACGCAGAGAAATGGGTTCTGAGGGGTTAACACACCTGAGCTGGGGCTGGGTGCTAAGGGGGCTATTGCTTATACACTGGATAGGTCTCTGAGAGGTAGTACACACACAATTAATATTTAGTACTAAGCAATTAATGCACATGCTTTTGAGGCAGGTCACATATACTGCAGACAGATCACTGAGGGGTTAATGCTTATAAACTGGCGGACTGAGTGATTAATGTTTCTTCTGTGGCTGATGATCAATGAGAGGTTAATACATAAATACTTCAGAATGATCATTGTTGGGTTAATGCACATATTCCTACTGGTGTCAAACTGGCTAGAGAGCTCTGTATACTAGAGTGGCATTTTACTGGTGGTATGGATACTGGTGAGTGAGGTGTATATGCTCGGGTACAGGTGAGAGACTAATCTGTGTCCTAACACAGATACAAATACAATCATGCACTACACAATGGAAAATAATGAGAGATGTTTTCTTCATTCTGAGTACTGAACCTCCAGCCACTGGTCCTTGAAACGTCTAGTGGAGAACATGAGCATTGTTCAATATACAATATAATTTGTGTGGTGGGAGTGTGTGACTGTAGACTAAGGACTCAAGCTCAAGACCCCATTGCACTACAATGTTAATTATATTGTGGTCCCCCTAGGATTGCACATCTGTGTGTATTGCTAAGGTTCCCAAACTCTGCTGTCAGCCTAAACAAATTACTTATAGATCTATTGTAAGGTTAACTGGCACATATTGACACTGCTCGATGTGGTCTGGGCATCTAAGCTTCAATTGCCTCTGGTCACTAAGGGCCTTCTTAGGGTAAGGTTATGGGATAAAGTTATGTGAAAAAATGTATGTGGTTAAAAAAGTAGGCTGTCACTGACTTGGTTTGGAGAATGCTAGTTGCTTGGCTTCAACATGTTTCAAATATTGACATTGACCAAGCAAACAGCAAAATAAAAATGGAGAACAGTAAAAACAAATTGTGTATGGTGTTATTTATGGCTAGTGACACAGTACTGAAGACAAAGCATCTTTAGCTTGTTATTGCATAGGGGCTATGTTGAGCAACACAGCACAATACAGACCCTATGCAATTGTTTCCAGTAGGGAGAGTTCACACCAATGTGTCACGTGTGGCTCCTGCTGTGAAAAACCCCCGCAAATCACTCCAAAAAGTTATGTCAACGCACATCAACAGAAGTGCATTTAGCCTGGGTCAAAGTGCACTAAATGCAACAGATTTGTTATTAATCTAAAACAGGAATAGTTGCATCCGAGCTAGTACCTCTTGTGTAATGTCTGGTGAGCCTCAAGAACACTCAGCCTGGGAAGTCTCTGCAAACCTCCATATAATCCATGCAAAACAGGGAGAAAGGCTAGTACCACGGAAGTCGGCTAAAACATAGTTTTATTATTGCATGTGAACAACAGTCAAAAAAGCCAACACGTTTCGGCCATCAGATGTTTTAGCCGACTTCAATGGCACCAGCCTTTCCCCCTTCTTTTTTTATGACTCTAAAACAGTTTCTCTTAGTATCGTGGTAGAAAGCTTTGTGCTAAAATCTCCTTCCCTGTAAATCAACAGCTCGCTCGAGTTCTTGAGAGATAAAAGAAGATGGTGGGTTATTCAATTTACCAGTAACTCTCCAGTGCTGAAATATAAATTTGGGCTTAAAGACATTAATATTTTTTCAGCGTGTTATTGCAAACACTGTTTTAAAATATTACCATAACTGTATGCAATTATCATAACAAGCGAAATAATCTTTCAATGTTACAGATTTGGTTATTGCAAGAAGTATGGACCAAAAAAATAACAGCAGCTGTTTTAGTGGATACATCTTTGTTACTCCAAATGCTGTCACTCTCTGCAGACACGAACGCAGACTTATGAATAATAGAACTTGCCAACTCTTTCTATCTGCTAGGGGGGGAAAAAATCTGCAATACTAGTGCTGAAAATCTCTCCTCTGCACCTGTCCCTAGGCTCTTATTAAACTGAATAATGGCATTAGTGACTCCATAATTTTACCGGGTATGCTGGGAAGGTGACTGCAAACACCTGTTATTCGTTGGAAATGTATGGACTACATGCAAATAAATGCTAATGGATATTTAACAATTTGTTGAGATAATAGCACTCTAACAGTTAAAGCTAAATTCCAGGCAAACAACTAATTTATTTAATGAAAGAGATATATTGGAGCTGTTTTACCAGCCAAAGAATTGGTATTTCTGTCCAACCAGTTCTGAAAATTACACAACTCTGCAACACAAACTAACCATGTTTAGTAGGGGATTAGCCCAGTTAAGTAACAATTATAGGTCTTGTTCCTTCCCAGCCAGAGTCTAGACAGTGAAAGGAGAAGCAGCAGACAGATGAGCTCATCTTTGTTAAATGCTAAGGATGAGTTATAGCTGAAGAAATTAGCTTACCGCTATAAGACAGAAGTCAATGTTTTCTGTTTAACCACTTGCCACCAAATCATGTACCTAGTATGTCATTTGACTTCAAGTGTTTGTACTGGAGTGATGCTCGCTTTTTCGAGCCAACGGTTGGCTCTTTTGTAATATCAATCGAACCGGCTAACTAGCTGCTCGACTGCTATCAAAAGCAGCAGGAGGGAACGCCTCCCCTTCCCGCCACCTTCCGTGGTCTCTCAAGCCCTCCCATCCCACGGGGAGACCCGAGCAACCAGCAGGCATGTCTACTGGCCATGACTAAGGCCTTATAAGCTGAAACGCATCAACTAATTATATATGCGGTTGTATACTGTGTTTTTTTTTAATAAACATGAAGATTTTTTAAGAGAAACCACTGGTCTGTGGATCATCTTTCTTCAACACTGGCTGGCTGGGCAGCCTAACACTGGCTGGCTGGACAGCCTAACAAAGCTGGGATAGGCTTTGATGGGTTGTCCGTAATGGTAACCCATAAGCAATGACATGACATCACTTCTGGTTTACCCGTTTTTTTTCTGTGTCATTTTTAAATAATGAAATGCATTCTAAACTACCAACTTTTGTGTTTTTTAATGCTTTTAAGTACAGAGGTGGGATTTGGGGTCTTATTGACCCCAGATCCCTCCATAAAGAAATACCTGCCACATGCCTATTGCTGTCCCAAGAGATGTTTACATTCCTTGTGACAGCAATAAAAGTGATAAAAAAAATTAAAGCAACAATGTAAAAAAAATTATAAAATTATAATAACAAAAAAAAGTCCCCCCTCAAATTTGCAAAGACAAATACGATTGTTGGTCCCGCATGCATGCAAACAGTGATCGTCCCATGCATGTGAGGTATGACCACAGACGAGAGATCAGGGTCAGTAGTTCCAGCACTATACCTCCTCTGTAAATATAAAGAGGTAACTTGTAAAGGCTTTGAAAAGCACTGCCCATGTATAGTAAAAATGTATGTCATTTGTCACCGTTGCATAACATCATCCATTATATTTTACAAAAGATTGGGTTATGTATTGTGTTTTTTTGCAAATTAAAAGTGTATTTTTTTCACAAAAATTGTCTTTGAAATAGCGCAGCCCAAATATCGTGCAACATACAACGTACATTTGAGTGGGCGTAGCGCAGCTCATTTGCGTTACGCCAATGTAAAATAGAGAGGCAAGGCCAGTATTCACAAAGCACTTGCTCCCTAAGTTACATCGGCGTAGTGTAAATGGGCCGGCGTAAGCCCGCCTAATTCAAATTAGAAAGGTAGTGGGCGTGTTGAATTAAAATTAGCCGTGACCCCATGTAAATGACTTCCCGAACGAACGGCGCATGCGCGTGCATGCTCAGAATCACGTCGAATTTACGCCCTAAGATACGACGGCTCAATGGCAACGACGTGAACGTAACCTACGCCCAGCCCCATTCAGGTACGACTTACGTTAACGACGTAAAATGCGACGGCAGTTCCGACGTCCATACCCTAACATGACTTAGACCAGCTATTTGGTGGTTTATCTTTACGCCGGAAAAACGCCTTACGTAAACGGCGTAGATTACAGCGACAGGCATAAGTACGTTCGTGAATCGGCGTATCTAGGTCATTTACATATTCGATGCGTAAATCAACAGAAGCGCCCCTAGCGGCCAGTGTAAATATGCACCCAAGATACAACGGCGTAGGAGACTTACGTCGGTCATATTAAGCCAGAATTCAGGCGTATCTAGTATTGAGAATAAGGCACATAGATACGACGGCGCATCTCTACACTTATGCTGCGTATCTGTAGATACGCCAGCGTAAGTCTTTCTGAATCTGGCCCTAAGTGCCAGAAAAGGCCCGGTCCTTAAGAGGATAACCTAGGTTTATAATTTAAGGGTTCATTGGATACAAATAAATTCATTCAACAACTACCATAGGTCATTTTAAGCAGCAGAGGGTGCCTACACCTTATAAATTGATGTGGTCCTCACACGCTATAAAGTTTCTTAAATCTATAGTGATTCACTAAGAGCTTACTCACACTAGGTGATCTGTACCATGCCCAAGCATGTGTGACCCCCAAAGTCCTCTTCCACTAGTCTGATCATTCTCTATCATGCCCTGGCCTGCTTAAAGAGGTGGGTTTGGGCACGGTTTAGTTGGATGACATAGGCATGCTCAGGCCCGGCACAATCTGAGCGTAGGTTAGTGGGGAACAATTATATTCATTGTGTCATTACACTCTAATGCCTCGTACACACAACCAGTTTTCCCATTGGGAAAACTGCCATGACAGCTTTTGGCAGGGAAAACTGGCCGTGTGTATGCTTCATGGCAGTTTTCCAGACAGGAAAACCACTTGGAATCCCGGCAGGAAAAATGAGAACATGTTCCCGGCAGTCTTTTTCCCGAAGCTTTTCTATGGGGAAGGCCTGTGGTGGAGCATAAACACGGCCGGGTTTCCCGACCAAAGCTCTAATCGCAGTTTTTCTGTCAGGTTCTCGGTTTTCCCAGTGGACTTTTTACCACTGGGAAAACCGATCGTGTGTACAAGGCATTAGAGTGGTTGTGTCATTGAACAAAAGAATCACATATCATGTTCCACACAATCTAGTAAACAAAACACTTCCCAGGATCACTTACCTTACAGCCAATGTGTTTACAGCTAATGATATGCATAATTTCATAAAGAGTGTGTAAGTCATAATATCATCAAATTAGGGCCTAGTGAAAATTTTACACTCAAACTCAGGTAGTCCACAGTGAATACAAACTCTTCACACCAAATGCGCACCAGCCACCTTATACAAATAAAGTAGCTTACCAAACATTTAGACTCCATATCTCAGGTCTAACAATGCTTTAGAATGATAGACTCTGCCTGGATGGATTGCTCCAGGAAAAAACCCTAAAAGGGCATAAGTACAGCGGGATTTTCACCCTTAAAATCCCGCTGTACCAGGGGGTACTTATGCCCTTTTAGGGTTTTTTCCTATGATTTTGGAATGGTGGCAATATTTTAAGGAAGACAACTTTTTGTCCTTTCCTTCTCGTGGTTCATTATTTATATCCGGATGGATTGCTCCAGATCCCTCTCTCACAGTTGGATGTGCCTCAAGCCTGTCACACTTCAGAACGGCATGCCACACACAGCACCTGGATTGCTTCACATAAACTTGTCTCAGCGGCATTAACACAGAAAGAAGCAAGGAAATTCCATAGTGAATTACAGTTAAAACTGATTTATTAATAAAATTGATGGGTACTCATTAACAAAACAATATCAAAGAGCATATTCCACAGCTACTGACTTTTCAGGCATCATGCTGACATCACCGCTGAGCTCTGCTCTACGTACATTTTGTCTGACAGGACGTCGTCTTCCAAGGGTAACAGAGTAGCGGTGATTTACCACAGTGACATATAGGTAAACAACCAAACCAACACCAGAGGGCGCTTTTACTTATTGGCAGGATCTATCCAGGCAGGAACTATCATTCTAAAGCACTGTTAGAGCTCTTGAGATGTGGGCAATTCACACAGACTGAATGTCGGACAGCATCAGCCAGTTCAATAGAAACCGGCCAACATTCCGTTGTGTGTATGGCAGTCGGGCCAACTGAAGCCAGCTGGTTTCTGTTGAAGAGACATGACTGAAAAAGGTGTGTTCTTGACGGGGGGACCGTCCCCCTGTGAGAACACAATAACTCAGCAGGGGATATTGTGGTCCTAACATTGTATTGTTGGTACAGCGGCTCCTCTCGAGCTCTTCAGTTTTTTTTCCATTCAGCCCGCTGGTTTATTTGTATAAGGTGGCTGGTGCACATTTTGGGAAGAAGAGTTTGTATTTACGGTGGACTTCCTGAGGTTGAGTTTGAATTTTTCACTGGACTCTTATTAAGTGGTCTTGCATAGCAAGAGCACTTATTGTTATCTCACATATATATTATTATTATTCTTATAGCCAAATTTGCCCCCCTAACTCCTCCCACAGTTTTTACACTACATAGACGAGTAATATATCGAATCGTGCGGATTGTTCCCGATCGGTGGGCTATTACTGTGTGGAAAATTTCGCCGAATCGTTCGCGAAATATTGTAATTTTTGCGGCAAAATTTTCCCATAGGAATGAATGGGGAGCGGTAGAGTGTGGGATTTCTAAAAATGAAAAATCATTACATGATTTGCAAACTGCGACCACACCCTCATTTTCAAGCCGACCTACACAAATCTTATATCAAAACGTTCAACTATCCCTGCTGCCACCAGATGTGTTCACGGCTAAGTGATTGATCAAACCGTTTTCACAATATGATAATTTGTTTGCAACCTACGCCATCCATTATTTCAATGGAAGTCAATGGAGGTCAAGGTTTAGAAAACTAAAATCATCTTTGGAATTTGTAAACTGCGACTGTGCCTTTAATTTTATTATTTCAGAGACATACTATACATCAAAATGTAGGTCTGGGTCTTGTGATTCGTAAAATATAAAGATATTCGCTGTGCGATTTATAGTTTTTAAAATACAACAATTTGAAGGACAAATATTAAAAAATAAATCCAGGATCTGAGAATCTGCCTAGAGTGTGTTTGCATATGTTTACATTTGGTTTCCTAGGAGACGCTGAGGTAATTAAAAGTCCTCACAGCTGTAAGGGGATTATATAGCTCCTCCCACACAGTTGTGAGGTGTTTTCTGTGAGGTGAGTTCTGTGAGGTAAATACTTTCATACACACAGTTGTGAGGTAGTTGTGAGGTGTTTTCTGTGAGGTAAATACCTTCATACACACAGTTGTGAGGTAGTTGTGAGGCGTTTTCTGTGAGGTAAATACCTTCATACACACAGCTGTGAGGTAGCTGTGAGGCGTTTTCTGTGAGGTAAATACCTTCATACACACAGTTGTGAGGTAGCTGTGAGGCGTTTTCTGTGAGGTAAATACCTTCATACACACAGTTGCGAGGTAGTTGTGAGGCGTTTTCTGTGAGGTAAATACCTTCATACACACAGTTGTGAGGTAGTTGTGAGGTGTTTTCTGTGAGGTAAATACCTTCATACACACAGTTGTGAGGTAGTTGTGAGTTGTTTTCTGTGAGGTGTTTTTTTGTGAGGTGAGTTCTGTGAGGTAAATACCTTCATACACACAGTTGTGAGGTAGTTGTGAGGTGTTTTCTGTGAGGTAAATACCTTCATACACACAGTTGTGAGGTAGTTGTGAGGTGTTTTCTGTGAGGTAAATACCTTAATTTGAAGGACAAGTATTCAAAAAACATTCCTCAATTTCTGCTGTGTTTACAGAGAGCCTGCAAACCAAACAATTGGTTTCCTAGGAAACGCTGAGGAGTTTAATAACACCTCACAAACAGTTGTGAGGTGAGTTGGCTCCTCCCACACAAGGCTGAGGGAACTTTCCTCTGCTAGCAAGGGTCTCAAACTGGTGGCCCTCCAGCTGTTGTAAAACTACAAGTCCCATCATGCCTCTGCCTGTGGGAGTCATTCTGGTAACTGTCATTCTTGCAATGCCTCATTGGACTTGTAGTTTTGCAACAGCTGGAGGGCCGCCAGTTTGAGACGCCTGGTTAGAGGCTGCTTGCATATGTTTACATTGGTTTCCTAGGAGACGCTGAGGTAAAATCCTTCATACACACATCTGGCTCCTCCCACACACTGTGAGGTGATATGGCTCAGTTTTTTTTGGCTCTGCGTAACTTCTGCATGCTCTGCATATAGCAACCATGCATAGCAACCAGTCCATAGCAACCAGTCCATAGCAACCAGTCCATAGCAACCAGTCCCTAGCAACCAGTCCCTAGCAACCGTCCATAGCAACCAGTCCCTAGCAACCAGTCCATAGCAACCAGTCCCTAGCAACCACTCCATAGCAACCACTCCATAGCAACCAGTTCCTAGAAACCAGTCCCTAGCAACCAGTCCATAGCAACCAGTCCATAGCAACCAGTCCATAGCAACCAGTCCCTAGCAACCACTCCATAGCAACCACTCCATAGCAACCACTCCATAGCAACCAGTCCCTAGCAACCAGTCCCTAGCAACCGTCCATAGCAACCAGTCCATAGCAACCAGTCCATAGCAACCAGTCCCTAGCAACCACTCCCTAGCAACCGCAACCACTCCATAGCAACCAGTCCCTAGCAACCAGTCCCTAGCAACCAATCCCTAGCAACCAGTCCCTAGCAACCGTCCATAGCAACCAGTCCCTAGCAACCAGTCCATAGCAACCAGTCCATAGCAACCAGTCCCTAGCAACCACTCCCTAGCAACCACTCCATAGCAACCAGTCCCTAGCAACCAGTCCCTAGCAACCAATCTATAGCAACCAGTCCATAGCAACCAGTCCATAGCAACCGTCCATAGCAACCAGTCCATAGCAACCAGTCCATAGCAACCAGTCCCTAGCAACCGTCCATAGCAACCGTCCATAGCAACCAGTCCATAGCAACCGTCCATAGCAACCAGTCCATAGCAACCAGTCCCTAGCAACCAGTCCCTAGCAACCAGTCCCTAGCAACCACTCCCTAGCAACCACTCCCTAGCAACCGTCCATAGCAACCAGTCCATAGCAACCAGTCCCTAGCAACCAGTCCATAGCAACCAGTCCATGCAACCGTCCATAGCAACCAGTCCATAGCAACCAGTCCCTAGCAACCAGTCTATAGCAACCCTCCATAGCAACCACTCCATAGCAAACGTCTATAGCAACCAGTCCAAAGCAACCGTCCATACCAACCACTCCATAGCAACCAGTCCATAGCAACTGTCCATAGCAACTGTCCATAGCAACTGTCCATAGCAACCATTCCATAGCAACCCTCCATAGCAACCAGTCCATAGCAACCAGTCCATAGCAACCGTCTATAGCAACCCATCCATAGCCATCAGTCCATAGCAACCCTCCATAGCAACCAGTCCATAGCAACCAGTCCATAGCAACCCTCCATAGCAACCAGTCCATAGCAACCAGTCCATAGCAACCCTCCATAGCAACCCTCCATAGCAACCCTCCATAGCAACCACTCCATAGCAACCCTCCATAGCAACCCTCCATAGCAACCACTCCATAGCAACCGTCTATAGCAACCAGTCTATAGCAACCAGTCCATAGCAACCGTCCATAGCAACCAGTCCATAGGAACCAATCCAGAGCAACCGTCCATACCAACCACTCCATAGCAACCAGTCCATAGCAACCAGTCCATAGCAACCGTCCATAGCCATCAGTCTATAGCAACCAGTCCATAGCAACCAGTCCATAGCAACCCTCCATAGCAGCCAGTTTTTGATGGGGCAAGTAGGATGGTGCAGTTTTGATGGTGCAGTTTTGATGGGCTAGTTTTTGATGGAGCAGTTTTTGATGGGGCAATGGACCGAATTGGATCGACACACGGTTGGATCACATTTACATCTCCAGGGGCACCGTCTCCAGTCAGGAGTATTGGTGGAGGCAAGACCACGCCGCACAATTTCCCCAGAAATTGTATCTTTTCTAGTTTGATTATATTATGGTTTATGCACTCTTTGTGAACTTTTTAATTAATGTGACAGCACAACTCAATTCATTTAGATATACAATTTTTAAGTATGCGTTATTACACTTATATTTCTTATTGCACAGTTCTGGTTATTTTCTACCACGGGTTACCTTTGTATCTTTTGCATGTTAGAGCAAATGATTTGCATAGTTTTTAAATTATATCTAAATCTAAAAAAACAAACATTTCAATTTTTTTTAGATGTGGTGGTGGTATTAGTCATATTTTTTTCAGCGTTTGTTTTGCTTTCATTTGCCCTAGGGATTCTGCCCCTAACCCACTTCCTGTCCTAGGGTGACAATGCTTACTTGCTGTATTGTAGCTACTGTATGGAGCAGCAACATTGTTACTATTGTTACCATGAACTCCTGATTTGAACTTACACCCTTCTCCCTTTTCATTTGCATTGCATAGAAAAAAGTTTTTTTTGTAGTTCACAAAAGATAAAAGGGAAAGCTAAGAACATTGATTAAGATATTGGGATCAACGGGTATTTTTCTGTACTAACAAAAAACGTACTTATCCTGAAAAGTGAAATCAAATGTGGCTACTGTATACCATGCAAGTGTATTGATGAGCTTTAATATATTACACCTTTGTTCCCGGGGTTGTTTATGTATAAACTGTGTAAAATGATATGCTCTCTGAAACACTGATAACCAATAGATGGCCCAACTGATATTCTGTATATAAAATATGACACAGCAAACATGTCCCATACATACTTAATGTAAATATTACAACTATACAAAATGAATGCATGCAGAGAATGGACAAGAGTTACCTTGCAATAATTCATACTATATACTTCTATAAGTATAAAATGATGTTCCCTAAATAAAGTATAAAGTTAATCGATTTCTACACAGTCATTGTGGACAGTGCACTGTCTGCAGTTCCGCTAAATGGAAAGACCATAGAGAATAGCACTGGCCCAAAGCAATTTAGGGTTTCTAAACTCTTGAACAAGTATGAAGGTTGTTTATCAGCTCCCTTGCCCTAGCATAAAGATTACACCAGATATATAGAATGCCAAGTAGTATTTAGGGACCGTAAAGGTTAATGTTCAACAATAACTATGCAGTTATACCTTTACAAAAAAAAAGGGGTAGGAAAATACAACTACAAAGTAAAACTGTAGCCCACTCTTTTGTTCATTGGATAAGTGAGAATTTGAAAATTAGATCCTCTTTTAGGTTTTTATTGTTGTCTGTGTCACCGTTGATAATTCTATACTTCCTGATGTATTTTGTAGAGTGGTATGTGATGGAAAATCTCCCTAGGGGAATCAGAGATTGCAACAGATATAGCCTGACAGAGGTCCTACACTCCCCCCACACTCTATCCATATGTTTTAAAGATTTGGTGGTCCAATTTTAATTTGATTTAGATAAAGATATACATAGTGCAAATGCATACAATTAAAATATTTTTATCACTAAAAATAAAGAGCCCTGTCAACAAAGTGCATTAACTCAATTTAATTTATTAACTGAAAGACACTTGCTTGCCCTATCTTCTTAAGATAGCTTTATCAACTCAGCTTAAAGTGGCTGGTCATTGCTAATTAGGCTCTTCATTCTTCAATTGTTATAATATCATAGCCTTACCTTTTGAGGATTGATAGGATCCCTATTATTTACTTGTATTCTCTTCCTATCTCCCTTTATTTTTCTTCCATTTAATGCCTGCTACTTTATTACAGTTTTTTCGGCAATAAGCTAAGGCAGGTAATGAGACAGGGTCAGCAAGGGACTTCTGCTTGAGAGGGGAGAACGCAACTAAATAACAGAACAAACAGCTCTGAGAGGTAAGGCTACAGTTGTATAAGTGGAGGATGAATGTATTGCAAATGTGCATGTATGTAACAAGTTCTCTTTAAAAATAGTCTATCGGCTCTGATCTATAGGGGATTTTGCTAACCTGTTTTTTAAAGGTGCAAGCTTTAGATCTGATATAGTTATCCTTGGTTTACTACTTACTGCAGTGCAGAACTAATTAAAGCATGCAGGTCAACAATCAATAGTAACCATACAGACATATTTGTTTTATGTCACTGGCTTACTATTATGCAAATTACAGTCTTGTGACTTCCTTTATACTGTATATACTTCTGTACTGCTTAAACTGCTTATAGGTATTCTTATAATTTCTTCAGCTTTGTATGACACAAAGAGAGAAGAATACATTTAGACCAGGGGAGAAATTGGCTTGGGGGTATTTGCCCCCCCCCCCCTGGACAAGTATTAATACGATATGTTGGGCAGGTGGACCTGAATTGGAATTGATCAAAGCAGGATCAGCAGTCAGTGCTGGGCCTTATATAGCTGCATGAAATCACATATTCTGGCAGAAGGAAGACTTCCAGCACCTACAGTAGTTCCTATGTGCTTCAAAGATGTCATATGACAGAAGATGCAAAGAAGATGCTGGAAGATCAGAAAAGGTGTGTCATGATAAATGATACTTGATATTGCCTTTAGGAAACTCATCTTTCACTATGCCCACCAGTCAACGAGGGCACCATGGTACACTTTGCATAGCACAATTTATTTGGCCCACGGAAAGCCATAAGAGGGATGGGTCATGTGCGCCCCCCCCCCCTCAAAAAAAGGCTAAAGGTCCAGTTTTAGACTTATTACAGAATAATCCTCTAGTGGACAATAATAAATTGAAAATTGGTTAGAGGATAGATATTTCCCTGGATAATCCAGATGGCAATTTAAAAATTTGTACAAAAAAAGGAACATCATATTTTAAGTCACTTAAGTTACAAAGCATGTAGCAAGTTAAGGGGTTATAATATATCTAATTATAAGTTGCTGGTGCGCTAATGCAGATACTTTGTAACAATTTCTACATGTGATTACAAAAACAGATTAGCATTTCTCAACACATTTAAGGAGCAATTTGTTAAAATGTTACCGCGCTGACCAGACAGTACCTTACAATTAATCCCTGATAATTATAAGGGGAATTTCCATGCACCCAATTAGCAGAACTGCACAATAATGAATTTGCCTTATTAAAAGGAAAGTATACCCATGAAAATAAGGTAGACATAATTATCTTCACAGGAAAAGAGTTCCAGTTGGTGCTACCATTCTCTTTGATGTGTGTGTAATATTCTTTTATTTATTAGCAAAATAACCAAAATGAGGCTGTAGGGAGCTACCATTTTACCTGATCTGAGTCATGATAATTTATTTAGAAGACAATTAAAAAGACTCACTCTTGTGGTAATGTTTTCTAAAATTAAAATTTCCTGTAACGCAGCCTGTGTTAAAAATAAAAGGGACTTCCAATTAATGCAGAAATCCCTCATTAGTTTCTGACCTCCCTATATACTAACATGAAAGATTTCATTGCTCACTTAGGGCCTTAGTCTTATGCCGCGTACACACGATAATTTTTCAGCATGAAAGAAAACGTTGTTTTTCAGCATGTCTAAAAAACAACGTTTTCCCAACTTCATCATTAAAACGATGTTGCCTACACACCATCGTTTTTACAAAATGATCTAGCAAAGCGTAGTGACGTACAACACGTACGACAGCACTTTAAAAGGGAAGTTCCATTTGCCTTTGGGCTGCTTTAGCTGATTCCGTGTTAGTAAAAGACGATTCACGCTTTTTTGTCTGTTACATCGTGATTAAATGTGCTTACTCCATTATGAATGGTAGTTTTACCAGAACGAGCACTCCCATGTCATAACTTGCTTCTGAGCATGGGCGGGTTTTTTACGTCGTTTTAGCCCACACACGATCATTTTTTACAACCCGAAAAACGACATAGTTTAAAACGACGCTAAAAAATGCAGCACGTTCGAATAATTTATTTGTCGTTTTTCAGAGCCTGAAAAATGATGTGAAGCCCACACACCTTTTTTTAAATGACGTTTTTGAAAAATAACGTTTTTTTCATGCCGAAAAATGATTGTGTGTACGCGGCATTAGTCTTAGGGCCTTTTGCTTGAGTCTGAGCAGCTTTGCTCTTCAAGCAAGTCAATGAGAATGCAAAAGGAGGTAACCTGCAGGTCAAATGCACCTGTCATGGGACAGTGAATGATCTCATAAGTATCTCAAACTGATCACAAATGCAAACTGAAGGCATCTGAAAGCAATATTTTAACCTGTATTCCATATTTGAGTTTAAGATATTATTGAATTATTTTATGTTAACTACTTGCGACCCCAGATCTCACATTTAAAGAGGTCATGTCATGTTTTTTTTCTACTACAAGGGATGTTTATATGCCTTGTAATTTATTATTATTTTTTTAAAGGACAGTGTAAAAAAATAAAAATTTAAAAGTAGAATAAATAAGAAATAAAAAAAAATAAAAAGGCCCGTCCTGCCGGGCTCGCGCATATGTAAGTCGTGCCCCCGCATATGAAAACAGTGTTCAAACCACGTATGTGAGGTATCTCCACGATTGTTAGAGAGAGATCAATACTTTAGAAAAGATCTACTCTGTAACTCAAAACTAGTAACCTGTAGAAATTTTTAAACATTGCCTATGGAGGTTTTTAAGGGTCAAAGTTTGTCGCCATTCCACAATTCCAAATTGGGCTAACTTTACTGTTGTCCTATTTTTTAATTCAGAAATGTGTATTTTTTCCCATAAATTTTTGCGCAAATACGGTGTGACAAAGTATTGCAATGACCGCCATTTTATTCTCTAGAGCGTCTGAAGAAAAAATATAATGTTTGGAGGTTCTAAGTAATTTTCTAGCAAAAAAAAAAAAGATTTTTGCTTGTAAACACCACGTTTGAAAAATAGTCTTGGTCATTAGGTGGTTAAATACAGTGATGTTCTATAATAGTCAAAACAGTACTTTGCTGAACATTCAGTTTCTAGCCTAATGTTCAATCTAAACAACAGTGAGCTGAGGAGAGCCAGATCTTACCTTATTGGTCTTTTTATTTTTACCTGTAAAGTGTCACAACAGTGCTTAAGCAAAAACACCATGTGATGTCTGCAAGTTCCTATGATAGAGTTCAAATCAGTTGTTTGATCCTACAGTCAGACTGTGCACAGCCCCATAACTTTTCTCCACATCTAGATTAAGCCCTACTCTCCGGGCACTAAGTCCTACCCCCTGTCGTTCAATGGTCACATGCCTTAACCACTACTTCCCACTGAATATCTGCCATTTGAATAAAGGGTTTGAGCTTAGCACCAAGAGAGGATAAAACTTGAATCAAGGCTCTTATGCCTGTTACAGCGCTGACCAGACAGTACCTGCAACAGAAAATAAAAGGGGTTCCTCTCTTCCTGCTAGAGTTTGTATCTACTCAATATTATAATGAGTGCGAAGAAGTGTGAGTAGGTAAGAACAGCAAAGTTGTAGATGAAGAATTAAGGCTCCAATGTGGGTAGGGTGTTGACTGGGTAGAACTGGGTTCTAGGTAGAAATTTGGCGATCTTGTTGCTGTAGGCCTCAAGACATATGCGAAACCTTCAGATGACAGCCTGCTAAATGCTACCTATAACACAAATATTTCTGATTATTTAAAAAAAAACACCTATAATGCCGCGTACACACAATCGGAAGTTCCGATAAGAAAACCGTGGGTTTTTTTCCCGACGGAATTTTGGCTCAAACTTGTGTTGAGTTGAGTTGAGTGAGTGAGTGAAAAACTTGTATAGCGCAACACATGCGAACTGAATCGCCTCAGGGTGCTTGGTATCCATTCCCTACTATCTTTTGCCTTCAGAATAGATGGGTTTTAATTTTTTTTCTGAAGGCCTGGTGATTCACTTCCGTTCGGATGCTGGTTGGTAAAGCGTTCCATAGTCTAGGTCCTTGGACTGCAAATCTACGTTCTCCTTTGGACTTGTATCTGGCCTTGGGTATCTGGAGTACATTTCGGTTAGTAGAACGGAGGGCAATTGGGGTTGTGACATTTTAATTTTTCACATAGATATTGGGGGACACTTCCTTGAACACACTTATGCATCAGGCAAAGTGCCTTAATTCTGTCTTTTACTGACAACCAGTGAAGGGATCACACAAAATTCCGACCATCAAGAATGTGGTGACGTCCAACACTATGACACGCCGAGAAAAATGAAGTTCAATGATTCTGAGCATGCGTTGACTTGATTCCGAGCATGTGTGTTTTTTGTGCGGCAGAATTGCATACAGACTATCGGAATTTCCGACAAGAACTTTTCCTTTTGGAAAATTTGAGAATTTTTGCTGTCGGAAATTCCGACAGAAAAAGTCAGATGGGGCCTACACACGGTCGGAACTTCCGACCAAAAGCTCACATCAAACTTTTCTTGACGGAAATTCAGATCATGCGTATGCGGCATCAGTTTTGGATGTTTACTGTTTATGGTTCAAAATGTGTGGTGAATTATTCATGAGTTCATAGCTGCTCCGTCCCTTCAGATCTACCCTTCAGATTTACAGCGACTGCACTTCCAAGTGCACTTGCAGTGCACTTGTAGTGCAAAGTGGATTTGCCTTTTGTAAATAACCCCCTGTGAGTGATTTGGGGTCCTTCCAGGACAAATGTTAAAATGGAGCCCCAGCCCCCCACCAAAAGAATTAAAAGTCAGCAGCTACAAATAATGTAGCTGCTAACTTTTACTATTAGGGCACTTACCTGTCCAGTAGGGGTGCAACGGATCACCCCGTTTGGATCGGCACACCACGCGATCCGCGGAGCGCTCTGGAGCCTCGGCCGTAGGAAAGTCCCCGGCTTTGGCCTAGCTCCGGAGCGGCGGCCATCTTTCTCCACCCCAACCAATCACAGATCGGCTGTGATTGGTTGGATGGGATGTCCCGTCTCTGCACCTGATTGGCCCGCGTGATGAGCGCCCTCTCTGATTGGAAGGCTGCCCGGATTGGCTGGCTTACTTGGCGGTGCTCTGGGAATCATCTCTGCTGACCTGTGTCTTCATTCCGGTGCCTTGGCTTCCACTGTAAAATACACTCCAATTTCTGGGATGACGCACACTCCATGCAATCTGCCTGCACACTGATTAAACTTCTCCTGCAAACAGACCAGGTGGATAGGAAGGATGGCACAGGTCAGTGATGTAGCCCAGGAGGGTACCAGCAGTTATAGAGCTTGAAATGAAGCCATAAAAGGTTTTGGGCAATTTATAAAAAAAATTAAAAGCTTACAAATTTGCAAAAAAAATAAAAAACTGTATATTTATATAAAATCTCATATACTTATATACTGTTTACATGTTAAATTTTAAAAGCCGCAGCAAACCTTACATGTTTGCTAATGTGACAGAACACCTCTGATTTTCAAACATGTAAGGTTTGCTGCGGCTTTTAAAATTTAACATGTAAACAGTCTGTCAGATTTACATATACTGTATTTAAGCACATAAGCTACATTTTGTGTTGAAAATAACTGAATCTAAAACTGTTGGGTGTAACAAGATTAGTCTTTTTTTTTTCTTTTTTGCTGACCTGAAAAATGATCCGATCCGTGACTCCTGATCCGAGGATCGATCTGATCCGTGAGTTTTTCGATCCATTGCACCTCTACTGTCCAGGGATCACACAGTGTCCTCACCCAAGCCGATTTTTAAATCGGCTCTCGGGTCCTGGCACCGCCATCTTCGGTAAGGGAAACCGGCAGTGAAGCCTTGCGCTTTCTCAAAGAACGGTCGCAATGAACTCAGCAGAAGTGGGAGTGGGTACCCGTCTAAACCGGGACCTCTCTCTACCTCCCCGCCACAAGGTGCCAAATGTGGCATCAGAGGGGGGAGGAGACAGACAAGGGGAGCTTCTCCTTTGGGGGTGGAGCTCCACTTAAAGATATTCCACTTTTTCACTTTGGTAATTCATGTAAGTAATTTATACTTGTAAGTGCCTGATACATATATTGGCAATATGTTTATGTTGTCTGTATTCTACTACTCTGTTTGTGTGTTTAGGCACCCCCACAACTATCGCCTGATTGATTTCTCAATACTTGAAATGCGTTGGGAGTTTTGTGGCTCATCAAGTACTTTGTCTAGATAAATCATTTGCCCGTTTTGTGAGGGTATCATATTGTGCCTGTATAGAGAACACATTTTATATACTCACGTTTTATACTTGTTTGCCTTTTATATCTATTGTTGTGTTTTTTGGCTGCAACAAAGTCCCAAGGGAGATGCTTTCTTGTTTTGTACTGTTTAGTGATCTTGCTTTTTTGCTTTTTTTGCATTTTCTGGTTCATTATCAATTTCAGCAGCCATTATTATCCTCGCTTTAAAGCTTCTGTACTCTTTTAGTGGGTCCACTCCAAATGCTCTTACCCACCATCAACAAAAAGCACCATACATACCTGTTGTAATTCTGCTGGAATTTTCACCATGTGGCTTACCATTTAAGACCAACCAATGTACTAGACTACCTTGTAGGATCCTCCATAGAGATGAATAGAGGATTTAGCAAAGCAGTCTAAATGTACATCTCAGCTTAAAGGAGTTTTCTGTACTCTCAGAAGTTGTAGAATCACCAAACAATGGGTAGTTGTTGTTATATTCCATATATTTACACAGGGTGTGAAACTTATAGAAGGCTTTTAACATTGGGATTCTTTCTGAAGCAACCATATTTATAATAGGCAAAGATTAAAATATTTAGGAAACAGATCAGAAAATAATTAACAAATCTATGACTATCACCCACAAAGATATTTAGACTTTGGTTTTGTTTCCTAGAAATTAAGATTTAGCCTTTAATATTGCCTTTGTTGCATGTAAGGGATGAAAAATAATCTAAGAATTCTAATTAAGAATTCTTAAGGAAACTGTTAATTTTTAAATATTCTTTACTTGATATTAACATCCTGGCCATAGACACAAATGAAGGAACCTTAATACTAGAGGAAACATTAATGGAAAATACTATTCTCTTGAGAAAAGTTGACATGCTTTTCATTCACATCATGATTGCCCCTTAAATAAGGTGATATGGCGGTCTTCCAGTGAAGTGAGTTTATCACACTGCATAATCTCAGAAGCCTGAAACTTTAAAACGATACATTACATTGGAGAGTTTAACATCATCATAGAGAAAATTGATTCAGACAGATGATCAAGTTACAGAATTATGTAACTTGTACCTGGTATTGTTCAGACAGTCTATTTCTATTTCATATCAATTACTGTATATGAGTCAGTCTTACAAACACATTTTCACAGGTCCCTTGGCATGAATCAGAATATTACAGACGTTCATTGGGGAACATTTATAAAACTAGCACAGGGTGAAAATGGGCAATTTCTACTCTTTGCCTGTATTTTATGTATTTTTTAGAGTCATTCTTTCCATTATTCTGTTATATAGTAAATGTACCTCTATTGCCACTAAAGAAAAAACACTGTGCATAAAAAAATGCTTCTTTTCATATTCAAAGATGTACAGAGTCCTTATTTTGACTGAATAAGGACTGTTATAGATGTGAGGGCTAGTAAATTTAATAGAGTTTTGGCCAGAATTTAGGTAGGATTTGCAAAGAGATATAATTATTTCACAGTACTGCTCTGTATATAGATGACCAGCTTCAGGGTAGTACACAGGGGCCAAATGTTGGGCAGCATTGGCTGGTTTAATAAAAACCTGCCGACATTCGGCCCATGTGTACTGAAACAGTTTTAAACAGAAGCCAGTTGGTTTTCCAGCTTCTGACAAAGGGCCAGTGGCTGGGAGCGATGACCACAGTGTTCTGGCAGGGGGGCCGTCCCTCTGTCAGAATACAATAGCACAACAGGGGCGATCGCTGTACTAACATTGGGGTTGGGGCAAAAAGACACTACACTACCAGTACACTATGCAAAGTGCAAGTGCAGTTGCTCCAGAGCATGGGTCTTCAAACTATGGCCCTCCAGTTGTTTAGGAACTACAATTCCCATCATGCCTAGTCGTGTCTGTGAATGTCAGTGTGTTACAATGCCTCATGGGATGTGTAGTTCTACTACAGCTGGAGGGCCGTAGTTTGAGGATCCCTGCTCCAGAGCTTAGTAAATTAGTTAAGGCTTCACTTTGCAAAGAATACCCAATCACGTGCAAGGAAAATAAAAAACAATGCATTTTTGCTTGCACATGATTGGATGATGAAAGTCAGCAGACTTTATGCTCATTTACTAAGCTCTGGAGCAAGTGCACTTGCAGAGTGCACAGTTTATTTGCCTTTAGTAAATCAAACCCATTGCAAAGTTAGAACAGTGCCTCCTCCTGAGCTGTCAGTGTTTTTTTTCATTCAGCCCTGCTGGGTAGAAAAAAATAATAATAGTGTGTACCAGGCTTTATTTTGGGTTGACAGTCAACTGAGAAGTCTATAAAGCTAATAAAGTGAAACATAACTAATTATGATGGTTCCACAGTTTTATGGTGTCTTTAACTAGACTGGAATATGATAAATAATTACTTACATAGAACAGTGACATACGTCAAGAGAAGGGCAAGGGGAAACCTCACAACGGACCTCTGAGTGGTGATAGGCTTCTGGCCACCATCTTTGTTTTACTACTGTTTAAATAGACATCATTACTGTTTTTTTTTTATTCCCCAGGGATTTGTTTTAAGGATAATCCTCCTTTTCTCATTGGAATTAAAAAACTCTGTTTAAGAGTGCTTCAACATGGGCCCCAGTGCAAGCCCCCGAGAGGAATACCACTGGCCAGTGGAAGAGTGATAAGGAGGAACTGAAAATGATAGCCCCATGTGTGTGTAAATCCTATTCCCATGGCTTCCCCATAAGTCAGGGTCTAGGAGGTTTGGACTTTCGCCCTGAGTCAGGTTTTGGGCACCCCGTATAGCCAGGCTTAATACTATCTTGTTTGCAAGCATTGCAACAGTGCAGCTGTTGTTTGACTTTGTTTGCCATTATTTGCTCTGCTGGGCATATTACTCCCAGAAAAAAAAAACGAATTTCTCTCAACCTTGGTGCGTCAGAGGGTGTGGCACTACCCAAAGGGTCATTATCACTAGGAACCATTGATTCCATACAAAAGAAGCTCCTCTGGGGTTAAGTGTTACATATATTGTTTAGAGGACTTGAAATAAGACAACAAAAGGTGGATTCATTAAAGAATGTTACCAATCAAAATGCGTTAGGTCCAGCAGACCTGAGAAGAGTGGATAGAATGTGAGGTTGTGCCCTTTTAATCTTTTACACTGGCAAAAAAAACAATAGGTTTTATTATATATTTTAATTATTTACAAAGCAAAGAACCGCACCAAAGGCACAGAACAGACCCCTTAGTGCAGTACTTCAAATGCCACTTTGTTGATGCAAGATTGGTACTTACAAACATTAAAATCATCCAGCGTGTCATAGAAGTGCTACACTCTCATTGGCAGGCATGATGACATCACCACTAAGCTCCGTTCTACACGTTTCCTCACAAGGGACGTCTTCAAGGGTAATAGGAGAAAAATTAAGCCACTCAGTTTGTTGCATAGGTTTTGACTTTGTTGTTGTTTTGTTTTTATCAAAAAAAAAAAGTTTTTGCTATCTTATGTTTTTTGTATACAAATAGGGTCTGTTCTGTGTGTTTCCCATGCTAAGTATTGATATTTGGAGACAGACTGGCAAAGGCTGTTTCTATGGAGGAATGATTAATCCAGCCACCCAGCAGGGATTGCATGAAAACCATTAAGTACTTTTAGAATTCTGTGATTATTCACACATTTTTGTACTTTATTGAATTTGCCATTTATATACATGTAGTACTGTGATTCACATTGTAGATTATGGTGATAAGATGTGTTTTTGTGATATATATTAATTTAAGGTCATTACTTAATTTAGAGTTTATGATTAAGGCTGGGTTTCCGCCTATGTGAATTAGATTCGGATTTCTCGGCATCCGGTTTGCATAGCAATAGAATGTGATCGTTTCTCTATGGAGCCGGTTCACATGTTTCTGGGACATCTGCAGAGTGCACTGCATCTTTGCCTCCTTTTCAGGGCCAAATTCAGGCAAAGATTCTACCCTGATTTATCACTGAAACGGAGAACAGGGACGGACAGCGTTGCTGTGCGATTCACAGCCGGTTTAGGTGTGAACCGAGCCTTAAAGAGATGATGTAACACAGTTTGTTTATATACAGTATATTGTATTATGATTGCACTATTCTTTTTTTTTATTTTTTTTTGTTTTTTTAAAGAGACAGTGCAACACAGTTTGTATATACAGTCCTGATCAAAAGTTTAAGACCACTTGAACAATTTCAAAAAATCATATTTTACATTGTTGGATCTTAACAAGGTTCCAAGAAGAGCTACAACATGCAACAAGAAGAAATGAGAGTGAGACAAAACATTTTTTGAGCATTCAATTTAATGAAAACAATGATTAAACTGAAACAGGCTGTTTTTCAGCTGATTAAAAGTTTAGGACCACATGCCTTTAAAAGGCCAAATCTGTGCAACGATGTGGATTCATTGTCATTTCCTGTCAGGTAGTCACACGTTGTGATGGCAAAGGCAAAAAAAATCTCCCTTTTTGAACGTGGTCGGGTTGCTGAACTGCATAAGCAGGGTCTCTCAACAAGACACTGGACGATCCTCGACCCAAATGAAGGCCCAGCTGACTGCAGCCCCATAACCATCAGACGGCATCTGAGACTGAAGGGCTTCAAAAACAAAGAACGCCACAGAACTGCTCTTTTGGACTTTGCAATAGAGCACCAAACATGAAACATTTAAAGGTGGAAGAAAGTTTTATTGTCTGATGAGAAAAAATGTAACCTTGATGGTCCTGATGGTTTCCAACGTTACTGGCATGATAAGCGGATCCCACCTGAGATGTTTTCTACGCGCCACAGTGGAGGGGGTGCCATAATGGTCTGGGGTGCTTTTTCCTTCAGTGGAACAATGGAGCTTCAGGAAGTGCAGGGGCGTCAAATGGCAGTTACCACACAGACGAGGGCCCTCAGTCATGAGGAATGCTCTCTGCAACATCTGGACATCCCACTCACCTCTTGGAAACGCTTGCATCAAGCATGCCGAAACAAATTTTTGAAGTGATCAACAATAACGGCCGGAGCTACTCATTACTGAGTTCATGTTTGGAAGTTGGATTTCTGTTTTGGGGGGGTTTAGGGTTTTTTGGAGGTGTGGTCCTAAACTTTTGATCAGCTGAAAAACAGCCTGTTTCAGTTTATTCGTTGTTTTCATTAAATTGAATGCTCAAAAAATGTTTTGTCTCACTCTCATTTCTTCTTGTTGCATGTTGAAGCTCTACTTGGAACCTTGTTAAAGCGGTTCTCCACCCTAAAGTGGAGTCCCGCTGATCGGAACCCTCCCCCCCTCCGGTGTCACATTTGACACCTTTCAGGGGGGAGGGGGTGCAGATACCTGTCTAAAGACAGGTACTTGCACCCACTTCCGGCCCGGCATTCACGGGCAAAAGACGGGCATTCCGTCACTTCCCGTCACCCCCCCCCCCCCCCTGTTGTGTGCTGGGAACACTCGGCTCCCAGCACACAGCGGGAGCCAATCGGCGGGCGCGACTCGCGCATGCGCCGTAGGGAACCGGGCAGTGAAGCCGCAGCGCTTCACTTCCTGGTTCCCTCAGCGTGGATGGCGGGGGGGAGCAGCAGAGAGACGAGCGATCGCTCGTCCTCTGCTGCGATCGGCGCTGGACTCCAGGACAGGTAAGTGTCCTAATATTAAAAGTCAGCAGCTGCAGTATTTGTAGCTGCTGGCTTTTAATATGTTTTCCCATGGCACATCCGCTTTAAGATCCAAAAATGTAAAATATGATTTTTTGCCATTTTTCAAGTGGTCTTAAACTTTTGATCAGGACTGTATATATATATATATATATATATATATATATATATATATATATATATATATTTATTATTATTATTTTTTTTTGTATCCAATAATAGTGCATCAGTCTTAGGCCTCGTACACACGACCGAGGAACTCAACGGGCGAAACACATAGTTTTCCTCGTCGAGTTCCTTGTTAGGCTTGTCGAGGAACTCGACAAGCTTGCTTTGCGTACACACTGTCAAGCCAAAATCTCCTCGTTCTCAAACGCGGTGACATAAAACACATACAACGGCAGGGGAAGTTCGATTCCACTGGCTAAACTATTGGGGCTGGTTTTGCTAATCTCATGTGTTTGTGTGTTAAGTAAAAGTTTGTTAAGAGACGATTTGCACTTTTCAGTCTGTTACAGCTTGAAAAATGTGTTATCTCCATTACAAATGCTACTTTTACTCCCGTCTCATACTTTATTCTGAGCAAGCGCGGGTTTCTTAGCATACACGCGCTCGAGTTTCTCGTCGAAAACCAGCCCGTCGAGGAACTTGACGAGCCAATTTGAGACTCCCGTCGAGGAAATAGAGAACTTGCTCTCTTTTTGGCTTGTCGTTTTTTTTCGACAGTTTCCTAGACGAAAATGTACACACGACCGGTTTCCTCAGCAAAAAAATATCTCCCAGCAAGTTTCTTGCTGGTTTTTGCAGAGAAACTTGGTCGTGTGTATGCGGCCTGATATATACACAAGGTAATTTAAACACTTTGGCTGTTCTAAATAATAATGAATATTGAAAGTTAGACCAGGATTTTCACCTGGAGAATGGTAAATCAAGATCTTGGGTAACTGGTGGGGAAATGGACTCAATATGATCAATTCACTGGCACAGAGAATGTGCTCCATTACAATGATATAAGGTTGATGGGAAAGACATTTGAAAAAAGGGATGTGCCTACAGCAAAATGTGTCAGCCTGGAATTTGTTCCTGCTGGGCTATTTTAATAAAGGAAAAATATTAATTTGCATCTCTGTGTGTGGTGTTACTGTTACTAATATAATTAACTGAATACATTCAGTTAGAGACACCACAGGTGCAGTGGTTCAACTCTTATACTAATGAGATGGTAGAGACTCACATCTATAATCCTATGGAATGCACTTTACAGATTGGAACAATGTTAGCAAACGGGATATTTAACTATCCTGATATGGGGCAGTGTGAGAAACTGAAAGTAAGATAGAAATTAATAGTATGGGATGGATTGGAAATGGGCTATTAAAATAGAACTATGGCCTCACAATAAAATGTATGCACAACAGACACTTAATTATAAGTGCATCTACACTTACAGTTTTCATATATTCACCCTGCAAGTCCCACATACAGTGGAACCTCGGATTGCGAGAAACGTGATTAACGAGCGTTTCGCAATACGGGCGCTGTATTTTTAAAAATCCTGACTCGGAGTGTTGTCTCACAAAATGAGCAGGATTCAAGCCAAAGTGGTGTACAATACCGTGTTTGGCCTGAGGTGGGGGGGAGCCGATCGCAGGCGATCGGCACCATTCGGAAATGCTCAGAAAATCTCGGAAATACTCAGTTCCCAAGGTTTTCCGAGTTCAGCCGAGGTGTCCTCGGCCCTTTCCGAGTGATTCCGAAGCTCTACTGATCACATACGGTATTGCATGCCATTGAATTCAATGCGGAACAAATTATTTTCTTTCCATGTACTTCAATGGGGAAACTCACTTTGATATGAGAGTACTTTGGATTACGAGCACTCTCCTGGAACGGATTATGCTCGTAATCCAAGGTTTCACTGTATGCCTGTTAACCCTTCCAGTGAAGTACATGTAGCGCCCCCTTACTTTCAGTATGGGCACTACGCTAAAGTTAGTGGGGAATGGGAGAGTTATTTTGCTCCCATTCACAATTTGCTAAGTTGGGACTTCTGTCATTCCAGAAAAATCCACTGGGTCAGTCTGTGCTCCAGGGATGCGATACCATCCCTGGCCAGCAGTTGGCGCCAGAGGGGTTCTGGCAGAGTAAGTTTTCCCCAGCAGCCAATTCAAGGAGTTTTTCCCTCGCGGGGCATGCTGGGGGAGGGTATATCTGTGACAGGTGTCATGTGCTAAGCAGGTTTTTGCGGGGTCCTGGTTCCAGGTGCGGCATCCACCTTCAGGGTGCGCGCATCCATGGACCCCGCCAGCGTGGCCCACCAGGCCAGAATTGCAGGCTACACAAAACCTCATCCGGAGGTAAAAGGGGACTCCAGTGACTTACTGGGTCCACGGTTCTATTGTGAGGATCCCAGGCTGGGTGCCATTCGATTGGGGGTCGGCTTGAGGGAACCCCGGAGGCAGGTTGTCCAACAGGGCTTGAACGAACCAATCGGGGATCTTGTGACCGGAATGCTGACAGGTAC
Source organism: Rana temporaria (assembly GCF_905171775.1). Lineage (NCBI taxonomy): Eukaryota > Metazoa > Chordata > Amphibia > Anura > Ranidae > Rana > Rana temporaria. Next base: position 97,805,742 of record NC_053492.1, on the reverse strand, counting down.
GCTTTGCTGTCATCCGGTGACCTATGCTAAAATCTACTGGGAGGATTCGCTCCATTCATCCATTTAGCTCACATAAAGTAATTGGCCTGTGGCAGAGGCCCTAGAGCCAGGTCTGTGAGAGAGATCTGTTCCTCCCAGCAATCTAAAGTGACACCTCGGCTGCCAGGCTTGTGAGAGGGGTCTGTCCGGGGGCACTTCACCCACTCAGAAAGAGTAGCGACGAATGATAATTTGATACTACTGAGAACAGGACTGCTCGGTTCATATCTAGGCCTGATATCGCAAGGTTCTCTCTTTCTCCTCATCAACCTTTTCTTCCCATTTGAAGTTGATGTTGGCCGAGTTGGCCAGGAAATAAAGCATTGGAAAACCCTTTATTCACTGTCTGGACCTTCATTCTCTGCTTTGTTCTTCAACTGCACCCATACGCCACATTAAGGTAACTCAATATGCCGATCCCAACAACAAATCAGCGGCTCCTTCGTGGGTTGCGCTACACGTAGGGGCTCGTCCGGGATTCGGCTGTTACCGTTGGCAACAAGAAAAGCGAGTGACTATTTATTAAAGAGCGAAGAGTGTTCAGCACTGTGTTTGAAGGAATGTGGAGGGTATGAGAGCAATCAGTATGTACAGGAGAGAGGAATGTGGAGGGTATGAGAGCGAGCAGTATGTACAGGAGAGGAGTGTGAAGGGTATGACAGCCGGCACTATGTACAATAGAGGAGTTTATGGAAGTGGGCAGTATGTACAAGAGAGGAGTGTGGAAGGTATGATACTGAGCAGTATGTACATGAGATGAGTGTGGAGGGTAAGACAGTGAGCAGTATGTACAGAAGAAGAGTGGGGAGAATATGACAGTGGGCAGTATGTACAGGAGAGACGTGTGGAGGGTATGACAGTGGGCACTATGTATAGGAGAGAAGTGTGGAGGGTATGACAGTGAGAAGTATGTACAGAAGAGGAGTGTGGAGGGTATGATGGTGGGCACTATGTACAGGAGAGGATTGTGGAGGGTATGACAGTGAGCAGTATGCACAGCAGAGGAGTGTGGAGGGTATGACGGTGGGCACTATGTACAGGAGAGGAGTGTGCAGAGTATGTACAGGTGAGGAGGATGAAGGAATCTGGGAAGGAAAAATGTAAAGTTTGTGGAAGGATATTTAGGGACTGCGTAGTGGTTAAACGGGCCATACATGGATTGAGAACAATAATTCTAGCACTAGACCTCCTCTGTAACTCTAAACATGTAACCTGTAAAAAAAAATTGTGCTAACTTTAGTGTTTTTTTTTTTTATGAATGAAACAGTTTCTTTAAAAAAAAAACACATTTCAAAAATTGCTGCGCAAAAACAGATGATTTTTACATGTAGGAGAGAAGTGTCAGAATTGGCCTGGGTGGCAAGGGGTAAATTACTATAAGTAATATACAAATAATTATTATAAGCCCTGTGATCTCATCCTCTCAGTCTGCTGCAGAGTGTGTCAGCTTGTATTTAAACTGGCCGCTCTGTATGCAGCTTCTGACAGGCTGTGCAAGGAGCCCCGTATCTCCGAAACGATAAATGATAGCAGCCCCATATTTTGACCAGTGGTGGGGTGGGTCTTTGACTACATACCCCCTGGTCGCCTAGCTACAATCCTCAAAGTCAATCTTATTTTTGTTTTGTTTTTTCGATTCTTTTTTTTTTTTTTGGGCAAATGGGCCTATCTTGAGGAAGGGGCCTGGAGCTGCAGCTCCAATAGCCCCTATGTTAATCTGGCCCTGACAATAGGTCCCTGTACATGAGTACATTTTTTGGTTCCTTTTCAACTTTTGTCCACATCATAGATAGATGGATAGCTAGCTAGCTAGCTAGCTAGCTAGCTAGATAGATAGATAGATAGATAGATAGATAGATAGATAGATAGATAGATAGATAGATAGATAGATAGATAGATAGATAGATAGATAGATAGATAGATAGATTTTCAAACCAAATTTGCACTGCGTAAATTGACGGCGATATATTTGTACATGTAATAAATAAAAAAATTCAGTCTATGTAAGGCCACTCATAAGAAGTATTTGGTCTAGGATTGCCTAGGATGATGAAAGATGGACTGTTAGATTGCCTACAGGACAATACTCCAACTGCTTAGCACTTGGTATAATACTGTAAAACTATAACAATCAACTTTAGTGAATTTATTCTTCTGGCCAACAAGCTTACTCTTTAAACATTGAAATTGTTTTGTGATTTGATAACTCTTGTGGTGTTTCTAGCATGAATATGCATTTCTTTTCTTATTCAGGACAGTCACATAAATCAGTGAGAAGTTTATGTTGCAAAATATGTAAATTGCTCAGTTTTTACATTTTGCAGCCCTCAAGCTATTGATAAATGACTTGCTTTTTGTCATTTTGCAGTATATGATAAATAATCATTTTAGCCCTACTCAATATAGTGATAGTTTCAGTAATTCATTATCCAACATCTAGTGTCCCTGACATTGTCTCTTCGTTGTACATCTGTGTGATTCCGGGCTAGGAATTTTTATAGTACAAAGGCACATGAGAGTGTAACTACACTTTAATGACACTTTTGGAAGAGAGGGAAGTAAATATGAAACTGTGTACATAGAGTTAACCTATTTTGTTCCATGATGCCTCTGGAGACTTTTAGTATCCATCAGGGCGAATCTGTCAACAGCTGAGAATGCTTCCATAAATAGTGATGAGCAAGACAGAATTTTTTGCTAAATTTTGATTCATCTGAACAAAGTTAACTTTTTTTTTCCATAGGTCATAGGTGGCAGTAAAAAATGCAACTCTTTCTACCAGGTAAAATGGATTAAATAGGTTCAAGAACCCGCATAAGCATAAGAAAGAAAAATTATTATTATTATTATTATTATTTTTCCTATTTAAAATTTTATTGACAAGAGTAAAAATGTAGGGCTTCACTTGAAAAGATGAGCTGTAAAGCCCTGTACACACGATCCGTTTGTCTGTTTTCATCGGACAAACCGATCGTGTGTGGGCCCCATCGGTTTGTTTTCCATCGGTATAAAAAAATAGAACCTGTTTTAAAATGTTCCTATGGATAAAAAACTGATAGAAAAAAACGATCGTCTGTGTGGAACTCCATCGAATAAAAATCCACGCATGCTCAGAATCAAGTCAACGCATGCTCAGAAGCATTGAACTTCATTTTTCTCAGCACGTCGTAGTGTTTTACGTCACCGCGTTGGACACGGTCAGATTTTTGACGGATGGTGAGTGAGTGTGAGTGAGTGAAAAGCTTATATAGCACTGCACATGCGAACTGAATCGCCTCTGGGCGCTTGTTTGACCATTTCTCCTTGAGCTCAGAAGAGATGGGTCTTGATCTTTCTCCTAAAGGCCAAGTGGTTCTCCTCCAACCGAATGGAGGTTGTTAAAGTGTTCCAAAGTCGAGGGCCTAGGACAGCAAATCTTCTTTCTCCTTTGGACTTGTATCTGGTTTTGGGGATTTGGAGTAGGTTTTGGTTTGGTTGGAGGATCGCAGAACGCGATTGGGGTTGTAAGCATTTCGTTTTTCGCATAGATATTTGGGGGCGTTTCCCAAAATACATTTATGCGTCAGTCGGGGTGCTTTGAAAATTATTCTGTCTTTCACTGGCAGCCAGTGAAGGCTTCTCAGTGAGGGTGAGATTGATTCCCACGTTTTTTTCCCATTCACCAGTCGCGCGGCAGTATTCTGAACGACCTGCAGGCGAGTGATTTGGTACTTTGGGAGTCCGAGATAGAGGGCATTTGCATAGTCAAGTCTGGAGTTAATAATTGTTCCCACCACGACTGCTATGTTCTTTTTCGGAATGAATGGAATAAGTCTGCGTAGTAGGCGCAGCAGATGGTGGGATCCGCTGACTACTGACCCTATTTGTGCATCCATTGTCATGTAGGTGTCAAAGATGACGCCGAGACTTTTGACTTTGGTGCTAGGGGTGATGATTTTGCCCAGAATGGGCGGAGGTGTCCAGGTTGTTGCCGGTTGATTCTTTCGATTGGCGTGAAACAGGAGAAGTTCTGTTTTCGACACGTTGAGTTTAAGATAACTCTTAGTCATCCAGTTCTCTATCAAAGAGAGGCATTTCTCTAGATTGAGATGATGATCCTTTTTGTTGCAGATGTGAAAGTACAATTGTGTGTCATCCGCTTAAGAGTGGTAGAGCAGCTTTTGGCTGCTGATGATTTCAAAAAGGGGGCGAAGATAGATATTAAACAGCACTGGGGACAGAGGGGATCCTTGAGGGACTCCACATGACACCGTGCGTTTTTCCGAAGTGAACGGTCCCAGTTTCACTACTTGATCGGTTTTACAAAAAGGAGAAGAACCAGGATAAGTCACATTCTGCGACTTTGGCTACTTCAGCTAGCCGTGTCAGCAATAGTTTGTGGTCTACCGTGTCAAAAGCTGCGCTGAGGTCCAACAGTACTAGAAGACAAGATTCTCCTTCGTCTGCAGCCTCGAGAGCATCATCCCATATTTTGAGCAATGCTGTTTCCGTCCCGTGCCCTGGACGGAAACCTGATTGAAAAGGATCAAGCAAATTATGGGTGTCTAAATGCTGTTGCAGCTGTTGTACCACCGCTTTCTCCATTACCTTGGAGAAGATGTTCAGGCCTGTAATAGGACGACGGTGTTCAGGGTCCTTGGGGTCAAGGGTGGGTTTCTTTAGGATGGGTTTGATTATACCTTGTTTCAACAGGGTGGGCACTGTGCCTTCCCTGAATGACTGGTTAATCAGCTGCTTAATAGGTGGTGCCAGAATATCGGCACATTCCTTTAGCAGTTTGGTGGAGATAATATCATTTGGCGCTGTGCTATTTCACAGGGCGCTAATGATATTTTTGTGGCCTCGATGGAGATGGGTTTTAGAGTAAACATTGTTGATTGGGGCTGATTCCTGTAGGAATTAGGCGGGTGATTGAGGGGGGGATTGGGGGGTACTGTTTTGCTGAATGCTTTTATGGATCCTTTTGATATTGTTAATGAAATGATCCGATAATTCATTGCAAAATTCTTGGGTATCTGAATTGGGAGCTTCTAGACAGACTGGATTCATGGTCTGGGTGACAAGCTTGAAGAGTTCACGGGGACGATTTAGGGCATTTGTGATGATTTTGGAAAAATGATTTTTTTTTGGCCTTGAAAATTTCTTTGTGGTATTTTTTTGTTATATCCTTGTAGGTGGTGTGGTTTTCGTCTGTAGTGCTTATTTTCCAAGCTGCTTCCACTCTTCTGCGTTCTTGCTTAAACAACGCCAGCTGGTCGTTAAACCAGCTGGAGTTGTTTTTCCGGATGCAGGTTTTGCGTTTGGGTGCTACTAGGTCGGCTGACTGTAGTAGAGCTGTGTTAATGGCATTCAGTGGCTGATTGATGTGAATGTATTGTTTTTACTTTGTTCCCTAATGTTGTTTTGAAGAGTTCCGAATGGAGCTTCTTCTGAGATCTGGTCCAGTGTGTTGTCACTGGTTTCAGTGTGTAGGCAAGACTGATGAAAGTCAGCTTCATCGGATATCCGACAAAGAAATCCATCAGATAAGATTCCATCAGATATCCGATCGTGTGTACAGGGCATAAACGATTTTTACTTCTGAGATGAGAAGTTATGGGCAAATGTGTGCAAACGAAACCACTGTTTTTAATGCAAACTGTTTTAGACTGGATAGTTTGGTTGGTTGCAGGCTGGTTGGTAAGTTGATCCGGTAATGACCTTGCAAACAGAGAAAAATTCCAGCATTGCGGGGTCAATTCTGGTAAGTTCATGGGTATGCATATTGATGATGTATTTACTAAAGGCAAATTGGCTGTTTATTTTGCAAAATAGTTTCCTCTTAGCTTAGTGAATGAGGTGAAGCGCTTCTGATTTTCATCATCTAATCATGTGCAAGAAAAAAATACCGTATTTGCCGGTGTATAAGGCGGCTGGACATATAAGACCACGTACACACGATAGGACCGCCAGAGGAGAACGGTCTGAAGGACCGTTTTCATCAGTCCAAACCGATCGTGTGTAGGTCCCATAGGTTATTTAACCTTCGGTTAACGAGAACTGGCTTTAAAATTGAACCGATAGACGCCTAACCGATAGGTCAAAACCGATCGTTAGTATGCAAAAGCATCGGTTAAAAACCCGCGCATGCTCAGAATCAAGTCGATGCATGCTTGGAAGCATTGAACTTCGTTTTTTTCAGCACGCCGTTGTGTTTTACATCACCGCGTTCTGACATGATCGGTTTTTTAACCGATGGTGTGTAGGTGCGACGGACCATCAGTCAGGTTCATCGGTTAACCGATGACAACGGTCCTTCGGACCATTCTCATCGGATGGACTGATCGTGTGTACGTGGCCTAAGACGACCCCCTCATTTTCAGTTTAAAACATTGGTTTTGTGCTATAGTCAACGTATAAGACGACCCCCTTTTTACCGGTAATACCGTATGTTCAGAGGTTGTTACTCCAATCCGAGCAGGCTTAGCAGGCTCTGTAGTCATCAACAGAGTGCATTGGCTTGGATTGGCTGAGCGGCGCATATACTGAATACATACAGTTTTACAGAGCACCCGGCGGGCTGACATCCATCTGGCGGCCTCTTCACCCAGTGTATAAGACAACCCCCGCTTTTTGGATGTGTAATTTCAGTGTAAAAGGTCGTCTTATACGCTGGAAAATACGGTATGCATTTTTTTCCCCTTGCAAGTGATTGGGTACGTTTTGCAAGGTGAATTTTCTCTACATTCACACTCAAGTAAAATTCTTTATGCAAAGTGAACAGCCTATTTGCCTTTAGAAATCAATCTCATTATTACTTCTTTGGGATAGGACAAATATGTTTATAAGCAGTTGAACCCAGGTGTGCTGAATTGTTAAATGGAATAAGTCCTAGGTGGTATATGCCTCCTTGCCAAGCTTCCTTTGAATTTCAGTCTTTGGGGGTTATTTAATAAAACTGCATTGTGCAAAAATGTGATGCATCTCTTTCATAGATACTAATCAGCTTCCTGGTTTAATTGTCAACGCTTAACCACTTCGGCCCCAAAAAGTTTTACCCCCTTAATGAGCAGGCCATTTTTTGCAATGCGGCACTGCGTTACTTTAACTGACAATTGCGTGGTCATGCGACGCTGTACCCAAAACATTTTTACCGGTATGTCGTTTTTTCCCCACAAATAGAGCTTTGTTTTTGTGGCATTTGATCACCTCTGCGGTTTTTATGGTCTGTGCATAAAACAAAAAAATGTGCAAAAGTTTTGAAAAAAAAAATATATATATATTTTTTTATCTTTGTGCTATAAAACACACCCAATAAAAAAATCGAATTTCAATCAGTTTATGCCAATATGTATTCTGCTACATATTTTTGATTAAAAAATCCCAATAAGCATATATTGATTGGTTCGCGCAAAAGTTATAGCATCTATGGAAAACTATAGAATATTTTTATGGATTTTTTTTTTTACTAGTAATGGCAGCGATCAATGATTTTTAGCGGGGCTACGACACTGCGGCAGACAAATCAGGCACCTAACTGGCACTTTTAAAAAGTGAGAAAGAAAAGAAATGAATGAGCCGCCCTGCCGCAGTATACAGTTTATGCGGTAGGCGGTCTTTAAGTAGTTAATTGAACAAGCTGAAGTTAGAAACTGATTGGCTACCATGCACAGCTGCACCAGATTCTGAGTGCTCTAGTAAATCAATCCTATTATGTAGTCTACACCACTGTGCCAGGAACTTTTTCAGTGGCTCTCATAATCTCATGTGTTACAACAATGATGAATCTGCAGCATTCACTTGTTACTAGCAAATGCCCACAGCCAGTGGTGGTGTGTCCATAAAGGACGTAGGAGCATCGCCAAATCTCTCCTGCACCTATATATCACCAATAGATGAATTCATGCACTGCATGAATCTATCAATTGTTGCCGCCCCCCATTCAGGTGTCTGGCCCCCTGTCGGATGCCGGCATCTGAATTATAGCGGGGGTGTTTTTGGAAGCGCCTGATTAGAGCCGTCGCCTCTAATAAGCGTCCTAGGCTTCTAAATTGGTAAAGAGCAGGCGCAATGCTATGCGTTCGCTGTTTACACAGTGTTGTTTTGGGGGAAGCAAATAAATTATTTCCCTAACACTGACCCGCCTCTCAGCCAATCAGGTGCTCGGGTCTGGTTACCCTGTCACCTGAATGGCTGAAGCGCCAGGCGCTGTAATTGGACGCCCATAAGGCGTCCAATCAAAGCAGAGGACGGGAAGAGGATGGGAGAAGACATGGAGGACTCAGAGCGGGAAGGACAGCGACGAGACAGGTAAGTGCCAGGTGGGGAGAGGCAGCATTTGATGGGGCACAGTAGCGGCAATTGATGGGGCACAGTAGCGGCAATTGATGGGGCACACTGGTGGCAATTGTTGGGCACACTGGCAGCAATTGATGGGCACAATGGCAGCAATTTATAGGGCACACTGACAGCAATTGATGGGGCACACTGGCAGCAATTGATGGGCACAGTGGCAGCAATTGATGGGCACACTGGCAGTAATTGATGGTTACAGTAGCTGCATTTGATGGCACAGTGGCTGCGTTTGATAGGCACAGTGGGCCAGATTCACAAAGAGATACGACGGTGTATCTCCTGATACACCATCGTATCTCTGACTTACACTGGTCGTATCTATGCGCCTGATTCATAGAATCAGTTACGCATAGATATGGCTAAGATCCGACAGGTGTAACTGTGTTACACCGTCAGATCTTATTTTCAATTTGAAAATGGCGCGGGGGGGGGGGTTCCCGCTGATTTACGCTGAATAATATGTAAATCAGCGAGATACGCGAATTCACGAACGTACGCGGACCCGACGCAGTTTGTTACAACGTTTCCGTAGCGGTTTTCCCGGCGTATACTTACCCCTGCTTCTATGAGGCGCAGCCAATGTTAAGTATAGCCGTCGTTCCCGCGTCGATTTGGAATTTTTTTACGTCGTTTGCGTACGCCAATTCAGAAACCCGCGCGTCGCAAGTTACGCTCACGTCGAAACCACTGACGTCCTAGTGACGTCAGTGGGAGCAATGCACGCCGGGAAATTTCGCAGACGGCGCATGCTCATTTAAATCGGCGCGGGAACGCGCCTGATTTAAATAGTACACTCCCCCTAGCCGCGGAATTTGAATTCCGCCGGGGGATTTGCGAGACGCCGGCGCAAGTTTGGAGGTAAGTGGCTTGTGAATTACCCACTTGCCTCTCAAACTTGCGGCAGCGTATCTTAAATCAGATAGATCACGCGGATCTAAAGATCTGCTGATCTACCTGAATCTGGCCCAGTGACTGCGCTTGATGGGCACAGTGGCTGCGCTTGATGTTCTTTTCAGTTTGTTTGTGCCCCCCTAAAAAATTTGGAGCGCCAGCAGACTGACTAGCCTGGCTGTTTTTTCACTACAAATGCAACAATTCATTACCGATAGTTCATTGTTATTGTGGGCGCTTTCTAGGTGATAGTGACTCCAGACTGACTTGCCTGGGCCTTTTATATGGACAAAGTCCTTGGTTTTTGCTTTAATTACTGCCCATGCTCCCAGCAACATAAACAGCATTTTCACTTGGAATGATTTCTTCTTCTTTTTTGTTTTTTGTTTTTAGATGAGCAATGTCTACCATGTCTTCTCTGCACTGAGGACCTTTCCACCCCCTCCAACATAACTGTGACATGCAGCATTGTCAACTCAACACCTGAACTGTGAGTTGAAATAATTTTTCCCTGGATACACATGGGAAGGGGGAACAAGTGCAAAACAGGGAAGACTCATGTAAAGCTCATCTTCTCTTCATCCAAAACTGAGAATCCTTTTTTGGTGGACTTATTTTTTTGAAGAGTAATATTTAGGCCTTTCTAATCCTGCCCTAGATATCAACTGCCTGCTCTTATTTGGTTAAAAATATATAAATTTAGATAACCCTATTTTAGGAAACTGAAACATGCACGGATGCACTGAATGAAAAGACTCAAAATGTGTACATGTAAGTGCGTACTATATTGTAGCACTGTCAGAAGAGGGCACTGTAGCATTTCATTTAAACACGCTCTTTATCTGTACCAAATTCTGTTATGACCGTTTATATGGATTTTCGCACTTAAGACATTTAATGTTGAATGCTGATATGCAATATTCATCAATCCACATTATTAGGATTAATGCATAAATCAGTACCCACCCTCTCCCTCAATTTTAGAGGTGTCCTGATAGCTATAGAAAAACTAGCAGGAAACTCTGTCTGATAATTGCCATACTATATTTTTACAGCCAACATCCGGTATACAATGCATTATTCACATTTCACCTCAAACGAACACTTGATCTTCTGTTCATGTCACTGGCTCTATGATGCTCTGGCATTGTCCAACCTTTCATGGAACAAGCCACCTGAATTCCTCCCAGTCAGTCCTTGCCCTGAGCGCAGACATGTCGACTTGTGTGCCTCTGGGAACTGACGCAGCTGATGTTGAAGCGCTGATTTTAATCACTGAGCCTTGCAGAAAATCAGAGTGCATTCACAGGTCTGGTTATATAAAAGCTCTTCTCTGATCACGCTCCCACTGGTAGAGCTTACTGACATATACAGAACATCAACAAGCCCAGGGGAATTGGAACTGGGGGAACGGTTACAATGATTTCCACTGCTTTTTAAGTTTTATGGAATTTTAACACAAGTGTAGGCCTCATTTATTAAGTAACTATAGGTCTCATTTAGAAAAATGCAATGTGAAAAATGCAGTAACTCATACTAACCAATCAGAATCATTTTTTTCAAACTGTTCCTGATTTAGAATCCTTGCTAATTTCAGAAGTCTAATGTTGTTATGGCTCCTTAGTTATTTTATTGAGAATTATCCAAGGAGCATGCATAAAACACAGCATCTGATTTGCTTTCAAATGATAGAATATTTTTGGCTACTTGAGGAATCTTCTAATGCACTTTGATTTCCAAGATAGAAAAAAAATGCAAGCTATTACTATAGTACCTAAATGCTTTGTGTCATCAAAGCTCTTTAGATCCTTTATTTATTTTACTCTGTGATCAGTCTGCACTAAGAAGCTATGTCACTTATCAGTTCCATATATAAGGGACGGACTTACAACACTGGTGTCCAAAGACACTGTTTAATACTATGAGCCTCCCACAGTCTACAAAGCATATTTTCCACTCACACTATTGTTTTATCTTAACTAATGGAGTAGCAGGATATATTTTTCAGATACCCTTTCAAATAGATTATAAGTATTTCAGTAGTTAATATTGTGTATAGTGTTGTAAAGAGCTTGTTAGCAAGCTTTTCCTGCAAATATTCGTACTGCCCATTTGGAAGGGGGCATCATAGGAATAAACTGTAAAGATAATATATCCTTCCTAGCCAATGAATGGATTAGTGTGGAAAGAACGAGTCTGAGGATAGGAAAACCAAAAGCTGGAGTGCTTCCTTGGCTAAATTCCCAGGTAATATCTCTACAACAAATAGATGTATGACTCCTAAATTCTTAAAACATAAAGACAAAAAGAGAGCGGATAACAATGTTGTTTTAAAGAACACAGTAGAAAGCAACATGTTCGTTTAAAAATCAGGACCACTTAACATACCACCTCCATCCCACTCAAACCCAGGTATGTTTCTACACATCTACTCATCTTTGACAAGCCCTGTGTTTACAGAGGTCCAAAAATCTCTTACTGTCCTACCAAGATCAGTACTTGGGCAGAGAACATTGTTGTAAAGTTAATAAATAGTGGATTTAGCCTTTCAGCATTGTCTGGGAAAAAGTGGCAATAAAAAAATCTGATTTTGACCCGTCACACTGTCATTTAATTATTATGTGCCAGTAGCAAGCAAGAAGAATCAATACAAGAATCTGTGACAACAAGATATTAAGACGAAACTTGTGCCAGCGCAGCACCTCAAATAAAGCACATTATTAACTGGAGTCTTCGTGCCTCTTTTCCTGACACTTCATTTCATTCCAAATGAACCTGCATGCTAGAGTACTGCGACATCTATTTCTATTCACCATGGTAAGAAGTGTAGAAACTGGGCAATTAGTTATCAGCTCTTTTGAAATTGTGGTGTTACCCTGAGTGGAGAATTCCTGAGCAGATCTGAAGATGAGGGTATCTTTTCTTTAGTCTACAGTTAACATTTTGAAACATTTTTGCTTTGCAGTGCTTTGACGATTTATAACATTAGGGTAGTTAAAGATGTCAAAACCATAATTTTTTTGTGTCATGCTTCTGTTTTTTCAGTGAGACATTAAAGTCAGAGGGCAACTTAAAATGTGTCTCCAAGCAACAAGCATAATTGGGCACTGAACATCTAATACTATCTAGCAACCTCACTGTGTTAAAATAAGAAAGCCATTACCATTGCCCTAAACACCATTCATATGTGATTTATATAATGACTTGTAGCCAAATTCAGCAAGTTTTTTTATGGTTTTCCATGTGTCTGGAGTCTCCTCATAGAAAGTACAGTTTTGAACCAGTGAACACACGTGGCCCTATACTTTTAAACAGCAGAGCATGCAACAGCACACCATGGAAACCAAGGTAAAATTTTCACAATTCAGCAAGGAAGTTGTATGCTCGGTTTAAAAGCAAAATTCTGTAAATGTCATCTTTGTTTTATCTTTGTAGGTATCTAGGATCCACCAAATCCATTGGGATATTTATTTTAAAGTGCATTAGCCCTTTTTACTTTCTTTCCCTGACCTAAACTAACTCACCCTCCCTCTCTCCAGGTGCATATTTACCTTTACCTTGGGGATGTAGCGTCAGCTATTTGTTTACATTCTTCCAACAAAGCTTCTGTGTACTGGCTGCACTTGTTTGGTAGATTCCCATAAACCTCTCTTTGGACGTGTCCAGAGGCTGAAGGTGCTTGGGTGAGGGTCCCAGAGAAGTCTATGGTAACCTGCTGCACAAATGCTGCCATCCCTCACAGAAGAATTGTGGCACTGGATGTAATCCAATAGAGGAGGCTGCAGCCACCAGTTTAAGCTAAGTATGCACCTGGATAGTGTGGGTTAAAGGGGGTAAAAAGGATAAGTGCATACATTCACTGTGTGTATTTCTTTTAAAGATTTCATATTTATTAACCCATATCATACTCTCTTTCCACACTTTCCCAGTTTAACATTGGGTGTGTGAGGTAAAAAAAATGTGGATTTTACAGGGTTGATTTACTAAAGGCATCCATCAATCCATCATCCAATCACGTGCAAGCAAAACGGCTTTTTTTATTATTTTCCTTGCATCCGATTAGGCATTATTTAATTTTTCAAAGTAAAATTCCACCAAATTTACTAAGCTCTTGGGCAAATCCCATTGCAAAGCAAGCAGTCTGTTTGCCTTTAGTAAATCAGCTCTCATGTGAACAGCCATAAGACCATTCCACTGTTAACAAGGGTGCTCATGACTACATGGAGGAAAGCATTGGAGAAAGTTAAAGAACTCAGAGTTGCATTTTTAAGGAACCTAAGAGGCTTTATAGGTAGGAAACATCCACATGAATGACACTATATACAACTTAGGAATACTTTGGTGTCCTATCTCCACCCCTAGCCTTTTGACTTGACAGTAAAAAGTCAACAGCAGACTGATGAGGTCACCCCCCTGCTCATTTCATGCTTTCTCCCTAACAAGATGTTCCGTATCAAGCATTTGCTTGCAGTACACCTGATTGGCCCTCAGTCCTTCCCCTACCTGTCCTAGACTGCTGCTGTACAGGGATTGCAAGAGGCTGATATTGAGTCAAATTCTGATACTTACTCTAGTTTCCTTTACAGAAAAATATATTTAATGATTTATTAATGAATACATATTTTCAATAACTGGTGCCTTTTATATTGGCCTAAAGTTACCTTTTAAATTGTTTGCAAGGGAAATAAAAAGCCAACCTGTGGAAAGCCCTTACCCACATTGGAAATGTATGTGTTGAAGTGTTTTCTTCTAAGGTATGACTTATCTTGGTTATTTTGGTTATATCACTATCTACAGGACCATGTAGTGCAGATTTACTTTCCACTGAACATCTGAAGCTTAATAATGTGCCTTTGCCCCAGACTATTCTTGCAATAATACCCTTACCTTCATCATAATCCTCATCGTCCTCATCGTCATCATCATCCTCATCATCTTCTATTTCTTCTCCTTCCTCTTCATCTTCCTCTTCATCCTCCTCAATTTCATCATCATCTCGATCTATTTCTTCATCTTCCTCATCTTCTTGGTCTTCATTGTCATCAGAATACTCTTCTTCCTCCTCCTTCTCATCCATTTCCTCTGTTCCATCTGTTTCATAGCACTCATCGACAGAGGAGTTGTCTGTTTTGGAGGAGTAGGGTTTTCTTTTGGGTGAGGGTTCCAAAGGTTTGTTATCTTGGGTTTTCCTTTTCTTTGCTAGAGGACAGCCGTAAACACTACAATAGGGACAATAAATATCGGATTAAGAAATTTTTTGAAGTTTAATCAAAACACCAACCAAACCACTTTACTTTACATTTTGCATAGGGTAGGGAAGATTTAGACCCTTTGTGGGGTTCTTCTGTTTACCTATGTCTCTACTGGGGAGATGAGTAGAATTCTCTCAAACGGGGACAGAACAGCTATAATAGCTGGGAAAAAGGCTAAAAAAAAATCAGCGCCGTCTGTGTCCCTGTTGGAAATTTCCATTCATTTGTGGATAGCCAAATATAAGGGATATAAGGGATGTCCCCCAACAGGACCACAGTTAATGATACAATGCCCTGGGGACATACTGTATAACCCTTCTTCCACTGTTGGCCAAAGTTACACTTTAAGTATTACAAATATAACACTTTAAATGATAACATGCTATATAAATAAATGAAGAAAAATACAAATATCTGGTGGAAAATTACCAGAGTTTAATATACAAGTAAACATTTTGTAAAAAAAAACCTTAGTGTCTTATGTAACATTGAACTCCCCTAACCTGGTGCATAGTTACCTCTGTGTAGTGACAGTGGCCTCCTGTGGTGTTTATACCCTCTGTGCAAAAGTCTTCTGCAGCACTAACTACACCTTTGCAGTCACTTTTCATAGACTTGAATGAAGTCATATATCAAAGTTTTTTCTGTAAAAGAACTCCTTTGTTCATGTCTATGTGAAATTACTGCACAGGAGGATGTTCACAGCCTAAGATGCTGCCACTACAGGTAGGCTAATATGCCCCTGGAAGGGAGTGGTTCTAGGTTGAATAGGCTAAGCGGGGAGAATAGGCTGGGATGATTTGTACCTAAATTGTACTTATACTTTAATATATTTGAAATAAAGTTCTGAATACCCTTAATCACAGATGAGCAATTTAATCCAAAACATGTTTTTGATTAGGTAAAACAAATATTTTTAGGCATGGTTATTTGATTCCCCTGAAAATGGTGGTTAATGTGATATACAACATGTTCTTTAGAGTGCGCTATACAGGAATTCTGGAGGATAGGATTCAGCTGATCCAAAGAACAGACATAATATAAGCCCATATTATTAGAGAGTTCAATTTACTAAGGAAAGATTACATTTTATTGAATGAAATATTAATACATAGTAATTACAAAATCCTAGCTAAACTGTTTTTTTCTCACACCCATAATACAACATTTTCAAAAAGTCCACATGCCGCAGGATAGTCAATGCACTATTTTACCAGACCAAATCAGCAAATAAAATCATTGCCCCCATAAATGTGTTTCATTTGGTTTTGGGGAAAATTCCATTTGATGGGCCAAACTGCCAGCTAATACTCTTAAGCCTCATACACACGACCGAGGAACTCGACGGGCGAAACACATCGTTTTCCTCGTCAAGTTCCTTGTTAGGCTGTCGAGGAACTCGACAAGGCAAGTTTCTCTATTCCCGTCGAGGAAAAAGAGAACATGCTCTCTTTTTGGCTCGACGGGATCCTCGACAGTTTCCTCGTCGAAAAATTTACACACGACCGGTTTCCTCTGAAAAAAAAAATTCCAGCAAGTTTCTTGCTGTTTTTTGCCGAGAAACTCGGTCGTGTGTACGAGGCCTGAGGGAATTGGTTGTAGCAAGCTCCACTAGTTACCTTTCCCCAAAGCTACTCCATATTGCCTTTTCTTGCAGAGGTGTAAGTCCAAGCCATCAGTCTGTGCCCATACTCTACAGTACATGGTTTGTCCCTCAAGGCATGTTCTAAAAACAGGTTTATGTGCTGAAAATGTAATTCAGTTTTTTTTTAAATGTTATTTACGTCTAGAACTGACCAAGTCATAAATAACACTTCGGGGCAATTTTGTTTACTCACATCTGAATTCACTGCCATTTAAAGTACCGTAACTGTTGTTGCTGCTGTTTTCCTGTTGAAGAAATTTTGCAGCACTTTCTGACCTGATGGGAAGTAAGGCAAAACCTTTTCAACAGAAACCCAACAAGGTTTTAAATTATTTTCAACTTTATTAAAATATATATATATATATATATATATATATATATATATATATATATATATATATATATATATATACTTTTCAGATTTTTAGCATTTTGTATTTCTTTATAGGCCCTGTAAACAGTAATATTTGTTCTAGTAATTCACCTTTGTTTAAGGCAAGTAAAGTTTTTTTAAACAGGATTGATTTCCTATCTTTCTTATATTTCTTAGACACATCCATAGGCTTTAAAGTTTAGGGAAAACCTGTGACATTGCACAGATCTTCTGCCTAGCCTGTGGATAAGTAGATTTCTTTAAATGGAAGTAGGCTCCCTCTAGCGTGCTTCATAAACAAGAACAATCTTACACATGTTCAATAAGAAAGTATCTACAGGGAAGGAAGAAAAAACTGCCTTTCCTTATTGAAAATGTATAAAAAATTTTCACCATATGCTGCATTTTGGGAGTTACTTTTGTTGAAAATTTGGATGCAACTGGAAATGTTTGAAAATAATGGAGAACCATTCTAAACATGGTTAATATTTTAATGTTCTATATATTTAGCTATACAATGATATAATTCACATATAAGTCAGTAATTCACTATGCAGAAAACCCAAGCAAAACTCAGTTCTGTACATGTTTGCCTCTGGCACGATATTGATGTAGAGATCACCCCACACATATTTGTCAGAATGAGTTACTTATGGTCTACCATGTTTGATATGGATCTTTCATCCTCTGTCTGGGTCATGCAGCTGCTTCTAAAGTCCATGCCTGTCACTTCCTTGACAAAAATAGCTGGTATGATGTTAATGATAAGTTTTAAAGTGGCACAATGCCCAACACATTGACTAAGTTTTAAAATTACACTCAGAACGGCAGCAAGACCAAATAAACATTACATTGATCTGATCACACAGAACCTAGACTGTATGTCTTATTTAACATGGCAAAGAAAAAAAAAGTAAAATACAATAATCCACCAGAATGAATTTGTTTGAAGACCCCTGAAATCAAGTTACAAAGGGCACTGCTAGTGATGAGTGGATCAATTTCCTAGGGCTTAGGCTTCATGAACGATGGTCTTAAAAAAACATCTGTTCTCTTGGCAGTAAAAAAACACTCATATAGAGAATTTTTTGTAAAAATTTTAGATGGGTTTAGTAGAGTTTTAAAAAAAATTCTACCAGTAAGCTCCATTCAGAAACGCAAACCAGAAGGGTTTTTCCTGCCTCTAAATGTTGAGCTCAAAATACACCTGTAATCGTCCTAACATGCATGGACACATAGGATAACACTGAGCTGCTTTTACAGGCAGAACACAAAACTCCTTTCGAAGCAACATTTTCTAAGCCAGTGTGCATGGAGCCTTAGTTGTAGCCTGTAGCCTGTGTAGCATGCAGTTGGTAATCCATAGATTTCTCAACCTAAATAACACATCTCTCCTGTGCTCGAAGGTTGGCCCAACAGTGGTGTTACTCTAGGCTCTTGTCATGGCAAATCCACATAAATGCCACTTTGCTGCCCTCATAAGACTGGGGATGTCTAGATGCACTGAAATTAAGAAATAAACAGAGGGAGCACCGGCCTAGTGCATTAGCCTCAATGAATTACTTTATTGTATAAAAACAAAGAATGTAACTTACAAACATGCACTTGAATACAGCATATCTAAAAAATAACAGCTTTTTGACCTTGGTAACAGATTACTGATGAAACGTCCCACAGTAAAACTGTAACTCTAAGGAAGAGGCGATACCTTGAAACGTGTCAGCCAGTTTTACTGTGGGACATTTCATTTATAATGTGATACCATGGACGAAAAGTTGCTGTTATGCTGTATTCAAGTGCATGTTTGTATCATTCTTTGTTTTTATACAATAAAGTAATTCATTGAGGATAAGGCACTAGGCCGGTGTGCCCTCTGTTTATTTCTTAATTTCAGTTAATCCATAGATTCCTGATAGAGCAGCTATTCTAAACCAGGGTTTTGCAGGGTTCTGCATGTCATAAGGATCACCAGGGGAAGGGAAAAAAAGCCTTAAAGTGGTTTAAAGGCTATTTTTTTTTATGTGCATGAAGGTAAAACACTTTCAGCATGCAGCCTCCCCCCTCCCTATACTCACCTGAGCCTGATCCAGTGATGTACACCAGAGCAGAAGCTCTCCCGGGTCTTTCCCTCCCCATTGGCTGAGACACAGCCGGGGAGCCATTGGCTTCCGCTCATGTCAATCACAGCCACTGAGGAGGGAACAGGAACAAAGCTGAGACATGCAGAGGTGGCTTGGGAGCGAGCAAGCACAAGTGCTCCCACAGCAAGCAGCCAGGAGCTCTGACAGAGGACCCGAGAAGAGGATAATCGGGGCTGTTCTGTGCAAAACCATTGTACAGAGTAGGTAAGTATGATATGTTTGTTATTTAAAAAAATAATCTGAACCTTTAATAATGCTTTTAAAGAATTGATAAGCAAAAATGTTTGGGGGTTTAATAACTATTTAAGAAGCTTTTAAATCCCCCAATAAGGCAAAGAGCACAGCAGAGAGTTAACCAACATGAGAAATTAATAGGTTAAATATCTTCTGAAACTATAATTAACCAATGGGTAAAATGTCAGCCTAAATAAAAAGGAATCCATTTGGGGGGTATACCCACAAATACATGGAAATCCATTGTACAGTGCATATGGGTCTTGATAAAAATCCTCTTACCAGACACTCTTTAATAATTAGTTTCAGATTTTTTTTGAGAGATTCAAACAAAAGTAATGTATAGTTGAACATCATAAACCTGAATACCCCTTAAGCACGTACAAAAAGGAGGGCCACAAAATAACACAAGGAATACAGATGTGAAAATGCTATTTTATCTAGGAGAAATAATTGTAATAGAAAGAAGCTAGAGTTGAAAAATTAGCAAAGAAACAAGACCTCTACCATCTAGGACAACTGTAATCTTTTTTTTTTCCTAAACAACTAGATATGAAGCTAAGGCTGAGACATTTAAATCGTGAAACTTTAAGAAATATGATATCAAAAACAGATAAAAAGTGATCACTCCACCCTGATTCTCACCCCAAAAACATTACAACCTCATCAGAAGACGTCTGAATCAAAGTACTTATAGTGAAAGCTGAAATAGACCGTATCCTATTGCCTATCTCCCAAGCAAACTGACTAAACTGTTCCAAAAAGAAGAAAAAAGGAAATCATCAACACTGTCATATTATACACAATGCCAGATTTGGTCCATAAATTCAGCCACGGTTCTGTACACAATAAAATAGGTAAGGACCAGTTCATCAGTAATAATTTATCATGAGTAATATGTTCAGACAAAAAAAAATATTTTCTAGATTACCTGCACTGGCCCTTTAGCTTGTAGTTTTAGCTAGAAATACACCAATTCAAAAATGTATCTACAGCAGCTGAAATATTGACTATAGCTGCGCACAAAAACAAAAAATGATGTAGGGTCAAAAATCTGCCAAATCCCAGACCATCATTTACAGAAAAAACAGCAGACTTGGAATGACAAAGAAAGACACATTTTAATATGGAAGGGCTGCAATGTTATAACATGTGCAGTGTTATTCATTAATTAATCAGCAGACCCTTTGATAGCTGACATGCCTGCCAAATTACCAACACTGGATTGAACTGGGAAGGGAATCTAGAAGCAAATAAGGAGTAACCAATCCAGCCTAATGAAATATAAATCCCTCCTCATTGCCCAAATTGACTATCACAAGTAGAGCTTGTGTACACAGACATTTGAACATGTCACCTCATAGAACTCAATAGGATTTTAAAAGATTGAAGTAGTTGATGCACCTAAGATTGAGGTCAAAAGCACCTGTGAGGGAAGCATTTAAAACTGAAGTGTAAACCGAATGCAACTGAAAGCACACTGCATTTTCCCCTATACAGGCACTTTTAAGTACACAATGGGGTTTATTTACTAAAGCTGGAAAGTGCAAAATCCGGCTCACTCCTGCATAGAAACCAATGAGCTTCCAGGTTTTATTACCAACTCTTAATTGAACAAGCTGGGGTTAGAAGTTCATTGCTTTCTATGCAGAATTGAGCCTGATTTTGAACTCTCCAGCTTTAGACCCCTTTCACACTGAGGAGTTTTTCAGGTGGTACAGCGCTAAAAATAGCGCTGCTATACTGCCTTATAACTCCTGCCCAGCAACCTCAATGTGAAAGCCCGAGGGCTTTCACACTAAGGCGATGCGCAGGCGGGAGACAAAAAAATCTCCTGTCAGCAGCATCTTTGGAGCGGTGAGAGGAGTGGCGTGTACACCGCTCCTTCACTGCTCCTTCCCATTTAAAACAATGGGAACTGCGGCAATACTGCCCGCAATGCGCATTGCGGGCGGTATTAACCTTTTATCAGCCGCTAGCGGGGGTTAATACCGCACCGCTAGCGTCCGAATCCCGCGGCAAACCTGGCGGTATAGCGCCGCTATTTTTAGCGGCGATATACCGCCACCACGGCTCCCGCCCCAGTCTGAAAGGGGCCTTAGTAAATAAACCCCATTGTGTACTAAAAATTGGGGTATGCCTGTACACAAACATTTTGACTGACCCTTGTCCAATAAACCTTGCTTAAATGTATTGGCTAGGTCAGACACTAATCTGTATCTATCAATCATCTTTGTCTCCAAACTGCAGGCTGGGAGCTTGCTGTGGCCCTTTGCCTGTCTTTAAGTGGCCCTTGGGGCACTATTCCTTCCATTCACAATGATGAGGTACCATTAATCCTACTGACATCAACAATCGGGCAATATTGCCCTCTGTGATACCAACTATGGCACTATTCCTCCCACAAAAACCAATGATGGGGTATTGTTTACTCATTGGGGCATCTTTTACTCGCACTGGCCATTAAAGCCTAAAACGCAGTAAACTGACCCTTTGTTTAGACATTTGTTAATACATTTCTTGACATCACAAGACACACTCATTCTCAGGAGGACTTTTTCCAGCACCATTAACATAATCTTCCTTATTCCTCCCCACTCTATAGCTGAGCACAGTCAAATTCATATAGGAGGACAAGATACTTGAGGAGTCAACTTTCGGTAAGAAAAAAATCAGTCAAGAGTCCAATGAGAATTTCCTAATAACCCAAGCAATTTATTGTGCTTATTCAACGGCCTGATACTTCAGGGTTATGCCTTTTGTGATTCTGTTGATGGTCCACCAAATAAAATATCAGTGTGCCAGGAGCTTGCTACCTTGGATTCCAAAGATGATCAACAATTTCAGCAATAGACATAGATCAAAGACCTACTCAGTAAAGGCAAGATCAAGGATCACTAACACTAAGAGGGTTAGGAATGGCAGAAGCACACACATGTGTTGTGAGCACAGAAGTACTCAGATCATAGTATAACAGCCACTGTGTGCTCAGCTATAGAGCAGATCATCCAGTATCATGATACTTAACCACTTGCTTATTGGGCACAAATACCCCCCTCCTGCCCAGGTGAAATTTCAGCTTCCGGCACTGCGTCGCTTTAACTGACAATTGCACTGTCGTGCGACGTGGCTCCCAAACAAAATTGATGTCCTTTTTTCCCCACAAGTAGAGCTTTCTTTTGGTGGTATTTGATCACCTCTGCGGTTTTTATTTTTTGCGCTATAAACAAAAAAGAGCGACAATTTTGAAAAAAAATACAATATTTTTTACTTGTTGCTATAATAAATAGCCCAATTAAAAAAAAAAAATAATTCTCAGTTTAGGCCGATACGTATTCCTCTACATATTTTTGGTAAAAAAAAAAAAAATTTGCAATAAGCGACTGGTTTGCGCCTACAAAATAGGGGACAGAATTATTATTTTTTATTTTATTTTTTTACTAGAAATGGCGGCGATCTGCGATTTTTATTGGAACTGCTACATTATGGCGGACGCATCGGACACTTTTGACACATTTTTGGCACAATTCACATTTATACTGCGATCAGTGCTATAAAAATGCACTAATTACTGTATAAATGTGACTGGCATTGAAGGGGTTAACACTAGGGGGTGGGGAAGGAGTTAAATGTGTACCCTGCATAGTGTTCTAACTGTGGGGGAGGGGGACTGACTGTAGAGGTGACCGATCTGTGTCCCTATGTACAAGGCACACAGATCGGTCTCCTCTCAACCTGACAGGACGCTGTCTCTGTGTGAGCCAGCAATGAGAGATGATCTGATATGTTTACATTTGAGATCATTTCTCATTGGCTGCACAGATTGCATAGCAAACGGCCACTCTGATTGGCCGTTCACGGCGATCTGTGATTGGCTGTGTCCAAGGGACACGGCCAGCACAGAATATCCCCACTGCGCGCTCGGGAGCGCGCGTGGGGAACGAGTAAAGGGGCGGACGTCAATTGACGTCCTTCTGGATTTTCAGGTCCGCGCTGAAGCCGTCATTCGGCTATAGCGCGGGCCTCAAACGGTTAATCTCATGTTAGTGACACCCAAGTCAGTAGCTACATATGCAGGGTGCCCTTTATTCCAAATGTTACTGTTATTGAGTCAATTGGTTGAACATCAAAAGGATGAGGGCTTCAGCTTGAACAGCTAAATCTTTCAGCTACTGTTTTAAACTCAGCTCGACTTTTCTGGCTATCAGAACAAACAAGAGTTTTTTATTCCTTAACCATGGATAAAAAATGGCTTAGAATCAGGAAAGGAGCCATTAATTGCTACCAAGAGAAGCTGGCACAAACTCTTTAGAAAACAAATCAAGCGTTAGTGAGAGCAGCTGTAACAGGAGTACCAATTCTCCAGCAGTACAGACTCCTATCACCACCCACACGTAGTCTACACACGATCAGATTTTCCGTTGGAATACTGCCCTGTGGCCCAGTCCCCGAAGGGAGGGGATCATACTCTGCTTCAGTATGGCACAGTACATGTTGGCATTCATGGTTCCCTCAATGAACTGTAGATTCCCAGTGTCGGTAGCACTCATGCAGCCCCAGACCATGAGACTCCAACCCCCGTGCTTGACCTGGTTGCCGCCACACACTAAACAAAATAAGTTTATCTTGGTCTCATCAGACCACAGGACATGATTCCAGTAATCCATGTCTTTAGTCTGCTTGTCCTCAGCAAACTGTTTGCAGGCTTTCTTGTGCATCATCCTCTTCTGGGATGATAGCCATGCAGACCAATTAGATGCAGCGTGTGGCGTATGGTCAGAGCACTGACATGCTGACCCCCCACCCTTTAACCTCTGCAACAATGCTGGCAGCACTCATACGTCTATTTCAAAAATACAACCTCTGGATTTGAGGCTGAGCATGTGCACTCAACTTTGATTGACCATGGCGATGCCTGTTCTGAGTGGAACCTGTCCTGTTAAACAGCTGTATGGTCTTGGCCATCGTGCTGCAGCTCAATTTCAGGGTCTTGGCAATATTATTATAGCCTAGGCCATCTTTATGTAGAGAAACAATTCTATTTTTCAGATCCTCAGAGAGTTCTTTGCCATGAGGTGCCATGTTGAACTTCCAGTGACTAGTATGCGACAGTGAGAGCGATAACACCAAATTTAATACCAAACACAAGGGCAGCGCACAATGGAATTAGTAATAAAAACGTTATAGCCTTGAAAAAAAAATATGACATAATACAATATTGCACTGAAAAATTATAAAGATAATGCTGTAGCTACATTTCAATTAAAACCAGACAGTCATTGTAGCTAATAAATAATGGGTAAAATAATTAGAAGTCCAAGAGGAAAGGGGTTAACATCAGTCCAACGATAGCAAGGGTCCCTTGGATGGGGCTGCCATGGCTCCAAAATAGTATGGTCCCAGATGGATTGAGGGAATTGCGGTATGACAACCCTAATATGGGCTTGGTGCTGAGACCGGCCAATAGACACGAATGTGGGCACAATAGTGGAGCCCTAGGAATAATTGCTGCAGGCGGCGCACGGCGCCGTGTGGTACAAACAAGCCACTTGATAATCCGGTCAGCGCGGAAGCCACAGAATGTATCAGGACAGTGTGGGGGCCTCCGTGATGGCGGCACAGCAAGGATTGAAACGATCCAATGGGGAGCCGGGCACTCTTGGATGACGTCAGTGTTGACATGGCGATGGAGACAAACAAGGAAGGAGACAAACAAGGCAAAGGTCAGGACTCTGAAGCAGTGGAAGATCGAAAGCTCAAAGGGAAGCTGTGACTGACATGTTTCACGCCACTGCGTTTTTTCAAAGTCACGGAGAGAATGGCTATCCGGTCAATATATGCCTACTGGCAATCAGAGGAGAGAGGAGGGACCAAATTGCTGAATCTGATGTTAACCCCTCACTCGACCAAAGCACATATAAATACATAGTACATTGCAATATAAAATGATGATAATGATAAAAAAGAAAAAAAATGTGTAAAAATGAGAACAAAAATAAAAACAGAAATAAGAATAAAATATAAAAGTAAAATGAATAATGTAAGGAATAGGAAATTGCAAACACTCACATTGAAAACCACAATCATTGTACATGCAGACGGGGCTGTGCATACATTGAGGAAAAACATTGTTGGTAATTGGTAATATTAGCACTGTGTATAGTTATTATTAAGTATATACATATACATGTATATACACACATGTGCATCCATACACACAAACGCACACATACATATACCTATAGTGGTCATTGGGATTGCATGGTATCGGGGTAAATGGGTCATACTTTAACATACCCAGGTGCACTACGTGTGGTAACCCCTAGGTGCACCAAAGGAGTATAATTATACAAAATACGGATAATGCTTTAAAAGAAGAGAAAATTAGACGGTTGTTTTATACGACATATTGTGAGCTATGATGTCAAATAATACTGAGGATATCCAGTTCTTCATTCAAACCATCCAGGGAGAGTGAACCAAACTGGTAAATCCAGAAGGTTTCTCTCCTACACAGGCGTGAAAACCTCTCGTTGTCTGTAAGTGTCCCTTTGGGGATGGCCTCGATCCCCAGAACCTCCAGACCTCTAAAATCGTTCTTGTGTGCATGAAGGAAGTGTCCCGCGCCACTTCCTCCATGCACACAAAAAACACCAAAAGCAAACATTTATAACATAGCAGCTTACCAATTCTTAGGTGTGGTGTCCACATTTGTTTTCTTGTTTTTACAATAAAGTCAAACAACACACAAGGAGAATTTTTAAAGTTATACTGCAGCTGCACACCTAAATTACCCCTAATCCTCATCAACACGTTAAACCATAAAAAACAATGTTAGGTTACACTTGCAACAGTCCAACATGGACCTAAGCATATCAAACTTCCTATTTCCCAAATAGATAAAGTTGATGGAAAAATCTCCCAAGTGACAACTTTAAGTAAATGCTTACAGTACAGCAATCAAATCATATTTGATTGCTGTAAATAAGCTATTAAATGCATTTATAAAAGCCCCCGGTGCAGGAAGCCTAATGAAACAGAGTAGATACAAAAGTAACAATGTTACTTTGTATATATCTCAGCATCTAAACAGTGTCAGATTGTCCATTTTTTTGACAGCAGCAGCAGCAATTACAGCAGCAGTATTTACAGAGCAACTCTTGGCTGTCATTTTGACAGTTGGGATTTGCTGGCAAGTGGGAGGGGTGTGTTGGAAGCCGTAAGACAGGCGTACTACACACACCATGTGTACTTTGATGTCCACAACTGGTTAACAAAGGATGGTTATTCACTATATGCTTTGTAATACTTAAAGGAGAAGTCCAGCCTGAGCTTTTTAGTCTGGGCTTATCCTCTGGGTCACAGGAGAGCAATTAGTTTTGCAATCCTGTGACCCGTTTTCAGCGGAGATCGGTCTGAAGTCTGCTCTCCACTGACACCTCTGCAATCAGTCAAGGCAGTGCATCATCCTGACTTTTGAAGTCTGGAACCGAAAGGTGTTTTGACTACTGGCAGTCTCAGCAGCTAAACAAGCCGCTGAGATGGTGAGATGACCACTCCCCACCTCTCCACAGCTCAGCGCTCCAATGAGCGTGCAGAAGCAGAGAGGAGAGATGCTGACTCACAGTCAGCAGCTCTCCTCTTGGGGACCTGTGAGAACCGAGCCATCGGCGGTGTTCTGTGGCTGGGTTCTCAGTGCAGAGACGGCGGGAGACAGATGCAGCATTGGTCTGATGCTGCATCCACCTAGGTAAGTATGAATCTAAAATAAAAAAAAACATACTTCTCTTTTAACATTTTCAGCATTCGCAAAAAAATTATCTGTTAAATGTAATGAAACGCCAGCTCCCTACAAGTCTGTATTTTCACTTTGGTTGGCCAATAGTAAGTTAGATTTCATATGTTTGCTATATTACTTTGAGTCCCAAACAGTGAGATACCGCTGTGGTGATTTGTTTCTTCTACCCCCTCCACAAGGCCATAACAAATGTGTCACTTTGCCACAGCTGAATATCCCAGTGAAACATTTGCTATACATGTTGGAGAGCAAAGAGGGATTGGGGACACCATCATTTCTAATTTCAGCTGGGTGGAATTTAATTGGTATATCTTGGTATTGCAATTCCCAAGTGATATAACATATGATTCCAGTTGGCAGCAAACACAAAACTGAAGAATTGGTTTTGGGTGTAGTTGACCTAAATTAAGTTCAGAGACTAGATAGAAATGCTGCAACCCATGGCAATCAGATTTCACTTTTTATTAGCCAAGTAGCAAGAGCAGTGACAGGTGACTGTACACTGCTTACTATAGCATAATATACCATCATTATGGCTCCTGACCACATTAAATAAGCTCATATATCTCTACACATCAACACCAGTAACTACATGTTATTTACGACGATGAGTTTCATAATTCAGTGATTTTATCACAGGCTGAACAATATTCCCCCGAATACATCTGCAGCCAAGCACCCAGGCAAGATGCTAAAATAAGAAACAAGCTCATTCCTTTGCAGCTGCCTCCTTCCTTTCCACCCTTCACAACCAGAACATGAAACATAAATACAGAGCTCCTGCAGAAGGGATTTCATATGCTCTATAAGAGACATGCCTTTAAAAATGTATAGTGTAGACTCTGCAAAGTTCAGACGAGGACAAGGCTGGCGATTGCAATCTCTCCGATTGTTCCTGGTTCTCCCACATGCATAGCATTGTAGTGCTCTTCAACTAACCTTCCTATTGTCCTGAACTGCATTCCTAGGCACTGGCTAATCATTTACGGACTAATGCAAATCAGCGGAAGAATTCATTTCTTTAATAATGGTTGTACTTAATCTGAAACATCTGCCGTATCTATCTATCTATCTATCTATCTATCTATCTACCTATCTACCTATCTATCTATCTATCTATCTATCTATCTATCTATCTATCTATCTATCTATCTATCTATCTATCTATCTATCTATCTATCTCTCTCCCTCTCTCTATCTATCTATCTTCACTTGATCTGCAAACTAATCTATTTCTATCACCAAAAGAACTAAATTAGCTAATATGATCCCTCATATGTGTGAAAACTGTAGTAACATAAAAAAAAACCTCTCCTATCTCTGTCCATTATCAATATAGCTGCCCTCTCTCTCTCGTTCTCTCTCTGTCTCTCTCTCTCTATCATATATCTTTGTTTCTTGCTGTTTATCTTTCCATCTATCTATCTATCTATCTATCTATCTATCTATCTATCTATCTATCTATCTCTCTCTCTCTCTCTCTCTCTCTCTCTCTCTCTCTCTCTCTCTCTCTCTCTCTCTCTCTCTCTCTCTCTCTCTCTCTCTCTATCTTCACTTGATCTGCAAACTAATCTATTTCTATCACCAAAAGAACTAAATTAGCTAATATGATCCCTGCTATGTGTGAAAACTGTAGTAACATAAAAAAACCTCTCCTATCTCTGTCCATTATCAATATAGCTGCCTCTCTCTCTCTATCTCTCTCTCTCTCTCTCTCTCTCTCTCTCTCTCTCTCTCTCTCTCTCTCTCTCTCTCTCTCTCTCTCTCTGTCTCTCATATATCTTTGTTTCTTGCTGTTTATATTTCTATCTATCTATCTATCTATCTATCTATCTATCTATCTATCTATCTATCTATCTATCTATCTATCTATCTATCTATCTATATATCTATCTTCTCTGGCTCTGCATACTAGTCTATTTCTGTCACCAAAAGAACTAAATGAGCTAATATGATCCCTGCTATGTGTGAAAACTGTAGTAAAAAAAAACCTCTATTATCTCTGCCAATTATCAATATAACGCATCTATTTCTCTCTTTCCCCACCATCTCTTTCTCTCTCTCACTTTCTATCATATCTCTTTGTTTCTTGATGTCTATCTATCTATCTATCTATCTATCTATCTATCTATCTATCTATCTATCTATCTATCTATCTATCTATCTATCTATCTATCTATCTTTCCTCACATGATGTAGTCTATAAATCAGGGCATTACTGTGATTAAAAAACTGGAATAGCTTATACAAGCTGTGCTTAGTGTGAAAACAAGCTTTGAGTATGTCTATCTATCTATCTATCTATCTATCTATCTATCTATCTATCTATCTATCTTTCTATCTATCTATCTATCTATCTATCTATCTATCTATCTATCTATCTATCTATCTATCTATCTATCTATCTATCTATCTATCTATCTATCTATCTATCACTTTCTTTTTTTCTTTTTCCATTATGTTAGCATGCCATTTACACAGACATAGGTGCAACAGCCGTTCTCATATAATATACTGTTGATTAGTGGGCAGTGGTGTGGGGGTAGTGGCGCTGTCTAAGTGGAGGCTGATATTACCCAAAGGTAGTATGAACAAACTATATGGACTACAGAAGCAATAAGTGATATATGTGTCCTGAATATAGTGCCTCTTACAATATGTGATGTACCAGTGGTAAAATAAATGACTTAAGTGTGGCTAAGACCACATGCTCTAGTGTGCAAATATCGTTGGACAAAGGTATTAATGCTGAAAAGTGATAGCGTAGATGCCAGATAATGTGTCCAAAAAAGTAAAAAAGTAAAAAATCCAAAAAATCCAAAAAGTGTCTATAAGTTCAAAAAAGAGTATATATAAAAATATATATAAAAGGCAACAATCCGGGTGTGAACCAAATAAGTAAACAGCAGTCCAGAGTGATAATGGTGACAATGTGACTTTCCAAATAGGTAGGTGATCACAGTATGCAGTAGTGCAGTAATGCGAAGTGGATCCGGTGCTCCCCCTCCTGGGTCCCTACTCACCAGAGGCCCTCACCCCTGCAGGGGTAAAGTGCATAGAAGATATCCAACCGACTCGGGTCCTCGCTCTCCTATTGGGTCCTACGGTCCAGCTGGTACCAAACAGATCCTGGGTGGCCGGATTCCTCAGGAAGTCCGCATTGGCCTTTATTAGCATACGGGGACAGACCGGCTGCATAATTCATAAAAGCGGTGAATTATGCAGCCGGTCTGTCCCCGTATGCTAATAAAGGCCAATGCGGACTTCCTGAGGAATCCGGCCACCCAGGATCTGTTTGGTACCAGCTGGACCGTAGGACCCAATAGGAGAGCGAGGACCCGAGTCGGTTGGATATCTTCTATGCACTTTACCCCTGCAGGGGTGAGGGCCTCTGGTGAGTAGGGACCCAGGAGGGGGAGCACCGGATCCACTTCGCATTACTGCACTACTGCATACTGTGATCACCTACCTATTTGGAAAGTCACATTGTCACCATTATCACTCTGGACTGCTGTTTACTTATTTGGTTCACACCCGGATTGTTGCCTTTTATATATATTTTTATATATACTCTTTTTTGAACTTATAGACACTTTTTGGATTTTTTGGATTTTTTACTTTTTTACTTTTTTGGACACATTATCTGGCATCTACGCTATCACTTTTCAGCATTAATACCTTTGTCCAACGATATTTGCACACTAGAGCATGTGGTCTTAGCCACACTTAAGTCATTTATTTTACCACTGGTACATCACATATTGTAAGAGGCACTATATTCAGGACACATATATCACTTATTGCTTCTGTAGTCCATATAGTTTGTTCATACTACCTTTGGGTAATATCAGCCTCCACTTAGACAGCGCCACTACCCCCACACCACTGCCCATTATTTCTGTATCCTTTAGGGGATCACATTCTTTGGGGGGGCTGCAGTCTCACTACAATCTTACTGTTATCTTGAAATATCCATTTCATGTTTGTATTTAAGTACTGTCACATATTTCCAACTAGTGTTTCCTAAGCGCGGATATTTGCTTTTTAATACTGTTGATTAGTACTTCTCCCATTAGATGGCAATTTTATTGCTGTTTAATGCTTACAAAATAATTGTTTTCTCTAGTGGAACTACATGGCTATGAAGTAATTTCCTGTCTCTGTATTTCCTTTTGTTTCCAGTAAAACAAGAAGGACTCAACCATGAGTCCATCATTATCGTGTCAGCTTTCCAACAGTTTATGGGCTCTGCAGGGACAAAAATTGTCTCTGGACAGCCGCAATCTGAACAAATTGTAGCCTTTATTAAAAGAAGGACAGCACTACAAGTCACAGCAAAATGAAATAAAAACCAGAAACTGACGCGTTTCACACTGAAACTAGTGCTTAGTCATAGCGACTTGCTGTGACTTGTAGCGTTGTCCTTCTTTTAATAAAGGCTACAATTTGTTCAGAGTGCGGCTGTCCAGAGACAATCTTTGTTCCTGCTTTGCTAAGTGCGTTGCCTGCACCTGAGTTATCTGCAGCGGAGGATATTCACCTGGGTTCCCACCTGGAGCGGCTATTCCCTTTTCCCCAGTTTATGGGCCCTGCTACAGCTAAAGTAGCAAAAAAACTAACAAAAAAACAACACTGTACATACATATACAGCTCATAGTTCCAGCACAACAGTCTTTGAAAATTAAAAAGGTCAGAAAGCATATATGATGGCAGCTAACAGTGCTTCCTCAAAATCTTCAGTTGCTAACCTGACAAACCCAAACTAGTTGTCCTGGAAATTTATGATGCTGCTGATAAGAGAGGGTTCATGAGGGTTCATGGACATGTATACAAAAGCTGAAATTAAACCCACCTACAGATGAGCAGATAAAGAAATATCAAAAAGTACTATATCTTTGAGCATACTGTCTCTATAATATGTACAGTAGGGGTTCTAAGCAAAACATGATTGTAGCAGAAAGGTACCAGGAATAGATTAGCTCACTGGTATGCTCCAGTGGGCTTCTGGCACATACCTGGTGGATCTGACTTGAGAAAGGGGCTCACCCTGAAACTTGTCAGTCTCCTCACCTTAATCCTGCTTCCAGGTGTCTGCATACCAGTTATTTATGGTACCTTTCTGCTACTATCTTTGTGTTTGTAGAATCTCATCATCCTGACACTGTGGAATATCACCACCCTAACATCCTATAAATATGGTTTCAGACTGCAGATGAACAGATGACATCTCTAAACAAGTTCCAAGACAGAATGAAAAAGCATAGGCACACCAATAGAAAACAGCTTTGTTAAAGTTGGAAGGAGAGGAAGATCTTCTACCCAACAATGGAGAGCACAGACAAGTAGTGGGAGCACTGTTTTACACTGCTGCCTCTACATATCCAGATACAGTATAGTCGCTGCCAGATCAAATCTCTGTAGAAGTGTAAGGTAACTCTAGCAAAAAGACTGGAATGCAATTTAAGATTCATGCAGTACATTGAACAAACCCAAGACATGAACCTAACATTAACTGAAAATAATGATCTACAACCTATATGATATGGGAACTCAGAGTGAGCAGGTGATCCCAGTATTTACAAGTGGTTACTTGCTCCAAGTCAGTAATAGCCCAATATCCTTTCCCTGGAAAAATTGGATTCCAGTGGCATTATTTTCTACGGAAGCTGAAAACATTTTGGCAGTCTATGTTTGTCAATAACTCATTTGGTTGCAGCAGCTTTGTGGAAGATCTTGGACAGCCAATATTTCAGGCAACAATTTTGTAAGAAGACTATAAAGTACTATCAAATATATAAAGTTTGCAAAGAGTGAAAAGATCATTGCCAAAACCAAGCACATTAACGCCAAGTACCATTTCTTCAGAGATCTTGTGGAACAAAAGGTAACTGTGCTTGAATACTCCAACACTAAGAATATATGCTATGACAAAGTCACTACCAAAGCCAAAGTTTGAGGAATTCCAAACGAGGATGTAATTGTTTAGTAAGGGTATTTGCATTCTGTTAATACACCATTCCTATACAGTATATCACACTGTTGACTAGTACTTCTTCAACTAAGTGTAATGTTTAATGCCTGCATAATGTATGTATTATCCTCTCTTGTGGAACTACTACATGGTAATGATGACATTTCCTGTCTCTGTGTTCCTGTTGTTTCCAAATAAACAAGAAGGGCTCAGCCATGTGTCCAGCATCATCTTAAAAAGTGTACTGGGGGCGCTATGGAGTAATATGTAATTACACAACTTATCCTATAATATGCAACAACAAGTAAATTAATAAAAATGTGTCCTGTTGTACGTGATAAATCAATCAATAAATAATAAAGTTCCATTGGTGCAAGCAACGATACAACATCAATGCTCGAATACCCTCTAGATATATTTTTTGCTGTGATACAAAAACCGTCTCCGGTCGTGCAAACTTAATTGATCTTCTACCACCTGGATAATTAGTACGACACCCAATGTGCACAAGTAGTAAATTGTGCTTACCAGACCTGTTTGACCTCTTTAATGAAAAAGACGGTCAGATGCGCTTGAGCAGGATAATGCCTGCAGACATATAAATCGACTGGAGCATGTACGATACCTCACCCTCGGAATGTTGAGATTTTAGAACATGGAATACAAACAGAGAGCTTCCATAGTGCAACCCTATTTTATTAAAATGTAATAAAAACACCAGCCAATTGGCTACTCACATAAAAAGTGCCCTTCTCCCGGCACTGGGGCTGCAAGCTTTGATAAAAAAACACTGGATCTCCTACCTCCATGGCGGCGTACGTTCCACCAGCTGCTGACACTATCCAGATGATCGGGAAGTGACGTAGGACATAGTACAGGTGACCAGGTTCCGCCGCCGACGTACATTTCGTATAGTTACATTTTCAAGGGGCTCCTTCGCCCCATTCATCTTGCCTGCTAAGAGTCATATCTGCAGCAGCTTTCCAACAATATATATATAAAATTTTTCCTTTAGGATGATTCATGCTGTTTATGCTCTAGACTCCAGTGCTGGAGATAATCACATCACTAAAATGTAATTTTGTCATTAAGCGAAATGCACAAATTTGGGGCTTCTGTACTTGAAATAATTATTGAAATACTACAACGCAGGCAATGATGATTCCAGATTTAATGATCCCTGAAAATGCTTACTGTCTGAAGGAGAGTAATGCTCAATCTCTTAATCCATTAGCCTCTTTAGACTGTCAACGTACTTATCAGCACTGCTTCCTCTTTCTATAAATATTATTTTTATATAAGCCCCCACCCCCATGCTCTGTACAGATTTCATGCTCTCCTGCCACAAAGCTTCAGAATCCATCTACGAATGTTGCTGTTTGTACATTCGCCTCACGTACCAATGAGGGAACACCATTCAGCTCCCCTAGGGCAGTAAATGCATTCATGTTTAATTACTCTTGGATGAGGTTAAAGCAAATGAATGTGATGATGTACGTTTCTGCACCTAAATAATTTTCTACCGAACAGCTACATGGAACTAGTTTCATGGTACAGCTTGATGCTGTGATGACAGTGGCAAGAGATTATGGCAAATCAGGTATTCTGGTATATCCAGTTATTTCCATTTATCTGTATAATCCTCCTCTAACATCAATATATTTACATATCACCAGCCACGATTTAAATTATTTGCTTATATGATTGTATGTTTATATAGGACATTTAACTGTGTACAATGATCATACACATACAGAAGAGGTATTACCCAGGCCATGTTGCAAACTCATTTGTAAAATTAAAGTAATCTGGAGTCCTCTTTTCCTGATAAATATGTATAATAACCTGTGAAGGATCACTAATGGTATGTTCATGCTTTGACACTTCAAAGCTGCATTACCAGCGATTTTGATGTGATTTGTGGTGCAGCAAAAAGCGTCCTTCCACCATATCAGGCAGATGTAAGCCGATTTGATTGGTATTTGTTCACTTTCCTCTGAAATGTCTCTCAAAGACTTCTAGTACAATGTGCCTAGGGTGAAGAACCATGTTTGCTACCAATATAGGAAGATTTTGAAAAGAGGACATAATGTCAGCAAGAATTAGAGAGAGATTATTTTAGGAGAAAACTAGCCATGTTGCTGCACTCCAATTAACATAAAACGTTGTATAGATAGGGCATGATAAGTTGAATCAACCCTGTATTAAAACCAGACCAAATCTTTATTCCATGTGAAAAAAAAGCTATGAATTAGTATATGAAGACAACATATTCAGCAAAAAAAATTACTGAACATTACGTATTAATAGGTTCTATATGTACCACACTGTAGTGAACAGTAGCTGGCATTGTAACATGTATGAAGTTATTACATTGGCTCTTGTTGGTTTAGGGTGCTTTGCACATGTAGGTCACAGCAAGAAGTTTTTGATAATTCCGTGCAGCACATACTTACCCCTTCTCTCCTGCTCTACCGCCTTATTGTTCACCTGCCAGGCTTTAAGAAAATATGCCTTATGGTATACCCATGTTGTATTACTTGAAACTTACACAGAACTGAGGACTCTTTCCCAGCCATCAGGTGATGGTGCTGGACCAAGCACCACCAATGTCACTTGAGAGAAAAGGGGGCAAGTCCTGGGTTTTTCTACATTTCTGATAGCTAAATAGAGCAGTGGAGAAGATAAGTACGTGTTGCTACGAAGGGGGCACTAACAACTTGAGTACCTGACTGTAATATCCCTTCCATCATGTGATAGTTTGACTGACAACTACTCCTTCATGAAAAGCTGTACCTAAATAAAGCAGAACTTCAATCTGCCTAGAGGGGGTGACCCCCCCTCCCAATGACACAATTATTGTGGCCTTCGGATCCTGGCAGAGCCCATGCAGGAAGGTTTCAGACTCTCTTGTTAGCAGTCTTTGCGTGTATGTCAGAAAACCACACACGTACCCACATAGCCGGAGATACTGGCATATGCACAAATGTACCAAAGGGCTCTCTTGGACCTGAATACTGAGGCACTTCTGCACACAAACAGGGGCAAGAAGAAACTCTCAACTAAGTGCTGCTTTGCAGAACAAATAATGCATTAATTGTTTTTAAAAAGGATATAAATTTCCATCTGTAAGAGAAGGAGAGGGAGGAGGCAGGGCAGCAAAACATGTCCTTTAGGGTGAAGGTCCGCTTTCATTTTGTATATTTTTTTAAGACAGATAGAGCTTCTTTTGGTAGTATTTAATAACATACTGTAAATAATAGATTTTCAGGGAGTTAAAGGGTTAATATACAGATCACTAGACAGCATGGAGATTATGGGCCAGATTCAGAGAGATCGGCGCATCTTTAGATAGGCGTAGCGCATCTCATATGCGCTACGCCGTCGTAACATTGAGAGGCAAGTACAGTATTCACAAACCACTTGCTCCCATATGTACGCTGGCGTAACGTAAATGGGCCGGCGTAAGCCCGCCTAATTCAAAGTAGCAAAGCAGTGGGCGTGTTGTTTTACAATTAACCGTGACCCCATGTAAATGAATGGCCGATCGAACGGCGCATGCGCGCGCATGCTCAGAATCACGTCGCAAATACTCCCTAAGATACGTCGGCTCAATGCTTTCGACGTGAACCTAACCTACGTCCAGCCCCATTCACGTGCAACTTACGCAAATGACGTAAAATACGACGCTGTTCCCGCACCCATACCTTAACATGACTTACCCCTGCTTTATGAGGGGTAAAGTTACGCTGGACGTACTCCTTACGCAAACGGCGTAGTTTACTGCGACAGGCGCAAGTACGTGAATCAGCGTATCTAGCTCATTTACATATTCAACGCGTAAATCTACGGGAAGCGCCCCCTAGCGGCCAGCGTAAATATGCACCCAAGAAACGACGGCGTAGGAGACTTACGACGGTCGTATCTTGGCAAAATTCAGGCGTATCTTGTTTCCTGAATACAGCTCATAGATACGACGGCGCATCCTTGAACTTACGCCGCGTATCAATAGATACGTCGGTGTAAGTCGTCTGTGAATCCGGCCCAATATGTGTAGAAGAGGAGGGGGGAATGTAAGTGTGACAAAAAATTATTTCTATGTCATTAATACAGAATGAATGAATCTGAAGTTGCAGTTGCTGATCCATTTACTCTTTCCCTATTGACATGTACTATAATCTCTCTTCCAAAAGCATAATGACCAATCACAGTGATCACATGGTACCCAGCCCCTATGATCAACTTCAGACAGTGTCTCTGTGTACCTAACTGTCTAATGATAGCGTGGAACACAGAAATTACAGACTGCTATTTTTTCTGTGCCTTTTATAAACGGACTGTCGATCTGTTCAAAGATGTATCCAAGGTAGAAAAGGGGTTCAAGCAAACATGTTATTACTTTAGGCTACCTTGTTTCGGTTAGATATTAAATGTAAAATGGTATGGTAGCACATGTTCTTTGTCCTTACTGTGTCCAGATCCAGATGCTAAGCACAAAAACATTGTAGTGGAATTATTTGCAGCACAAGGAACTGTTAAGTCAAGGTACATCCCACATTTTTTTTTAAATACATAGATCTTTATAAAATATTGATGCAGCACCCAATTTAGATTTTTGTGATTTATGAATTGAAATGGTCACACGTGCACAATTTGTAGATTCAATAGAAATAGATAACAGAACAGAAGAAAGTCTTAGAGACAGTCGTTTCTAAAAAAAACACAAAATATATAGATATGGTGGAAAGCAAGTGGATGTAATGCCGCGTACACACGATGGCCCGGATTCACAAAGCACTTGCGCCGACGTATCTGGAGATACGCCGCGTAAGTGCAAATATGCGCCGTCGTATCTGTGCGCCTGACTCAGAAACTAAGATACGCCTGAAAATAGGCTTCATCCGACCGACGTAACTTGCCTACGCCGGCGTTGGCGCATATTTTCGCTGCCCGTATTTGGCGCTCCCATTGATTTTCTATTCACATATGCAAATGAGGGAGATATGCCGATTCACAAACGTACGTCCGTCCGAAGCAGTGCGCGTAAAGTCATACGTCCGGCGCAAAGTTATGCCCCATAAAGGAGGTGTAACTCAGCAGCATCCATGCAAAGGGAACACAAGCCAACGTATTTTACGTAGTTTAAGTAGGAAGTGAATATGACTAGGCGTAGGTTACGTTCACGCCGTAGGCAGTGATCCGGCGTTTCTTAGGGAGTAGTTCCGACGTGATTCTGAGCATGCGCACTGGGATGCGTCAACGGGACGGCGAATGCGCCGTTCGTTATACGTATCTGTCTGGTGCTTGGCCCATCATTTTCATGGGGTCACGCCTCATTTGCATGGCTCACGCCCACTTCCACATATGCCGGCTTACGCCTAGGAAACCCAGCGCAATTTTGGCAGCACTGGCTTTGTGAATCCAGTGCTTGGCTCTCTGCGCTGCGTCGGCGTAGCGTAAAAGGAGATACGCTACGGCGGCATAAATATGCGCTGCTGTATGTGAATCCGGGCCGATCATTTTGCAGCATGAAAAAAACGTTGTTTTTAAAAAACGTAATTTAAAATGATCGTGTGTGGGCTGCACATCGTTTTTCAGGTTCTGAAAAACGACGATTTTTTTTCCCGAACATGCTACATTTTTTAACGTTTTTTAAACAATGTCGTTTTTTGGGTTGTAAAAAATGATCGTGTGTGCGCTAAAACGACGTTAAAAACCCGCGCATGCTCAGAGGCAAGTTATGAGACTACCATTCATATTGGAATAAGCACATTCATCACGCTGTAACAGACAGAAAAGCGCAAATCGTCTTTTACTAACATGGAATCAGCTAAAGCAGCCCAAAGGCGAATGGAACTTCCCCTTTAAAGTGCCGTTGTACGTGTTGTATGTCACCGCGCTTTGCAAGATCATTTTTTAAAAACTATGTGTGTGGGCAACGTCGTTTTAATGATGAAGTTGGGTAAACTTTGTTTTTTAGACATGCTGAACAAAGTTTTCTTTCATGCTGAAAAACTATCGTGTGTACGCGGCATAAGGCTCTGTTCACACTAGTGCAATGGCAGATGCGAATCGAGTCACACAGAATCACATGACAATGGAAATCCCATTGAGGTTGATTTACTAAAACTAGAGAGTGCAAAATCTGGGGCAGCTCTGCATAGTAGCCAATCAGCTTCTAACTTCAACTTGTTTAATTAAACCTTGACAAAAATGGAAGCTGATGTTCCACTTCATCAATGAAACTCAGCAGGGTGCAACTTTAGAAAAAGTTCCAGCATGCTTTTAGAAAACCACTTCAAAGTAGCATCAAAGAAGCATCCATGTTGCACCCAAGTTGCATCCAAGTTACACTACATAATCGCACTGAAAGTTGAATCAAAAAAAGGATGCATAAGTGAACCTAGCCTAAAAGGCAAGTGTAAATTGACTCCAATAAACGCAAAGAGGAAAAGTTAAAGATATTAAAATCGCTCAGAACTTATGTGGACCTTTCACCAACACATACATGAGCAATGAGTAGGAAAGGGGATATCACCACTCTAGGTAGGTCAAACAAAGGTGAAAATCTCTCCTCCAGTTTAGAAGCCCAGGTGCTGGCAATGCATGTAGCAATAAAAAAGGAAGAAGTTCTGCACAGCCGCACTCCAAAAAAGCTAGCTCATGACTAAGCACTGTTTGTTAGTGTGAAACGCGTCAGTCCTTCTGTCCGTTCTGCTGTGGCATGTAGTTTTGATTTCATTTTTTGAATAAAAGGCAAAACATTTTTTGGAGTGCGAATGTCCAGAACTTCTTCCTGTTTTAATAAGCAATGAGTAACTAGAATCAAATCCCAAACGCCCTGTAAATACTTATGAACAGGATCCTTATATTTGCCTCAACTCTTTCACAAAAGGTTGTGCTTATTTTACATATGGTCAATGGGTGAAACAAAACAATGGCTGGGTCCATCTCTTTATGAGAAGTAATGCCCTGTACACACGATAGGTTAGTCTGAGGCCGGGTACACACGAACAAACATGTATGGTGAAAGCGGTCCGTCGGACCGTTTTCACCATACATGTCTGCCAGAGGGCTTCTGTACGATGGTTGTACACACCATCGTACAGAAGTCCGCGCGTAAACAATACGCGGGGCGTGTCCGCGGTGTCGCCGCGCCGATGACGCGGTGTCGCCGCGACAATGACGCAGCGACGTGGGCGGCCCGCCTTTAAAATGCTTCCACGCATGCGTCGAAGTCATTCGACGCATGCGAGGGACGGCGGGCGCCTGGACATGTACGGTAGGTCTGTACTGACGACCGTACATGTCCGAGCGGGCAGAATTCCAGCGGACTGTTTTAAAACAAGTCCAGGAATATTTGTCTGCTGGGAAAAGGCCCGGCGGGCAAATGTTTGCTGGAATTCGGCCCGCTCGCGCCCACACACGACCGAACATGTCTGCTGAAACTGGCCCGCGGACCAGTTTCAGCAGACATGTTTGGTCGTGAGTATGGGGCCTGATGAAAACGGTCTGATGGATTTTTCCATCAGTTATCCGATGAAGCCGATTGATGATCAGTCGTGCCTACACACCATCAGTTAAAAAACCGATCGTGTCAGAACGCGGTGATGTAAAACACAACGAATTGCTGAAGTTCAATGCTTCCAAGCATGCGTCGACTTGATTCTGAGCATGCGTGGATTGTTAACCGATGGACGTACCTACAGACAATCGTTTTTTTCTATAGGTTTTTTATCCATCAGATAATTTTAAAACAAGTTCCTATTTTTTTAACCTATGGATAAATAACCTATGGGGCCCACACACGATCGGTTTGGTCTGATGAAAACGCTTTATCAAACCGTTTTCATCAGACTAACATATCGTCGTCAAATTGGACCATGTTTCATAGGGTTTTTTTTATTTTTATTCCCCTGTATCAACTGCTGGCATAGGTTTCTGTATATAGTGGTTTTCAGTGTTATTTTCTTTCTTTAACCTAACTATGTGACAATTTAACAATGACATTACATGCACTGGAAATATTAATCTGTAGTTGTCTCAGAATGTTTTGGCAATTTTGTATAAAAAAATAAAAAATTATAATATTTTGGTAACAAAAAACAAGAGAATATCAAAATGAATTTTTTAGATTTTGAAGATTTTAAAGATTAAAAATATGTTATTAAATTGGCTGAACATAAAACAGTTACTCGAGTATAAGCCGACCCGAATATAAGCCGAGGCACCTAATCCTCTGTAGCCATTGGAGCAAAGTTTGATTGCTTTTGGTTGTTCTGGGTTCTGCTGGTTGCAGGCTCAACTGCTTCTCCCTGCTTTCCAGTGTGTTCTAGAATTTAGTGGGTTGGAAGAGGCAAACCCCGGGCATGCATATTCATACAGCCTCAGCCAATCCCTGGGAGGAAGAATGACCAATGGGGGCTGAGATGTGTATAAATAGGCTGGGGCCTGGAATAGCAGGGTCCTTGTCCAGGTAGATAAAACCCAGCCTGGAGGGCTGTGGCCTACTGATTCATAGGAGGACAAAGAGGTTATAGCTCTGGGAGAGCTCAGGGACCTATTTCTGAAGTACCTGGGAGCAGTTTGGAGAAAATCCACTGTGGATCTCTCCTGGAGGCTCACAGTACAACATCTGGCTGGTACTGGGCAGAAGACACCACAGGGCACAGTGAGTAAAGGCCTGAGATAGAGAGATCCCAGTGACCGTCCTTATTCTAGAGTTGCTGGTGTAGGATTGCTTATGCATTGGGGCTTCCTGAGCTGTATGTTCACCTATCACTGGCCACAAAAGCGATTCACCCTGAAGAGTCCAGTTATAGCCAGAGAGTGCCCTCTGCTGTACTTTGCAAGTTTAACCAGCATTAAGCTACAAGAAGACATACTGCTTCTTGAGTTGTGAGACTGTGGAACTGCTGTGTGCCTGGCTGTCATGTACCAAATAGGAAATAAAACCTGGGACAAAACTGACAGACCAGTCTGGGGTCTGTTCTACAATAACTTAAAGCTATGCAAATGCCCAAGGTGGGAACTGATTCCAGGACCTTAGCACTGCAAGATGCACATGGTGAACCATTGCTCTCACCTGATTTTACTGAATTTGTGGTTGGAAATGTACAAACATACATTGGAATTGGTAATAATACTATATAAATATTAGTTAGCTTCAAAAAATAAGCCATACTTTCACATTAATTTGAAATCAAGGCAGCAGGTTTACTTGCTTTTAGTCAGATGGCATTAATTTGATAGAAAGTCACTTTTCATGTACATTAACAATAAAGGTCAGGCAAGCACAGACAAGAAATAGGGACAACAGACGTGAAATGGTGGATAATTAAGGCTTCAATCACTAAATAGAAGCATGTATTTTAGTCTGATACATTAACCTAGCTAGTCACCGAGGGGGCTGTCAGTGGAGCGCATGGCAAAATGCTGCACGTACGCAGTAATTTTATGTTAGAAAAGAAAGGAGTGTTCCTGGAAGTAATTAAATTATATTATTTCTCAGGTCAGAGACAGACGCTTATATGTTGCAGTATAATGTAAATTATACTGGCAGATGCCATGTCTGTACTTTGCATGGCAGAGGTGTTGGGTCCGGTTTCTGCCAAAGTCACTATTGGCATGAAGTTTGTATTGGTTGCTCTTTAACTTGTTCTGGCTTTCTTTTACAATTTACACACATTACATAAGAAAAATCTATTTGAACCCATAACTGACACACATTTGGTAAAACATGACAGTATTCCTATAAGTAGGGATGAGCACAATTTTGTCTCCAAAATTAAGGGCAGACATTTATTTTCTGTTTGTGAAAAAAAAAAACACCTCATTAAGTTCATAATTTTTTTTTTTCAAAAATAAAAAAAAAGGACAGCAGGAAAAAAAAAGTAAAAAATTTAAGCGACAGTAGAATAAAAAAAGTTCAAATACATTGTGACAGTAAGTCAGGTAAATCTGTGGGTGTTGTCACAGAAGGGACATACATTTCTGCCTTGTTTAGAAAATACACCAATTGTTATTAGGCGTCGGCTGCAAATGTAGCCAGAAATGGTCTAAGGGCGTTTGAAGACTTCAGCTGTTCAGAATGAGGCAATTAAGGCCTCTATAAGTAGTCCAGAGGATTTTCACTGATTTGACTTAAAGTCTCAGCATGCAGCAAATCAGTGGTAATCCTCTGGACTACTTATAGAGGCCTTAATTGCCTCATTCTGAACAGCTGAAGTCTTCCAACGCCCTTAGACCATTTCTGGCTACATTTGCAGCCGACGCCTAATAACAATTAGTGTATTGTCTAAACAAGGCAGAAATGTATGTCCCGTCTGTGACAACACCCACAGATTTACCTGACTTCCTGTCACATACCTCAGCATGCAGAAAATCAATGGTAATCCTCTGGACTACTTATAGAGGCCTTAATTGCCTCATTCTGAACAGCTGAAGTCTTCCAACGCCCTTAGACCATTTCTGGCTACATTTGCATCCAACGCCTAATAACAATTGGTGTATTGTCTAAACAAGGCAGAAATGTATGTCCCGTCTGTGACAACACCCACAGATTTACCTGACTTCCTGTCACATACCCCCCCTCTTGTTTCAACCCTAGGGTTGGGACACAGGTTGCCAGGCAGGCACTGCCCGGTACATGACAACGTTAGACCTGACCAAGGGTTATTGGCAAATTCCTCTCTCGGAGTCATCCAGGGAAAAAACAGCATTTGTAACTCCAGACAGATCTTTCCAATATCGGAGGATGCCTTTTGGGTCACAAAATGCTCCCGCCACATTCCAACGTACCATGGATAAGACCCTTCAGCCTCATCGAGCCTATGCTGCTGCATACCTCGATGACGTTGTCATCCACAGTGAGGATTGGGAATCACACTTGCCAAAAGTTCAGGCTGTGTTGGATTCCATCTGGAAAGCCGGGTTTACAGCCAATCCAAAAAAATGTACCCTTGGGCTAGAAGAGGCGAAGTATCTGGGGTATACCATTGGAAGAGGTCTAATCAAGCCCTAAATAAATAAAGTTGAGGCTATTCAGGATTGGCCACGTCCTACCAACAAGAAACAGGTTCGTGCATTTTTGGGGATCGCGGGCTACTATCGCAGCTTTATCCCCCATTTTGCCTCACAGGCTGTTCCCCTGACCAATTTGACCAAAGGGAATGAGTCTGTAATGACCAGATGGACTCCCGAAGCAGAAACAGCTTTTCAGGCTTTAAAACAGGCCTTATGTAGTCAGCCAGTTTTAAATTCGCCTGATTTTTCACGGGACTTCGTGGTCCAGACAGATGCGTCAAATGTGGGCTTAGGAGCTGTACTGTCTCAGATTATCAAGGGGGAGGAACACCCTGTTATATACTCACTGCCGATCCTGACCTCCCTGGGGCAAAATTCTGCTAAGAGGCCCTCTATTGACCCGTAATGCCGTGAGCAATGTCAACCATTTGCCAT
This sequence comes from Rana temporaria, assembly GCF_905171775.1. NCBI lineage: Eukaryota > Metazoa > Chordata > Amphibia > Anura > Ranidae > Rana > Rana temporaria. The sequence continues at coordinate 97,761,604 of NC_053492.1, read as the reverse complement.
TGCCACACAGTCACACCTGACATTTCTGTGCTCCCAATACAATCCTCCCTCCTTTAAACAAAACAGTCAAACAATAAGTACAATATAGAACAGAATAACACCCAGCAGGGAGACCAGAGGATAAGGATGTGGGCAGAACACAGCACCCAGCAGGGGGACCAGAGGATAAGGATGTGGGCAGAACACGGAACCCAGCAGGGAGACCAGAGGATAAGGATGTGGGCAGAACAAAGCACCCAGCAGGGAGACCAGAGGATAAGGATGTGGGCAGAACACAGAACCCAGCAGGGAGACCAGAGGATAAGGATGTGGGCAGAACACAGCACCCATCAGGGAGACCAGAGGATAAGGATGTGGGCAGAACACAGAACTCAGCAGGGAGACCAGAGGATAAGGATGTGGGCAGAACACAGCACCCAGCAGAAAGACCAGAGGATAAGGATGTGGGCAGAACACAGAACCCAGCAGGGAGACCAGAGGATAAGGATGTGGGCAGAACACAGCACCCAGCAGGGAGACCAGAGGATAAGGATGTGGGCAGAACACAGAACTCAGCAGGGAGACCAGAGGATAAGGATGTGGGCAGAACACAGCACCCAGCAGAAAGACCAGAGGATAAGGATGTGGGCAGAACACAGAACCCAGCAGGGAGACCAGAGGATAAGGATGTGGGCAGAACACAGCACCCAGCAGGGAGACCAGAGGATATGGATGTGGGCAGAACACAGAACTCAGCAGGGAGACCAGAGGATAAGGATGTGGGCAGAACACAGAACCCAGCAGGGAGACCAGAGGATAAGGATGTGGGCAGAACATGGAAACCAGCAGGGAGACCAGAGGATAAGGATGTGGGCAGAACACGGAACCCAGCAGGGAGACCAGAGGATAAGGATGTGGGAAGAACATGGAACCCAGCAGGGAGACCAGAGGATAAGGATGTGGGCAGAACACGGAACCCAGCAGGGAGACCAGAGGATAAGGATGTGGGAAGAACATGGAACCCAGCAGGGAGACCAGAGGATAAGGATGTGGGCAGAACACGGAACCCAGCAGGGAGACCAGAGGATAAGGATGTGGGCAGAACATGGAACCCAGCAGGGAGACCAGAGGATTAGGATGTGGGCAGAACACAGCACCCAGCAGGGAGACTAGAGGATAAGGATGTGGGCAGAACACGGAACCCAGCAGGGAGACCAGAGGATAAGGATGTGGGCAGAACACATCACCCAGCAGGGAGACCAGAGAATAGGATGTGGGCAGAACACGGAACCCAGCAGGGAGACCAGAGGATAAGGATGTGGGCAGAACACGGAACCCAGCAGGGAGACCAGAGGATAGGATGTGGGCAGAACACAGCACCCTGCAGGGAGACCGGAGGATAGGATGTGGGCAGAACACAGAACTCCGCAGGGAGACCAGAGGATAAGGATGTGGGCAGAACACGGAACCCAGCAGGGAGACCAGAGGATAGGATGTGGGCAGAACACAGCACCTAGTTATTCCCTAGTCTATTGCCAATCATGGTGGAGGCTGATTTCATTTTGCAGATTTGCCTCACATTAGTAAATTCTGCAATTCAGCCATTTCAGCTCCGCTATGTCCCTTGTGATGGTGCATTGTACTGTACATACACCAAGAGATTTTCTGATTCCTGCCATAGAATCACCATATGTAGCCCTGCTATAAACACACACAATACAGAGTGCACCTTTTCTGCCTGCCATCTGACACCTCTGTTACTTCAGTGTTTACACAAGCCTTGTAAAAGATGATTGCAGTGGGGCTGACTGTTCACTTTGCATGAAAAGAGACAGCTTTTAGAAGTCAGGCAGGGAGGGAGGGCTCAGGGTGAAGAGGTAGCTCAGCACTTCCATGGGGAACAGTAATGAGAGGAGAGGATGAGAGTCATACAGCAGACAGTTAAACAAGCAGAACGATCAGACTAGAAGGATCCGAAGGTGGTCAGAGTCAACGTACAGGGAGCAAAGTACAAGGGGCTTCTACAACAATGCTTAGGGAAGAATTACGATCACTCACGATCACTCACGGTACCTCAGTAATCATATATTGTCCATGCATCACTTCCCTGCTATCCCACGCTGACACACTAAGCTGTCAGCTCTCTGCCATCCCCTGCAGGCTGGAGGGAGGAGAACACACACTCTTACCACACTCAAGCTGACAGGTCGCAAACCTAGACTCGAGTGGAAGGCGGGGCCTCAAGTCATTTTCGGGGGCCCTACGCAGCTTGCGTAGTGAGCGTATAGGGAGGATCGGCTCTGTATGTACCTCAGCCGAAAGTTGAAGGCCCATGAAGAGAATTATGCCACCATTGAGAAAGAATGTTTGGCGGTGAAATGGGCTTTGGATTCTCTCTGGTACTACCTCGTGGGTAGACAGTTTGAACTGGTGACGGATCATGCCCCATTGAAGTGGCTGGCACAGAACAAAGAGACCAATAGGAGAATAAATAGGTGGTTCCTGGCCCCACCAGGAATTTAGTTTTGCGGTAACGCATCGCCCCGGTGCTAAAATGGGGAATGCAGATGGGTTGTCCCGAGTGCATGCCTGCCTGGCAACCTGTGTCCCAACCCTAGGGTTGAAACAGGAGGGGGGGGGTATGTGACAGGAAGTCAGGTAAATCTGTGGGTGTTGTCACAGACGGGACATACATTTCTGCCTTGTTTAGACAATGCACCAATTGTTATTAGGTGTCGGCTGCAAATGTAGCCAGAAATGGTCTAAGGGCGTTGGAAGACTTCAGCTGTTCAGAATGAGGCAATTAAGGCCTCTATAAGTAGTCCAGAGGATTACCACTGATTTGCTGCATGCTGAGGCTTTCTGAGTGAAAGAGAGCAGTACTTAAAGTCTTCTGAGGAGGTGAGGAGAGGATTGATTTTTCTGTGTGATAAAAATCAAAAGACTATTGTTTTTCTGCTGTATGACCAGCACTGTCTACCCAGCAGTAGGCTGTGCTAGACTCCATAGATAGGTTCCTGTGTGGAAGGTAGACGCCCAAAGTGGCCAGGGTTTATTTTATGTTTGATTTTGTTTATGCTGTTTGGATGCTTGCACTTGTTTCCAGCAAGATGGAAGAATAAACCAAAATCTTTGTTTTCACCCGTCTTCGACTGCCTGTCTGTATAAATTCAGTGTGTGGTGAACCCATCCAAGGGGTCACACACCCCGCTACCGAGCTAACCCCTTACAACATGAAAAAGGGAAATAAAAAACACCCTCTAAACAAAAAGAGGATTTTTTTCCCAGCAAATTTATTTCACATAAGCAGCTCAAATAGTAAATTTAACAATTCCTGCCTTGGTGAATTTTTGCCAATGGAAAAATCAGTCATTTTGCAGCAAAATACATTTTGTTAAAATCAATCCACTCATCCGTACCATACAGCACAGCATAAGAAATGATTGCAGCAATTCAGATTCTTCTCACAGTTGATTCCTCGCTGTCTATATTAATAGTCAGCTAGGAATAATGTCATGACCATTTCTGGGAAACAATACAGGCCTTATGACCTCCTTCCTATTAATTACATTGTAGGACGTCTCAACTTTACAGTCCAGGCTCCATAATTTAAAAAAATGTTGAGCGAGTTTAGATTAGGTCTCTTAATATTAAAAACCCCTGCTTGGTACATTACAATTTCTGAGCATGTTTACCACAATGTTGGTGTCAAGCTACAGTAGCCCTCCATATGAAAAGTGTACGGCTGGTCCAAGGATTTTTGTCTACTTGGACGAAGTTGCATTTTGCCGCCCCCCTCCACACCGCCCGCCCCCTTTCCATCCCCCATTGTCCTCCCACCACTCCCTCCCACCCACAACAGCCTGGAGCCATTTTTTACATTTTGAAACTTTTTGTTTACACAGTTTAAAAATAATTTTAGGCCTGAAGATTACGTAAAACCCCCAAAATATTATTTTTATTTTTTGAAAGCAGACACCCTAGAGAATAATATAATATAATATTGGTATTTCTAATTGTATATGTTACGTGACATTAGCGCAACTGTTTATGAAAGGCAACATTTCAGTAAAGATAATAATAAAGTTAATTTCTGAACACATAAATGCAATTTATTACCTATTTTTCATCAGATCATCAATTTAGAGTTACGCAGGAGCACTGTTGCTAAAAATTTTGCTCTCACTCGCTGGCGTGCACGCTAATATATAACATGTGTAGGAAAATCGCCATTATTTTTTACATAATTTTGATTGTTACTGCACAGCTGACCAATAGTTAGTGATAGGTAACAGGTTCTCTTAATGGAGACACCTGGGGGTCTATTGGACCCTGCATGTTTCCTCTCTGATACACTGCAGCTGATGGAGCACAGACCATCAAGGGAAGGGAAGCCTGAGCGAATAGAGGTCCGCTGAGCTCCCGCCACCCTTAACAGCGACACTCATGACAGCATTGTGCCCGCAGGTGGGACAGCGGAGCCTGGTGAACATGGCAGGGGGCACATTGCGGCAGTGGTGAAAGTGATAGGTGGCTTGTATCACTTCCACAGGAAAGCCAACAGTCATCTTTATTGAAGTACACACACGTGTGTAAAAACACATGTCTGCAGCACTGTAAAAATCAGAACCCCCAGCAAGTGGCTGGGGATTTAGATTTTACTGCCCCCTTATCCTGGCATCCTGAGGAGGCTGCTTAAGCTGCCTAATGGTATCACTGGCCCTGGCAAAGTGACATATGAGCGTTTGTTGGTCTTTAGTATAATGCCTGTTAAAGAATTATAAAGGTTAAATTAAAGATTTTTTTAGATAGTATTTAGTATTTAATCTATATATATATATCTATATATATATATATATATATATATATATATATATATATATATATATATTGTAATGTTTGGGGGACCAGCTTGATCGCAGGACACAGGCTTCTTAAATCAAAACTGAGGTTTATTAAACTTAAATGGCTTCCAGCAGCAAAAACAAAAGAAATAACAGTCTCACCGACTTGTACAGCTCAGAACTGCTATCGCAGTTAAATAGTCCTTCCAGGTAAGTCCTTCAGTAGCAGGTTTTTAGGCAGGACACTGCCAAGTCCTTTCACAGCTTTTCACACCTTTTCCTAGCTTCCACAGCTTTCCTTGTCCACCATTCACCATGCATTGGACTCTCCTACACTCCTTTACTCTCACCTGCACTTCCTGTCTGCTTTAAACTACTTCCTTAGACAGGTGCATTAACCCTTTCCGTTCCCTTAAAGGCACCACAGTCCAAACAGAGGGGAAATATAACGTCCTTCCAGGACCCAGCCATGGCGTCCTGTACATATCCCCCCCCCTGTGCCCCAACGCCAAGGAGGTGGAGGCAACAGTGGAGCTCAAACAATGGACTCGGGAGAGGGCATCTGCATTTTGATGCAGTCTCCCGGGCCTATGCTCCACTATAAACTTAAACTCTTGGAGCGCCAGGAACCACCTGGTAATCCTGGCATTAGTCCCTTTACCTTGCCTCAGCCACGTTAAAGGGGCATGATCAGAAATTAACCTAAATTTCCTCCCCAAGAGGTAATATCTGAGGGACTCCAGAGCCCACTTAATGGCCAGACACTCTCTTTCAATAATAGCGTAGTTTTTCTCCGCTGGTGTCAACTTCCTACTGAGGAAGACTACTGGGTGCTCCTCACCATGAATAACCTGTGATAATACAGCTCCCAATCCTACATCGGAAGCATCAGTTTGGACAATGAACTCTTCAGAAAAATTGGGCGCTATCAAGACAGGGTGTTGGCACAGTGCTGACTTAAGCTCCAAAAAAGCCTTCTCAGCGTCTGCATTCCACTCCACCATGACCGATTTCCGGCCCTTAGTCAGATCGGTCAATGGAGCCGCCAATGTGGCAAAGTTGGGTACGAACCTCCTGTAGTATCCCACCATGCCCAGGAATGCACGTACCTGCTTTTTTGTGAGGGGGCGGGGCCAACTCTTTATAACGTCTACCTTGCTGACTTGAGGTTTTACCACCCCTCTACCCACGATATAGCCCAGGTATTTCACCTCCTCCATTCCCAAAGCACATTTTTCAGGGTTTATTGTAAACCCCTCCTTCCAGAGAGAGTCCAGTACTGCCTGTACTGTGGGCAAGTGTGACTCCCAGTCTCTGCTAAAAACGACTATGTCGTCCAAGTACACTGAGGCATACTCCCGATGAGGTCGTAAAATCCTATCCATTGCTCGCTGGAACGTGGCTGGAGCAGTTTGCAGTCCAAAAGGCATTCGTCTGTACTGAAAACTCCCCTCTGGGGTAGAAAAAGCAGTTTTCTCTTTAGCAGCCTTAGTTAATGGGATTTGCCAATACCCCTTGGTAAGGTCTAATGTTGTGATATACCTGGCTGGACCTAGTCTCTCGATAAGTTCATCTACCCGGGGCATGGGGTAGGCATCAAACCGTGAAACCTCATTAAGTTTCCGGAAATCATTGCAGAATCGCAGAGTCCCGTTGGGCTTTGGTACCAACACAATCGGGCTCGACCACTCACTCTGCGACTCCTCAATGATCTCCAGGTCTAGCATCTTATTTACTTCCTCTGAAACGGCCTTCCTTTGAGCCTCTGGGATGCGGTAGGGCCTGACAAAAACTTTGACTCCAGGTTCCGTGATAATATCATGCTTTATGATACTAGTTAGCCCCGGCAAGTCTGAAAACTTCTCTTTATTTCTCTGCAAGAACTCCTTTGCCTGCTGACTTTGGTATTTAGATAGGGTATTTGCTACTTGGACACTCTCCACCCCAACCTGAGGCTCAAGTCTTGCACTAGCCAGGGAGGTCACCGGTTCCCTGTCTGTCCAGGGCTTTAACAAGTTGACATGATATCTCTGATACGGTTTCCTCTTGCCTGGCTGGTGGACTCTATAATTGACCTCTCCCACTTTTTCCACAACCTCAAAGGGTCCTTGCCACCTGGCTAAGAACTTACTTTCCACAGTGGGAATTAGCACCGCTACTCGATCCCCCACTTGGAAGTGCCTTATTTTAGCAGCCCTGTTATAGACCCGTCGTTGAGCCTCCTGGGCCTTTTGCAAATGCTCTTTGACTAGCGGCATCACGGTTTGGATCCTTTCCTGCATATGGGAGACATATTCCAGGACACTCTTATGCTGAACAGGTTCACTTTCCCACTCCTCTTTAACCACGTCAAGAAGTCCGCGAGGTCTCCGCCCATATACCAACTCAAAGGGCGAAAACCCCGTGGAGGCCTGGGGCACTTCCCGGATAGCAAACAGGAGAGCTGGTAACAGGCAGTCCCAATCTTTCCCATCCCTTTGTACCACTTTCTTGAGCATAGACTTAAGGGTCTTATTAAAGCGTTCCACCAACCCGTCCGTTTGGGGATGGTAGACCGATGTGCGTAGCTGTTTAATCCGGAACAGCTTGCACACATCGGCCATAACCCTTGACATAAACGGGGTACCCTGGTCTGTGAGTATTTCCTTGGGAAAACCAGTCCGTGTAAACATCTGGAATAATTCCCGGGCAATGGCCTTTGAGGAGGTATTCCGCAGGGGTAGCGCCTCAGGATACCGGGTGGCATAGTCAAGAATCACCAATATGTAGGAGTGACCTCGAGCTGACTTTACCAAGGGACCCACTATATCCATGGCTATCCTCTCGAATGGGACCTCAATTATGGGCAGAGGGACCAAAGGGCTCCGAAAATGAGTCACCGGCGCGGTCAACTGACAGGTGGGACAAGAGGTACAGTATCTCTTTACCTCTGCTTTCAGACCTGGCCAGTAAAACCGGTCGGTGATCCGTGCCTCCGTTTTTTCAACTCCCAGGTGTCCCCCTAACACATCGTCATGGGCCAGGTCCAGAACCTTTCGTCTATATTGTTGGGGTACCAACAATTGCTCTACCACATTTTCTCTCTCCTTGGTAACCCGATACAGCAATTCATTATATATTGCAAAGTGTGGCCACCTCTCATTCGCACCTGGCTCTTGGGGAACCCCATTTACTACTACAACTTGTTCCCGTGCATGGGCCAAAGTGGGGTCCTGCATCTGAGCAGTCCCAAATGCCCCCTGGGGAACACCCAAATCCGGCAGCGCAGGGGTAGAGGCCACTTCCTCATCCTCTTCCCCCAGCATTACCTGAAGTGGGAAAGGCTCCTCCCCCTTAGTGTTTTGGTAGGTCTGTGGACCACATATCTTGACATCCTCAATAGTATCAACACTACTTTCATCACCATTAACCCAATCATTAGCATTTTCCTCATTTGGGTCCACATTAACGTTTGGCAGTTCAGGGTTATCCCTCTCAGCAGCAGGAACAGGGGGGCTAGTTTCTCCCCAGTCTCTGAACTGTTCTCCTTGTTCCCACAGTTTTGTAAACAATGGACAGTCTCGTCCTATTATAACATCATGCACCAAGTTCTTTACCACCCCCACCTCTTGAGTAACAGTGCCACATGCTGAGGAGATAGACAACATGATGAGCGGGTACTCTCTAGTGTCCCCGTGAATGCATACCACCCGTAAAGTTTTTCTTACCGGACCGATCTTCCCAATCACTCTAGGATGAACCAGGGTTACCATGCTTCCAGAGTCCAACAAAGCCCGGGCAGGGAGGTGGTTCACTTGGACTTCACACTCAAACTTTTCCTCATCCAGGTCGAGGTGTGTGGTGCACACTTTATGGGCACAAAAAGACCCCCTCCGAAGAACCCCGCATTCCATGGGCTCCTCTTGCAGTGGGCAGTGTGTCCGGGTATGACCCCAGGAATGACATCGCCAACATTGTACATCCCCTCCTCTCCGAACAGGAACAGAACGCTGAGGAGGTACCGGGAGTGACTCTTGGCCTTCCAGGGTGTTTGTCTCAGGGCTCCTTGGAACATCCTTTCGAAGGGCAGCAGTTGGTCGAACAGGCCGTGACAGACTAGGCCCTATGCGCTTGGTAGGTCCGAGCAGGTCCTCCACCACTGTATATCGTTCCACCATCTCAACAAGGAGGTTTGCGGTTTTGGGGTCTCCATGGCTGACCCACCGTTGAAGGTCATCTGGAAGGGACCTCAGGTATCGGTCCAGCACGACCCGCTCCACGATTTGGGGGCCGGACAACACCTCAGGCTGCAGCCATTTTTTTACTAGTTGCACCAGGTCATGCATTTGAGACCGGGGTGGCCGATCTGGACGATATTTCCATTGGTGTACACGTTGGGCCCGAACGGCCGTAGTCACCCCCAGACGAGCCAGAATTTCTGCCTTTAGCTTTTGATAGTCTTTAGCATCATCTGGTGGCAGGTCAAAGTAGGCTTTTTGAGGATCTCCAGTGAGAAAAGGAGCAATGAGGCCGGCCCACTGGTCCTGAGACCATCCTTCTCTCTCCGCTGTCCTCTCAAACGTAGCAAGAAATGCCTCGACATCATCGCTTAGGGACAATTTCTGTAAAAAATGGCTTGCCCTCACAGTCACCTGGTTGCCAGGGGCAACAGCCGCTGGCTCCTGAACCTGAGACAGCCGCTGCACCGCTTCCTTTAAGGCAGTAACCTGAGCCTGCATAACCCCTTGCTGGGCTGCTTGCTGGGCTGCTAACTGGGCCACCAACAGGCGAGTATTTTCTTGCTGCAGAGCCAGCGCCTCTTTGTGGTGTTGATTAGCTTCCTCATGGCGAGTCTGCGCTTGCATGTTAGCCAAGGTCAGCTGTTTAATTAGCTCCTCCATTGCTTCAGCTTTCAACGTTTGTGCAGCTTTAACCCAGGACATAAATCCAATGTACTGTCCCTATAAATGTCAGTTCAACATAAAGTCCAATGCAAAAAGAAAAAAACTTTTTTTTTTTTTTTTCTCTTCTTATGCCTGTTATTCAGTCCTGCCCGCATTCGAGCACCAGTGTAATGTTTGGGGGACCAGCTTGATCGCAGGACACAGGCTTCTTAAATCAAAACTGAGGTTTATTAAACTTAAATGGCTTCCAGCAGCAAAAACAAAAGAAATAACAGTCTCACCGACTTGTACAGCTCAGAACTGCTATCGCAGTTAAATAGTCCTTCCAGGTAAGTCCTTCAGTAGCAGGTTTTTAGGCAGGACACTGCCAAGTCCTTTCACAGCTTTTCACAGCTTTTCCTAGCTTCCACAGCTTTCCTTGTCCACCATTCACCATGCATTGGACTCTCCTACACTCCTTTACTCTGACCTGCACTTCCTGTCTGCTTTAAACTACTTCCTTAGACAGGTGCATTAACCCTTTCCGTTCCCTTAAAGGCACCACAGTCCAAACAGAGGGGAAATATAACGTCCTTCCAGGACCCAGCCATGGCGTCCTGTACAATATATATATATATATATATATATATATATATATATATATATGTATATATATATATATATATATATATATATATTATATAATATATAAAAACTAAAAATTTAATTCAGTCTTTATAAAAAAAAAGTAACAAAAAATAAAAACTGCAGAGGTGATCAAATACCACCAAAAGAAAGCTCTATTTGTGGGAAAAAATTATAAAAATTTCATTTGGGTCAGTGCTGAAAGCTGAAAATTGGTCTGGGCAGGAGGGGGGTTTAAGTGCCCAGTAAGCAAGTGGTTAAACAAAATATGTGTTCACAAGTACAGAGGTTTGCCATTGTTCGTAATGGCACTAGTTCACATATTGACATTTGGTGCCCCAAAAAAGTTCAGGTCCATTTTTTTCATTCTCTAAGGTGCACTATTAGGGCTTTCGATAGGAATGGCAGTGCATGTCAAAGCATATCAACCCACCTGCCCAAAGCAATTAAAACCGCCTGCCTTCACATTTTAGTGTATCTCAAAATATGTAGAGTGCATGCACTCATGCGTTGGAGCTTGCAAGAAGCACGTTGTTTTCTTCACACTGAAAGGTATGTGCAAACACCTTTTGGACTCTTTGCTTTCACCTGCTTTCACCTTTGCTTTCACCAGCTAAAATTACTTAAAAATTAAATTTTTGTGACTTAAAAATACAAGCACTAAAAAATAAAATAAAAAGACTGTACATAAGGTACTTTCTATGAGACACTGTGAACCGAAATACAGAGAGACTGACAGTGTGTACAGAATATTTTATGAATATCCCACCGTGCTCCCTGTTGTAGATGAGCCATGCATTAATTAGAGCATTCGGCAGACACTGCAATGTGTTACACTCATCCAAGTAAATCTTCATTTTTCACATGCAGTGCCATACTAATTAAAATCAGCTTTGCAATTAAATGTGGAAAATTGTCTTCTATTTCCAAGTCCGGACTAAGAAGAAAAATGCATTTATTTTTAGAATATTTTATTTTGATGCAAATGAATATCCCATCGTGGTGAAACCTGCAGAACAGAAAATATAAGGATTTCTCCTATTTTTTTATTTTTTTGGGTATAATACACAGTCATCTCGGTTGCAAGTTGCAATGCTTTACTATCTCCCTGCCAGTACCTGGCCTTGTTCCAATGCTTTTACTGAGTGCTATCTGTCAAGGCATGAATAATACAGCCCCAAGGCTGTCGGCTGAATCCAAATGAGGCATACATCAGGAAAAAAGCACTCGACTTTAGCTCCAGAACATGCTCCTGTGAAGACAGGCAATTATTCACCCACGGCTGCAGCCATGGCAATCAAACTGGTGGGTGAAAAGGTATATGAATTGAAGAGAGAAAAAAAGAAGTGCAGCACAACAGACCAGATAGAATTCAGTAATTTTCTAATGAAGGAAGTGGAAGCCCTGATTTGCATCATTTGTATAGACTGGTTTTAACGCTGTCATAGCTGTATTATAGTATTGTGATGCTATAGAATGGCACAAGGTTGAGTAGCTGAGTCTAATATACCACAATTGGTACTGATGAGGTTTACATGAATGGACTATTGCCCAAACAAAAAGAACAATGCCACAAGTATGACCCGACATTAGCCTCTGTCTGGAAATTAGTATTTTTTTGGTTATGATGGCTTAAATGTCACTTATATTTCATAGGAAAAATATGTCAGTATTTATCTTAGTAAGGGAATGGGAACTATGGGCCAGATCCACAACGAGCGGCCGTAACTTAACTTTTCCTATTTAAGTTACACCGCCGCAAAATCTCTACCTAAGTGCCCGATCCACAAAGCACTTACCTAGAAATGTTCAGCGGTGTAACTTAAATCTGTCCGGCGCAAGGCGGGCCCAATCTAATGGGGCGAGTCCCATTTAAATTAGGCGCGCTCCCGCGCGGGGGCGTACTGCGCATGCTCCCGACACGATTTTCCCGACGTGCTTTGCGCGAAGTTACGTTGCGCCGAGTTTTGTGAATCGCGTCGGGTAAAAAAAGTTGCGTCGGGAAAAAAAAGATGCGGCGGGAATTTTTTTTTTTTTTTTTTAAATTGACAGCGTCGCGGGAAAGAAGGGTATACTTTTACAAGGTGTACTAACTTTACACTTTGTAAAAGGTACCCTATCTTTGCGTTTGCAAACTAACAACTTACGGAGACTTCACGAAGGGAAACCGCTTCGTGGATCTCCGTAAGTGCTAATTTGCATACCCGAAGCGGAATTTCGACGAGAAATGCCCCCAGCGGCGGCCGCGGTACTGCATCCTAAGATCCGACAGTGTAAAACTATTACACCTGCCGGATCTTAGGAATATCTATCCGTAACTGATTCTGTGAATCAGTCGCATAGATAGAAACAGGGATACGCCGGCGTATCCCTTTTGTGGATCTGGCCCTATGGAGCAAAGACAAAACCTAGTTCAAAGCCTACTAGATGACGTCAGACATATTTATGTTGGTTCACAAACACCTACAGTGGATGAACATATATTAAAGTAATAAAAAAGCATTATCAATTGAAAACGAATTGGCAATTTTAGAAAATAAATATCCCAGTGACAAAGATGGTTCCTATTACTTAAAGCGGAGGTTCTCCCTAAAATTAAACTTCATTTTAATAGCTTCCCTGTAATCTAAAATAAAAAAAATTGTAAAAAATAAATATATATTCTTGCCTGTAAATTGCTGTTACTAGGCAGATTTGCTAATCTGCCTAGTTCCTGGACCGCAGTGGGTCTTCTGCCCTTCCTAAGCCGAGTGACCTCCTGGGAAATAAGTGTCATCATTTCCCAGGAGTCTGTGCGCTTTACTCTGCCGAAAATTCTACAACCGCCGTTCTACTGCACATGCGTTAGTTCGAGAGGTGCATGCTGGTTACCCAGCATGCACCTCTCACTGAAAAACCAGGAAGACACAGGAACTGGGCTTCACATGCCCACAGCTATGATGGAAACGGCCACAAGATCGCCAAAAGGATATCAGGTAAGTGTTTGCACTGATTTCTGTAACGATTGGGGATTTATCAATATGTTTTAGGGAATGTTCACTGTAATTAATTCTATATTGTCAAACAAAAAAATGATGCCCGAAACCCCGGTTTAATACAAGTTGCCAAGCCCTGAAGTTAAAAAAAAAACTCAGTCAGACCCACTGCTGAAACTAACATGCAGACGTTAGGTACCGTAGCTTATTGTAAAAAAAATTTAATTCAGAAATAGTCCAAAATGTAAAAAAAAATTGACAAATTCAGACATCAACAATATCCTCCTAAAACTTTCCTTGGGCCCACCAATAATGTAGTCATATTTTTATAAAGTCATACCTATTTTCTGGCATGTTACTGTCAAAATTGAGATGGTTGGGGTTTATGCAGTGTCACACATATCATTTTTTTTTTTTAGATTGGTCATTATTTATTTTTGAATGGTAAGGATTTGGGGAATAATTAAGAATTAAGCACAGCCCCTGCCTAATGGTGATAAAAGATGAGGCAATTCCATTTTTTTGGGTAGATTTAGAAGTGTGTCTAAATCTCCCTTGCCTGTGAATCCCGGTCCACGTTTGGATCGCGCTTAAGAGGCTACAACTCATCGTCTGTTTTAACACCATTTGGCTGTGGGACTTTGGTTTGTTTGATGGGCTTGCAACTTGCCAATCACTACAAGTTGGGTCAACTTTGCAGCGGATGCAAATCTCAGCACCTCTGTTCCCTGCCTATTTCAGTTTAAGTGGGGGGGGGGCATCGGCACGCAGCAAAAACACAGCTGAACCGCACATTTCTGCCACCCTCCAACCGCAAGTCTAGAAGGAGGCATTACAGTTGTCACTAGAACAGAAACAGAGAGGAAATCTTCCAATAGGGACATGTGTTCTGATGACAAATGTCTCAGGGAGAGGATTTCACCTCTCTTTAGAGTGATTATCTCCTCGTTGTGTCTTTGGGATGGGAAAAAAGGAAATCTATCCCAATAGGACAGGGACAACATAACAAAAGTATTCTCTACTAAATTCAAAACTAAAAAAAAAGTCTGGGTTTAGACATACGTTAAAGGAAAGAGCCCACACTTTTACACTGAGCACTCAATGCATTGGTATGAACATTGGGTATTAGTATTCAAATCACCATACTGCATCATTATACCAGGAAGCAAAATTGAATGTATGTAGTCGAGTGTGAGATTGCACAGCCATGATCTAGAACCCCACAGACCCTAGTCAGACTATTAGCAACTTTTCCAGCTTTTGTTTTAATGAAAATGCAAGGCTCCACACAATAAATGATTAAAGCGGTGCTGTATTCTGTACTAATTACTGCTGCACAGTCTTATCTGATCTGTGTTATGGCCACTTTCCTTTAACCTACATTATTCAGGATCATCACATCATCTCAGAAATCTGCCCTTTGTTCTAATTAGCTGAATAAACAATGCAAATACAACTTCTTTCATTTATACAATAACAAGCTCCTAAATTCTGCATATTTTACAGAAGGATTTTTTTTAAAGGAGGAACAAATACACATTATATACATATCCTTAGTGAAATGTACCTCTACTTATGTCTGCATACATGGGATACAGAATATGAGACAGACTGCTTTTATTTAACTGAAATTTATTTTTATCATAAAAACATTAGGGTTGATTTACCCAGACTGGAGAGTGCAAAATCTGGTGCAGCTGTGGATGGTAGCCAATCATCTTCTAACTTCAGCTTGTTCAATAAAGCTTTGCCAAAAAAAAAAAATGAAAAACTGGAAGCTGATTGGCTTCTGTGCAGAGCTGCACCAGATTCTGCATTCTCCAGTTTTAGTAAATCAACCCCATTATTTTTTTTCATAATTCCAGCTAACTCCAAAACAGAACCACATCACCCCAAATCCTTATTGTATTCAAAGCAGTACCCATTCTTGTTGAATGTCATGTCTGGTTGGCTTCCAGGATGAAACTAGTCCTGAATAACCAGACAATGCAATATGTATTACCTGTGTATGCCAAAGAATTGCCACTGTTATATCTATTATTTTCTGCAGCATTGTACAGGGAATTTATATACAAGAACTATACCAAGTAAATTAACACAAATAGGAATTATAGCCCTGACATATAAGCTAACAATCAAATCAAAGTAAACAGTAGAGATGCTAAATAAAGCAAGTTTTTTTTATATTTATCCCAGAAAATAAATACTAAGTTGGCTTTGAGTTTTTCCACTAAAGTGCAAGACCCCTTATTATGTTTTTAACTGGGTAGAGAGGGTTAAAACTATAATCAGTTTCTTGGTGGTTTACACTCAAGAAAAGTTTCCTTAAACTTTCTGTCCTAGAGACACAACAGGAAGTGAGCTTCTCTCACTTTTTGTTGTGTCTCTCCACACCTAGAGGAAATCTTCTTTAAGGGCCAGTTCATACCAGAACGTGTTATGGGAAACCTGAGCCTCCATGCGTGTTCCATGCACTGGATGAAAACATACTGCGTATGCAATCTACAGTGGCTATCAGTGTTAACTTCAACTTCCCAAAATGAGGCCACAAATGCAGTGCGTTTGCCTGCACTGGGTCATATGGCACAATAGTATCACATGATCCAGCTCCTGTGCACAGGACCGGATTCCCGACAAGGCCACCAAGGCCAGGACTCAGGGAAGCAGTGGGTGCAGAGTTGGCACCGGTTGTATCACACAGCGGGAGACTGCTGTGTCACGGAGCTCACTGTGAAAAGTTTGGGCGCGCTGTGATAAAAGTCCCGCCCTCCTCCTAGACCAGCTCGTGTGATAGAGGCAGTGTTCTGTCTATCACACGAGCTGGTCTAGAAGGAGGGCGGGACTTTTATCACAGCACGCCCAAACTTTTCACAGTGAGCTCTGTGACACAACAGGAGCAGGAGATGCCCGATGTGTGTAATGCACACACTGACTGGTGAGGGTCCATTGTTTGGCACAGTAAGGCTGCAATGATGGTGAGGAGGGCTGCAATGATGGTGAGGGGGGCTGTAATGATGCTGAGGGGGGCTGTAATGATGGTGAAGGGTGCTGCAATGAGGGCACAGTAAGGCAGCAATGATGGTAAGGCTGCAATGGGGGTATGGTAAGGCTGCAATGACGATGAGGCGGCAATGGTGGGCACGGGTTGGGGGACTTTCAGGTTTTTTTTGGCGGGGGGCATTGAAGGACCTGGCCTTGGGGTGGCAAAGGGAGTAAATCCGGGCCTGCCTGTACACTTTATTAAGTAGTACATGCACTACTTTTGGGGCAGTCAGGTGAGATTTCAAATCCATTCAAATGAATAGGCTGAAATCTCACTGTACCTGAATTGCATGTGAATCATGGTGTGAACCAGCCCTATGAAAGTTAATACAGAAACAAATGCCCCCATTTGAAGATTCCCCCTCTCTACACTAGTTCCAATAATAACCTTGGATTTGCTGTCTTTCTGTTATAGTCACCAGGATGTATAAATAGGTTGAAACTGCCCAGAGGGGGCACAGGCAGTAATAAAAACCTTTCTAACCCTTCTACACTATTCAAAGCTGCGGGAAAAAAAAAGAAAAAGAAAAGCTGACTAAAGACATACTTTAAAGAATATTTATCCAATTGAAAATAGAACTGTATTATGATGCTTTCTCTTTTAATTACTTATATACTAAATCACAGTCCTTCAAAGTTGTAATGGAAATCTATGTTGTCTATATCTGCATTAAGTGGATTCAAGGCTGCATGTTTACATCTGCTTGTACTGTACTGTACTTTTTTTAAATAACGGTATATTTGTTGTATGAAACCCTGAAAACTTGAAGAACTTTGTTTTTCTCCTATGAAGAAGACCCTGATGGAAAATGTGACCTGTGCCCACACCATGCACAGTAAAGTATTTAAATATTCTGAACAAGCTGTAAAATCACTTTGAAACAAGCCCTTGTTCACCTCTGTATCTATAAGCAATGAGGAGAAAATTCATGTTCAAAGTTCACAACACAGGCATTGAAATTTTAGCTTTATCTGAGAGCAGATCTTGGCAGATTGCCACTTCTCAAATGAAAACCAGCAACAGGTGCTTCTAAGCCTTTAGAAACGACTAAAACCATTATAGTCTGTGTTATGATCTTTGAAGATAAATAACTTCACCTAAGCTGCTAGTGAGGTCAGTGATGATTTATTTTAAAGCTATTTAAAGTGGGTTTAAACATTTATTATATTGCAGTTTACCAATTCTTAGATGTGATGGCTGCATTCATTTTCTTTTTTAGATTTTCTTTCCTTAATTTTATCTGGTGATCCAGCCACTGTGAGTCTACCTTCTGATCTATAGAGGTGCTTAGAGGAGGAGGAGTTTTAGGAGGTAGAGTCAGTATAGGAATCACTGCTTGCAGGCAGTTAGGTACCATGGGATATATAGTCCTTAGAAATGGAAAGTAAACAGCAGAGGAGAAGCTGCAAAGCATGCAGGGATTCCAGGTAGTCGATAAAAGAGATGGCCAGCAGACAGGTAGAACTCTCTGGATTGTCAAAAAATAACTATTGTTTGTATTGCTAATACAATGCTGATAATATAAATTAAGGTGTATGCTGCGACTATAGATCCCCTTTAACTGCGTGTTAGTAATTTGTAAATAGAAACATGGGAACAGGGGAAGTTAAAATGTGTTTTTCCTAATACTTAAAAAACTTCTCCAAAAAATAATATCATATATCAAATTGAAATCAAAAGTCACAGAGAGTTTGGGCATTTGACTTGAACACCGTGACTTGATGCTTATTCTAGTGCATCTCTTCTGACAAATTGAATGACTAATGAATGCACTCCTTAACTCTTTTAATTAACAAAATGCCTAGCCAGGTCACATGCAGATTTTTCACCAAGTTGGGAAACCATGGCCCAAAATTAGCACTTCCAAACTTGGATATTGCATATTTAGGTCTCATGCACAAAGGGCATTTGCCCAGCTCTCCTACATGCCTTTCCCCCTGGCAGCAGCGTTGTGGCAGAAAAAATGCTAGACACATCTAGACACATTTAGATGCATCAAGCGCTTGGGTGTTAATTCATTTAATTGGCCAGAATAATAATTTACTCTGGCCATTGAAATTAATGAATGCTCCAGCGCTTGACGTGCACTAGGCAGGTTAGTGTGCGTTTATACATGTTTAGACACTGATCAAGGTTTTTTTTTTATGTCAAAACCCTGCTGCTTCTGGATGCACTGACAGTCTTTTTTTTTGTCTCGGAATGCCTCTAAACACCTATGTTTGTATGGACACATAGGCTAACATGGAGGGGTGTTTAGAGGCAGAAAAAAATACCAGATGCGTCAGGTTGGAATGTTTATGGCTAGCTTTAGGTGGCACATTGATAAAAAAAAGAAAATGTCCTCAAATAGTACCAGATGTGAAATAAATCCATGTATATCAAATTGCCCAATTTTACATATTGCATCTCCAGGGGTAGGCACTGAACAGCAGGTCTGGGTTTCAGTTATGTAGGTTCTAGTTTTCTTCTAAACACAGCATTTCGTGTGGTCTGAAATGTTTGTGATTTGCACAGTTCTCAAGACCCTTGTACAAATACCTTTGCTGTACATATAACCTAAAGGCAAATGCATTTTATTTTTACACATGACGGCCTACAGTTCACACAGGGTACTTCCCATTGTTGCCACTGAGGCACTTTTATTGATGTGCAAGTTGTCTGGTAGTGGGGCTTCAATTTTGGGGCATTTGCTAGCTATAATGTCAAAGAAGCTATAGACTTATCAACAAAGTAAAAGCAGAATTAGAAGGGCACACATAAGTTTAAAACAGCTGCCAGGTTATCTTAAAGAAGACAACAGAGGTAGGAAACAAACAACTATAGGTGCCTAAACATATACTCTTCTTATTCACCCAGGATACTTTGAATTATAGTAAATATATATGTGCTGGCTTAAAGGATATGTAAACCTTTTTTTTTCTTTTTTAAAACAAACATATTATACTTACCTCCTCTGTGCAGTTAGTTTTGCACAGAGTGGCCCCGATCCTCCTCTTCTGGAGTCCCTCAGCAGCGCTCCTTGGCTCCTCCTCTTCTCAAGTGCCCCGTCAGAGAAGCGCTCTCCCTCGGGGCACCTGTGCAGGCGAGCTCCTGTGTGCTTTGACACAGACAACGGGACTCAGTTCTTCCCCCCAGTGGCTGCGCTGCTATCAATCTATTCAATAAGGACCTGAGACACCAGCTGGAGCGAGTGTGCTCATCCCCGGCACAGGAATGACTGGGCTCAGGTAATTAAAAGAGGGGCTCTGGGGGGCTGGTATACTACAAGAGGTTTTTCACCTCAATGCATAGACTGCGTTGTGGTGAAAAAACACGAGGGTTTACAACCCCTTTAACTTTTTGTTTTAGCACACCTGAGTCAGAACTAAATGATCACTGGGGGGACAGTCTACCTGGTCAGTACTTAAAGCTGAGGTTTACATAGATAAATTGGTCCAGCTTGGACCAATGTAGTCATGCATGTGCTACACCTGTGGGATCCCCCTTCTTTTTTCATGTTGTCTTTAGGATGTGGTGCTAATATTACCAGGTTATGTTTCCCATATTCTGCTCTTAATAAAGACGTACATATCCACCCTTCATGGTGGCTGCACCACTGAACAATGTTCTGATTAGACATGTGCACACTAAAATATTTTGTTTCGGAATTTTGTTTTTGTCCGAAAAAAATAATTTATTTTGTTACTCCCGAAATTCCTTTTTTTATCTTGTTTCGTTAAAAAATGCATTCATCTGAAAATCCAAATTAATTAAGGTCAAATCGGTCATTGAAGGCTTATGGTTTCTGTCAAATGTTCTAAGAAGATTCAACGGAGCAGCTATATTGTACAACGCTGCAATCGTACATTTCCGGTCGAATGTTCTGCCTACAAGCTATAGTAGAATTCTAATGTTGTATGACTAGTAATAATTATATTTATAAATTATTATTACTAGTCAACCAACATTAGAATTGTTCTATAGCCTATGGGCGGAGCATTTGACTGGAAATGTATGATTGTGGCATCGTACAGTTTAGCTGCTTGTCGAATCTTCTTTCGACTGACACCATAAGCCTTCAATGACAGATTCAACGTTTGTATGTTTTTCGCTGCTACGTCGAATCTTCGTCGTTCATGTCGAATGGTCTACCCCAACACTGTCTCTATAATGTCAAATCTTTTCTCTCTATTTCGAATTTTTCCTCTCTATGTAGAATAATCTTGGACTAATAGAGTTAAGGTTGGGCACATTCGACCACAGGTTCGATAGATACAGATTTCTATTGTCAGCATCATGTCAAATCTCCTATCTATATCGAACTGTTGTAGCAATTAAAATGAAAATAAAGCATTTTTTTTATGTCGGATCTTTCGGATTTCAGATTCTGCGCCTTTGTTTTCGTTTTTTTAAAACAATAATGAAAATACCCGAAATTCGGACGAATGCACATGTCTAGTTCTGATTATTAAAACTGGACCTCTGAAATCTGTCACACAACTGATACTTCCTGGAGTGTCAATCTCCTTAGTTGCCCACAGTTCTCATTGGTTCCTCCCCCTGACCTCATGTCACTACTGTAGTCCACACTGATGTGTGGTCAGAGGGAGGATCCATTGTGATCTGCAGGATATTAATGTCACCAGACTTGTTTGTATTCCAACAGTGTTCTAAAGGTGGTGCACCAGGTGAGTATGTATTGCCTTCTTTACAGGTAATAGAGATTACAGTAAGATTTTTTTGCAACAGGGTCACACTCACTTTAAATGCTTTATGCCGTCATTACTGTAGTTCACAAGTTCACCCTTTTAGTTTTTTGTCAATATTGGTAATAGTAATCTGGGAATCCCTTTTGTTCACCTTTCCTTATGGAAGAGAGTTAATCTTAACAACACCCACTGTAGGTTATTTCTTGCATACAGAAGTATGAAAGTATATTTGCTAAGTTCATTTTTATCACAGTTATATTACTTTACTACTACATGGTGACTTCACCATGGTTCGGTCAGATTCAGACTTGCCTTGGAATTTGGAATGTGAGTACGGGTCACAAAGCAGACCCTCCAATGCCAGAAATTAGAATTAATGTGAACTTTCAGTCAATTTAGGGATTTTATTCTCTTTCTGATGAGCAAACATATGTGGAAATCTTCACTCATACACAGACCAAAATTAAAACAAGAAAGGGGATGTTAATCAAAACAAAAAAGTCTGAAATTCCACTTCAAAATGAATTGAGTAAATCTTTTTGACTTAACATAGCTGCAGAGTTTCCTGGATAGCATTATTAGTTTACTGATTATTTTTTTTTTCTCTGCATTAGTTCTTTTAGTCATAGCTGTCATGAAAAAAGTTTGCACATGCATTCAATTGTAGACACCTGGAGATGCTGGCTTATAACTTCAGAAAATAGCAATGCTATACTAACTCCCAAGTTCTGGAGCCCAAACCTACAAACATTAATGCTTCTTGGTATTGTTGAAGGCTGGTTTGTCTCCTTTTGTCCCCATGAAACCTCTTGTTAGCCAATGAGGCTGCACACCATAGTTATGAGCCAAAAATGGCTTTCTAAAGTACAGGTTCACTTTAAGCTTACTAAAGGAATCTAATTATTATTTTTTTTGTTGTTAGAAAGAATAAGCATTTCTCTCACGTAGCAATCATTTCTGATTCATCACCAGCAGCATATAACTTTCCACTCTGTGGCACCAGGCATGTTAATGAATCCCTTCCAGACAATCTCTAGTTAGCTCATGCTGGTTGACATGCTGTTGCCTCGCCAACATAGACTGTTGTCTGAGCACATGGAAGACAGCCGTAAAACTACATAAAACCTGCCATGAAATACTAGGTGCATTATGGGATGCAATAGGAAATCGATAAACTACCTCAAGCCTTTATATTGCTGTTATGTGTATCTAGTTGGATACCTTTTAAGCAAAATTCCAGCAAGAATTACAAAAATGTATGGAACTTCTAATATTATCCGCAAAACATTATCCTCTATTTTTTTTTTTTATCAGAAAATGCATTCAATCAACCTCAGTCTTTTTTTTCCCATTGGGACTGGTTTAGTAAGGCTTTCATGATGCTTCTGGACTGGGGTGCTGGACTGGACTTGGAGTCTTCCTCTTGGAAGAACTATTTGTTAATGCAGAAATCCTTCTAGGAGACTGCAGTGGATGGATTATAAGTTTAAATCACTTCTTTCAAAATGATTAAAAATCAAATTGCAATTAGAAAATATTAGATTTTTTTTTGTTCCACTAACACTGATGTAAGCAGCATTCTTACTCTCATTGACACCTTCTGTATGTAAGGAGCATTCCCGCACCCATTGACACCTGTGTAAGGGGCATTCTTACTCCCACTGATTCCACTGACACTTTCATAAATGCCATTCCTACTTCCACTGACACCTCTGTAAGAGGCATTCCTACTCCCCCTGACACCTATGTTATGGGTGTTCCTACTCAAACATACACATTCTATTATTGTGCAATACCCATTTCTCACCTGTGTATTATCAATCTTACCTGTTTCTAGCCCAACTTTTTCAGAGTTGCCCATTTCATTCCCTTAACATTGTTAAGTCAGTGCTGCTTGCCTAAATTACTATGCCACTGTAATTTAATCTTTGGTAGTACTTTCTCTACCAAACCCCACTCCTAAATACTCAGAAATGTTGGCCACATCCCCTATTCACTGCATGATCTATGCTTCTTCCAATTCATTTTGGTATACTCTTTGTGCCATCAACCTTCCTCACCCTAAATCTCAGGCTCATGCAGTCAAAGCATTTCCAGGTATGCAGAAAACCATATGTAGTGGAAGGGTTTACATTTTTTTAAGTGATCCTTTGTTTAAAATTGTCTGTATCTGTAACTTGCACTGTGTATCACACTTGCATCAATTGTGGCATATACGTGAAGTGTATACAGTGTGCAAAAATGTGTACAGTCCATTTAAGAAAAAAGGCTGTTTGTCCCCCTAAAATTTCAAATAATGTCCCATATCCAGACATGAAGCCTGGGTGGCCAGGAAAGGAGGGGGGGGGCGGGGTAGCATGTGTGCCTTCCCTTCTCCCTGAACCATAATAAGCCTTCCCTCCTTGCAATGCATCTTGTCCTCAATGTTCAGGCTCCAAAGGGCCTCATTCCAACATCCTATATCATAAAAAGAATGTGGGGTTTGTGGGAGCAGCTTATCAGAATCGGAAAGCACCCTATGGAAATAGGGGGACCCTTCGCAGGTAAATGACTATAGGGTACATAGTACTCATTGTTACTACTAATTCATGCAAAACACGTAGAAAGAAAATAAAGACACCCGCAAAAACAATAGATTGTGGTCTAGCCCCCCTCCTCCCTTCTTCCCTTATTGGGAAAGGCTGTGCAATATGATCTGTGAATCGGGGAGAGTCTGATGAGTGACAAGAACTTCATACATTTACCAATGTGGCCCTTGAAAAATTACACAATATTCCATCCTAATTATTAGCTACCTAAGTGGATAACTGCAATCTCGAAAAGTTGACAGATAAAGCATGCAAAGATAAAATATTATCAGAAACGGTCTTAATGATCTTTTTTTTGCAAGTGGTCTTTGTATGGGAACTTTTCATTTTTACCTGGTGATTTCAGCAGTTTCTCTAAGATTTTCAACTCACATAACTACAAACAAAAAACTCAATCCAATACTTTTGTCTACTTGTTATGACTTTAATTTGTCATTTTTTTCATGCTATATTTTGAAGCACATGAACACATTGACCAATTAACCGTGTTCCATGCTGATTCCTAATGACAGCTGCACCTAAAACTTTTTTTCTTATCTCTGCAAACAACTTGTTTTTCCCATCTAGAAGATGGAATCATCTTAAGATTCTTCCCGCTGTGCTCCGGTAGAAACAACCCACCCAGCTGCACCACATTTTGCACAGTCCAAACATCTTCAAAATTCCTAAAACATTCTTAAAATATCGATATTAATTGTAACTCACTTTTGCTA
Source organism: Rana temporaria (assembly GCF_905171775.1). Classification (NCBI taxonomy): domain Eukaryota; kingdom Metazoa; phylum Chordata; class Amphibia; order Anura; family Ranidae; genus Rana; species Rana temporaria. The sequence goes on along the minus strand of NC_053492.1, from coordinate 97,737,267 downwards.
TTAACCATTAATTGACTAAAAGAGCATCAGGCAGGCACATACACCGCAGTAAACATGAAAAGAATAATGTATTAAATTAACCTACCATAGAGTATGTGTGATCAATGAGTTCACTAAAACCAGTCGTCCAACAGGATTTTTCCATTATGACCAGAGCAGTTTTAAGGCTTTGGACCTGTCATGTTACACATGTGTGGTGTGTTTCTTTGCCTTTAAACATTTGTCCCTATCTCAATCTGTAGTTCAGGGATGCTCTACATTGTTAGTCCCACCCTTCTTCTTTGTGCTTTAGGCTGCATTCTCCACATCTACAGTCATGACCAAAAATATTGGCAACCCTGCATTTCTGTTATATAATGCACCACTTTACCCAGATTGTTGCAATTGTAAATGTTTAGGTATTGTCATTTTTTTTCTTTTTTTTGTATTGGTATGACACAAAAAATGGAGAAACCAAAAAATAAATCTAACACATTTCATGTAAAACTGCAAAAATTTACTCAAAAAAGTTTGTTGGCACCCTCCATTAATTGGTGTCCGTTTATGAAGCAGTGAAATCTATTCACTGCTTCTTTCTCCGGCATTTACAGTGAAGATTTTTCTCCTCTGTTTGCCTGTTTATGAAGCGGAGAAGATCGCTTCACCCTTGGAGGAGTGAAGTGATCTACCAACGCTTCAAACAGTGGAGAACGGACCAGAAATTCACAGAAATATGGAGATGTCAGTTTATTGAGCGGTGATAAATTATCACCGCTCAGTGCACTGAAAGACGGCGTGGTTAATGTAATTAAAATAACAACGAGTCCCCCTGCATAATATATATATGTATACACACACACACACACACACACACACATTGTATATACATGTATATACACACACATTATATATATGTACATGTACACATTATATATATTTATGTATATATATGTATACACATAAATATTACAGGGGGACATGGTTACAGTGTTGGGGGGTCTGAACAAGATAGAAGGAAGTTAAAAATCTTTCTCCTTCCTCCGCAGAACCCCCGGGATTCCCTCTTCACTCCCCGCTTCACCAGCTCTGAGATGGTGAATCAGGGAGTGTGAATTCTGACTCAGATCGCCAGTGAAAAGCTCAGATCACAGCTTCATAAACTGGCCGTTACTGTGTCAGTCTATGAGACTTCTCTGTGTGTAGAGATAATCTGCGGGAGAACAAGTTCAAACACTTCTCCCCCCGATTATCACTGTTTCATAAACTGTTTATGGGCTGTGATCACTGGTGATCCTTGGGATCACCGCTCTTCACTGCTTCATAAACGGACACCATTATTTGGTAGCACACCCCTTGAAAAAAAATAACTGAAATCAATCGCTTCCTGTAACCATCAATGAGTTTCTTACACCTCTCTACTGGAATTTTGAACCACTCTTTTTTCACCAACTGCTCCAGGTCTCTCAGATTGGAAGGGTTACTTTTTCCAACTGCTATTTTGAGATCTCTCCACGGGTGCTCTATGGGATTTAGATGTGCTCATTTCTGGCCAGTTCAGTACTCTCCAGCGCTTTGTCTTAAACCATTTCTGAGTGCTTTTTGATATGTGCTTTGGATCATTGTCCTGCTGTAGGACCCATGACCTCTGACAGAAACTCAACTTTCTGACCCTGTGCCCTGCATTGCACCCCAGAATTTTTGGATTGTCTTCAGATTTCATAATGCCATGCACATGGTCAAGACATCCAGTGTCTGAAGCAGCAAAGCAACCCCAAAACATCAGTGAACCTCCACAATTTTTTCGACTGTAGGGACCATATTCTTGACTCTAAAGGCCTCATTTCTTTTCAGTATAATGTTGGGCTTAACCAAAAAGCTGTAATTTTGTTTCATCTGTCCATAGCACATTCTCCAAAAAGGATTTTTGCTTCCTCAGGTAAGTTTTTGCAAACTCTTTGATACATTTTTCTCTTTAGACCACATCCAGGGAGATTAGCTACAGTGCCATGGGCTATAACCTTCTTGACAATGTTGCGCACAGTGGACACAGGAACAAGATATCTGGAGATGGACTTGCTTTTCCACAATTTTTGTTCTCGAATCCTCAGACACTTCTTTGCTGCTCTTTCTCTACTCTATGCTCCGTGTGGCACACAGAGACACACAACAGAAAGGTTGGGTCAATGTTTCACTGTTTTAACTGGTTGCCGGTGTGATTTCTATATTGTCAGCACCCGTTAATTGATATGGGTGAGTTTAATTACAAATTATAGGAGCATTACAACTTGGAATGCATTTAATTCTAGCAATTTTGAGAAGGGGACAATAATTTTGTCCAGTCCATTTTTGGAGTTTTGCATGGAATGTGTCAAATTTGGCTTTTTGTTTCTCCACTTTTTTGTGCTATACCAATAAAATAAATAAACATGAGAATGCCTAAACATTTGTAACTGCAACAATTTTCTGGGCAAAGTGGTGCATTGTTGACAGAACTGTAGGGGTGCCAATATTTTTGCCCATAACTGTATATACTTCTGGAGCTGGACATATGATTTTTGATCCTATCCAATGATCATCTTTATGATATGCACAAGTTTGGATTAAAGCTTTCTATAATCTGCAAGATGTCATGTGAGTTATTGTCTGCTTATCCATGCAAGCTGCTGGGAACTATTATACTCTTAGGGGGAGAATACACAGTGAAGCCTTTTCACTCCTGTGGCACAAAACAGATCCCACTTGGGGTGCCACATTAGGGGAGGGGCTTGAGCGTTGTTTGTATATCATTAGTTTACGTTCTCCACCTTCTGTTTGAATTATATGAAAGCTGTTAGTAGATACATATAGCTAATGTCATAATGTGTGCTCAACAACGCCCTTGTGCGACGTACAATACTTAATTGTACTTTGTAACCTTTTATTCAAAATTCAATAAAACTTTCGAAACAGAGTTATTGTCTGCTAACTAAACTGTGACTGTAAGTTACAGCTATCTCATCACAAATGAATCATTTATAGAGATTGCACTTTTAGAGCTTAGATTTGGAAGGCAGAACCAAAGCTGTGACAGTTTGTCTGACAATGGTTCATTTGCTTTTATATTATACCCAACTGATCTTGATAGTGTCCTTTTCAGGACAGAGAAGGCATTATTCTGATATAATATTTTAAGATATAATTTAGCTGGATGAAAAAATTAGGCCAAAAACCAACAAAAACCATGGGGTATATTGGTTTCAAAGTAATGAAAAATATAAAGGGATCATTTATTTTCCACTGGTATAAAGTACCTTAGAAATTTAAAAACTAGGTTAAGGACCAGTACATGGGAAAGTTGTTTTTTTGCTACGTGTCTGCTAATAATTGGCTGGTGTATGGACCCCCAGTGACTTTCAAGGCTGACACAGTGATTACATAACTAAGAAGCAGAGAGGCTGGATCGGGGCTATTACTACGACCATAGTTGTCTACTCCAGGACTTAAGGGGCAAACTTGAAAGCACACATGAAGTGACATAGACCTACGGCACAGGTGGCACAGGTAACACACTGTCTATAATATTCACAACCTTTTACAGCATATACCCCACGCAGCACCGCTCTAACTGTGAGAACCTCTGTTTATAGTAGTTGATTACTGGTACCTCTACACCAGGTGCTCAGGTTTAGATGACCTTCCACTCGTCACCAACACAGGATAAGGATATATAGAAAGAAACCACACTCTGGAATCCATCCAATTTCTTTATTCGATTATCACCAAGTACAAGGTAACTGCTACCTTTTACAGCACAGACCAACAAACAAGAGAAAAGAGAGATTATTTTATGCTTCTTGACCTAAGATGAGTCTTTTGACTCCTCTCATCATTCCAAGTGAGACTTCATATTCTGCATTTAAACACGAATGTCAAGATGTGGACAGATGAGGGAAATTAAATCTAAAATATGTTATCACCGTTTATACATTTTTAGGCTTGATGCTGCCCCTCCCTCTTTACAGCGCTGTCCAAGAGATGCATTATAGTAGATACAACTAAACATTTTCTTTTTCTTATTTGTGGTACAAACATTTTTTTTCAGAGAACAGTAAAATTTTGTCATGTACCACAACATTTACTGAGTAAATTATAATGTTTTATTCAGTCATGAAAGTTGAATAAAAACATAATATTTTACTCACTACATTTTACTGCAAAATATAATGTTTTTTTTTTTTGTCAAGTTCTTGATGTTAATGAAATCATTGTAATTTACTCAATGTGTAATGATTTGCAATATTGTAAGGGAGTACAAAACTGCTAAATAGAATTAGATTTTTTTAAGATAAATACCAGTTTAAACAGAGTGATTTAAAATTCAAAAGTGCTGGGTCTTCTATAGTAAAATAAGGTTTGAAGGAATGGATGCATTTATCATGGCATACAGTAAAACGTAAACCTGCATTATAGGTATATATATTTGTGTTATTGTTATCTGGAGCTTTGGTCTATTAGCTGCTCAGCCCTTCTTTACCTGACCACAATATTCTACCACTATAATCACAGATTCTTCCTTATACTGTATGTCCTACACTTGATTCATTTTCATTTAACAGTGCAAATGGCCAGCTTTAAAAAACATTGGGGGTTATTTACTAAAACTGGAGAATGCAAAATCTGGTGCCGCTCTGCATAAAAAACAATCAGCTTCCAGGTTTGATTGTCAAAGCTTAACTGAACAAGCTGAAGTTGGAAGCTGATTGGCTACCATTCACAGCTGCACTAAATGTTGAGTGCACCAGTTTTAGCAAATCTCCCCCAATGTTTCTCCCTTTCCATATATATTATGTAATAAATTGTAGAAACAGATGAAAAATAAATATCAAAACAACTAAACTCATTTTTTGTTACAATATGGGCTATAGTTTGTGGGAAATTAATACAGGGTGAAAGTTGGGGCATTCCCTTTGCTTCAACTTGAGTAAATACATATATTTTCAAACCCCAATATTTTTTTACACACAACGCCCCTTAAGAAGGTCTAAATTCTAACTGTAATAGGTCCAAAATTCTATGTTCCCCCATTCCAGAATCTGCTTTTTATTTGCTGCTGAGATAGGATTTAAAGGTTCGTAAGGAAAGATGAAAGATGAAGTCCTCTCAACAGAGGCAATCCAATCCTAGTGTGCAGTCTGCAGCACAGGTACCAAGTCTCAGTGTGTCTTCCCACCCTAAATGCAACATATACGAGGGAAGAGCTGGCTAGCTATGACTAAGGCTCATGCCGAAATGCGTCAGCTGTTTGCTTTTTAATGCTCAAATTTAGCCAATAAATGTTTGCATCAAGGACTTTGACGTTGCCGGCTCTTCTCTCATATAGAGGCTTTAAAGGTACAAAGTCTTTAGAACCACATAAAAATGATATGATAGGCACTTGGATGGAGAGAGGGACCACATGTGGCTTAGTTACAGTTAAAGATAAAATTCCCTTTAACAGTAATATATGTTGTTTTGTCTACACAGTACAAATGGTTTCACAGAGCTGGGCACTGGAGCCTGAGATCCAAGATTTCAGCAATGGGTGAATTTAGTTTTATGGTGTCATCCATTCACATAGACTGTGCTCAGCTTTTTCATAAAAGTGGGTAAATCCATAAAGATTTGGATCAAACTGTATTTATATAAATAGGAGTTGTTTTCAGAATGGCTGCTATGTTTTAATATACTTTACACATTAATATTTACTTTTTTTATTTATTATAGGTACTGTACTTATATAGCGGCATCAATTTTACATACATATTATACATTCACATCAGTCTCTGCCCTCAAACAAGAATACAGGCAAAACCATTCAATGGGAATGATTGTTCAAGTGACAGCCATTTTTTTTTAGAGAGATTTCCGCTAACTTTTTTTTTTTTCGTTTTAAAAACTGGGAGGAAAGGAAAATCTCCATAGACAAAATAAATACATGTGTCCAGGGTTGTATGCCTGTATGCATACATGTGTTTTTGCAAGTGCTTTTGTATGAAAACATATAGCCACTTATAGCCATGGACTTTTATAGGTGGCAGTACCTGTGGGCTCCCTGGCAGGGAAATGCTCTGAATAGTGAGTAAGCACTACAGCACCCCTCCTGTAGTTAGTGACACAGTCTATTAAACAAACCAGTAAATAGAGAGTGGTACCCTTCACTTTATTGCCAATAATGTGGGAAGTTGTATATACTATTTTTACTGAAGAAATGCAAAGAACTGGACTGTTATGTTGAGTTAAATCATTCAAGTAAAGTTGTAAGCAACACGATTCCTTGCCCTCATCCCTGTGTACTGCCAGAGAAACTGTATTAAGTGAATGTCATGGGGTTAAGCTACAGTGAGAAGAATAATTAATGTGTTAATGATTGTGCAAGCCTTATTGGCTCGGGAGTGGGTGGTAGTTAGGGGAAAAGAGTCACCTTCCTGGTGGTGAAAGGGGATCTCCACAGGTACCAGGTGACCCGGATGCCCATGTAGCATTCGCCCCAGGTGTTTGGTGCCTGAACCCTAACCTGGCACATGAGAGTGTAGGCCTACAAGTCAAGAGTGCTGGGCATTAAAGGGTGAATGGGTGCTGTGACATGGAGGATGTCTCAGAATGGCCTTGAGCCTGCATCTACAAAGTATGAGTTTGGGTACCAGAATCAATAGGTGGCCCTGAAGCTCTGTCTGCAGGTGGGTGGTCAGCTGCATGTGCTGTTCTTGTGTACTGGAAAGAAACAGCCTCATTGCAAACTTGACAGAGATTCTAACCCTTTCCCACTCTATACTAAACTTAAAACTAAACTAAAATATTTAAGCTTTAGAAACACATTCACATATTTACATACAGTAATAGCCCAGTTCTCAGGAAGTTACACCATTGTGATGGTTTTTCTAAGAGAGGGCAGAGACGTGGCTATTATCTTTGGGGTATACTAAAGAAACAGTCCAGAGGTTTATTAACCTGCCTGGCGGTCTTCCCGAGTCTGACTCGGGGTTAGATTTTCCTGCTGCGAGCGGAAACCCCGAGTCAGACTCGGGCTTGCCTCGCTAGATCCACAGGCACAAGTTACTTACCTTGTCCCTGGATCCAGCGATGCCACCGCGCTGTGTGAGCGAGCAGGACCTCGCTCGATTCACACAGTGCCTCCGTGTGACGCCGATCTCCGTTCCCTGCGACGTTACGACGCACGGGGACGGAGAACGGCGCCAAATTCAAAAAAGTAAACAAACACATTACATACAGTATACTGTAATCTTATAGATTACAGTACTGTATGTAAAAAAAACACACCCCCCCTGTCCCTAGTGGTCTGTCCTGTGTCATGCATGTCATTTTATATAATAAAAACGTTTCTTTCTGCCTGCAAACTGTAGATTGTCCATAGCAACCAAAAGTGTCCCTTTATGTCAAAAATAGTTTTAGATCAGCTAAAAAACAGCGATAATAAATTATAATCACTTGCAGAATTGTGCGATAGCGATTTGTGGGGAAATTCGTCATAAAAAAAAAAAAATAATGACAGCAACAATTCTGCAACTGAGCAAATTTCAGTGATTTTGATTTGATTACATTATTGAATAATTTTTATTATAATTATATTATTATTTGTTATAATTATTTATAATTATTTATTATATTATAATTTATAATTTTGTTTTTAAAAAAATGTCATACCTGGGATGCCTATTAGAATCTTGTTTGGTCAGATTTAAGTGAGTTATTTCTAAAAATTACAGACCTACAATATAAAACGCCAAATTTCCTTGCAAATAATGGTACCGCTTTTAGCATGTTTTTTCTGACAGAATCATACCGCCAGGGAGGTTAATAGTATAGTTATATACAAAATCTTTCTTTCTTTCTTTTTTGGACAGTGTGGTGAGGGATTATTAATCCTTTCAGGCCATATTGTTGTGTCCCCATAAGCAAGATTCAACCACTTTGTTTGACTTAGTAACTACTTAGACTGAAAGTAAGGGTAAATCAAAAAAATGTAGTTGTTTCCAGAACAGTAAAAATAGGGGCTATGTGGTTTATTTACTAAAGCTGGAGAGTGCAAAATGAGTCACACTTCTGCAAAGAAACCAATCAGCTTCTAAAATTAGCTTGTTCAGTTAAGCTTTGGCAATAAAACCTGGAAGCTGATTGGTTTCTATGCAGAAATGTGACTGATTTTGCACTCTAGCTTTAGTATACAAACCCCTATGTTCAGTAATGTATTTAGGTTTTGTGCTGCCCTAGGCCCGACTAAACTTGTGCACCCCCTAATTTAAGTATGACCCATTCATTCCCGTCAAGGCCGCACTCCTTTCTGTTTAAGACCTGCCCTGACATTTTTGAATGGGGACACTACTTCCGAGGGGGGCAATGGATTCCCTTAATTTGCATAGATTTCCTCTCACTTCCTGTTTGGCTATGGGGCAGGAAGTGAAATCTCTGCAATGTGACAGGGATGGTAAAAAATAAACTGATAGGTGCTATAACCTTCCCTTACTCCAAAATGAAAAAAAAAAAGTGTTGCCTATAGTTCTACTTTAAGCACAATTTTCTGATAATTTAATGGAGAGGACTAAGAAGATAAAACCATGCCAATGGTGCAGCAGAAAACATATAGCACAGTGAGGTAGGTGACCCCCCCCCCCCCCACAGTCACGGAATGCAGGCTGCCCGCATACCAGAAGCAGTGCGGCCGCATTATGGGTGGCGCTAGACTAATTTGCCTCTCAGCCCAGTCCGCCCCATAAGACTGGCGCTACACTAACATTGTAGCTCAAGCCAGTGGGGACTCCTTCTGTGCTGCCCCCCTGCAAAGTGCTGCCCTAGGCCTGGGCCTTGTTGGCCTTGGTCAGGATACAGCGTTGCTATGCTCTTTTGGGAACACTCATTCAAGTGACAACTGTGTAAGGCCGCGTACACGCGGTCGGACAAAACCGATGAGAATGGAACGAGGTTCAGTTTCATCGGTCCAAACCGACGGTGTGTATAGCCCATCGGTCTGTTGTCCTTCGGTCCAAAATTTTAAAACATGCTTCAAAATCAAACCGATGGCCCGCTGCCTGATCGGTCCAAACCGATGGTTAGTACAGAAAGCATCGGTTCAAAACCCGGGCATGCTCAGAATCAAGTCGACGCATGCTTGGAAGCATTGAACTTCGTTTTATTCAGCACGTTGTGTGTTTGACGTCACCGCGTTCTGACCCGATCGGTTTTTGGAACGATGGTGTGTACGCACATCAGACCATCAGGCCACTTCAGCGGTGAACCGATGGAAATGGTCTCATCGGTTTGGAACGACCGTGTGTACGCGGCCTAAGTTGAGCTGAGCATGATATTGGCTTTTTTAAATGGCTTGCATTCAATTTCATATTTTACCCTAATATTGTATATCTGAAAGACTACATTCAAAGGCTTTATAGTTCTTTGCCAAGCTTTAAAAAGAGAGAAAATGTATTTGTATTTAGTGCACTCTGGCTAGTTCAGGTTACTCTGACCTGAGCAGATGTCTGACTGCTTTTCACATATGCCCTTCTTCACATTAAACAGATATATTTTGTATTATTAGACATTATGCAGGACCAAAAATAAATTGCGACATTGTAGCTTAAACTGTTCTGCTTGGATAATGGGTAGAAGATAATGAGAGCACTGACAGACAAAAGGTCGCTAGCACTGGGGGTAGTCTTCGTTATGACTGTGCTTGTAGCCAGTGCTTCAATCTCCTTGCTCAACAATAAAGTTTGTCCTCATAAAGTATTTGCAGCTAGGCTAAATGTAGAACTTCAGAAGACTTTAACCATGTTTTGTCCGTGGAGCTATTAATTGCACAGCATACGGCAGCTTCTAGTGTCTCTGCATCTTTACAATATAATTGCTTCATTAATTGCCTTCATTCTATGAGCTACTGCCTAGAAGAATCACTAATGCTGCAACTTCATTTCTGATTCTGGAAAAGAAAACATTCAGATTTGCGACATGGTTTCTCTACTTCCCTGTGGTCCATTGTATAATGGAAGCTTCTGAGATACTCATTAGTATGTCAGGAGTCAGGACAGATATGGGTAACCTTGGACATCAACAGGCACCCTTGTCTAATGTATTTTGGGGGGAACTGTGCATATGATAGGTCTAGGTTTTAAGCTGATAGATTTGTTTTCCTTAACCGATTAAGCCCCGGACCATTTGGCTGGCCAAAGACCAAAGCACTTTTTGCGATTCGGCACTGCATCGCTTTACCTGACAATTGCGCGGTTGTGCGATGTGGCTCCCAAACAAAATGTACATCCTTTTTTTCCCACAAATAGAGCTTTCTTTTGGTGGTATTTGATCTCCTCTGCGGTTTCTATTTTTTCTGCTATAAACAAAAATAGAGCGACAATTTTGAAAAAAGCAACATATTGTACTTTTTGCTATAATAAATATCCCTATTAAAAAAAAACATTTTTTTTTTCTCAGTTTAGGCCGATATATATTCTTCTACATATTTTTGGGGCAAAAAAATGCAATAAGCATTGGCAGTGAATGGAGTTAACCGCTAGGTGGCGCTGAAGGGGTTAAGTGTGTCCCAGGGAGTGGTTCTAACTCTTAGGGGGAGGAGCTACCAGTGACACATCACTGATCACTGTTCCCGATCACAGGGAACAGTAGATCACTGACTTGTCACTAGAGAGAACAGGGGAATGCCTTGTTTACAAAGTCATCCCCCTGTTCTGCCTTTGCCGACCGCAATTACGTGCCACCCGGGAACATCGAGTTCCTGCTGGGCAGCAAATTTAAAGGGATGTACAGGTACGCCCATTTGCCTGCCTGTGCCACTGTGTCAACGTATATCGTCATGCACTGGTCGGCAAGTGGTTAAAGGGGTTGTAAAGGTACAATTTCTTTCCTAAATAGCTTCCTTTACCTTAGTGCAGTCCTCCTTCACTTACCTCATTATTCGATTTTCCTTTTAAAGTCCTTATTTCATCTGAGAAATCCTCACTTCCTGTTCTTCTATCTGTAGCTCCACACAGTAATGCAAGGCTTTCTCCCTGGTGTGGAGTGTCGTGCTCGCCCCCTCCCTTGGACTACAGGAGAGTCAGGACGCCCACTAACACACAGCTCCTTTCTCCATCTGCAACGTAGAGCGCGTCCTGACTCTTCCGTAGTCCAAGGGAGGGGGTGAGCATGACACTCCACACCAGGGAGAAAGCCTTGCATTACTGTGTGTAGTTACAGACAGAAGAACAGGAAGTGAGGATTTCTCAGAAGCAATAAGGACATTTAAAGGGGTTGTAAAGGAAAATAATTGTTTTCATAATAAGCATCCTTCACCCGCAGACATTCCTCTTTTCACTTCCTCGTTGTTCGTTTTTGCTCAGAAGTTGCTCTATTTCTTCTCTGTTCTGTTCACTTCCTGCTTGTGTGATTTTACTGACCACCGTGAAGGGAGGCTTTACTGCAGTGGTCAGTAACCTGCTCGCCCCCTCCTGGGAACTACATCTGTGTGGCAGGACACTCTCTACGTGTTAGAGACTTCAAGGAGGTGTGAATTACTGGGCGTGCCGCAATGCATACTGGGAAATGTAGTTTTTACATGAACGAGCGATGCAAACCAGGAAGTGAATGAGAGAACAGAAACTAGAACGCCGGAGGTGATATAGATGAAGGAATTTAATAGGTATTTACTCGTTTTTTAACAGAATCATTACACTATTCTGTCTGTCTACCTTGCAGACCTTAATTTTAGGGAAAAAAAATGTTTTCCTTTACAACTCCTTTAAAAGCAAAATGGAAGGACGAGGTAAGTAAAGGAGGACTGCACTAAGGTAAAGGAAGCTATTTAGGAAAAAAACAATTGTACCTTTACAACCCCTTTAAACAGAAGAACAAAACACTTTCCTGTTAAACAAGGTGAGAAGAGGAGGAGATTTTGTGGTCCAAATTAGAAGTGTAGCCTAGGGTTCCAACACTGCTCCTTTATAGGGCAGGGGTGTGTTACTGGCTGGATCACCAGGAAAAAAGAAACAAAAAGAGAAAACATCACCAGGAAAAAAGAAAAAAAAAAAAGAGAAAACATCACACCACAGCTAAGGATGAGTATGCTGCAATACATTCATTTGCTCTTGGGTTTAGATACAGTATACTATAAGCCTTTTGAAAATTAAATTAGTGACCTTGTTTTTCATATCCTGTTCTTTTTTTTTTTTTTTTATTGTGTCACAGGTACAGTGAAAAGACAACTTCTCAGAAGAATCAATCAATATTAAGTGTATAAGCCACAACCAAAACTTCATACTATATTGCAAAAGACCGAGGCAAGCAGTAAATGCAATAAGAAAAACAAAACAATTGTACCTACATGTCTAGAACCCTTCATTCAGGTTGTGCTGAAGGCAAGCTTGTTTGAGGGAGGATATCCCCAAATTACCAGAAAGACTATCACGTCGTAGAAGGAAGTTTAAAACGGGGTAAATAACACATGTCTGTGCACGCCATGTTTTTTTTTTTTTTTTAAATAGAAAAAAACGGGAGGAGGAGATGTTGGGGGAAAGCTAGGGAGGTTGGTAGGGGATGGAGGGGTCACCCCCAGGGAACAGAGGACAACTGCATCAGTCAAGCTGTGGAGACCACTGACAATGAATCTTAATTAAGTGTATGGGAGGAATTTGTCAGAGAAGCGGAAGAGGTCACAATAAAACCATCTGGACTCCTTCTGACTTATCCCATAAAGCAAAGATCAGATCTTCCATTTGTTCAATGTCTTTCACTCTTGTGAGCCATTGGGTCACTGTTGGTGTGGACTGTTGCTTCCATAGAGGTGGAATGCAAGCCCGTGCAGCATTAAAGCGGGAGTTCACCCGAATTTTTTTTTTAACATTAGATTGATGCTCCTTTTGTCAAGGGGAATCGGGTAGTTTTTTTAAAATCGAAGCAGTACTTACAGTTTTAGAGAGCCATCTTCTCCGCCGCTTCCGGGTATGGTCTTCGGGACTGGGCGTTCCTATTTGATTGACAGGCTTCCGATAGGCTTCCGACGGTCACATACATCGCGTCACGAGTAGCCGAAAGAAGCTGAACGTCGGTGCGGCTCTATACGGCGCCTGCGCACCGACGTTCGGCTACTTTCGGAAAATCGTGACGCGATGTATGCGACCGTCGGAAGCCTGTCAATCAAGGAGGAACGCCCAGTCCCGCAGCCCATACCCGGAAGCGGCGGAGAAGATGCATGTCTAAAACGGTAAGTACAGCTTCGATTGTAAAAAAAAACACCCGATTCCCCTTGACAAAACGAGCCTCAATCTAATGTTAAAAAAAAAGGTTTTTGGGTGAACCTCCACTTTAAGGAGATGTTTAAATAGAGATCTGTGATAATGTTTCCTTGACAAAGGGGTGAGGTTAAGTAGGACCGCAGCTAGGTTATCTTGTAAAGAAATGTCTGTGAATTTATGTATGAGCATGTGCACTGGTTGCCAGAAAGTTGTAAGCGTAGGACACATCGTTCAGTTTGACGAGGGAATAGCTTTCGTATCCTGTTTTTGAGTTACTAAACCTAGGACCCTGCATTCAATATATTTGGTCCCCCACAGTGCACAGAACATGCAATTATTTTAGTAAATATAAACTGCTAAATACCTTTTCTCATCAGCAGTATACAGCAGTCTTATGACTTCTATCAGTGTCTGGTTAAAGCTTATAGGAGGAGTTTTCATTCTACTCTGACTGTCCTATGAGGCTGCAGGACCCCTGACCCTCTGTCTGGACAGTGCTGATCACATGCAAGCTCCCAAATACAGAGTGCTCCCAAGACTCTGTATTATCAGGAGATGGATTGGGGACTGTGGAAGAAAGGGAGGATCATAGAAGACAGGATCAAACAGCCTTTTGACACAATGCTCAGGATTAAAGAGTAAGTAAACCCTCTGAAAGTTTTCTTTAAAAAAAACCTGCAAGAGAAAGGCATAATGAGCTAGTATGCAAGTATGAATTACTTACCTGAGTACGAAGCCCCCGCAGTGACCCTCGTTCCTCTCCTCCGGCACCGCCATGATACCTGGAGTGACTTCCGGGTATCACTGCTCCTGCGATGTGACTGCCGGAGCAGCGATAATGTCACTACTGCGCATGCGCGTGGGAGCCATCAGGGACGGCACGGTCTCATTCATTAATGGCATGCTCAGACATCGGTGCAGCCTTTTCTGCAAATATCTCCTTAACCGTGTTGGTTACAGAGATATTTCTTGCACCTACAGGTAAGCCTTAATCTAGGCTTACCTGTAGGGCCAAATGGTCTGTAAGGGTTTACAACCACTTTAACAAGCATGCTTTACTGTATATACAGACTGATTTTACTGTTGTGGGTTTAGTAACACTTCAACATATCTTTTGAATAGCTCTGAATCTCAGCCTAAAACAATACATACTGTGGGTTTCATAGTTTCTAAACCCAAGCCAGTCTAGCACCAGTTCTTACAGGGGCTGTGGGTAGAGAGAATGAGCAGAGTGATCTTTTCATGTCTGCTCTGCTGACACAAGCTACCGTAATAATAATTAGATTTCCTTGTAAATAAAATCTCATTGAGACCTGTGCTGAGCTGCATATTACAGACACTCACAAGATTATGGTCCCTTGCAGCGACAGAGGCATTGCTGCATCTGTGAATGACCACATTCATCACTATGGAAAAAAAACAACTGTCACACAAGTAGCTCACTGTTCATCAATCAGTACAAACCAATAATATACATATAAATGCTTTAAACGTGTCCATTTTTTTTTTTATAGTGGGTCAAACATGGCAGTTTTAAATAACTGATAAACTTCATATAAGGTGGTGAGCAGTAAAATCAATTTACGTTTTGAATATGTAAATGAGCTAGATACGCCGATTCACGAACGTACTTGCGCCCGTCGCTGTAATCTACGTCGTTTACGGAAGACGTTTTTTCGGCGTAAAGTTAAACCACCAAAAAGCTGGTCTAAGTCGTTTAGGGTATGGACATCGGAAGTGCCGTCGGATTTTACGTTGTTTACGTAAGTCGTACGTGAATGGGGCTGGGCGTAAGTTAGGTTCACGTCGTACGCATTGAGCCGTCGTATCGTAGGGAGTATTTGCGACGTGATTCTGAGCATGCGCGCGCATTCGCGCAGTTCGTTCGGCCATGCATTCACATGGGGTCACGATTCATTTGAATACAACAGGCCCACTGCCTTGCTACTTTGAATTAGACGTGCTTACTACTGAATGCTGCATCCTGCGGCTTGTTGAGTTAAGGAGAGCAGTGAGCGGAGAAAGACTTCTGAAGGTGAAGTGGTTGTTGATATTTTGCTGTGTGATAAGAAAATCAAAAAGACTATTGTTTTCTGCTGGAAGACCAGCAGTGTCTGCCCAGCAGTAGGCTGTGCCAGACTCCATAGGTAGGTTCCTGTGTTGTGAAGGTAGACGGCCCAAGTGGCCAGGGTTTATTTTATGTTTTGTTTATGCTGTTTGGATGCTTGCACTTGTTTCCAGCAATATGGAAGAATAAACCATAACCCTTGTTTTTTCAACCACCCACGGCTTCCTCTCTGTATAATTCAGTGGGTAATGAACCCACTCAGGAGGTCACACCCCCCGCTACCGAGCTAACCCTTACACTATTCACAAATGTTTTGTCTTTCTATTTCAAACTGATTGGGTCGTTTTACAAGATGATCATTTTCACCACTTTAATGTAAGATAAACATCCAACATAGAGACCCTTTGTAATAGCCCTGGCTTGTGTGCAGACCTGAGGCCCTGTACACACGAGGAGACATGTCCGATGAAATCGGTCCGTGGACCGTTTTCATCGGTCATGTCTCCTGGGATATTTTGGTCTGATGTGTGTACACACCATCAGACCAAAATCCCCACGGACAGAGAACGCGGTGACGTGGTGGTGATGGTGACACGGCGACGTGCGCAAACCAGGAAGTTCAATGCTTCCATGCATGCGTCAAATCAATTCGACGCATGCGTGGGATTTCGGTCCGCTGGTTAGACGTACTAACCAGCGGACATGTCCGACAGACAGGTTTCCAGCGGACAAGTTTCTAAGCATGCTAAGAAACTGTTGTCTGCTGGAAAACGGACCGCTGGAAAAATGTCCGCTGGAAAACGGTCCGATAGGCCATACACACGACCGAACATGTCAGAAAAAACTGGTCCACGGACCAGTTTCATCAGACATGTTCGGTCGTGTGTACGGGGCCTAAGAACCCCAAAATCTACCAAATAGCTGAAATATATGATACCTGCTTGATTTTTGTTTTTGCATTAACCACTAACTTGCCACAATCTGTAGGTTGCAAATCTGCAGCATAATTGGGCTGTAAGAAAGTTGTAGCTTTGAAATGGAAACCTATATCTATGTAAGCTCTTAGTTCTGAGAGTCATGTCCTAAATCAATGTTTAGGAACAATTTAAAGTGGTCATTTGACCACCATGTCAGCTCTATTGCAGGCAGGGGCGGATCCGGGGGGGGGGGGGGGCAACATGGCAATTGCCACCCCCGAGAAATTTGTGTTTGTTGCGGAATTCGCAGGCTTCGGGGAGTCTGAGCGGGCGGTAGTTGCAGAAATTGCGGGCGCTGGAGAGTCTGAGCGGGTGGTAGTTGCGGAATTTGCGGGCGCTGGAGAGAGTGGGCGGTCAGCTGGTCGGCTCTGTGGGTAGGGCAGCTGGCCAATCAACAAGCCGGCAGCCGGGGGGGGAAGCAGAGAGATGAGATCATCTCTCACCGCCCTTCGCCCGCCTTGCATCCCTGCAGTAACTTCCGCACTCACTGTGCAGGCAGCAGAGAGATTACATCATCTCTCTGCTGCCTGACACTGACAAGCAAAACACCACCTTAGCAAGTGACAAGTGACAATCCGCAACTTGTGGCAAGTGACAATTCGCAACATGTGGCAGGTGAAGTGGCAAGTGACAATACGCAACTTGTGGCAGGTGGCATGGCAAGTGAAAATCTGCAACATTTGGCAGGTGATGTGGCAAGTGACAATCCGCAACTTGTGGCAGGTGACGTGACAAGTGACAATCTGCATCTGGTGGCAGGCAAGTGACATTCCGCAACATGTGGCAGGTGACGTGACAAGTGACAATCCGCAACATGTGGCAGGTGATGTGGCAAGTGACAATCCGCAACTTGTGGAAAGTGAAAGTCCGCAACATGTGGTAGGTGGCGTGGCAAGTGACAATCCGCAACTTGTGGCAAGTGACAATCCGCAACTTGTGGCAGGTGGCATGGCAAGTGACAATCTACAACATGTGGCAGGTGATGTGGCAAGTGATAATCCGCAACTTGTGGCAGGAGACGTGGCAAGTGACAATCTGCATCTGGTGGCAGGCAAGTGACATTCCGCAACTTGTGGCAGGTGGCATGGCAAGTGACAATCTGCAACATGTGGCAGGTGATGTGACAAGTGACAATCCACAACTTGTGGCAGGTGACGTGGCAAGTAACAATCCGCAACATGTGGCAGGCGACGTGGCAAGTGACAATCTGCATCTGGTGGCAGGTGGCATGGCAAGCGACAATCTGCAACATGTGGCAGGTGACATGACAAGTGACAATCTGTATCTGGTGGCAGGCAAGTGACATTCTGCAACGTGTGGCAGGTGATGTGGCAAGTGACAATCTGCAATGTGTGGCAAGTGACAATCCGCAACGTGTGGCAGGTGACGTGGCAAGTGACAATCCGCAACATGTGGCAGGTGACGTGGCAAGTGGCAAACTGCATCGGGTGGCAGGTGATGTGGCATGTGAAACACTCGGGGCTCCCACTGATTCTGCATTATGGTGAGTTGAGCTATTTCATTTTATATTACCATATTTATCGGCGTATACCGCGCACTTTTTTGCCCTGCAAATTAGGGCAAAATCGTGGGTGCGCGATATACGCTGATACCCGTTTCCCGCGCTGTATTTGAACCACTGCGCCGGCATATACCAACGGTCACATGCTGTGTGTCCTGTACGTCCTTTACGCGAGAGGAGCCGAGCCTGCCCGACTATACCCGAGTGTACTGCGCTCGGTCTATGTCGGCGCAGTGGTTCAAACACAGCGCGGGAAGCGGGGATCGAGCGGGGAGGACATCATGATGGCCGCAGAAGGATGCCAGACCGGACGAGGCCGCCGATGGACGCGATGGACGACAGGCAGGACGCGATGGACGACGGGCAACACACCGACGGGGGGCATCCAAACTGTAAGTATTTTTTTTCCCAGGAATTTTCCTTAAAGTTCGGGGGGGTGCCCGCTATACGCCGGGGAGCGTTATAGCACAATAAATACGGTACATGTAATAATAGAAATAATGAATTTCAATCATCCTGATACCAAAACAACCATGGTGCCGTGATCATTGAAGCGCTAACACCAGCCATTTGATAAATTGCCCCTCAAAAAAAATATTTTCTGGTAGTGCCCCTCCCGAGACTAGACTCTGGATCCGCCCCTGATTGCAGGATGACAACATTGTTACTAATTGCATGGCTGAGGCTTAGAAAAAACGAGAAATGATGTTACTGGAAGAGAAGTGCTGTTTATAGCAGGATCTCCAGGTAAGAAAACTTTAGACATGATGCAAAACATACAAAAAAATAAAATATTTTGGGAATACATACACTTTAATATTTTTTGTTTCCTAGTCCTGTTATATATCACATAGACTCAAAGAGACATTTTCCCCACACCTATAGTCAATTGTTTTCTTTTTTATATACACAAACACACACACCTTTTAAAATAAAACAGCTGAATAATTTACTTTTAAGCATTTTTTTTCTATATATACATTTATTTTCTTACTGCCCATGTACACTTTTGCTACCTTAAAAAATATAAGCTTAACATTTTGTCTGGAAGGAACAATGCCAAAGGTTTTTATGATGTAAACCTAAAAAGCTGAATCAGGTCTAGGTAATGAGGTTATTAAACAATCTCTAGATTACAATGTTTTAGGCTAATACTCCTCCTGAATATATGTTGCACAATACACAATTTAATGTGGTCATTAGGCCCCTGGCATTGCTGCTATACGTGGGACAGCACTAGTCAGGCCGGCAGTTTTCGGGGATTCTGCATGCTTGCACTTTTCATTAAACGACCACATACTGCATGTTGTAACACTTATCATCAGTGACTTTGTAATTATCTGCAGTTTGAAGTCTAAATAGAGAAATGGTTTAATCCTCACAAATCTTCATTTACATATCAGAGACTCCAGTGGTGAGCTATCCCTGCCAGAATTTACAGTTCTATCCAACTAATGTAGATATTACCAAATACAATGACACTTCCCTGTCATTATGCACTTTTATACTGATAAGTAAGTACTTTTTTAACCCCTTATTTTATACTGGCTTTTCAAAATTACAAATCAAGGAATTTAGCAGTGAAATAAAAAGTTTAGTATAGTATAACTTCAGACTATTAGTAACTTCCTCCAACTAACTGCTGATATGAAAAAAAAAATATCACAATGCCCATTTTACTTGCCTAAAGCTAAGGTCATGTAGCAATCCTTCTCTCTTCTGTTTACTTCCTTGTCTCCTTCTTGGGTTGTCCACATCACTGCCTGCACTGCATGTGGACATCTCCTATTCATTGAGGTGGAACGTGCAGTGGCTGGGTTCTCTCTCATAGACTTCAGAGGAAGGAGAACTCATCGGGGCATTGAGGAGACCAGTGCTCAAAAAGATAACAAGCAGGTAAAAATGCCTGATCCCCAAGGCAGATCAAACTGTGACTTTGATCCATTACACTGCAGGATCTCTTAGAAAGAGGTGTTTGGAATCAAGACTCAGAAGTAAGGTAATTGAATCACAATGTATTGTTTAAATTACATTTTTTACCTAGAGTTGGGTTTTATTAGGTAAATATTTGTATGGAATTTTTACAAAAACAGGGTCAAATGAAGAAGAACAGGGGCCAAATATATTTGATTTAAAAAAAAGGGACAGTTGGAAGAAAGTAAAAGTGTTTTTAAATGCACAAAAATGTTACCTTTAAAGTTATAAAGGTAACATTTTTTTTATTATTGATACATAACAAATGTAGACAAGAAAAGAAGCTGCATTACAGAGTCAAAAAGAGTCAAAAGTATCAATAAGAAAGATACTGGGACATAACAGTGACCAGGTGAAAAAGACACACTAAAACGGACACAAAGCAGCACAATTTATAGTACAAGCACTGATTATCAACTTAAAGGGGCCTAAACCCATAAATTAGTACAAAGAGAGATGTTCAGGAAAATACAAGTCTGTCAAAGAAAATCCACTGCGTGTCAAGTAAAATGCCCTACTGAAAATACCAGGACATTACATAATGCAGAAAAAAAGACAAAAAAAGGAGTAAGAGAACGATATGAACAGAAAGAGGAAGCGACCATCACTTGGGTACAAGGTACAGAAGAAAAAAAATGAGAAAAATGATGGCATGCTTAATGAATTTGCATCATACTTGCGCAGGGGTCATGCTAATATTCTCTGTATTGGTCCAATTTTTTATGTCCTGCCGAAGCAAGGACCACAGACGCTTAACTGTATGCTCATGGTAGTCGATGCAACATCAGAGCTCAGACAGTTTCTAGTTGTGCATTAAACTCCCTAAGCAGTGTGAATGTACAGTACAAGGATGTTTATCTAAAAGTTATATTAAAGGTTCACGTTTAAAAAAATAAAAATAACAAACATGTTATACTTACCTCCACTGTGCAGTTGGTTTTGCACAGAGTGGCCCCGATCGTCCTCTTCTGGGGTCCCACGGCGGCTCTTGCGGCACCTCCCTGCAATAGTTAACCCCCTCTGGGAAGCTCTCTCCTTGCGGTCACGCTCCCATGTCGTACACTCGGCATACATAGCAGGCTCCGCTGTTATCAATCCATCCAATGAAGAGCCGAGAATCCGTGAAGAAAATGATGCGGGATCGGGCCCACGGAAGTTCGGGGCTCAGGTAAGTAAAACGGGGGCTCGGGGGGCAGCGGAGAGCACAAGGTGTTTTTTCACCCTAATGCATAGGATGCTTTAAGGTGAAAAAACACAAGGCTTTATTTACAACCCCTTTAAGAACACAATGCAATGCCATGCAAAAATATTAACTAGTTTTCCTGCATCCCAACAGAAGAAATTCCAACTAATTTTGGAAAAAGTGGGGTTGGGACCTTACCGTAAAAGGGTCCAACAAACTATCCCCAATGCACATGTCTCTGAAAAGTGGCTATGAGTGTTAATGGGTGCTGTAGCTGAAATCAAACGTAATCAGAGCAAGAGAATGTCATCTGCACATCAATGATCTCCAGAGCGGGTCCAAAGCTTTACTCAGTAATAACATTATTGTAAAAGAAACAATGTTTCAGAGCCTCGCAGGCAAATGGCCTGATGAAGGGGTTCTAAAATGTTTCTTCTGTTGCAATGATGTGATTGCTGAATAAAGCTTTGACCCGTCCTCAAGATCCTAGGTGTGCTGGTGACATTCTCTCGCTCACAGTAAGAGAGGGAGTTTGAGCATTATATTTGAATACCTAATATAGATCATGGCCAAGAGCGGTAGTGCTGCCAGAGATGACGCATGTTCTTCCAACCAGTTTCATCTAACGGGGGTCCTCATTCTTATTTCCCCTCTACAAGTCTTTTATTTGTGTTGGTGGAATAGTGTACTGTGTACTTACAATCACTGGACAGTAGGCCTAGAGGTGAGAAAGTTTCACAGGTGATTTCAGCATATGCATGGAATGCCATCTGCCTTTTCTAGCAATAATGATTTCTGAAGCTCTGTCCACGTAGCTCTTGACTGTATATTAAAGAGTCTGGTCAATATTCCTATCACACACGTTCCTGACAAATATGGCTCATAAAATGGTGGGTGCTGCAGCGATTACCAGTTGGGTTCTGGAAACATCTTCGCCAGCACACCATGGATCGACAACTTTCATCCAAACGTTTGTTTTAATGAAAGAGTTCACATCACAGAGATAAGTGCAAAGTTTTGGTGCCACGCAGGGCCCCTTCGTCAGGCATGTAAAGACGAAGAGGCCCTGCACGGCTCTGAAATGCTGCACTTATCTCTGTGACCTGATCTCTTTCATTAAAAGAAACCTTTGGACGGAAGTTGTCGAACCATGGTGTGCTGGCGAAGATGTACACTTGTATATTAAAGAGAGCTGGAAAACCTGACACATGCATGTATGGAAACTCCACAGTCAATTGTTGACAATATGTAAACACTGGGGGTTTGGAAGGTAAAATTTGTTATTTTTTTATGACTTTTTACATCACATTTGCAGTGCTCTAGTTAAGCTTGATAACATTGGTGCTAAGATGGAAATATATTAGGTAGGAGTGGAATTGTTGCCCTTTTGTTGAATTTTTTCATAAATGAAAATTGATTCCTCACTGGTTTCTAGTGACAATGGGTCCAACTTTGTTCTTGTTTTCTTTTCTCCAGAGTCAGGCTTGTTGTGGCATTTTCACTTAGCCCTGTACTTATGTACACATGACTCACAACATATTCATTTAAAGTCAAAGCCAGCTTAAAAGTAAACCTAGTAAAGTGATATAAGGAGATTAATAATTTTACTGCCGAATACATTGGGCCAACTCAACCCAGGGCCCTCAATCTATCAAGGTCTTTGAATGCAAGTCGTAACTGCTTTGAACACACATTTTGCACCCCTCACTGTGATGTGGGCCTCACCGGCCAGTAGTGATGAGTGACTAGCGAGGAGTGGTAGTTTAAAAGGGATGGACTAAAACTCTGAACTCCAAATCAAAATGCACATATTAAACGTATCTGTTTGGGGACTTCAAAGAAGCTTTGAAAGGAAATCATAGACGCTTGTCATTTCTGCTGTCACTTTAGAATAAATACAGATACACTTTGGGCCAAATTCATAAACGATGTACGCCGGCGTATCTCCAGATACACCGCTGTAATTTCAAATGTGCGCCGTCGCATCTTTACGCCGATTCACAAAGCGAGATACATCCAAAAACAAGGCTTCAGCCGTC
Source organism: Rana temporaria (assembly GCF_905171775.1). Lineage (NCBI taxonomy): Eukaryota > Metazoa > Chordata > Amphibia > Anura > Ranidae > Rana > Rana temporaria. Next base: position 97,714,272 of record NC_053492.1, on the reverse strand, counting down.
CGACGTAACTTGCCTTCGCCGGCGTATCGTGGGAGCATAGTTACGCTGAACAGCGTCATATTTTACGTAGTTTGCGTAAGTCGTACGTGAATGGGGCTGGGCGTATGTTACGTTCACGTCGACAAAACATTGAGCCGACGTATCTTAGGGAGTATTTTCGACGTGACTCTGAGCATGCGAGCGCATGCACCGTTCGATCGGCCACTCATTTACATGGGGTCACGGCTCATTGTAATACAATACGCCCACTGCCTTGATAATTTGAATTAGGCGGGCTTACACCAGCCCATTTATGCTACGCCGCCGTAACTTAGAGCGCAAGTTCTTTATGAATACGGTATTCGCCTCTCTAAGTTACGGCGGCGTAGCGTATTTGAGATGCGCTACGCCAGCCTAAAAATACGCCAGTCTTTCTGAATCTGGCCCTGTATGTTTTGCCAGTATGCTCATACCTGCCCTGATCTGCCTAACAGTGCAAAAACCATACCTGCATTGTAGAACACTCAGATGGAGTTATGACTAACCAACTGCAACTAGGGAGGTTTAACGTAGGTTTACCAGATACAAGAGGACACGTATCACCCTTTCACAAGATTCACACACTACTCTATTAAAACAAAGACTGTTTTTTTATTCAATATGCTTCAGAGAAGTTCTTCAAGGCTAAAATTGATATTTCATCTACCAGCAGACACTACTGGGCTAAATAATTGATTGGCTTTTTATATCTCTTTGGTTGGTCAAATCTCCCTCTGGTGTCCATGATCTTTCCAGTCCTGCCATAAATCATTATTCACTTTCATCTAAAAACAAATGGAAACTTAGAAAGCGATCATGAGAGCCTCTCAGAATGGCAGTGACCTCAAGAGTTGGACACTTACATCTTACTTCTTGTTGCCATAGGCCCAGAAATCTAGGATGATAAAGTAAATCAATATCTACTCTGCTTTAAAATAGTCTAGCCCTTTTATGGATGTGGTTGAGAGCAATTCTTCCAGTTTTGGGTCATTTTTTCAAAAATCAAAGCTACAGAAAGAGGAGGATATACCAGTGTTTTCATTACAACCAAGAGAGAGCTTGAGAAATGAGTACAAAAAAAAGGAAAATTTATATCTAAAGTTAAACTTATTTTCTTTTTTGTTTTGGATTGAAAAGGGAATTGTTAAAACTCGTGTAGAGTTTTCATAGTTTGCTGTTTTTTCTTTACTTCACTTTCTTGTCTTGGAGACTTAACAGAAACTGAGTGGAAGTCATGATTCACAACAATCCCATGGATTCCAGATTTCTAACTACTAATGCTCTTTTTGCAAAGACCACGTCAAGAATAAAAGTCTAACATGGACCCATTCACACCACTGCATTTGTGTTAGCGAATATGTGTCAAAATGAATGGGATATCAATGCAATGTAAAAATAGGCATGGACTGACATGCACCATTTTTTGATCCAGCACACCAGAACTTATGGCATGTCTGATGTGTTGTGGGTTTGTGGCTAAATATTGAATTTGTTTATTGTGGTGGCAATTAAAAATTAAGGGCACTGCAACACACCAGTTGTAGTTTGTTGCAGTAACACAATGCATAGGTGTAAACGGGCAGTTTAAAAATCATGTAACTGCTCAAGGTTCATTTTACACAAAATCCTCAGATGAATCACTTGGCCTAGTAACCTAATACAATACACTCATACTGTACAAGTTCCATACATTTTTGGTTCCCCTTTAAAAACAGAAAAATAAAGAGAAAAATATGACTATAATTACCTTCTATGTCTTGCATATTTACCACTAACATGGCCACTGCCATCGCAGCCAGGAGTAGGACAGCTGTAGGGAAGGAACAAGGGATAAAGATGTAGTTGGTGTATATCTTGGATAAAACACTAGACTAGGCTTCATCTCTCAGACACTGGTAGGGCATGATAAGACTTCTAAAACTGGTATTCTTAAACAGTATCTCTACACTAACTGCACACAGGTGATATTTAATTCAACACTAGATATTGAGAGGTATGTTTGAGACAAACCTGCCTCTGCGTGAGTAGTAGACAGGTTAATTACAAGCAATTCTTCACTGTTAACTCTATACAGGTGACTTACGTGGATGCTTTAGATACTCGCCCTAGGCACATAATTTAAAGAGAAGCATTGTTCTGTGGTAGCTGCAGACAGGTGAGTTAGATGGATGTTCTAGATTCCTGCACTAGATGCAGACAATGTATTTTAAGGTATGTTTCTTTTTCTGGCAGATGCAGAGAGGTATTTTAAAGGGATGTATCTTCTGTTCTAGCTGAAGACAGATGACTATGGTGATACTTTATATGCCTTCATATTATTCCACAATTATTCTATTTAAGCACATTATTTTACCTATTAAGGAATACAGAACAATCTTCCTTAACTTAGCTACAGCACAATGATCATGCACAGTGAAAATGCTTTAATGGTGCTGTGCATGCATCCTGAGAATGACTGCTCTTATTTAAAAGATGGCAGAATTACAGTCATTCTGTTTAATATTACAGACATGAAATTAAATAAAGTCAATTTGAGTTTTTCAGTAAAACCCTAGTTTCCACAGCTTCCTGTTTGTAAGATATATAAGAGGAAACTTAAATTTCACCTGCGGCATCGCCTGCTTGTGAATCTTATATAATGGATTACTATCCAAATTCAGTGGTAAAACACAGGCTTCAGTACACCAAAACTGCTCAAAACAGCCAGATGGGCAATCTTAGTGTTGCTTACAAGGGCCAGTAGAATCATCAAAATGAATGAGGTGAATGCTATACCTGACTTAAAGTTCAGCCAGTAAATCAAGTGCTTGCCTTTATCTAAATTCAAGTGCAGACAGGTTTCCTAGATAGGTGCCTAAATCTGGATTAAAGTGTAGACAGTGAGACAGATGAGTGCTTAAATCTGGATAAAACTGCAAACTAGTGAGTTAGATGTGCGTGTGAGAGTTATATACCTGAATTCATGTGTACTGTACCTCAATGAGTTAGATGCCTAAACCCAAAGTGCAGAAAGATGTATTAGATGGAAGCTCAAATCTAAACCAAAAGGCAGACAGGTGACTTAGATGGGTGCCCAAATTCATATTAAAGTGCAAACAGGTAATTTAGATGTGTGCCTGTATCTGGATGAAAGCACATACAGATGAATTAGATGGATCCTAAATCCATAGTAAAGTGTAGGCAGGTGAGTTAGATGGGTGTCTGTGTCTGAATTAAAGGGCAGACAGGTGAGTTAGATGGGTGTATGTGCCTGAATTAAAGCACAGACAGGCGAATCAGACGTGTCCTAAATCCATAGTAAAGTGTAGGCAGGTGAGTTAGATGGGTGTCTGTGACTGAATTAAAGCAGAAACAGCTGAGATATATGGGTGTCTGTACCTGAATTATACTAGAGACAAGTGAGTTAGATGGGTGTCTGTACCTGAATTAAAGTGCAGACATGTGAGTTAGTTGGGTGTCTGTACCTGAATTAAAGTGCAGATAGGGGAGTTATATGAGTGTCTGTACCTGAATTATACTAGAGACAAGTGAGTTAGAAGGGTGTCTGTACCTGAATTAATGATCAGACAGGAGATTAAATGAGTGTCTGTTCCTGAATTAAAGTGCAGATAGGGGAGTTATATGAGTGTCTGTACCTGAATTAAAGTGCAGACAGGTGAGTTAGATGGGTGTCTGTACCTGAATTAAAGTGCAGATATGTGAGATAGATGGGTGTCTGTACCTGAATTAAAGTGCAGATATGTAAGATAGATGGGTGTCTGTACCTGAATTAAAGTGTAGATATGTGAGATAGATGGGTGTCTGTACCTGAATTAAAGTGTAGATATGTGAGATAGATGGGTGTCTGTACCTGAATTAAAGTGCAGACAGGTGAGTTAGATGGGTGTCTGTACCTGAATTAAAGTGCAGATATGTGAGATAGATGGGTGTCTGTACCTGAATTAAAGTGCAGATATGTGAGATAGATGGGTGTCTGTACCTGAATTAAAGTGCAGACAGGTGAGTTAGATGGGTGTCTGTACCTGAATTAAAGTGCAGATATGTGAGTTAGATGGGTGTCTGTACCTGAATTAAAGTGCAGACAGGTGAGTTAGATGGGTGTCTGTACCTGAATTAAAGGGCAGACGGGTAAGTTAGATGGGTGTCTGTGCCTGAATTCAAGAGCAGATAGGTGAGTTAGATGAGTGTCTGTACCTGAATTAAAGTGCAGACAGGTGAGTTAGATGAGTGTCTGTACCTGAATTAAAGGGCAGATGGGTAAGTTAGATGGGTGTCTGTATCTGAATTTATGGTCAGACAGGAGATTAGATTTGTGTCTGTAACTGAATTAAAGTGCAGACAGGTGAGTTGGATGAGTGTCTGTATCTGAATTAAAGGACAGACCAGTAAGTTAGATGGGTGTTCCTGCATGAATTAAAGCACAGATAGGTGAGTTGGATGGGCGTCTGTGCCTGAATTAAAGTGCAGACAGGTGAGATAGATGGGTGTCTGTAACCTAATTAAAGGTCAGACAGGTGACTTAGATGGGTGTCTGTACCTGATCTATACTAGAGACAGGTGAGTTAAATAGGCGTCAGACAGGTCAGTTAGATTGGTGCTCGTACCTAAATTAAAGTGCAATTGATGAGTTAGATGAGTGCCTGTTACAGGCAACATTTACACTGTCGATTAAGACTGGTGTAAATTGTAGCGGCAGTTCCTGATGCGGCTTTCAGTGGTTAGGTGGGGTCGTTGGCCTGGTTCACTATACTGGCAAGTCGTCGTTGGCTGCAGCTACTCATGGATCTCTGCACAGCCAGCGATCACCCAATGTAATCACTGCTGGATGCACACAAAGTGCGTCCAGCAGCAATTACAGCAGCTAATCGCTGGCTGTGGGGAAAGCATCGAATAGCTGTGGCCTCCGGCGACCTGTCATTATAGTGAATGGGGCTGCACCTAGCTGCTGAGAGCCGCAACAGGAATTTCTGATTCCTGATGCTACTGTTCACACAAGCCCTAATCATTGGTGTGGATGTAGCCTAGCTTAATTAAAATGCAAACGGGTGAGTTGGATGGGTGTCTGTAACTTAATTGAAGTGCAGACAGTGAATTCGCAGAGTGCCTAAATCCCTATTAAAAGTATAGACATGTGAGTTAGATGGGTGCATGTACCTGTATTAAAGTGCAGATACGTGATTCACAAATATCTGTATATCTGCCTTAAAATTTAGAACATCATTAGTAGGGTACCCAAAAGTTTATATAGATGGAGGGCAAAAAAGAGAGAAAGACACAAATCAAATAAGTGGCATTAAAAAAGAAAAGGGAGGTGATGCCAAATCTATTTTATTAGCAAGCCTCGGGAGAATTAATTTAATCAATGCATCAGGGCATGAGTAAGGCACCGGTGAACTTGAAAGTGCATTATGCCCATTAAAAGGCCTGAATTTTCTAAATTGCTAATGGGATGTATTTTACACTGTGAGCACTAACCTGAACAGCTCTTGTATGGCTGGTTCCACAGGAACTGTAGAGAGAATGGAAAATATAAAAATTTATCATCTATCATAAGTATCCCTCTGATATAGAAAATTACCCAAAAGGTTATGCAAAAAGGAAGGGTCAGAATGAATTGCGGAAAGAGATTCTACAGGATGAAGGTCATTGCTGAGTGGAGGCCCTGAGTGATTTAGTGAAGCACGGAACGTACCTCGAACACCTTTGGAGCGCGTGCGATGCCGTTTCTCGTCTGTATCCACCTCCATCTGGGAATAGATTAGCAGGCAGTGAATGCTCTTATCCTTCATGCACAGACTATCAATGCTCTGTCTGCTGCAGACTGTCACACAATCTTTTCTATTTTAGAACAAGGATTTCTTTACGTGAGGCGATAAGCTCAGTAATTATATGGAATAACAATGAATTATATGGAATACCAATGAATTCTTTACATTTTCACACTTGTCAGTGCTGTGATTCAAACCGTGAAGATTTTTCTTTCTTATATGCAATAGTTGGTCTTAGATGTGTATGGATTTTATTACATTATGAAATGTATTGATTATATTTCATATAATTTTTTTACCCATATGGACAATTAACCCATAGGTAATCAAGCTAACACAAACAAGTTCACTGCTGCATTGTTTGTAACTAATGTTCAATATTAATCTCTTGTGATGCAGACACCTCTAGTTTAAAGAATATCGAAAGTGCTGCAAATTGTTGGCACTATATAAATCCTGTATAATAATAATAATAATAATAATAATAATAATAATAATAATAATAATAATAATAATAATAATAATAATATATATCATTGTACATGTTAGCAGGTGGGTGGAAGAGTATTGAAGCCAAAGGAGTAATGTGGGAAAAAAGTTAGGAGAGATAAGCAGATGTAGAGGGCAGAGACCATGGAGGAGAGAGATCCAGGTGATAGAAGGAGGGATTAAAGGGTAGGCACTAATAAATAAGGAGGTGTACAGGTGACAGAGGGTAGGCATTGATAAAGAAGAAAGGGGTACAGATAGCAGAGGGTAGGCACTGATACTGTACATGAGAAGGCCTAGAGGTGGTAAAGGTAGGCACTGATAAAGAAGAAGGGTTACAGAGAGTAGAGGGTAGGCACTGATAAAGAAGAAGGGTTACAGGTGGTAAACGGTAGGCACTAATAAATGAGGTGTACAGGTGGAAGAGGGTAGGTATTGATAAAGAAGGAGGAGTACAGATAGTATAGGGTAGGCACAGAGAAAGAAAGAGATTTACAGATAGTAAATAATAGGAATTGATAAAGAAGGAGGGACACAGGTAGCATTAGGGTAGACACTAAAAAAGGAGGGTTACATCTGGTAGATGGTATGCACAAATAAAGAAGAGGGGCTACAGGTAGTAAAGAGTAGGCCCTTATAAAAAAAAGGAGTACAGGTGGTAAAGGGTAGACACAGATAAAGAAGGGGGGGGGGGTAATGACAAAGCAGGGTTAAAGATAGTACAGGTGGTAAAGGGTAGGAACTAATAAATAAAGAAGGGTACGGGTGGTAGATGGTAGGCACTGATAAATAAGGCGAGGCATAGGTAGTAGAGGTAGGCACCGATAAAGAAAGACACATACAGATGGTAGAAAATAGGCATTGATAAAGAAGAAGGGGCACAGGTGGTAAAGGGTAGACACTAAAAAAGGCGGGTTACAGCTGATAGAGGGTAGGCACTGATAAAGAAGAAGAGCTACAGGTGGTAAAGAGTATAGGCACTGCTAAAGAAGGATGGTAACAGACAGTAGAGGGTAGGCCCCCATAAACAACAAGGGGTACAGGTGGTAGAGGGTAGGGATGGATAAATAGGGAGGTGTACAGGAGGTAGAGTGTAGGCACTGATAAAGAAGGAGGGTACAGGGGGTGAAAAGTATGCACTGATAAAAAAAGGCGGGTTACAGATGATAGAGGGTATGCACCAATAAAGAAGGAATGGTACAGGTGGTAGAGGGTAGGCACTGGTAAAAAATGCCTTTGGCCAATTATGGCTCGCACAGCAGAGCGCGCTGTGATTGGCCAAAGCATGCAGGTAAGGTTCATGCTTTGGCCAATCAGCAGCCGTCAATGCTGATCCGACAATTCATTACAGCTGCGAGCAGTTTTACACCCCCAGGCACAATATTTAACCACGTCGGCAGAATGGCATGGCTGGGCACAAGCACGTACCTGTATGTCCTCTTTAAGTGCCCAGCCATGGGTCACGGGCGCGTGCCCGTGACCCGGTCCGAAGCTCCGGACCGGGTCACGCGCACGCGCCCATTCTTCACTGTGGCACTGTCATTGATCGTCTGTTCCCTGATATAGGGAAGGACGATCAATGATGTCACACATCACGCCCCGCCCCCCTACAGTTAGAAACGCATATGAGGTCACACTTAACCCCTTCAGCACCCCCTAGTGGTTAACTCACAAACTGCAATTGTCATTTTTTACAGTAAACAATGCATTTTTATATCATTTTTTGCTGTGGAAATGACAATGGTCCCAAAAATGTGTCAAAATTGTCCGATGTGTCCGCCATAATGTCGCTGTCATGAAAAAAATCGCTGATCGCCGCCATTAGTAGTAAAAAAAATAAATAATAAAAATACAATAAAACTATCCCCTATTTTGTAAACGCTATAAATTTTGCTCAAACCAATCGATAAACGCTTATTGCAATTTTTTTTACCAAAAATAGGTAGAAGAATACATATCAGGGGGATATTTATTATAGCAAAAAGTAAAAAATATTGAATTTTTTTCAAAATTGTCGCTCTATTTTTGTTTATAGCACAAAACATAAAAACCGCAGAGGTGATCAAATACCACCAAAAGAAAGCTCTATTTGTGGGGAAAAAAAGGACGCCATTTTTTTTTGGAGCCATGTCGCACGATCGTGCAATTGTCAGTTAAAGCGGCGCAGTGCCGAATCGCAAAAACTGGCCAGGTCCTTTTCCTGCATTTTGGTCAGGGTCTTAAGTGGTTAAAGGAATATTTCATTTTTATTGTTTAACTTTAAGCATTATAAGTATCACTGCTCCTAAAAAAACGTCAGTTTTTAAACTTTTTTTTGCATTGATACAGATCCCCTGGGGCAGGACCCTGGTCCCCAAACACTTTTTTTGAGAATAACATAATATAAGCCTATAAAATTAGCACTTTTGATTTTTCATGTTCATGTCCCATAGACTTTAACTGTGTTCACGTGCTTGCACAGATTTTTTTGCCTGTTTGCAAGTTCTGGTGCAAACCGAACCGGGGGGTGTACGGCTCATCCCGAATGAAAAGTACAGATAATAAAAGGTGGGATCAGGTGATAGAGAAGGGATGAATAAGCACTGGGGATGGAGAAAGGATGCCGGCAAATAAAGAATACATAAAAAAAGACATTATGGTGAAAAGAGAGCATTAGCAATAAAGGGATGTATTATATATAACACACACCCTTTAGCTAGCTCAGAAACCTGTGGCCCATGGAGAAGCATTCACCGGCAGTCCATAGCTTATTTATGTTGATGGAACACTTTATTGGTTTATATTCTTCTTAACACATATAGCTGGCATATTATCCACATGGATATGTTATATCCTGTATTCCTACTGAATATTATTTTCCACATACATTATCCTATATACACAGACAAAGTGTGTGTGTGAGTGTGTGTGTCAGGGCTGGGCTCTCAGCCCTTCCTTCTCTGTGCTCAGGTTGCTCAGCTGTCGGTTATTTGCCAGTACTCATTGTTCCACAGTTACTCACCTGTTGATCATCTCCTGCTCGTCAGTCAATCCCACAGCCAGCCCCTTCTGGCTATCTAAACTGCATGGTTAATTTCATCAATTGCCTTTGCCTTGATCAACATATCTAGAGACTCTATGCTGTGTTCCTGTTGAAGACTTGGCTGACGTCCCTTCTGGTTTCTGATCCTGTCTGCTGACTACACTGATCTCTGGCTTCCTGATTTCCTGGCTTGTTCTATCTACCTGATTTGGCTACCTGGCTATGTTTTGACTATGTTTAGCAGTTGCACCATTTTATTAAAAGGTGTGATTTTTACCGAATTTTCTGTTTCTGTCTGTTTCATGGTTCCTGACAGTAGGCAAAAGCCACGAATTCAGAAGATGCAAGCAATCCACCTAGTGGTAATATTTTTTTCAGGTTGAATGAGCAGGATCACTGCATGGATCAGTTTGCCATAGTGTTACAGACGCTCCTGATTTGCACTGCTCATCTGGATCCTCCCATGTGACTGTTCCAGTATAACCTGTGTTCCAGTCTCTGTGCAGGCACCCGCCTCGAATATTACCTCTGTAAGAGGTATGTCTGATTCCACTCTGCTTCCCCAGTGATTTTGGGGAGATCCAGTTCAATGCACAGGGTTTCTGAACCAGGTATACTTTGAGATGCTGCCCTAGGCGTTCCCCATGGAAAGAAGCAAAGTAGGCTTCATAATTTCTTTGCTTTCTGATAGAGCCTTGGTCTGGGCAAATCTTATATGGAAGACACAAAAACCCACTGTCCTGAGTTACCCAGAGTTTGTGACCTCCTTTAAAAGGGTATTTAACACTCCCACATGCTCTACTTTTTCTGCCAAGAGCCTCATGTCTATCAAACAGAGTACGAGAACTTTTGCTGATTACACCATAGGTATCGGTACTTTGGCAGCAGAGCTCACTTGAAACAATGAGGCCCTCGTGGCTGCTTTTTCTCATGGCCTTTCAGATAACATCAAAGATGAGATAGCAGCCTGAGACATTACTACATCTCTGGAGAAGTTGATCACGTTTGCCATCATCATTGACTTCAGACTCCAGTCACCGAGAGAGACCTTCCTTTGAGGAGCACTTGCGGAAGGCTCCTGCACGTTTAGCTCTGAGCTTTTCAGTCCCACCCTTGCCTCCCTCACCTCTCATGCCTCCTGGTACTGAGTCTGCCAGTAAAGTAGAACCCATGCAGTTGGGCTTCACATGTCTCTCTGCGGATGAGTGGGCCTTTAGGAGGAGGGAGAGATTGTGCCTTTATTGTGGCCTGGCAGTTCGCTTCTTGAAGTCTTGTCCTACCTGGGTGGGAAGCGCTTGCACCCGCTTGCCATTTACAATGGCCGTAGGGGCTCTTCACTGTGAGATAATCCAATTTCAAGTAATTTCCTCTCCTCATTATCCAGTGGTTATTGGTTATCCTGGGTACAGAGGCACAATCCCTCTTCTGGTTGGCTTAGTGCAGAGGTTATTTCCTGGCCTCTACAATTTAGTAAGAAATTATTTAAAAAAGTGGCTAAGGTCTTGTACACCTCTTCCCTCTCCTCCTTGCTAGAGGAGTACCGCAAATTTAGCAATGTCTTTGACAAGGGTCAAGCCGGTAGTTTGCCTCCACACTGGTCGTATGATTGCGCAATTGACCTTCAAGCTGGTGCTATGCCTCCCCATGGCTGGGTTTACCCTTTGTCTGTCTCAGGGGATAAAACAGGTTACATTTCTGGGTTATGACATTTCTACTGCCGGTTTTATGATGGACGCAGAGAAATTATCTGCAGTTCTACAATGGCCTCAACCCGTAGGTCTACATTGGTTACAACGTTTTCTTGGCTTTGACAATTTATTATCGGAAATTTATTCAGAACTTCTCTTCTCCGGGCAAACCCCTGACTGATATAACCAGAAAGCATGGTAACCCACAGAATTGGTCTCCGGATTCCGTTAAAGCCTTTGAGTCTCTCAAGGCTACCTTTGTTTCAGGTCCTGTGTTGGCACATCCTGATCTTACGCTACCCTTCATTCTTGAGGTTGATGCATCTGAGACTGGAGTGGATGCCTTTCTGTTTTAACGTCCTACCTCTGAGAGTGCTATGCATCCTTGTGGCTAAGTTTCTAAGAAATTGTCTCCTGCAGAATGTGATTATGAGATTGAGGACAGAGAATTGTTGGCTATAATTTTAGCTCTTAAAGAATGGAGGCATCTCCTCGAATGGTACCACTGTGCCGGTCCTCATTTTGACTGACCATAAGAATCTTACATTCTTGTCTGAGGCTAAACGGTTATCTTCCAGAAGAGTACGGGGGCTCTTTTTCTGTCAAGCTTCAATTACATAGTCTCATTCTTACCCGGTACTAAGAATGTAAGGGCTGACGCATTGTCGCAACAGTTTTTCTCCGCTTCAAATATTGAGTCGGTGCCTGTTCCTGTGATACCTCTCGATCACATTCTGGCTACTATACGCACCAGTCCCACCTCTCCTTTGGGTCACAGAATTTGTGCAGCTCAGATTCAGTCTGCTCCCAAGAAACCTGGTGACTGCTGCTTTGTTCCTGAGAATCATCGTTCCACAGTGGCTCACCTGTTGATCATCTCCTGTCCGTTACTCAAGCCCACAGCCAACCCATTCTGGCTATTTAAAATGCCTGGTTCATTTCATCAATTGCCTTTGTCTTGGTCAACATATCTAGAGGCTCTGTGTTTATGTTAAAGACTTGCCTGGCTGATGTCCCTTATGGTTCCTGATCCTGTCTGCTCCCTCTGACTAAGCTGATCTCTGGCTTCCTGATTTCCTGGCTTGTCCTGACTACCCAATTAGGCTACCAAGCTCTGGTTATGTTTTGACTATGTTTACCAGTTGTACCATTTTATTAAAAGGTGTGATTTTTACTGCATTTTCTGTCTCTGTTTCATGGTTCCTGACAGTATATTGGTGCATATACTGTATATGCTGTATATACAATTGAGGACCTAAGGCATACCTCATAAGATAACACGTCTCAGAGTTCTTCCTCACTGGGCATATGCTAACATAAAATAGCTGTTGGGACATGGAGACCCAGTCATTGAGACAGAGCTGCTATGAGCAGTTCTACAAGTGGTGTTTCAGTGTCAGTGCTTTATATAATGTCAACCAAAATTAATGTGATGTTGTTGATTTACTAAAGGAAAATAGACTGTTTACTTTGCAAGGGAATTTGTTTCACTTAGTGAATGAGGAGACCTCCCGCTGACTTCAATCATTCAGTCGTGTGCAAGCAAAAATGCTGTTTTCCTTTTCTCCTTTCACATGATCGGGTATTCTTTGAAAATCAAAATTTCACCCTATTCACTAAGCTCTGGGGGAAAATACCTTGCAAAACGCAACTTCCCTTGCCAAGTGAAAAGCTTATTTGCCTTTAGTAAAACAACCAAGTATATTTATTGGGAGCAGCTATTTGCAGCGTATCTATATTGCAGGTGTTGCAAAAAGTATAATTTCAGTTTTGTAGACAGTTTGGGATAGCAACTATTTTATATGTGTTACTCATTTCCATTCACATAGAATAACTTAATTATTATTTAACAATTAAAATATATACTAATTAAAAAAAAATACTTTTCTATTTATTTGCATTTACTTGCTTAAAGGTCCTACCAAGATTTCCCTTTCTATGTATTGTTAAGGAGGGGGACTTGGGAGTTATGTTTACAATAATTAAGTCGGCTAGTTTTTTTTTTCTAAATTCTTTTTATACCGTTTGCACAATTATTTGTCCATCCATGTTTTGGAGAATAAATGTTTAAAATACACGTGAGAAAAATAACAACCGTTCTTTAATTAAAAAAACAACAAATTGAACAACATTGGCACATTTTATGGGATGAATTACTGCCAACTATTAACAGTATAGAGTAAAGCTAGTTGTTTTAAAATGATAACTAATGAAAATTCTATAAATATATATAAAAAAAAAAAATCCGACAATGACGCTGAAAAGTATTGGGACGCCTGCCTTTACATGCACATGAACTTTAATGGCATCCCAGTCTTAGTCTGTAGAGTTCAATATTGAGCTATAACAGCTTCAACTCTTCTGGGAAGGCCGTCGACAAGGTTTAGGAGTGTGTCTATGGGAATGTTTGACCATTCTTACAGAAGCACATTTGTGAGATCAGGCACTGATGTGGACAAGAAATCCTGGCTCGCAGTCTCTGCTCTAATTCATCCCAAATGGTGTTCTATCGGGTTGAGGTCAGGAGTTCTTACACCCAAAACTCACTCATCCACATTATATTGCCAAAAGTATTGGGCCACCCCTTCATATTGTTTGGTGGAAGGGGGTTAGGGTGTGGGGTTGTTTTTCAGGGGTTGAGTTGTCCCCTTAGATTCAATGAAGGGAACTCTTAAGGTGTCAATATACCAATACATTTTGGACAATATCATGCTCCCAACTTTGTGGGAACAGTTTGGGGTTGGCCCTTCCTGTCCAACATGACTGTGCACCAGTGCACAAAGCAAGGTCCATAAAGACATGGATGAGCAAGTTTGGGGTGGAGGAAATTGGCTGGCCTGAACAGAGTCCTGACCTCAACCTGATAGAACACATTTGGGATGAATTAGAGCAGAAACTGTGAGCCAGGCTTTCTCGTCCAACATCAGACCTGACCTTAAAAATGCACTTCTGCAATAATGGTCAGACATTTCCAAAGAAATACTCCAAAACCTTGTGGACAGCCTTCCCAGAAGATTTGAAGCTGTTATAGCTGGAAAAGTGGGCCACCTCTATATTGAACCCTACGGACTAAGGGCCAGATTCACAAAAGAGATACGACGGCGTATCTCCTGATACGCCGTCGTATCTCTGAGATACGATTGTCGTATCTATGCGGCTGATTCATAGAATTAGTTACGCATAGATAGCCCTAAGATCCAACAGGTGTAACTGTGTTACACTGTCGGATCTTAGGCTGCAATTCTAGGTGGCGATTCCATTGCGGTCGGCGTAGAATATGCAAATGACTAGTTACGCCGATTCACGAACGTCCGCTTTGCCCGTCGATCTAAATTTACGTCGTTTCCGTAGAGATGCAACGCATAAAACTAAGGCTGCCCTCTAGGTGGTGTAACCCATGTTAAGTATGGCCGTCGTTCCCGCGTCAAAATTTTAAATTTCACGTCGTTTGCGTAAGTCGTCCGTGAATGGCGCTGGACGCCATTTACGTTAACGTCGAAACCAATGACATCCTTGCAACATCATTTAGCGCAATGCACGTCGGGTAATTTTACGGACGGAGCATGCACAGTACGTTCGGCGCGGGAACGCTCCTAATTTAAATGGTGCCCGCCCCATTTGAATTAGGCGGGCTTGCGCCGAGCGGATTTACGCTACGCCGCCGCAAGTTTACAGGTAAGTGCTTTGTGAATCAGGCACTTACGCTGTAAACTTGCGGCGGTGTAACGTAAATGGGATAAGTTACGCCGCCACAGCGTAACACAATTCTTTGTGAATCTGGCCCTAAGACTGGGATGCTATTAAAGTTCATGTGCGTGTAAAGGCAGGCATCCCAGTCCTTTTGGCAATATAGTTAGTGTATATATAACATCAGTCAATGGCTGAAATATGAGTTTAACTACATAGTATACTGTATATAATAGGTGGATGTTACTGTATTGCTGCAATTTTGACTCTGTCCAAAAATTTTGTTGAAACAGCTTCCATGTGGATGAAATATTCCCAAACAATGAATGTCAATCATGGCTTTTCTTTTCTTACACAGTAAGAAAACACTCTAACCACTGCCACATAAGAAGACACAAATATCACAGAATTATTGAACACAAGCAGTCACGGCGCACAGGGTATAAAATAGGACTGTCAGATGCCAAACCGAAAAAAAATCTTTAGCAAGGTGAGAATCTCATTCTGCAGATAATAGGAGTTAAAATGCAGCTTTCATTTAGTCAGAGTTCACGTTCACAAACCTTTCAGCATTTTCAAAAAAGCTTCTGATAAGTGATAATGCAGGATAAACTACTCAGGGCTTGCCTTTGGTGATTTCCTTTATAAAAAAACCTCCTCATTTACACCTTATATAGTCAGCTTCAATGCAGCTCTAGCCACAAAAAAAATGAAATACTCGTATAATCTTCAAGACACAGTGATTGACGCTGAATGGTGATAGTAGCACCTGCTCAGGGTAACTAAATCCAGTTCCAGGCTCTGATGCTTTCTAATTTAGCCCTGTGTAAGGCCTCGTACACATGGCCGAGTTTCTCAGCAAAAAACAGCAAGAAGCTTGCTGGGTTTTTTTTTTTGCCGAGGAAACCGGTCGTGTGTACATTTTTCAATGAGAAAACCGCCTAGGATCTCGTCGGGCCAAAAAGAAAGCATGTCTTCTTTTTCCCCGACGGCAATAGGAAAATTTGTCTCGCCGAGATCCTCGGCGGCTTCACAAGGAACTCGACGAGCAAAACGATGTGTTTCGCCCGTCGAGTTCCTCGGACGTGTGTACGAGGCTTAAGAGGAAAGGTGCACTGATCGGGATAATATGATAATTGTCAGCTCTGTTGGACTCTCAGGGCACTGGACCCAATTGTGTACCAGTTTGTAATACCCCTTTCCTTCCCAGGCCATTTACTTTGACTGAGAATTACTCTGTTACAACACTGTACCTGAATGAATTTCATTACATTTTTGAGATAGATAGAACTTTTCTATTGGTGGTTTTTGAAAACCAATGATTTTTTTTATTGTTTACTATATTGGAAAAAGACTACCGACATAGCAAGCAATTGTGCTGCTAGTTTTAAAATTACTTGCTAAGCTATTGCTAGACTTGCCAGGCTTCACAAGTTTGTTGCACAATTGCAGCAAGTCCACATTGTATGACTCTAGATCAGGGATCTCCAAACTATGGCCCTCCAGCTGTTGCGGAACTACACGTCCCATGAGACATTGTTAAACTCTGGAATTCACAGACATGACTAGGCATGATGGGAATTGTAGTTCCTGAACAACTAAAGGGCCATGGTTTGGAGACCCCTGCTCTAGATCAACTTTCTTTGCAAACATTCTGCAAGTCTGCTGTAAGTTATCGTTCAGTTATGGCGTGCAATAGTCATCCCACCACAGGGGTCACTGTGACTGAATTTTAATGCTATAGACTTGCAGAGCTCTTGCTGTAAACTCAGCATTGTAACTTTGTGCTTGCTAGAGACTTGCCATGGAAATTTGGTACTGTGGCAGTAGGCAGGTTAAATTCCCTGGTTGCATCCAGGATGCAGTGTATATATCCCCTAGGTTCAGGCTTTATGCCAGTTTATACCTCTAGGGGGAGTGCTGGGAGTCCTACTGGGAAGACTTGATGAGCCCAGCTGAATTAGGTGGGCTCATTAGGTCCTCTACAAAAACTCCCAGCATGCAGAGAGATATGCTCCAACCTGGAACCAGATCTGTGTGGATAGTCTGGGGAGTGTGATCTCTGTGCGGTGAGACAAAGCCTGTGTGGCTATTGCTAAGAGATTTAAACAGCAGGGAGTCAGAGACTGGGGCAGCACAAGGCTGTACCCAGTTGTTAGTTAGGGACACCAACGTTTATAGCGAGTAGGTCAAGTTGGCCACGATTTATTTTTGTATTTCTTTTGTTTTCTGTCATATTTTTATTTGTATATAGTTCAAATAAAACCGCACCTTTTTGTTTTCCTCCTACCCCTGTCTGCTGTGCCTAATGTTTTTTTGTGTGCTGAACCCTTCCAGGGGGTCACACACACCCGCTGCCGGGCTAACCCCTCACACTACAAATTGGAAAAGTGTCAAGTAGGACTTGTGTTTCAAGTGCACTGCAAGTGTACAACTTGCCAGGAAAGATGTGCAGTTAAGTTAAGTTAACAGATTTAAAATTCAACACTGCCACATATTTGACATATTTGTGGCAAGTTATCCTTGCTATCTGGGTACAGATTTTGAAAAAAGTATTTTCTGTTCAAATATAAATGACCCTTTTTTGAAAAATAAACACCTCAAGGTGATCTACATTTTGCCACAATTTTTGAGAAATTAAGAAACATGGCAATAAACATGGAGCTTCATATGGGTGTACTAGATACAGTGCATATTTGTCATACACGGGGAGGAGGATGTTAAAATATATACATATAGTAAAGTAGGAGGATGAGGGTGAAAGGGTAGTGCAGATGTATAAGAGAGGGGAGATGAGGGATTAACATACAGGTCACATACAGAGACACTATGGAGATCAGTAGTTTAATACATTAAGAGAGGAGGGGGATCAAAAGGTTTGAAAAACTCATACCCTGATCTGTACAGCATAGCTCCCAACTGTCCCTGATTTTAAGGATTGTCCCTAATTAGAAACAAAATCCCTATGTCCCTCTTTCCTTCTCATCTGTCCCTCATTTTGGTCTCATCTATATAGTTGTATATAAAATTGACTTTTTATCTTTCAAAAAGTGTTTCCCAGTGCTAAATCTTTTATTCAATTTTTAAATTGCTGCATTGGTAAATTTCAAAAGCTACTTTAGTAGGTAGTGGTAAAAAAAAGCACTTATGTTTTTTGTTTGTATAATTCTCCCTTAATGGGGCATGCATGGCAGGGCTGTGTGTCCTATGCCTACATACTTTTGCTAATAGGTGTTCCTCACTCCCTTCTCAAAATATTTGGAGGTATGGTACAGTGACTCAGGAACTAGTGAATGACTCATTACTAATGCATGATTCCTACAATGGAAGAAGGGAAGGGCTAACAGATGTAAACATATGTAGTGCCCTGGGGTTTAGTCATGGAGGTCCTCACCGAATTCCTTGTCAGGAGCAGCTACTGCAATAAACTGATAGAGATCTATTGATTTCTCCCTAAGTTTGGCCTTGTTGCAGTTTTCTTCTTCTATCACTAGGTGGTCAGAAACTTGGTAGTATTAGATATGAGAAGGGCAACCCATGGTCAGGTTATGGGTATATGGGGTATCTCAGCCAATGGGCAGGGGCTTTCTTAAATCCCTTGACCTGCTGGGAGAACCTATATATTCGGGTGAGGTCAGGTGATCTATGTTCTGTGCCACCTGGACCAATGTCTGGGTGGATGTGTGTCGTACTGCTAAGCCAGAGATTGGGCCTATACAGAAGTGACAGGGCAGTGCAGGGTTGAGACTGCGGCTTGCAGTCGAACTGAAAGTGACGGTTCTGCCGGCTGGAGGAAAGCTGTCGCCACTAAGGGACCGACCACCTTTACCGAGGACCACAGTGAGTAACTGAAGCAAGTACCGGAGCAGTATTCTCACCGAATGGGCACAGTGGAGAATCGGGAAACTTTATGCGGTGATCAAGTCAGGGACCCAACCAGCGGAGGTGACGCTTGCAGAGCAGCCTTGTGTGTTAAGATAGGAACCAAGCCATTCATCAGGGGTGAGGCTTGAGAGGTATCTTGAGTGCCTAGGGAGCCAACAGGGAAGCGTGGGTAGCGCTTGAGGGAGATACCACCGCAAAAGCCTTGAGGAGCTCACAGGATTCAGAGTCAGTGATACCACCGCAAAAGCCTTGAGGAGCTCACAGGATTCGGAGTCAGTGAATCAGAGAGTCCAGTGAGAGACTAGGAGCTCAAGGGGCTGAAGAACTACAAGTAGAAGTTGTAGTGAAGCTGAGTGTACTGTTAAGCTTTGTGTTAGGAACTGTTTAGTACTTTTGCAATAGGAGACAGCGATATTGCACGTGCAGAAGTGGCGCCTTGCTGGGGCCTTTTCCTGTATGGCTGTCCTCCTATTAAAGTCTGAGGCCGCGTACATACGGCCGGTCCATCCGATGAGAACGGTCTGAAGGACCGTTCTTATCGGTTAACCGATGAAGCTGACTGATGGTCTGATGTGCCTACACACCATCAGTTTAAAAACCGATCAAGTCCAACGCGGTGACGTAAAACACAACGATGTGCTGAGAAAAATGAAGTTCAATGCTTCCAAGCATGCGTCGACTTGATTCTGAGCATGCGCGGGTTTTGAACCGATGCTTTTGCGTACTAACCGTTGGTTTTGACCGATCGGTTAGGCGTCCATTGGTTCAATTTTAACCACTTGACCACCGGGCCTATTTTGGCACTTCTCTCCTTCATGTAAAAAGCACAATTTTTCTGCTAGAAAATTAATCAGAACACCCAAACATTATATATTTTTTTAGCAGACATCCTAGGGAATAAAATGGCAGTCATTGCAACTTTTTTTTTTTCTTGCACGGTATTTGCGCAATAATTTTTCAAACACCTTTTTTTGGGAAAAAAACGGTTTCATGAATTGAAAAATAACAAAACAGTAAAGTTAACCAGGGGATCAAATATTTTTTTTCCCTCACTGTACTTATGAGCAGTACAGGTCACATAAATATAGATGTGAATGCCATCTATTCAGGTGTGCAGGTGTCTACATACTATGACATCTTATCTAATCGTGTATTATGTGTGCGTAATTATATTGTATGAAATACCTCCAGCATATATCATCTTGAACAGAATTATTGCATCTTCTGTATTGTTTTATACAGAGTAATATTTCCTGTGACAGTTCAATTATTGATAATCAAATCAAATAGAAAAGGCAGACACCCACACAATGGTGCTTAGTACACAATTTTTATAGCAGATATATATTGGATTTTAGCGTTTATTAATTAGTTTCTGTGTGTGTGTATATACAGTATCTCACAAAAGTGAGTACACCCCTCACATTTTTGTAAATATTTTATTTTATCTTTTCATGTGACAACACTGAAGAAATGACACTTTGCTACAATGTAAAGTAGTGAGTGTACGGCTTGTATAACAGTGTAAATTTGCTGTCCCTCAAAATAACTCAACACAGCCATTAATGTCTAAACTGCTGGCAACAAAAGTGAGTACACCCCAAGTGAAAATTTCCAAATTGGGGCCAAAGTGTCAAGATTTTATGTGGCTACCATTATTTTCCACTACTGTCTTAACACTCTTGGGCATGGAGTTCATCAGAGCTTCACAGGTTACCACTGGAGTCCCCTTCCACTTCTCCATGATGACATCACGGAGCTGGTGGATGCTAGAGACCTTGCACTCATTTTTAAATAGCTGTCTCTGCTCTCATTAGGGAGATTGCCTTAACATCTTGTGTAGCTATTTCAACAGAAAGTAGGGGTACACTCTTATATAGAGACAGTAAAAAAAAAAAAAAACTTGACAAATAGACTAACTCCTTCCCACCCTCACCAGAAAGAAAAGGTTTTGGCTGGAATTTCCCTTTAAAGCCCAACTCCATTTTGGGCTTTAAAACAAAATGGATCGCCTAGCAGCTCATGGAAAGAAGAGAAACAGCTCTGCTTACCCAATATTTGGCATTGTGATGCTGTGATTCAGGCTGAATGACCCTCAGATTAATTCAACTGTTTTCCTGTGATCTCAGGATTTCAAAGTGGCACCCACACATCATGGACACACAGGGTGACATTATGTGGTGCTGGTCCCCACCCAGATAAAAAAAAGACATGAAATTTCATTAGACCAGGCTGAAGACAGCTGTAAAATAGGTATGTATATAGTGCAGGAGTGGTTAATGAGGAAGAGAGGGTAAAAACAGGTAAGATCCAAGTCGGGGTGGTCTGTGAGGAAGGGGGTATAGAACTGGGAGGAGGATCCAAGCTGGGCTTTGACTCTCAGTAGTAGTGGCTGGTGGTATGCTGTATCCCTAAAGGAAGTGAGGATGGGGTGCAATATATGTACGTTGAGTGATAACCTCTCCAAATAGGTATCAGAGTCATTCAAACCTTTTGTACCACATATTGCTTGAATATTCTATTAAAAGCTAATCACTGTACTTCAACTTGGCAATTAAAACACCATCAGTAGAGTAAGTTCAGTTTTTAAATCCTATCCAAACGGTCTACTGTTTCCATTAGAGGGGGAAACAATCATTAATTTAGGAGTAAAAAAAATAAAAATAAAAACGTAAGTAATTCTGAACTGTGTGCCTGCTGGAGTTTAAGGTCATGTACTGACTCATCTAGGAAACCAAGGATAATTGCACTTGGAAAGTGGCACAGAAATGTCATTCTGTTTTAGGCAGAACACAGTAATCCTAGTGGAAACAAGGACTCTTTCACTATGCCTCTCAAGCAAAAGTTTGGTCTGGGGGAATTAAAAATAGCATCATTTGTTTACGAGCAAACTAAGCAATATATTACTCTTCAGTGGAACTACAGGTGCCATCATACAAACAGCGATCAAGGCTTCCAGGGATTTCTAGACATGGATCTACAAAAGGGTCTACAAACTTTGCAGTATGGGGGCTACATTGTATATTTTACAAATACTTGTAGACCAAATAAAAAAATAAAACGATTTAAAGAATGAAAGAATACAATTTAAATAAATGAATAAACACACCCTAAGAAGTAACGTCACGTCAGAAGTCCCACATCACATTTCCTCCCATTACATCAGAACCACCCCCCCCACCATCACACCAGAAGTCCTCCCTTCGCATCAGAAGCCCCCCCCCCCCATCACACCAGTCGTCCTCCCTTCACATCAGAAGCCCCTCCACCACACCAGAAGTCCTCCCTTCAGATCAGAAGCTCATCCCAACACACCAGAAGTTCCCCCATTAACATCAGAAGCTCCCCATTACATCATAAGTCCTCCTTCACATCAGAAGCCCCCCATTTATATCAGAAGCTCAACCATCACACTAGAAGTCCCCCTTCACACCCGAATCCCCCTTCAAATCAGAAGTCCCCACTTTACATCAGAAGTCCCCCCTTCACATCAGAAGCTTCACATTACATCAGAAGTCCCCCCTGCACATCAGAAGCTCCTCATTACATCAGAAGTCCTCCCTTCACATCAGAAGTCCCCATCACACTAGAAGTCCTCCCTTCAGATCAGAAGACCACACCATCACACCAGAAGTTCCCCCATTCACATCACAAGCTCCCCATTGAAACAGAAATCCTCCCTTCACCTCAGAAGCCCTCCATCACATGAAAAGTCCTCCCTTGACATCAGAAGACTCCCCCCCCCCATCACACCAAGAGTCTAATCTTCACAACAAAAGACTCCCCATCACATCAGAACCACTCTTCACATCAGAGCCTAATTTCACACAAATGTCTAGTCTGGGGACTAGGTATGAGCCGAACACCCCCCGTTTGGTTCACAGCAGAACATGCGAACAGGCAAAAAATGTGTTCGAACACGTGAACACAGTTAAAGTCTATGGGACACGAACATGCAAAATCAAAAGTGCTCATTTTAAAGGTAATATGCAAGTTATTGTCATAAAAAAGTGTTTGGGGACCTGGGTCCTGCCCCAGGGGACATGTATCAATGCAAAAAAAGTTTTAGCTTTTAGCAGTTTAGCTGTGATTTTAATAATTCTTAAAGTGAAACAATAAAAATGTGAAATATTCCTTTAAATTTCATATGCGTCATTGGGGTTTTGTGTGGAGTGGCGACTGCAGCATCGCTGGACATTAGATCATCCTCCCCATGTTGAGGGCATGTGGCCTGGTACGGTTCAGGAGGGGGACGCTCTCTCGTCTCCCCTCTTTTCCTGCGGCCTGCCAGGTTGCGTGCTCAGATAAGGGTCTGGTATGTATTTTTGCAGGGAACCCCATGCCATTTTTTAAAAAAAAATGGTGCAGGGTTCCCCTTAATATCCATACTAGACCTGAAGGGCCTGATATGGAATTTGGGGGGACCCCCACGCTTTCCTTTTTGGCGTTCAGGGTTCCCTTTAAAATTCATACCAGACCCAAAGGGCCTGGTAATAGACTGGGGGGAACCCCTGCAATTTTTTTCAATGACTTTGATCTGTATTGCTGGGACCCAACAATTCATGAATAGCAATTGGGAACCGTGATTTTTTTTTTTTTTTTTTAACAGAAGGAATGGGGACCATGATTTAAGAGAGGAATTCCTCTCACTTTGTGGAAATTTCCACTTTGCTGTTTATTCATCTCTGGGAAAGAAAGTGAAGGGAAATCTTTGTGATGGTAGATGGCAAAAATTATGGCAGGGCTTTCAACGCTTCCCTACTCTGTCCAACACGAAAAAAAACTTTTTTGCTGTACTTACACTTCAATTAAAAAGCCAATGGTGGAGATTTACTAAAACTGGTGCACACAAAATCTGGCGCAGCTGTGCATAGCAACCAAACATATTCTGGGTGTTATTGTCAACGCATAATTGAACAAGCTGGAATTAAAAGTTGAATGGTTTCTATGCACAGCTGTGCCAAATTCTGTGTACACCAGCTTATTAGTTCTAGTAAACCCCTCTTATCGTAATGCAGGAGCCAGTCCAAGATAACCACTTTTTAAAAAGCTAAGAAACATGTGCTCCTGCCTGAAAAAAATAGGCCCCACTTCAGACTTGTATGGGCATTGCTGTTCAGCCCTGAATTTTAGGACACTTGGGTCTAAATGGGTCAAGCTGTGATATCACTATCTAAAAGTAGCATAACAAGTGATATCATTACATTTGATAGTGTTGCTCAATTAAATCAAGAAAAGTTCCATGCATTCTTAACACCTGGATTTTCCACTGCGGATGTAACACCTAATTCACACAGTTCTTTCACCAACTGAACAAGCTAAAATCGCATGGTAAGATATTTTTTTAGTTATTGTAAGATCAAGCATTATTTTTGTTGTGTTACTTGTTTTACAGTAAAAAAAAAAAAAAAAAAAAAAGCTTCCTAGTCGTATTTTACCTTTATAAATCCCGTCCAGATTTAAATTTTTATGTAAAGAACTGGCTTAAAATAGATAAATATCTTCAATATGTTATGCGCTGTCCATGGTCCTGATTTTGTACTACACAGGTTCATTGGTGTTTATTTAATGTTTTTTTTTTTTTGGTAATTTTTTTTATTAATCTAATTTTAACTTTAAAAATGGTTAGTGGGCTTATTTTAATGACTTTTAGTAATTACATCAAACATCAACGCTTTTATAAGAAATGCCATTGCATGCAGAACACTGGAACTCTGACCAAGAGCACAGAAGGTGCTATCCAAAAAATCATTAAGGCTAAACCACATGGATAATTATAATGCCATACCAAACCATACAAGCACTTGTTAATCATTTTCAGCACAACCATTTCAATGTGTTGCAAGTGCAGCCACGTGCGGGGGCTACTAAGTAATGGGGGAGAAGATACATTGTTGAATAACCAAAAGACTGTTAATTTTCTTCTTATGTTCATGGACACATGATTGTATCGCCGTCCTATCCTTTTCTAACACTAGAGCAGAGAACCATGGAATATGTGGTCCCTCAGCTAACACTTGCTTGAGAGTGAACCAGCCCAGAGACTACAACTCCTACTGAAACTAGAGCATTCAGAGGATTCTGGGAGAATCTATAAAGTTGATTGTAACTGGCAGGCCAGTTCCCTTGGCCCGGTGAAATCTGAGAGTCTGGTCAGGTGCTGACATTCTGACTGCTGCTGCATCTCCATAGAGACAAGGGCGACATAGCTCTTCCATGCCCAGCAGTCCAGTAACCATTTCGCACCAGCGCTAGAGGTTCAGCGACATTTCACATACCAATGCCAGATACCCCAGATACCCAGGGACACCTCTTCCTTCAGCAACCAGTTGTGCATAGACACTGATCATTATCAGTGGTTTCCTGTCAACCTCAACACAGCCTGCTGTGCATCATTTACCTATTCTACCATTGACCCAAAGCCTGCTCCTCCCACCTCCTTGTACCAGAGTCAAATCTTCATTCAAGAATGGTGAGAGGGCATATTGTCCAGCCTTTATTCTGTCTGTTGCAGCACCCACTGCCATTTTTCTGCACCCCAGTTCCTATGTTTTCATGCATAATTGAGTCACCAAGACTACATAGGATGCATTAAGGTGAAAAACCAGGAGGGTTTACGAGCCCTTTAAGTTTCCTGGAGCTAGGTTTTAATAATCCAATGTTAATGTTAGCCAGGTTGTAAGTAGAAAACCTGCACTTATATGCTTTATTTATGGATACCGGAAAGCGCTGTGATAAATGCCTTTGCGCTCATTCGGATGTCTTTCTGTTCTCTCTCCTTTGTCGCATTTTTCATCAGCTTGTGCTTCACCTTTCGCTACTGAATTCAGCAAAAGAAATGACAGAGTGAGCAGCTCAGCTGGCAGATAATTGCAGATTAGAAGCACAAGGGGGAGCCCTTGCGAGGCTGTCGGGCCTCCTCAAATGACCCTGAGTCTGACACAGACTGAGAAATAGGACAGCGGGGAAGATTTCACAGGGGTAGATCAATTAGTTGCAGCTGTTGCACACATCCATTGTTAGAGTGAAAATCCTATCACATCCAGATGTTCCAGGCTGGGGATAACGGACTATGTGCTTCACAGACACTTGCTTTGCAGTAAATGCCTTTGTCTGGAAAAAACAGGTGACTGATAAAGTCAAAACACTGAAGATTCATTCAAATGTGTACTGCAGATCTGAGAACTGTCATAAAGCTACGGCAGAAAGAATGCTTCTGTCATATGTTAAGATAGTTCATGTTTTATTTATAAAATGTATATAGTAGTTCATATTAACCCTATTACAACAGCAATACACATGCAGTATACACTAATCAGCCATAACTTTGTGACTATAGACGGGATACGTGAGTATATTGCTACAATGACATCTGAAAATTGTGGGATATATTAGGCAGCAAGTAAACATGTTGTCCATGAAGTTGAAATCACAGAAAATGGGCATTGCAATTTGGGGTGTATGGGGCTGCGCAGCCACAGACTGGTCAGTGTGCCCATGCTGACCGGTGTACACAGCCAAAAGCATGTACAATGGGCACGTGAGCATTACAACTGGACCCCGGAGCAATTGAAGAAGATGGTCTGGTCTAATGAATCATGTTTTCTTTTACATCATGTGGATGTCTGGGTGTGTGTGCGTCGCTGACCTGAGGAAGAAATGGCTGCAGCATGAAGTATGGGAAGAAGGCAGCTGGCGGAGGCAGTGTGATGCTTTGGGCAATGTTCTGCTGGGAAAGCTTGGGTCCTTCAATTCCTGTGGATGTTACTTTTTTTTCTTTTGAAAATTATTTTGATTTAAATTTTGCAAGAAAATTACAAAACAGTGACCTCTTGTAAGCTTCCAAACAGTGACAAGCAGTCTTAAAAACAAAACTTTCACAAGGGAGCATCCAGGGTTACATAACCTCTCTACATATCAAAGATGGTAACCAATAATGAGGTATAAAAGGCTTGAAGGGTTTGTAAACCTTTGTGTTTTTTCACCTTAATGCATCCTATGCATTAAGGTGAAAAAACACTTTGCAGTGTCTGGCCCCCCAGCCCCCCCCCCCCCCCCGTTTTACTTACCTGAGCCCCGAATTTCTGTGAGCGCGCTCTCTCCGTGGCTTCCCGGCTTTTGATTGGATAGATTGATAGCAGCGCAGCCATTGGCTTCCGCTGCTGTCAATCAAATCCAATGATGCAGGGCGCTGGGGGCGGGGCCGAGTGAATGACTCAGGAGTGCGCCCGCAAGGTAACCCCCTCGGGAGAATGTTTCCCAGAGTGGATTATCTAATGTGGGAAGGAGCCGCGAGAGCCGACATGGGACCCCAGAACAGGTGGATTGGGGCCACTCTGTTTGTTATTTAAAAAAACAAACCTTTAGTGTCACTTTAACCCGTACAAGTCAGATCATATCGAGGGTGGCAGAATACCATATTGCAGAAATCAAATAAGCTGACAATCAGTCACAGGGAACATTTGAAGAACGCAATTAGTCAGACACTGTGATGGGACATGCAACTTACTCTAACGGAGGAGTACCTTGTAAGTTTGAATAGGGGGTGGGGGCCCCCCTATTCAAACTTACAAGGTACTCCTCCGTTAGAGTAAGTTGCATTTTATAAGGGAAGGGCCCTGTTAACTAAAGCTCTCCAAGCTGCCAATGTTGGGGATGTGGCCTTCTTCCACAAAAGAATAATACGTTTTCTTGGGTAGTACAATAATAGGGTAAGTAGAGTATGTATGGCCCTAGTAGGGGCCAAGCCATCCACCAAGCCTAAGAGACAAGTCCTTACAGAGGGGCTAAGGGGTAAAGTGGTGACAGACTGAATACATTGGAGGACTATGTAGATCAAGGGATGGCAACCTCGGCCCTCCAGCTGTGAAATTACAAGTCCGTCCCATGAGACATTGCAAGACCCTAACAATTAAAGGCATGACTCTTAGAGGCAGATGCATGATGGGATTTGTAGTTTCACCACAGCTGGAGGGCCAAGGTTTCCTACCCCTGATGTAGATGTTACTTTACATGTGCCACCCACCTAAACATTGTTGCTGACCAAGTATACCCCTTTATGGAAGCAGTATTCCCTGATAACAGTGGCCTATTTCAGCAGGATAATGAGCCCTGCCACATTGCAAAAATGGTTCAAGAAAGAATGGTTTGAGGAACACAACAAGTTCAAGGTGATGAATTGGCCTCCAATTTCTACAGATATCAATCCAATTGAGTATCTATGAGATGTACTGGAAAAACAAGACTGATCAATGAAGGTCCCATCCTGGAACTTAAAGGACTTAAAAGATTTGCTACTGGTGGCTTGGTGCCAGATACCACAGCATACATTCTGAGGTATAGTGGTATTCATGTCTCAATGGGTCAGGGTTGTTTTGACAGCAAAAGGGGGACCTACTCAATATTAGGTGGGCGATCATAAAGTTATGGCTGACCAGTGTATATGCAGTGGCAGGGCGGACGAGCCTTAACACTCATCCACCGCATAGCTGCGTCACTGCCTTGTTCTGGGGTGTGCTCCATTGCCCCCCCCCCCCACAACTTTGAGCAGCCTGTTACTGACAGTTCACAGTCAGCTTCAGGAACCAGCAGGAATGGCTCCTGATGACATCAGCACAGTTACAGTGCCAATGCTGTTCAATTTGTTTATCAATGATATAGAAGTTGGAACTATCTTCCATTTTCGCTATAACTAAATATTACCCTTTATATTCTCCTATCTTGATTATATATGATGGTTATTGATGATAGCTAGAATAACATCACTAAATTGCTAGGATAACTGAAATGTTACACTTAAGCCCCGTACCTTTGGTCGGACCTTTGTCCGACCAAAATCACCCCTAGAATTCCAACGGAATTCCATCGGAGTAAAAGAGAACATGTTCTCTATCTAAACTCCAATGGAATTCCTCGGAATTTCCGATGGAAATAATCCGATGGGGCACACACACGGTCAGTCGGACTTTTTCCATCGTGTGTACGGGGCATAAGGAATACTCCTTACATTTGGTTCTATATACTTCATGAGAGAAGCATAGTTATCAATGCTTTTTTGCATTTTATTAGTTTCATTGTATTGTACTAATATAAATGGAACCATTATTATGACCTTTGTTATGCTTTATGAAAACATAATAAAATATTCAACAGAAGTTGGAACTAAAGCTTCAATTTCAGTGTTTCCTGATGATACCGAATTATACAGGGAAATAAATTAATCACAGAATGTAGCATCATTACAGGAAAACTTTGATGAAAAAGGGGCTACATGGCACATAAGGTTCAATTTTGAGAGCTGAGAAGTTATGTAATAGGGTGCCAAAAATAAACATGCAAATTACACATTCAAAATGGCTCCCCTGGGAGAATCAGTGATGGAAAAGGATTGTAGATCACAGATATAGCAATAGCATGCAATGCCAAGTTGCAGCTAGCAAAGCTAGCAAAATACTGTCATGCATTAAAAAGAGCATACATTCCAGAGATAAACCAATAATTCTATCCCATCGCAAAACACTGGTTTATCCTCATCTTGAGTATGAAGTTCAGTTTTGGTCTCCAATCCTCAGGAAAGATGTTGAATTAGAAAGAGTTTAGAGAAGAGGAACACAATTAATAAGGGGGAGGAGGACCTTAGCTATGAGGATCGATTACATAGATTACAGTTATTCACTCTGCAGAAAAGGTGCTCAAGAGGTGATACAGTATAATTACACTGTAAAAATATATCAATGGTGACTTTAGTAGTTGTAATAAACTGTTTACTCTAAGGTCCCTGAAGAGGACATATGGCCATGATTTGAGGTTAGACAATAAGAGGTTTTCTGTAGAGAAAAGGGTTATCTGCTGTTGGAACTCCCACCCCCAGGAAATGATAATAGCTAAAAGGATTGACAACTTAAACCACCTTTAGATTTCCTCCATTGGAAGCAGAATATACAGGGCTATGGAAATTGTTAGAGAAAACAAATCACACACACAGTACTGGATGAACCTGTCTTTTTTAAACCTTATAAACTTATGTAACTAGATTGGGAACCTCTTCTGCTGGCCTCAGGCCTCACAACCCATTTAAAGAGCCAACTCTCTCTAGCATAAATGGGTTAAAGAACATATAAACCCTAATTGGTTTTCATTGTTATTTAATTTGCATTATACAATTTGTCATGTCTTTAAATATAAAAAAAAAATATCACCCTTTTCTACATCTTGGTACTGGTGATCCCCTAAGTCACTTCCTGTCTACTTGGAGTTCCATCATTGCATATCATTGCTTTGGATTGGCACCCTGATAGTAATAACAGTGGACCATGTCTGCACAATGAGTGTCAGCTCAGTCACTGTTAGCCTCCATCTGGGGGACGTGACAGCTTGACAACATAGGAGCACAATCAGTGATGGTTGCCACCCTATATTAGGCTGTAGCTAAACAAGGACCTGATTTTCAGGATCACCAGGTATTTCTTTAAGGAAAGGTGAAGACTACATCCCTTGTAATAGAAAAAAAGCAATGTAAACATCCCTTGTAATAGAAAAAAAGCAATGTAAACATCCCTTGTAATAGAAAAAAGGCATGACAGGTCCTCTTAAATATAAGATCCGGAGTCAAAAAGACCTCAGATCTCATATTTACACTAAAATGCAATAAAAAAAAATAAAATACAAATGTATGTCATTTAAAAAAAAATTGCTTTAAGAGCAGTGGGTGGAAGTGATGTTTTGACGTCGCTTCCGCCCCTCACTCATCTCCAGGCCACTGACACAGAAGGATCCGATCGCCTCCGCCGCTGTCGACAGCTCTGGTAAACGGCAGAGGGCATTTTTATCTTGAAGCAGACTGCCTTTGTCCTGTTTACCATTTTAATTGAAAGTGAAAGTAAAAGAAAATCTAAAATTTTGGGTTGTCCCCAGAAAAGTAATAGAGGGGAAATGTTCCAATGAGGAGAAAAAATGAATATTTTTTACTTTTTGCTGTAATAAATATCCCACAAAAATATATAAAAAACTATTTTTTTCCTCAGTTTAGGCCGATACGCATTCTTCTACATGTTTTTCTTAAAATAGCAATAAGCGTTTATTGATTGGTTTGCGCAAAAGTTATAGCGTTTACAAAATAGGGGATAGTTTTATGGCATTTTTATTACTATTTATTTTTTACTAGTAATGGCGGCGATCAGCAATTTTTATCGGTACTGCGACATTATGGCGGACACTTCAGACACTTTTGACACATTTTTGGGACCATTGGCATTTTTATAGCGATCAGTGCTATAAAAATGCATTGATTACTATATAAATACCACTGGCAGGGAAATGGTTAACACTAGGGGGCGAGGAAGGGGTTAAGTATGTTCCCTGGGTGTGTTCTAACTGAAGGGGGGTGGACTGACTTGGGGAAATGACTGATCGCTGTTCATACATTGTATGAACAGGCGATCAGGCATTTCTCCCCCTGACAGGACCGGGAGCTGTGTGTTTACACACACAGCTCCCAGTTCTCACTCTGTAACGAGCGATTGCCGGTGCCCGGCGGTGATCGCGCCTGCCGGGAACACGCGTCGGGACCAGGGGCGAGCGGGGGGCCCGCGCGTGCCTCCAGCGGCGTGCACGCGCCCCTATTGGCTAATTCGAGAGATGACATAATATTACGTGATCTCGCGCAGCCGAGCCGGCTTGCCGCTGTAAAAACAGCGGCGGCTGGTCGGTAAGCGGTTAATTTGCAGGAAATTCCTCTCACTTCCTGTTTGTCTATGGGGCAGGAAGTGAAGGGAAATCTTCACAATGGGACACAGATGGAGTTATAACCCTCTCTTACTCTATGGGGCTGTACCATGCGGTGTGGCCAGGAGAGGGAACCCTTCACCGCTGGATTCCAACAAACATCAGAGGCCTTAGGCTTGAGATCACAGTAAGCATAGATCTGTGGAGAGCGAAGGAAGAGGGGGGTCAGAACAGAGGGGCAAAAAGAATAAGTGCACTTTGTCTCACCCATACTCATTCATGTGTGGTATTTTGGAGCCCCTTATTGTTAAAGGGGGCTTCCAGATTCTGATAAGCCCTTTGCCCACAGCCCCACACAACCACCTGGCACAGAAATACATTTTTGGAGTCAGGAGTATATTTTAATATTAAGGTAAATTTGCATAGGCTTTAAAAAGGTTTTCTTTTTACTGTAACTTTTTTTGGTCCTAGGTTTTGGCGTTTTTTTTTTTTTTAAAGATTAAACCTCTTCTACTATAGTATGTTATAATGCAATGTTTTTCAACCTTTTTCAGTCAAGGCACCCTTTAGATTTGCTCACAATCCTGGAGCACAGCAGTCTGAGGGCTTGTTCACACCAGAAGGTGCGTGCAAGCATGCTTGCTTTTTTGTGTGTTCCCTCGTGTCACATTTTTAATGGGCTGTTCTATGCTCTTCACAAAAAAGGTGCTGTCATGAAATCTTGCCACAATAAAACATACAGTACTGCTGTACCATGCATTTTAGTGGGCGTCAATGTTCGAATACTTGCTAGATGGGTGAGGGTGCCAAGGCAGTGCATTTTTGTGTGGTGTGGGAAAAGGACCAATTTTGTATGTGTTACTGCACTGCACGCCCTAAAATATAGTTTGTAAGGCAGAGCTAAGTGGTCTGTCAGGTGTAAATCCCCCTCCCCCTCCCAAATATTCCCTCAGAGTACAAATATTTTCCTCCTCCCGCTCCAAATCCCCCTCCTATCACAAAACCTCTCACCCTATCCGATTCCACTCATCACTATGGGAGTAGTGTTTGCAGCAAAGAGGAGGATAGAGCTGGAGGAGGTGTGGACTGTCCCCCCCCCTCCCCCCAGCTTCTCTCCTACCTGTCTTTCTACTGTACAAAGGCTGTCTCTCCTGGCAGCCTATGAACTGATAATCAAATATATTTAACCCTCTCAGAGTCTAACCATTCTCCAAGAAAGACAATCCTGAAGCAATTCCCCCACAACGCGTTGACTCTAGTTGTACACTTTAAACAGAGAAGGAGAAACATAGGTCAACGGGACTTTAGATGAGGCCAATCACTTAAAAAATCTGTAATAAACATGATTATAAATTTATTGCATAGTAGCAAAATTCATAGTAACAGTTTTAGCCTAGGTTCATATTGGAGCACTTTGTCATACGATTTGAGAGATCAAATTGCATGGCAAGTCGCAGCCTATTGGCGGCAATGGCACTGTTCCAATCGGTGCGACGCAGATTTTGCAGCGCCTCACCGATTTGCAAAAATAGTTCCTGCACTACTTTTGCTGATTTCAATAGACTTCAATAGATATCTGTGTATGAAGCCACACAGATGTCTATCAAGTAGCACCTGAAATTAGGCTGACCTTGCTACTTTGAAATTTCGCTACTTCAAGTGAAGCAGCACGATTTCAAAGTAGCACCGATGTGAACCAGGGCTAACAGTGTTACAGACATGATGATATACACCAAGGATCCTCAAACTATGGCCCTCCAGCTGTTGTAGAACTACACATCTCATGAGACATTGTAACACACTGACATTCACAGACATGACTAGACCATGATGGGAATTGTAGTTCCTGAACAACTAGAGGGCCATAGTTTGAAGACCCATGATATACACATTAAAAATACATTTCATTGAGCTGATCGATGGATAATTATCGTAAACATTATATTTTTCATAAACTTTATATACAGTATCTCACAAAAGTGAGTACACCCCTCACATTTTTGTAAATATTTTATTATGCCTTTTCATGTGACAACACTGAAGAAATTACACTTTGCTACAATGTAAAGTAGTGAGTGCACAGCTTGTATAACAGCATAAATTTGCTGTCCCCTCAAAATAACTCAACACACAGCCATTAATGTCTAAACCACTGGCAACAAAATTGAGTACACCTCTAAGTGAAAATGTCCAAATTGGACCCAAAGTGTCAATATTTTGTGTGGTTGCTATTATTTTCCAGCACTGTCTTAACCCTCTTGGGCATGGAGTTCACCAGAGCTTCACAGGTTGCCACTGGAGTCCTCTTCCACTCCTCCATGTCGACACCACAGAGCTGGTGGATGTTAGAGACCTTGCGCTCCTCCACCTTCCGTTTGAGGATGCCCCACAGATGCTCAATAGGGTTTAGGTCTGGATACATGCTTGGCCAGTCCATCACCTTTACCCCAGCTTCTTTAGCAAGGCAGTGGTCATCTTGGAGGTTTGTTTGGGGTCATTATCATGTTGGAATACTGCTCTGAGGCCCAGTCTCCATAGGTAGGAGATCATGCTCTGCTTCAGTATGTCACAGTACATGTTGGCATTCATGGTTCCCTCAATAACTGTAGCTCCCCAGTGCTGGCAGCACTCATACAGCCCCAGACCATGACACTCCCACCAGCATGTTTAAATGTGGGCTAGACATACTTGCCTTTGTACTCTTCACCTGGTTGCCGCCACACATGCTTGACACCATCTGAACCAAATACGTTTATCTTGGTCTCATCAGACCACAGGACATGGTTCTCGTAATCCATGTCCTCAGTCTGCTTTCTTGTGCATCATCTTTAGAAGAGGCTTTCTTCTGAGATGGCAGCCATGCAGACCAATTTGATGTAATTTGCAGCGTATGGTCTGAGCATTGACAGGCTGACCCCCACCTCTTCATCCTCTGCAGCAATGCTGGCATCACTCATACGTCTATTTCCCAAAGACAACCTCTGTATGTGACGCTGAGCATGTGCACTCAACTTCTTTGGTCGACCATGGTGAGGCCTTTTCTGAGTGGAACCTGTCTTTTTAAACCGCTGTATGGTCTTGGCCACAAAGCTGCAGCTCAGTTTCAGGTTCTTGGCAATCTTCTTATAGCCTAGGCCATCTTTTTGTAGAGCAACAATTCTTTTTTCAGATCCTCAGAGAGTTCTTTGCCATGAGGTGCCAGTATGAGAGAGTGAGAGCTATAACACCAAATTTAACACTCCTGCTCACCATTCACACCCGAGACCTTCCAACACTAACGAGTCACATGACCCGGGAAGGAAAATGGCTAATTGGGCCCAATTTGGATATTTCCACTTAGGGGTGTACTCACCTTTATTGCCAGTGGTTTAGACATTAATGGCTGTGTGTTGATTTGTTTTGGACAGAAAATTTACACTGTTATACAAGCTGTACACTCACTACTTTACAAGACATGGATGAGCGAGTTTGAGGTGGAGGAACTTGACTGGCCTGCACAGAACACCTTTGGAATGAACTAGAGTAGAGACTGTAAGCCAGGCCTTCTTATTCAACGTCATTGCATGACCTCACAAATGCACTTTTGACAATACAGTGTATGTATATATATATATATATATCTTTTTCCTACCTGTGTCCTACAATTTTTCTACCTATTGGACTGGCCAAATAACGATATATGCTTTCTACGTTGCTAAGCTAAATTTAACAGGTTCAGCAACGTAGACAGCATATATATATATATTTTTTTTGGTCAGTCCAATCTATAAACTTGCACTGATATAAAAGGAGCAAGCATGTCTTAAAGGCTAATAACTAGGATTTAAGAGTACAGGGTGGCTATTATTTCCTTTCTAAGCTAGAAAAGCCTCCTCAATGTACTCTTCTTATCATGGTTTCACTTTTTTTTACCAAAGGCTCAACATCTTTTATTTGGAATCAGCCAACAACCTGGAGCTAAGCTTCTTTACCCCCTAAAACCCTCCCATCTAGTGAAACAGGACTTATTGGCCTCAGAGCCTCTCTCGAAATGGGACAGTGGGAAATCAGGGTATGATAAAGGGGCACTATCATGAAAAATGTTGTATTCTGATATTTATGTGAGATTAATGTTTTAAAGATAGAACTCTGTTTATGAATTGCTTTTTTTATTTCACACTCCCTCTGCATTTTTACATGCGTATCTCACTGTCCTGAAAATGTGACAGTGGCTGGATCAAACTATAACAGGTGTCTCAGAGATGCTTACGTTACGTCGCTTACTTTTTATTTACCTATTTCTGTTTATTTTTATTTTTTTTACAAAAAAAAAATTGTTATTGCAACTGCTTAACCATGCCAAATTTGTCCCAATCCCTGCCACTGATGGTTTTGCATATAGACGGGAAGAAAATAAGAATAAAGGCATGTGAATTCAAAATAGGAATTCATATCGTGAATAGAGAATACAATGTTTTTGCAATAGTGGCCCCTAAACATGAAAAATCATATCCTTCTGAATATGCAATGGCTGCCTTTATCGTCAGTACTGGGAATAGACTTCTATACGGTGATCTATTAATACATATTGTGAGGTTTATATTGATACTACATTGTTCCCTTTCATATGAGCAGCAGTCAGTGTTGGCCTACTTTTGCAGTGACCTTTCCTTTTACTGTCAGGTTTACAGCACTGCAGGATATATGTGTCTGTACCTATAATTCACTCAGCTCTGTTTTATATAGGTTTAATAGAGAGTGAACAATGGCTAGAAGTCTAGACAGATGTTGCTATTCTGAGACTCCAGATTCCAGGCAAGCAGCTAGAAATACAGATGAAATATATATAGGGGAGCTGTTATACCTGGATTTATATTCCTGCCCATCAAGTTCTGAGATTTACACAGCTCTGCACACAGAACAACCCTGTCTGCTATTGCAGGGGACCTGATTTTTCTCCTGCTGTGATATAAGTCAGCATTCATCCATGAGCCTCCCAATCCCATATATTAAGGGTCTGATGTTTGTTTGGTCAAGGGGACATGTAAAATATAAAATCACATACTTTATGTCTTAATTCTTAGTTCTGCAGTCTTCCTCCCAGCCTGGTATGGATGTCCCATGAAGCTGCTCCTGATCTCGCGTAGCCACCCCCAACCCCCCTCCCCCCCCAAATACCGTAATCGCAAACATTGAAAGACTAGTGATCACTGCTGGTTCTGCATAGTAAAGTAAAACCTTGGCTTGCGAGCATAATTTGTTCCAGAAACATGCTTGTAATCCAGTGGCTATTTTTAGCTCTGATCGCTGTATAAATGTCAATGATCTCAAATAAGTGTCAAAAGTGTCCAAATTTTTCCGCCGCAATGTCACGATCCTTCTTAAAATCGCAGATCATCACCATAAGCTGGACTTAATAAAAATAGCTGGAAGACACTACCTGTAGAAGCTAAGCTGGAGATAGAAACCTATCACTCAAGAGTGTTGCAGGGGAGCTGGGTAGAAGCTGTTCCTGGACAATGTGAGTAGGACCTTTCGCCTACAGATGCCGGCGTGAGGGATTTTCAAGGTTAGATGCCTAAGGTTACGGCAAGGACAGAAACTGCTCTAATGGGATCTCAGATTCACAGACTGTCCTGTCCACCTTTAGCATTATTGTCAGGGAGGTCCCCTGGGGCCCAAATGGCAACACCCCTTTTTTTTTGTAAGGGGCCCGGAGGTCCCCAGGGCCCCCGGATGGCAACCCCCCTTTTTAAAAAAAAAATGTAATTTATGTTTATACATTCTTTTATTTATTTTTTTTATATATTTTTCTTATTTTTTTTTATCGTTTTTCTTTTTATTAAAGGGCCCAGAGGTCCCAGGGCCCCGGAGGTCTTTTCCCCAGATGGCTACCCCCCTTTTTCATATATATGTTTATTTTTTATTTTTGTAAGGGGCCCAGAGGTCCCCAGGGCAACCCCCCCAATTTGAGGCACCCCCCACTTCTCAATTCACGCTCCTCCGCTTCTCAATTAGCGGTGGCACCCCCCGCTTCTCAATTTGAGGCGGCAGATCCCCCCCGGTTCATGCCTGAAGCTATGTAAAGTGCCAAATAATTCCTGATGGCGGCCCTGATTATTGTGAGTCTGCTACTATAAGGCCCAATACTGCTGAAATAGGATTTTTTTTTAAACTGTCCTTCAATACCTGCATATGCTTTTGAGTATCCTGCACCCTAATCCCTCCTTCCTGCCTATGTTCAAGATCTGCAATAAATCTTCAAAACATACCCCTAGACTGAGCTTGAATTTTTTCATTGTATCTTTCTGGTGCTGGTACCAGGGCTAGCGGCCTGGGAACAGGTAAAGAAGACTTGGTTTATTTCCAGCGGCCCCTCCGGGGGGTTAGTGCTACATATTGTAGTGAAATAGTAGTGAAACAACAATTATTATTATAATTCAAGTTTTTTCCACAGATATAGAATATCCTACATAAATCAGCCAACATATCATTTAACTATACTGTAGATAGTATATGGTAAATTCCTAAATTTATCTTTACAACAGCTTCCAGTAATCCCCTGTAAAGCAGCACTAAGACTAATGCCTGGTACGGTGTACACGCAATAAGATTATCAGACAATGATTGTCCATTTTTTTTGCATGCTAGTCTCATATCGAAAATGAAGAGGTTACTAAAGTTACGAAAATTCTCGTACAACAGAATAAAAAATTGAAGGTGATGTAATGTGTATTTGTATTATATTTTTGAACAACAACTGTACTGATTAAATGAAAATTGTATGATCTGGTATCATATGAGGAAAATGTTCATGCTTGTCCCCCTGGATAATTTCACATTGTCATGATTGGCTCTCGAAAAACTAACGATCAGATTATCGTATGCTCGATTCGAAAGCAGTATTTTTTGTGTGATTTTCTGATCGTGTACGTGCCATAAGAGATATGGCCACACAATAAAATACACAAATCTGGCTTTAAAAAATTGCATAAGGCTGTAGGTCTATACACAGGAAGCTAACAGTGTTTGGCCAGCCTAAAAGAGAAATTGGCGTCTCCTTCCGGGCTGTGCTGTTTGGCAGGGTTGTTGTAAATCAGAATAGTGTAACATAACCTTACATATTCTGACAGTAATTACTGCGAATACTTGGCTGGAAATCTGTAATAATTGTAATGTTTTAATAATTTTTAGGAGTGCACATACCTTGTAGAGCTTTATAGGTAATACGGAACCAGAAACTACAATTTATGTCTAAACAGTGAAATTCTTGCGAGCTACCATATGATGCCTATTAATAATCAAGTCAGCTGCTCGCACTGATCACATCTCATATGATCATGCACAACAGATTGAAATATAGAGGAGAGTGCCACGCTGTTTTAACTTAAAATTGTGATACCTTATTAAATAATAAATGCTCTTTTTGCAAATCATACAACTATTGCCTTATCCATTATTTAAAGTGTCCACATGATAAAAAGTGCTAAAGTGCAAACATATATTGCAATGTGTATATTTGTAAACACAGTCCTTATAAAAAGTGCTTCAATGATATCACAAAAAATGTGTTCCAGTGCACTAAAGTGCTCCGTGCGATTTTCTTCATGCAAAACAATGCGCTAATGTACATATAAAGTCCATTTCAATTCCATCAAATCTATAAATTCAGGTGATAAAAATCAAACATATGTGTCCACTGTGGTGCTCCCCCTTCAGTTATGCGCTCACCTTAGAGCGTGCGACCTTGCGGCTAAGCAGGTAGTTGCTAAGCAGAGATTAAGACACACTACGGATGATCTATAGTAGATATAGCTTATTAAATGGATTAGCAGATAGAAGTCTCCTGTACCGAGGTTAGATTGGGTTTCTATGACACAGGATAATATTTATTTGACAGCTGTAAAAGATGTGTCCTCTCCTATGCACCGTCCTGAGTTCATTAATTGAACTCTAAGCAGGCTTTATTTTTTTAATTTTAAACCCATAATGAGATTAATCAGTAATGAGAAAACATAGAGTAATTTATAATAAAAAGACTAAAACATAATTTTCCATGATTTATGATCATGGCATGAGCAAGGTAGAGGAACACACACACATACATATAACCGTCCAGTAGTATTCCGGCAGTCTTCAAGAAAATGGCCTCCATGGCTGCATATAATGATTGACACTATAGCCATCCAATAGCATTCCCCCTGAGGAAGATACAACAAAAGTCACGGTATCGACACATGTAGGGGAGGGGACAGGATGGTGTAGGAGGAAGCAGAGCATTCTCAGCGTGGAGAGGGCACACCACTTCAGCGGCTACAAGCGGCTTTCATTACCTGCATATATTGGTGCACTATAGCACCCATTAAATGTGAGTACCCATATATACTGTAGGGATTGTTGTTGCATATTATTAAACATTTTTAAATGATAATACACTATCGAGTTTCCTCTATTATGCCCATATGGGGAAAAACGTACCATAAACCAGCCCAGGATCCCAGCATCCACATTGAACCCAGAGGTGGTTCAGAAGCGTGTTTTGACCAAGCTTAGCCACAAGGTCGCACGCTCTAAGGTGAGCGCATCACTGAAGGGGGAGCACCAGAGTGGACACATATGCAAGTTTGATTTTTATCACCTGAATTTATAGTTTTGATGGAATTGAAATGGAATTTATATGTACATTAACGCATGGTATCGCATGAAGAAAATCACACACAGAACTTTAGTGCACTGGAACCCATTTTTTGTGATATCATTGAAGCACTTTTGTGGACTTTGTTTACAAATATGCACATTCCAATATATTTTTGCACTTTAGCACTTTTATCACGTGGACACTTTAAATAATGGATAAGGCAATAGTTGTATGATTTGCAAGAGCATTTATTATTTAATAAGTTATCACAATTTTACAATTTATGTCTACCACAGTTATGAAGATACACACACAAATAGGCTGAAAGTTAATTAACTAATCAGTATGCTTTGGGCTGTCACTGTATAAGAAGACCTCCTATTGATAGTGTCTTAGTGTGGATTAAACTCTGGACCTCATTACTGAAAGTTAAGCGTGCCAACCACTTAGCCTCCATGCAGTCTGGAGTGCTAATGTATTTCTTACCTCTTAAAATTTATCTATGGGCCCATAAAACTTGTGAAACTGACATATTTCAGACACGTGTAGGTGACCGCATGTTAGTCTAAATCTCCTGTAATGCAGTTATCAAAACCTGGGGGCATTCAATCATGCAAATAGAAAATAACTTCATGGATTTGGTCCTCACCTTCCTACCTAATGAGCCTTACTTTTGTCCAAGCAATATTCTGAGGCCAACGAGAGCAATCAAGTAGCTGGCAGCATGGGGGAGAAGCCTTGGGTTTTTGGAAGTCCCAAGGTGCTTTACAGGACACATCAATGAAAACCTGGAGTTGCCTGCAATGAGTGTCACTTTAACATGTTGTATGGGCAGTCAGGTTTCAATCCTAAAACAATGAATATTGTGCTACGAAATATGGTTTTAGGTTGAATACTAAGGGACATTGTGAATAAAAGTGATTATTGTGCTCCTCAAAAAGAATGGAAAAGCAGCTACAAAAGAATGTGACAAAAATTCAAAAGTAAATGGGAGTGAGTATGTAGCACTGAAAGTGACATAAAGGGAAACGTGTGTATATCGCTAACAGTATAAATCCACTAAAGTGAAATAAACCATAAACATAAATATATAAATAGTGATATAAAGAGAACAGAGTCCACATAGAAAAACTGGTATGATAACACTGTCCGTCACAAGTGGGTGAATAAGTAGGTGAAGAATAACCACGAGACGAACCGATGACACAGTTGTTTACGACCAGTCCTCTGTTGGACGTGGATATTTAAGATGAAAGAAAACGAGAACTATCCAGAAGATCCAAGATACATCCATAAATATTCAATTGATTTCTAGTAGTAATGGCCCCAACTAGGGTGGCAATAAACAAATAGAAGGGCCCAAAAAACTCACATCCACAGAACATGAAAGAGAGAAAAAAAGGGGAAGGGCTTCCGATGGTCAAGGTAAAAAAAGGAAGGCTTTTATTGATAAAAACCAGCATACAATTAAAAGTGATCACTATGAAATAAAAGCAATATGGGCAACAGTGTACCAGGCTGGATGTATCTTGGATCTTCTGGATCGTTCTGGTTTTCTTTCATCTTGAATAT
The DNA here is from genome assembly GCF_905171775.1 of Rana temporaria. NCBI lineage: Eukaryota > Metazoa > Chordata > Amphibia > Anura > Ranidae > Rana > Rana temporaria. Next base: position 97,672,803 of record NC_053492.1, on the reverse strand, counting down.
CCACGTCTAACCGAGGACTGGTTGTGAACAACTGTGTCATCGGTTCGTCTCGTGGTTATTTCAATCCAGTTTCCTGCCAGGAGTACTCCGGGTTCTTCTGGATATCTGGTTCACCTACCGATTGGGAATACCTCTGCCTGATTGATCCGTTGTCACTGACAGTCGGGTCCAACAGTTCGGTAAGAGAGTTTTAGACACACCACTCATTTGAAGGCATATTTCCAGTGATGGTTTACATGTTTCCAGTGACAACTTCACCGTGAGATTCTTCACCTACTTATTCACCCACTTGTGACGGACAGTGTTATCATACAAGTTTTTCTATGTGGACTCTGTTCTCTTTATATCACTATTTATATATTTATGTTTATGGTTTATTTCACTTTAGTGGATTTATATTGTTAGTGATACACACACGTTTCACTTTTTTGTCACTAAAGGACATTAACAGATAAGAAATGGTAGTCCATTATCTTTTACATTGAAATATGCTATATCTATTGCTGACATATTGTATATATAGTACAGCTCATTGTGACGTATCTATTAGCATGTGCCAGATGATCATGTTACTGGGCCTTCTTTTAATTAAACAATAATGTTTCCTCTTGTTGTACATTAGTCAATAGAAATCACCTTGGTCTTATCACATTGTGCTTGTAGAGCTCTCCAAAGATACACTGTGAAAAATTGCATATGTAATGCTTTCAAACATGTTCAATGGCATCTAAAGTAAATCTGTCTCAATAAAGGACAAATATAAGTGTACGATAAACAAAATACAAAAGCAAAGGTTACTTTCAATGAAAATTCATCCAGATATAGGCAACTAAAAAAAATGCAAACTTTTTCTGGGAATGCCAAATTTGATCCCACCCTTTCTGGAACCTCCCCGTTGGTCCTTTTATGTGCTTGTTTGCCTCACTTGAATAATGGGTATGGTTTGGGGGGGGGGGTGAAAGGGATGGGGGCAAGCTTGACTTCACAGTAGGAGTTGATATTTACATTTGACATCATCCACATCCATCCATCATCCATATGGGTATTTTCTTTATTTGCCCAGTTTTAGTAGTCCAAGTTTGTGACAGGCATACTTTAAATGATCAAATGTGACTCTGATAGTTCTTAGGATTGCAAGTTTTTGGTGCAGGAATTCATACCAAACACTCCCTTCCTGTACATGTCTATTCAGCTTGAAGGCAACACTGATTACTAAAAGTACATGAAGTCTGCTGAAGACAGAAGGTTACAAGTCATTCCCAAACTGTCCTCTGAGCTGCTGAACTTGTGTTTCCTAAGTAAATATGTTTATCCTTTAAACAACAACCTGACACTGGTACCAGTGTTCACAAGAATGTGTAAAGTCTATGCTATAACTGATTCAAAATGACGGAAAGAATCAACGAAGCAGTACTGGTGGTGGCCACTACATTTTTCCAGGCTAGTGGATTTATCACATAGGCTTCCCTATAGTTTCTTTAAAGTATTTTACTATATCTTTCTAAATATCAAATATGCCAATCCATCTATTCTCCCCAACAGTAACTACGTTCACTTGCAATTATTTCTATTTTGTTAAACTTATCAACACATACTAATGCAATTTCTCATCACCGTGATATTATGCCTCGTACACACAGTCTGACTTTTGACCGTGCAAAAGTCCGCCACGCGGAAGTCCGACGGACAAAAAGAGAACAGGTTCTTTATCTAAGGTCCGTCGGACTTCCGACAAAAAAAGTCAGATGGAGGCTACACACGGCCGGACTTTCCGAGAAGAAAAGCTTGTCTGACTTTTTTCTCGGAAAGTCCGGCCGTGTGTACAAGGCATAAAAGTTACTTATAGCAGATTTGAGTATGGAGAACAATGCTGGTTTCTGATGGGATACTATGGTGTGCTCTTTGCATTGAGTTCAAAAATGTGTTTACATAATCTCTTCGTATAAAATCATAAAAAGACAATGATGTAAAGATATGATTTCAGTGATGTGAGGTCTACTCTGACCTATTAGGGATGTTTAAATTTATGTATAACAGTAACAACTGAGTTGTCATGTCTTACTGAGCTTTTGGATTTGTTTTATTCTGTTTGCCATTCATCTTACAGTGCAAGTTACTTGTACCATCTTCAGAGCAAAAGTGTAAAGCTAACTGTATGACTTTGAATTATTAATTATTTAAAGGAGATGGGTCTATCTGATCTGAAGCTTTAGCTTTTTGTACACTACAGGTGTGCTTTGATAGAAATGAAGTTGTTCATGTTTTTGTTTTCCTTTTCATATGAAAGTATACATTTGAGTTTTCTTTGTCTTTAAGTAAAAAAAAAAAAACACTTTGCTGACCATTTAACTAGGTCCCTAATCCCCAGGTATGAACTCAATCACTTTATATGGATATCATGTGTATTCAATCTGGCCAAGAGCAAAGTTCAGCAGCTGAACCACATAATTCCTCCTTTGCTGAATTGACTTGTGATAAAAACACGGGGCCGCCATTGTTGACCTCATTCTACAAATGCTTGTTTCTTGGTTGTTATACTCAATGGCTTCAGAATTATGAACATGGAGCAAGTCAATAAAGTCAGAGGAAAGTCAGAAGTTTTTAGCTATGTACCTGTTTTCAGGATAATGGCTTAAAGTAGCAAGACCAGCCAGCATTATATCAGAAAACTATAATTTACAGAAACAGAGCTCACTAATGGCAGTCACTGTTTTATTCTTGCTAGGTTTCTATTAAAATTATTCTTTCATGAAGCAAAATTCTTCTTTGATTAGGCTGTGAATCTTAGTCCTGGGGCACTGAGCCAAAGCTAGTATGTGCTACATTAATAAGAGGAATGGCTGCTTTCATTAAAACTTAACTGAAATTTGCTTTGTGATTGCCTAAAGTAAACGGATGATTGATTGGCTGTGAAGTCAAGCCCAGAGAAAAGAAAGAGGAATTCTACATCTAAGGCCCAGTACACACGACCGGATCTATCCACTGAAACTGGTCCGACGGACCAGTTCCAGCGGACAGATCCGGTCGTGTGTAGGCCCGAGCGGACAATTGTCCGGCGGATCGGACAGTTTACAGCGGACAAAAATTGCTTAGCCTGCTAACAAATCTGTCCGCTGGAAACCTGTCCGTCGGACGTGTTCGGTCGTCTGTACAGACTCATGTCCGACCGACCGCCATCCCTCGCATGCGTCGTACTGATTCGACGCATGCGTGGAAGCTTTGAACTTCCAGGGCCGCCCACGTCGCTGCGTCATCATCGCGGCGACGGCGCGGCCACATTGCGACATGTCACCGCGTTTGTTTTCCGCGGGGATTTCGGTCTGATGGTGTGTGCAGCCATCAGACCAAAATCCGGCAGCGGACATGTCTGATGAAAACGGTCCGGCGGACCGTTTTCATCGGACAGATCCGCTGGTGTGTACGGGGCCTAAGACCAACATAACTTGTTAAAAGGGGGTTGGCTTGGAAGGAGTTTTCAGATAGGTTCAGTAAATCGGACCAGGGTTCTTATTGGATTTGTAGGGTTGACATGAGCAGGTGGAGCTGCAAGGGATGATCATTAAGAGGATATTGAGAGGTCTTCAAGAGAGACTGTGTAGAGACAACTTCACAACCTCCCTTCTTTAAGTTTGGTTGTTTGCCATTTCCTGGGACAGTTCCGTTTTTGTGATTTGTCATAGCAGCTGTCAGGGTACAAGGTCCTGGAATGCACTATATTATAGGTAAAAATGTACATTGGTAGTGACCTGTCTTGGGAACAGCTTCCGTTAGGCCGCATTCACACAAGGCGGACTCCGTTCCTACGGAGTCCGCCTGCTCCCGCCAGCTCAGCGGGAGATCAGTCCGCAGATCTCTGCTGAGCCAATGGATGACAAGCTCCTCTCTGCTCACTGAGCGGGGAGGGGCTTGTCGGGCACCGCTGTCTCCTATGGAGCGATCTGATGAAAACGGACAGCATGTCTGTTTTCATCAGATCTTACCCGATCCGATCCACATGGACGGATGGGGACGTGCCCCCCATACTGTACGTCTGTTTTTAGCAGATCGGATAGGGTTGAATGTCAGCAGACATGTCTCCGCTGACATCCAATGCTCCATAGGATTGCATGGAGCGGCCGTCCAGGTCCGCCGTCAAAACTGACAGGCGGACCCGAACGGTCCGTCGTGTGAATGAGGCCTTAGTCTGTTTGCGTTGTATCTGCTATTAGTGGTGATGTCTCCAAGTATTTTTTTTTGCCTGGAGGTTTAATTTTTGGTTAATAAGGTACTTGAAGTAGTGATGCCTACATGAACCTTGGGGCTCTGTTTCATACTGTAATGACTGGTTTTGTAGGTTATGTTATTTATACAGTTATGTGAATAAAGGGCTATTATGGCCCTTAAACTCCAGTGTTGTGTCATATGTGTCACTTCAGTAAGGTAAAAGTGAAATGTTAAAGTGGTTGTAAACCCTCCCCCACAACTTTATCCCATGTAAATCAGCATACAAAACCATAATGAACACTGCTTGTAGAAATATCCTTACTTGTTTAGTATTGTTGTAATCCTTTTTGTTCTTTAGAATGATGTCACTGGAGCATGCCCAGATCTCCCCTGATTTACGGCACACTATGTTTGCTTGTCTGTCTGTTATCAGGATTTCTATGGCACAACAGTGAAATCCCACGAGACTGCATAATCATTTAGAGCTTCCTCCTACACCCCATGTGACCATGTGACATCACATGGAGTGTAAACCTGGGCATCGGACTGCATTACTGAAGTCTTATCAGCTGAAGCTGACACTTCGGACACTTTTTACACATTTTTTGGACCATTGGCATTTTTATAGCGATCAGTGCTATAAAAATGCATTGGATTACTATAAAAATTCCACTGGCAGTGAATGGGTTAACACTAGGGGGCAGGGAAGGGGTTAAGTATGTTCCCTGGGTGTGTTCTAACTGTAGGGGGGATGGACTGACATGGGGAAATGACTGATCTTCTGTTCATACATTGAATACATACATTCAGCATTTCTCTCCCTGACAGGACCGGGAGCTGTGTGTTTACACACACAGCTCCCGGTCCTCGCTCTGTAACGAGCGATCGCGTGTGCCCGGCAGCAATCGCGCCTTCCGGGAACGCGCACGGGAGTCGGGGTGAGCAGGGGGCACGCACCTCCGGCGGCGCACACGCGCCCCTAGTGGCCTGTGCGTGAGAGCCGACATATAGCTACAGGCTCTCACGCAGGGGAGTCGACCTGCCGCCTTAAAATGACGGCGGCTGGTCGGCAACCAGTTAAACAGTAAGTAATATGCAATTTGGGCTGGATTACAGTGGCTATAGATTTATAATTACTTAATATAATTGAATAAATTAAAAGATCAAAATGGAGCCCTAAAATTATTTACAAGATGGTATTATACCCCAACTAAACTCCATTCCATTTTCCCTTCAACTTCCCCCTCTTGCTTCAGAGATTGCAATTCATTAGGCTCGTCCCCCCACATTTTCTGGCAATGTGACAAGGTCAGAGGCATTTGGTCACAACTGGAGAATTTCGCCTCCAAAATCTCTGGTAATATAATCACCTTAACGTTACATAATTGCATTATTTTTGCCCCATTTACCGGTCTTTCCACTTGCCAAATGAGGCTAATTCACACAATTTGTGTCTCCATACACAGGCT